>NC_081850.1:43666279-44866279 GCF_963259705.1 Myotis daubentonii
AGAAAAAATAATAATAGCATCTAACGTGTTCATCATGCTTTACAGTGCACCTCAAGCTCTTTCTCACACCGGGCACACAGTAGGCACACAGTAGGCTCTCAATAAAGGTTTGCTAGATAAAAAAAAAAATATTCTCTCTCACTCCTCATAATCACAACGTAAGGTAACAGTGTTATGGCCATTTTACGGAATAGGAAACTGAGGCCCAGAGAGGAGGCAGTCACGCAGCCAGTAGGTGGCGAAACTGGGTCTTGAGTCTTATCTAATAAATTCAAGGCCAGTGCTTTTTTTCTCTAGGAAATAAATACCCGCCCGGCTCAGCGTTCTCGCTTCTGCCTTCCATCCGTGGGGAGTCGACGAAATTCCGGAAAGGCAAATCAGGCCTCTGCGCACAAATACAAACAGGGCCGGAGCGAACACCTGTGTCCCCCGTGCCTGCTGGGCTAGGCGTGGGATATGGACCGGGGGGCAAACGCTGGGGGAGGAGTGCACTTGACGAGGATGCTGGGCCTGGTGGCGACGCTAGAGACCACGGTTTCCCGGGACACTGTGAGTGCTGGCAGGGCGGCGCTGCTGCCCCACAGCAGCCCGGGCTGCACGGGACGTGAGCTCCCTGCACCAAGCGCCCAGGGGCCCCTGAGATCGTGGGGACCACAACCTCAAACCTCAGCTCCTTGGAGCGCGGGGACTTTGAAGGCGCAGTTATGTCTCCTGCATATTTCCGGGGAAGAGAATAAAGCACAGAGCGAGGAAACAACACCTCCAGGGTCATCCCGCCAGTGATGCCTGGGCTAGGGCTAGAAACCTCGTGTCCAGATCCCAGGCGGGCCTCCTCCCACCCGCCATAGGGGTTGGGTCTGGAGGAAGTGTGGGCGGAGGAGTCAGTTGCGAGTCAGGCGACAGGCTGGATGGGACGACGTAAAAGCGCTTGGGAGAGTCCCAGAGGTAACTAACCCTCGCATCAGAGGTCAGTGGGTAAAGAGAGAACCCATGAAAATCGAGATGTGCGCATGAACCTTTACCTTCTTCCTAGTCCTGAAAGACGTCCCAGATCCGACGGAGACCAGCGCTCTTCCTTTCGCGGAAGCTTTGGGACTGTCTGGCTCGGATCCCGGCTGAGCAGTGCGTGGGACCTTCCCGGGGCTGGGAGGATAGAGGAAAGGGAATGAATAAATAGCCTTTCCTAAAGTTCCACATCTTTTCCGAGCAAATTTTACTCCCCTCCGTAGAGCCAATTAAACGCAATAAAGCCTTGCATGGAACCTCTCTTCCTGGCAAAGCGTCGCCAACAATTGCCTAGGGGTAAACCAAATACGCCTCAGATAATTATACTAAACCCGGGGCAAGGAGTTGCCTGCCAGCGGCCTCCGCGCCAGCCAATATTTGGATAGTGTAGTGTAGTGTGTGTGTGTGTGTGTGTGTGTGTGTGTGTGTGTGTGTGTGTGTGTTTAAATTACACGCCGAAACCTGAAACCGACTGGTCGGTGCCAGGGAGGTTACATGATCTGTTTTTCTTGAACAGAGGTCTGTAGGCAGCTGCGGCGCGCACAAACCCTCCCCCGCTGGGGCTGCTGCGCGCCTGCAAAACTTGCCGGAATTAAATCAGCCCTGAGAGAAGGAGAGAGGAGGGCCGAGCGCGCCCCCCTGTGCCACGCCGGGATTCCCCCAGAATACTCCCGGGCGGCCGGCCCCTCTCCAAAATGGACAGGCGTCCGCCCTTTGGGTCCGGCGCTCTCCTCTGCAAGTAGGACCGCCGGGCGGGTTGGGGCGCCAGGGTCCGGGAGCACCCGGAGCGCAGAAACATGAGGATTGGGCACTTCGCTCTATCGTCACGGTTCTGTTTGGGATCCGAGTTGTGCGGTGGCTCGCCGAGACCCCAGGCTGGCCACGCGGCTCGCGTCCCCAGGCTCCGAGGCCGAGGGGGTGGCGGCCGGGTCTGTAGGTGTAATGAGCCCACCAGTGAGCGCCGGTTTTCAGCTTTCTAGTGTCCAGGTGGTGAGCGTCAGGCTTACCCCACGCGCCTTTGAAGGGCCCTTCTCTCGCTCTGTCCCCAGACACCAACGGGTCCACTTGCCCGACGGGAATGCACCTGACACCTCCCAAGGAGGAGTATTGCTTTTCTGGAAGCCCGCGGACTAGATACTTTCGTAAGCTGCCTTTGCCGGCTCAGCTTGGACAGGGCTGTTCTCACACCACGTCTGTCAAGGGAGAAGGGGGCCCCGGCCCCCGCGGGCTCGAGCTGTCCCTGTAACCGTAGGCGTCTTGGGAATTCCTCCGTGGCATCCCGAGGCCGGGAGGCCGGCTGCTGCTCAGCTCCTGAAACTGCCTCGGCCGGCCAGAAATTCCAAAAAAAAAGAGAGAGAGAGAAAAAAAGCCTCCATTGGCGGAAGGAACTGCCTCTGTCTGGAGTGACAGCGAAAGCATCCAACTCTGAACGGGTCTCCTTCGCTGGGGGCAAGCAGGAGGCTGCCCTGTTCCCCCGGGGCCCTCTTGCACACTTAAACTGTCTTTACCTATTCTAAAGCGGCTGCTGGCCTAGTAGCACTAGACAGAAAGCCAGTTCCCGACTAAAGATGAAAATTATGCATCTGCCCCGCTCACTGAACCCCTACAACCCGATGGGCAGACAGCCGGGTTCGTGGTCCTTCCCTGGGGCAGCTCAACCAAAGTCAGAAGCTGAAAACACGGACCTGGTGTCACCAAGGTCGGAGGGTAAGGGGCAATCTCCCAAGCAGCCTGGGCCAGGCGCCTTCTGCTTCCAGACTTAGACATGGAAAAGAAGGAATTAAAAACAGAGCGAGCCGCAGTCCCTACCACATGTAGCTCTTTTCTCCTCCACTGGCGGAACTGGAAGGGGCCCGCGAAATTTCCAGCTCCAGACATCTCATTTTACAAATAATGAAACTGAGGCCCAAAGACCGGAAGAGGGTGTGTTTTTTCCCCCCAAAACTCTGCTTTTCCTCCCAGCCCAAGGGCATCGGCAGCCAAAATCAGAATATAACTTGGGGTTCTCCCTGCCTTCAGCTGGGTTGCACTGCTGGGCTTACTGCGAGCAGGAACCTGTTCCCGACCCCAACAAGCACCAGGACCTCAGCGCTTCGGCTCATCCACCTTTCCCTCACAGGTCACGCCAGGCCCTGTGGATTCATCGTTTTGACCTCCCATTTGATTTTAATCACCTCCCTTCCCTCCATGTGCTAAGAATGGCAAAGACTTGGTTCCTGCACACCCAGGTGATGGGATCACAGTAATCCCAACTCCTCCTTCTGGCCCCAGCTCAGATGTCACCACCCTAGGGAAATGCCTCACCCTGTCCCATCCACCCACTCTTGAGAAGCGCGGTGGAGCCTCCATCCACCAATCCTCTATACCTATAAAGGTATAAAGTAATTTCCTGGTCTCTGTCAACTCTCTCTCTACACCGCGGTCCTGGAGCGCAGAGAGCTGTACCAGGCGCCATCCACGGGCCAGATATACAGTTGGTGCGCAGTAAAGTTGTGATGAAGTTAGCATTTGACGAAGCTGTCCCTGGCTCTCCTCCCCATGAATTTTCCCCTCCATCCCTCCAGGCACTGGGATTTTTTGCAGAGAACAGGCTTTGAGGTCACGATTCTCCGAACTTGGCCCAGAGTGGCTAGCTAGTCGAGGAGAAAGGTAATGTAAGGAGAGAGAATCAGAGCTGGTAGGTGGGAAGAGTGAAAGGGGGGGGGGAGGGGGGGAGGCTGAAGATGCAGGAGAGAAGAGGAAAAGTAGGGTCTAGTGCCCCTCTGTCTAGCGTCGCGACCCGGATGGGGTGCGGCAGCGGGGACCGCACCCGGGGCTGCGCCCTTCCCAGCCAACAGCCTGCGCTCCCCGCCCCACTCGGCGGCGGCTGGGTGCTGCGAGCGGGTGGTGAATGCGGAGGGTGGGGGCGCCCGAACCTGGACGGAGGAGGGGGCGGGGGCGAGGCACCGCGCCTTCTTGCCCCTTCTTCTGCGAGAGACGCGGCGGCGGCGCGGAGTCCCTCAGCCTCGGTCATGTGATAATCTCGAAGCGTGAGCTGCGGGGGTCTCGGCGTCTCGGGGACCATTACAAAACGCAGCCAGGAGAGCGCGTCGCAGCCACAGCCGCCGCCGGCTCTCCAGCTGAAGACCCGCCCGGGAGAGCGGCGGCAGCGGCGGCGCGGACCGCTGAGCCGGCCTCGGGGGTCTCGCATCCCCCCAACATTCGCAGACACCCCCTCCAGCCCGCGGTTCGCGCCCCGCGCCCCCGCCCCTCCTCAAAGCCTGCATGCTCCGCGCCTGCAGAAGCCACCAAACTTTTCCCCGCCAGCGACCGCCCACAGCTCTGTCCCCGGCTCCGCCGCGAGCTGCTGGAGGAAAAGGTGACTGACGCAGGCTGCCCGGAGCCGGGCTTCCTTCTCCTTACCTTGCTTCTCCTATCCAGGAACACAGAACTCCAGGGTGGACTAAGTGGCGGGGCAGGGAGCAGCCTTCCCCCGCCTCCTGGACAGCGAGTGTCATTTCGGATTTAAACGGCCAGAGTCCTGACTGTCCGGTCCTTCCTCCCAGCCCACTTGACCTCCGCTTCCCTCGGACCAAGAAAAAGCAAGGAGACCGGAAGAGAACACGGCCCCTCCCCACTCTTCCAACGCCTGCTCCGCAGCTCAGTCTCTGGCCATCCCAGGGAAGACGCCGCGAGGGTGGCGGTGAAGCTGGCGCGCCCCGCCCGCGCCTGTGCGCTCGGGTCGGCGGCCGTCGGGGCCAGAAGTTGTGAGCATCCAGAGCTAAGTTGGCCCAAGAGGCAGAGCGCGGAAATCCCAGGCAGCTGAGAGAAGGCGGGAGATAAACGGCGGGAGGGTCTTAGGGGGAAGAGGGTGGAGTGGCGGGGCTGGGCGGGCGCAGTGAGGAGTAGTGGAGACAGCCAGGCCCCGGGAGCCGGCTGCGGAGCCGGTGGGCGGTGGAGGCGCCAGGGGCGATGCCTCGGCCGGGGAAGAGTTCGTACAGCGACCAGAAGCCGCCCTACTCGTACATCTCGCTGACCGCCATGGCCATCCAACACTCGGCGGAGAAGATGCTGCCTCTGAGCGACATCTACAAGTTCATCATGGAGCGCTTCCCCTACTACCGCGAGCACACGCAGCGCTGGCAGAACAGCCTGCGCCACAACCTCTCCTTCAACGACTGCTTCATCAAGATCCCGCGGCGGCCCGACCAGCCCGGCAAGGGCAGTTTCTGGGCGCTGCACCCCGACTGCGGCGACATGTTCGAGAACGGCAGCTTCCTGCGGCGCCGCAAGCGCTTCAAGGTGCTGCGCGCGGACCACACTCACCTGCACGCGGGAAGCACCAAGGGCGCGCCAGGCGCCGGGCCCGGAGGGCACCTGCACCCCCATCACTCCCACCACCCGCACCACCACCACCACCACCATGCTGCCGCCCACCATCACCACCACCACCACCCGCCCCCGCCGCCGCCGCCCCCGCCGCCGCCGCACATGGTGCATTATTTCCACCAGCAGCCGCCCCCGGCTCCGCAGCCGCCGCCGCACCTCCCGTCGCAGCAGCCACAGCAGCCGTCCCAGCAGTCCCAGCCTCAGCAGCCGTCGCACCCCGGCAAGATGCAGGAGGCCGCGGCCGTGGCGGCGGCCGCAGCGGCGGCGGCGGCGGCGGCAGTGGGGAGCGTGGGCCGCCTGTCGCAGTTCCCGCCCTACGGGCTGGGCTCGGCCGCCGCGGCCGCCGCCGCCGCCGCCGCGTCCACGTCGGGCTTCAAGCACCCGTTCGCCATCGAGAACATCATCGGCCGGGACTACAAGGGCGTGCTGCAGGCCGGCGGGCTGCCATTGGCCTCGGTCATGCACCACCTGGGTTACCCTGTGCCAGGCCAGCTCGGCAACGTCGTCAGCTCCGTGTGGCCGCACGTCGGTGTCATGGATTCGGTGGCCGCGGCGGCCGCCGCCGCTGCAGCCGCGGGAGTGCCTGTAGGCCCGGATTACGGGGCCTTCGGGGTGCCGGTCAAGGCCCTGTGCCACTCGGCTAGCCAGAGCCTGCCGGCGGTGCCGGTGCCTATAAAGCCGACTCCCGCGCTGCCGCCCGTGGCTGCGCTGCCGCCCACGCTCACTGTCCCCGCGGCCGCACAGCCAGCACCGGCACCGTCCACCGTGTGCCCCGCGGCCTCGGCCTCGGCCTCGCCCGCCGCCTCACTGCTGGAGCCCACCTCCGTGAGTGCGGCCGAGGGCAAGGGTGGCTCCCTGCACTCGGTGCTGGTGCACTCGTAAGGCACCCAGCGAGCGGAGAGAGACGAAATGAAGACAGAGAGGAACCGCTGGTCCCCGACCGCGGGAGGGGGAGAGGGTGCCCTGGCCAGGCCCGGCTGAGCCCCAGCCTTGGCGGGAAAGATATTGAAACAAACGAACAAACCCGAATGTGGTCTGAGTAAATGTAACACTTCTGGTGTCAGTGTGTATACTATGTTGTACAATCAGATTCATGAAAGCCAGTTTTCAGGTAAGAGTTTCTATTGTAATTAATATTATAAATCAATAAGTTATGGGGGGAGGGAAATGAAGGCGTTTGGGGAATCCTCCTTTAGCAGGTGAATTGGAAATGGATTTCGATTCTTATTTCTGCGGGACCAGAAGCTGTGGGATCTAAACATCAAGGGGAGAAATGCAACAGAGAGTGACGCTGAGACAGACCTCAGCCACCGAGTTGCTCTCCGCTGGTCTCCTGCAGGGCAGCTGCCGCTCTTGGCGCGTTTGAGACGAAACTGCTGTTCACGAAGGATATCTCGATTTATTTAAGAAGGAAGACAGGGGAGCGTTTGGTGCCGTTATTTTCCTGGTCAGGGAAATGGGCCAGGAGACGGTATTATGAATAAAGTCGCTTTAGGGTGCAGTGGGAACACCATGGAGGATTTCGAGAAACAGTTACGTTTCTTGGCTCTGACCCGGGGTCGAGAAGGGTAGGAGGAACACGGAAAGCAATTAGTTTGCACAAAAGAGAATAGTAGCGGTTTACAGAGCAAAGCCCAGGATTCCAAACATAAAGTTCGAGAAACACAACCAAAGAGACAATAAAAGGCGACTTTCTGCCTGCAATTCGTTGGTGTATCAATCGGATGAAATCATTAAGGAGCTCCCCAAATAATGCGAATTCTCACGGTCTGTTCCATTGGGATTTTAAAGAGAAAAAATTACTTGCATCGCCACGAGGTTTTGTCCCCTAACTCAGCAGTGCAAGGAAAACCTGCCTCATCACCCAGCAGTTTTGCTCTTTCGGGCTTACAGGAGCGTTTCCTGGCGCTTGCGACCTGGTCACCTTTGCACGCTGCTGTCCTTGTGCGTGGGAACGAAACTTGGCTCGCTGCTGCTGCTCTTTCCCTCTTTTTGAGCCCCAGTAATAGCACTTTACTTGCAACAAACTTTTGGGAACGAAGGGGGGCGGGTAGGGAGGAGGCAGCAGCTCTTTGCCTCTCAGTCACTCTGGTTTGTGTCCACGCCGCATTCGGGTTGTGACTTTGTGACAAGTTCATGTCTGCCTGTGTTGTACGCGGTGTTCTCCATTAAAGCTTCTCTCTGGATCTGCCCGTGCCGGTGTGATGGTGTTCCGCTTCTCCAGAAACCAGGCCGCGGCTTGCGTGCCTCCTGCGCAGACAGAGGACTTGGCAAACCCTCTCCTCCCCCGTGAATTCTTACCATCAGAGCTGCAGAGGGGTGAGTTCACAGGCCGGCCACCAGTAGGGACACCCTTGCTCCACTACTCCTTTTATCAGTGGCGCATTTATCTCCTCTGCTACCCGTTCTCGCTTACCATGCTGGTTTCCCAACTGAGCTCAAGTCCTCCTCGGGGCCAGAACTGAGTTAGACACACACACACACACACACACACACACACACACACACACACACACACACACACGGTAACAGTGATTTTGTTGTTGTTCCTACACGAGGTTCACATCAATACACCATCACCACCACCCCAAACCCTTTTCCCTTTTCTGAGGTCCTGAGGGCAAGCCCATTTGGTGGGTACCCAGCGGCGCCCCCTTAAATCTGCGGGGCTGGCCGGGAACCGGGAGGTCGGCGCCGGGATGCTGCCCCTGCCGTGGCGGCCGACCTTTAACGAGGATCCTGGGCCGCCACCGAGGCCTGGGACCTGTTGCGCACAGGCGCCGGCTGCGCCCTGGCCCAGCGGGGCTGTGGCCGCGGCGGCTGGAGGCCCAGGGCGGCAGATGCTGGGCCCGCGGAAGCCCACAGCTCCCCACCGGACCCTGCAGGCTGCGGCTACTGCGGAGCTGCGCGGGGAGCTGGCGAGGTGGCCCGGCCGGTGCGGGGGACCCCGCTGGGGCCAGGGAGTCGCCACCAGGCTTCTGCCCCTCCAACCAGGAACAGGGCTCCAACGTGAACCAGCTTCCCTCGGCCCAGCCAGCCCCATGGACGCCTCCTCTAACCTTTCTTCAGAAGAAAGCAAAGGCCAACAAGACCTGTGCACGGTAATGACCCTGGGAGGGGGAGGGGAGGGTCTCCCCGCATCCCTGATTTACAACAACCCTTGCAGCAAGACCAGGTTCTGGCCAGGCCTGGGAAACGCGTCTTGGTGCAGACCATGGCCTCCTTGGGCTCGGACAATTCCAGTGCCTCCCGTTCTGTCAGTTGGAGACTCTGCTAGGTTTTCCTCTACACTAGTTTGATATTATTGAAAGACAAAAAGAAAAAGGGCAGACGCTGACATGGGGGTCACAGACTTGGGGAGACTTGGGGAATCTGGCTTCTTTGTCTGTCTCTGGGTGAGTTGGTGCCTGGTAGCCCCGGGCAGGGACCCGTAGTTTAGAGGCTGAGCGTCCTGAATCCCAGGAGTTTCTTCCAAAGAGCACCCTTCCTTCCCCACCTGCCTGCAAGAGCCAGTGAACTTTAGAGCAAGGCCCATGGTTCCACGGGAAAGGGGCGAGGCCCCACGTGATGTTTGGGGGGAACTGGAGGTGGGGGTCTGGCCTAAGTGACCGCCCCTCCTGAGGAGGGGGGAGGGAGCCTGTGGGCCACGCCTCAGAGGATGAATATTTGACCCTGGCTGTTTCCCTGAACCCTCTAAGCACTCAGCCCCACACCCGCACACCCCCGTGGCACCCCTTCTACCTCTGTGAGGAAAACATGGTTGTTTTGTTTTGTTTTTACTGTCAGGGAGGAGAGAAAGGAGACTAGAGGGCAACATGAGCTTAGAAATAATTCCACTCAAGTTTTCTTCCAGGGGGAGACCCTGGTACTCAAAGGAAGCTAAGCATGGCATTCAGACTGGAGAGCACAGGATTCATGTAAATAAACACCAGGTGTGGGGGGTGGGGGGTGGGGGGGAGCTTTCTGTTAAAGCTCTGATCCCAAGAGAGGTCCCAGTTAAAGCCTTGAAGACCCCCTCCCCCCTCAACTAAGATGAGGGCTGCAGTCTAACTGTAAGAGTATCATTCCCACAAGCACCCATGGCCAAGCTGGGAGTTGGCAGGATTAATCTGGGCAAACCTCTGAGATGCCAGGACTGGGAAATCCCCAGGTCCCGGCTCACTACTCCACCAGAATCAGATCTTCATATCCACATGCCAAAAAACACTCACTCACAGACTCTGAGCCAGATTCAGCGTGTATTGTAAATGTTTAAAGAGGGATCGAACCCTTAAACATGTATAGTTCCAGTAATAATCTAAGTATGTAGAGAACGGCTAAAGCTAATAAGAATAAACTGATGGTGATATTTTGGTAACCCACTCAACTGAGTATGTGATCACATATGATCTCACAGGTATTCTCTCTCTAGCTACAGGTGGAGGTAGAGGGAAATTAAGTTCTAGACCCAAGGGAGATGGAAGTAAAGACACTTACGTATGCATGACCATCTCAGTTCACAAGCTTAATAAAATCACTCAGGGTATGCTAAGTACTGGTGGTGATACCATGGCACTATGCTGCTGGTTTCCAGGATGATAGAGAAAGCTACTTACTAGTTGCTTAGCCTGGATCCCACTTCACTGAAGGCACAGAACCCCAAGAAGGACGGGGAGGAACCTGGAGGAGGGAGAAGGGTTTTAGTGTAGATGTCCTTAAAAGAAAAATAGAAGAAAAACAACTTGGAATAATCTATTTGATTACATTTCCTTGGGAAGCTAAGACAAGAGCTAAAGGCAGAGGGAGGGCGGAGCTATTTTAGCTGTGGTCCCTAGGAGAACAGGCCCTCCTGCAAAGGCCAGGGCCTGCACAGTTGGCATCTGGCACTCAGGAAGCCTGTCAGTCAGGCTGGCTTGTGGTCAATTATCTCCTTAAGTAGACTGGCATCCGTCCAGCCAGGGAGGAGGGCTGTTTGCATCCATAGCAATCAGAGCCAGTTAGCTGGAAGTGGCACCGCTGAACTCCAAAGCATCTTTGCATTGCAGTGTTTGGAATGCTGATCGACACCTCTCCTGGGACTCAAAGGTGACATTTGCCTGCTTGGCACTACTATAGACATCCTCCAGAAGAGTGTGGAAGCAGAATGCCTTAGGAGAAGAAACATGGATCACCAAAGCCACTAAATCCCCTTAAATTCCACGCACCAACAACAAAATTACCACTTCTGATATGCACAAAATTATAGAGCTCATTATAAGTTGTGGTGGGATTCGGCCCCTCCATTGGATAACACTTTCCATTCTTCACTGTACCTGACTGTGAAATGTGCACACAGATATTTTGGAAGCATGCTCAGGATTTGGATGATGTGGCAGGAGTTTTAAATGGTATTGTTGTTCATCATACTGTGTGCATGGGATTCTGTATGGGGGAGTAGGGGCAGGGTAGAGTTTGTATTGAAACTGGGAAATTTAAAAAAAAAAATGGTTTCAAAAGCCAGTGATCATCTCTTTGTAGGTGAAAAGGCAAAGTGAGGATCCAAATGAAGGTAGGGAGTCCTTGAATTCCAGAGGGCAAAACAGTTTCTTCATGTCCAGCATTCTCATTCTGCTCATTGAAAGTATTTTCATTAACTTTATCTTTCAAAGCTGAAATGCTACCTTATACCCTTTGGGGGAGATTGAAGAGATCTGCTTGGGATTTGAATTCAGTCTTAAACCATTGTTTGAATGGTATGAGTTTGGCAAAACTCCAGACCTACTCTGTCCCAAGCACTTTCCCCCTTAACTGTCCCCTGTGTATTTTAAGGAAAATTCAAGCCACATGTTGCTGTTTCCCCCTTGCATTCAAATGTTGCTTTATTGAATTTTAGTATGGTCCATGAAATTTAAATTCTGAGTTTTAAACTGTAATATATTCGTATGATCTATACTCAGTCACATGATATGCACATATATCATTAAGCAGAAAATAAAGCATCTGAGAATTACAGTTGTATTATGACAGTAACACTTCTTTAAACTGAAGAGCCTTGCTGAGAATCCCATATTTAAAAAGGATTTTATAAAATTATCAGAAATTCAAAAAAAAATAACTGAGTGACTCATGAAAATGTCTTTAAAAGAATATTGTTAAGAAAATATTTTGGTTATGTTTGATCCAACTAGTTCTTTCCTGCCACAAGGAACAGGTCTTTTGTGTGCACACGGCACCTGGGCTTTGCTTGTAAGTCACAGTTCTCATTATTGCAGCGTCACTTAAGAAGTGCGTTCGGATATGCTTTCCCATCTGAGCCAGTTCCATTCCTGTCAGCGCCTTCATGGACAGCGTGTTTTTATTGTTACTATGGATAGATGCTTAGTAAGAAGGGAGCTGGAGAATTGTCAACCAGGCCCAACTGAACTAGATTCATTCCAGAAAGAATCCGTAACACTGAAACACACAGATGAGAAAGAGGAAGAAGGAAAGATGGGGGGGAGGGAAATAAGGAGAGAGGAAAGGAAGAAAATAAGTTAGAAAGTGAGGAAGAAAGTTAGAATATTAGGAAGAAAAGAGAGAGAAAGAGGCAGATGTATGCCTCTAATACAGACAAAGGAAAAAAACTAATTCTAATATTGCTTTGATTTTCTCTCAGGAAACTAGATCAATTCTTTCAATGCATGTGACTACACCTATAACACCACTTACTTACCCAAAGTAATTGTGCCTTAGAAACAATATTCCACTTAAAAAAATGATCCTTAGCTGAAGAGGACTGGACATTGTATTACTAACTGGCAACCTCATTTATTGCCTAAACAGATAAAGCTTTAGTCTGCCTAAGAATTCATCCTATGTAATAATCTGAACAATAAAGATTTATTTTTTAAAAAAAGAATTCATACTAGGTGGGGATTTTATAGCATTAACTTTGTTGTAACATGTTTTATAGCGATTAACCTATATCCCCATAGGGCAATGTTTAAATAAATCATGCTATTTGCAGAATATGGAATATCATGCCGCCATTACAAATAATGCTTATAAAATTTTACTCATATAGAAAATGTTTGTGAAATTCTATTGAGGGAATAATCTCAACTCCATTGTGTACATTGAAGATGTACAAGAAGAGCCAGACTAGTATGGCTCAGTGGTTGGGCATCAACCTTATGAACCAGGAGGTCAGGGTTCAATTCCCAGTCAGGGCACATGCCTGGTTGCTGGCTCAATCCCCAGTGTGGGGCATGCAGGAGGCAGCTAATCGATGATTCTCTCTCATTATTGATGTTTCCACCTCCCTCTCCCTCTCCCTTCTTTTCTGAAGTAAATAAAAGTATATTTTTAAAAAACTTGAAACTTTCAAGCATAATAGAAGTATCACCCTGCTTTTGTGTCACAAACACATTCTCTCTATACTGCTAATTTTGGAGGCACTTCTACTGAAAAGAGAAATAGCTATGTTTTTCTGAAGTGAAACTATTGTCACTACTAAAAAAGAAAACAAACAAAACACTCCATTCAATATGCCTCCAGAACTGAGGCATTCCACATCATAAATCACATACCTTCTGATTTTATCAATGAAGCAACTGAGGCAGAGAGTCACTTGAAGAACAAATTAGTGGAAAGTGAACCTTTGTGTATTGGGTCCTGGTAATCTGGGGCTCTAGTGGGAGTTAGGAAGAGTGGAAGAAAAGAAGGGAATTTCTCCTTCCTCTTTGTTCCCAGTGGGGCTTCCTTTCTGCTTTTGATTCCTGGAAGTATCATGCAGGCAAAACTTCTTCACTCGGCAGTGTCTTTCTCCATCCACGGCTGACTCCCTTTAGAAGTCTTTCTAACACTTGAAGAAACAGCCTATCTTTGAGCCCCAGCCCCAGTTAGCAGGTGCCTGCAGGCATCCTGAGGTACAGTTCCAAGGAGATCACTTCTAAGTTTCCAAGTGTTAATAATTCCAAATTCTTCCTTTTATACTCTCCACGCTAGGGGTAGTAACTGCTTTGTGCAGTTGCTACATACGTGATACCTTAGAGTTCTCTTTCTACCCTTTCAGTTAATAACATCTTTACACCTAGATACCAACTTATTATATTAAATTCTGTCTGTAAAAATAACTAGGATAGTTTCTGTTTCCTGACTGGACTTTGATACATCTGCCCTCAGGGACCCAACAGTCTGAGCAGAAGATTGTCTCTTCTGACAAGAGGAGTATAGAGGAGGATGTACGGTTCAAATTTATAATACAATAGACATAGATATGCTAATAGTTTTCAATCAGGAAAAGCATTAAAATGTATTTACTTTAGCAAATAATACAAATACTCTTTTTCAAACGATTAAAGCATGTATTTATTAGCAGCATGATCTGTGTTCTCTCTGCATGACTTCATTGCAACCTGTTTTTGAAAAGTTGCATGGTTTGCAGATAGGTTCTTCATTCCCAGTGTGACAGGCCCAGGCCAGGAGCTAATTCCTCAGGGTGAGGCTCCTGCAGACCATACTGTTTGGCCTCTAGAAACAAAAATAACCCAGTTCTCCCTAGGAAGGTAAGAGACTAAAGAACAAAGTAGTCAAACAAACAAAATCCATTGGGAGCAAACCAACTAATCAAGTAAATAAAAAACAAAAAAAGGTGTTTTTTGAAATTTCTCAATTTGATAATTCTACTTATAGGTGTGCTATGAGGACAAGGAAAATTTAAAACTACTTATAATAATAAAAGCTAGCATTCATTGAGCTTTTTAATCCAGCTTCTATGAGCTAAATGCTTTACATCCTAAATCATATGTAACCTCACAACAGCTCTTTAATTTAGGTGCTTCTATTGCCCTCATTTTACAGGCCAGAGAACTGAGTCATAGGCTGTTCAAGGAACTTGCCCAAGACTAGGCAGCCAGTAAGTGGAGCCAAAGCCAGAGCTTCTCACTGGAGGGATACTGGTTTCCCTTAACAACGTGCCATAAAACAATAGCAAGTTGCAATGAACACATTTCACAGACTTTTGTACAGTTTTCTATTAGAGCAGCAAATATATATTTCTAAATAGTTCTGACAGGCAGGGGTCCTCAAACTACGGCCCGCGGGCCACATGCGGCCCGCCGAAAACATTTATCTGGCCCACCGGGTGTTTTTGCCCGCCGCTGTGTGCATAGGAATTTGTTCATAGTTTTTTTTTTAAACTATAGTCCGGCCCTCCAACGGTCTGAGGGACAGTGAACTGGCCCCCTGTTTAAAAAGTTTGAGGACCCCTGTGACAGAGTATTCGAGTTCTTGACAAGCCAAATAGCCAATGAAAGAGTTCAAGAGAAGCGTGAGCACTATGGAGTCCATGTTTATTTTGATGTCAGAGACCGAGCTGATCCACTACCTTTTATTTTTCTGGCTTGATAGTAATATTTGTGGGAACATTTTCCGTTTCTAAAGATATCGAGCATTTTCATCTTTGTAACTCCACTGCCTAGTATAATACCTGACTCATGATAGGTTTCTTACTAAAGATTTGTTGAAGAGAATGAAGAATTGGATTAATATATTCCTCCATCCTTATTTAACAAATATTCAAATGTATAGACTGTTTGCCTAAATAGTTTAATAGAATTCAGATAACTAAATCCAAGTTAGCTTAAATGGCTTCAAGAGAGACAGAGACTCAGCTACTTTTCCAAGGTTATTTAGCTAGTTTATGATGAAGCCAGGATTGGGTCTCAGGGCAGTCCAACTCAATCCCAGCTCTTATCCACAGTGTTAAAATGCTTTGAAAAGTCTCTTGACTTCTCTGTTTCTTAGTTTTCACATCTGTAAAGCTGGACAAATAATACTTACCTATTTAGGTTTAACTTAACCAATAAATAAAAACAAGTATGTTGACAATCAAAATTGAATTTCATATATTCAAAAACCAAATGAAAGATATTTCTTAGTAATTGGAGACAGATTTTTTTTTTTTAAAAAGAGCCACTTAAATTAATATAATTCAGTATAGGAGGCCAGCTGAAAAGAGGAAATTGTTTTGGACAATATTTCTTACAACTTTTCAAAGCTGTGTGATGATTTTTAAATCATATTTATAGAAACCATTTCCTGGCTTTAAAATTAATTTTGGTATTATATGGTATTTACTTAAAAATAACTTTTTCCTGGTTTTAAAAATATTAAAATCACATTAAAAGAAAAATTGAAAAAACAATGTGAACATTATTTAGAATGAAATTTTAGAATATATCACGGCAAGATGGTAAACCTTAAAACTGACTGTAATTGAAAATTCACATGAAAATGTGGATTCACCCAAGATGATAAGAAACTATGTGCCATATAAATCACAACAGCTCTCAGCACCCCAGGCATACTTCTTTCTCCTCTCTCATTGGATTCTTTCTGTCCCCAACAATTGAATTTTGTCTTTCCTTCACAACCCAACTTAAAACCAACTTATAGAGTGCCTAATAGAGTATAGGAACACAATATTTTCTATCTTTTTTCTAAGAAGTTTTATCATTTTTTCTCCACTCTCCTCTAGTGTTATTAATCTCCATTTTCCTCATTCTTAGTGCATGTTGTCACATCCATGGCACAGAGTGCTTTGATTTGGACTGGGTGTGTCACTGGCTCTCCTGCGGAAATGAACTGTAGAGTAGGATGGACTTTACCTTTAAGGAAATCTTCATGTGCCTTACTGCATGGTGTTTTCTACACAGTATGGACTCAATAAGTGTGTGTGTGTGTGTGTGTGTGTGTGTGTGTGTGTGTGTGTATAACAGAATTGCCCTTAGCTGGCCCTTCAAAGCTGATTTCTAAACAGACAAGTAGATGATTCTTTCTTGTCTAACACCATTTGTATCTCTTTGTACTTATCCCTTGTCCTGGAACATGAAATTATGTGGGACTGACGGCCTCCATCCCATATTCTTGCAACCATTGACAGCATTCAATTTAAGACATACAGGTGCCCCAACTGAAGGTAGGCAACTCTCTCCACAGATTTACATTGACCAGAATAATCATTTTAAAGTTCTAATCCTAGACATCTCACTATGGGAAATACTGGCCATTGTGAATATCATCCAAAAGGCGATATGGTGCAATTAGAAAGGGTTAAGCTTTGAACTCCATCTCTGAAATTTACTACCACAAGCACTTTAATGGTAATAATTGATTATGGTTAGTCTAACATTAATCCTCAAAAAAACTGAATACAGTCAATTCTAGTCCCAAATCCCATCTTCATTTTACCAGATAAAGAAATTTAGAATGAGAGTCAACTTTCTTTCCAAGGTCATACAGCTAGTTAATGATTGTGTCTGCCTTGGAACTCAAGGCAATGAGACTCAAGTCCCAGCTCTTAACATCATTGTCACAATGCTTCACTATGTTTCTGAGCATTTCTATTTGTGTTCTCATCTGAAAACAAACAAACAATGTCTACCACATTGGGTTGTTGAGGTAGCAGTCCAAGGAACATTAGTTTTCTTTTATCTGGAATCGTGGGACCTCCTCAAGCTGAATCAATCTGAATTACGATATTTATGAGGACAAGGGAGCATTCTATATAATGACCTAAATTTCATCCCCTGTTTTTCCAACTGATGAATAGCTCCCCAATGACCCAGGTGTTCCTTGGATACAGAATTGAGTCTCCACAGAAAGCAAGATGGGTTGTTGATCCTCAGCGATTTGAACACATTTGCTCTGAGTGATTGAAGACTTTTAAAAGAGCACTTGCCACATTTTATTGACAACAGGTTTTCCTTTACAAATAGAAACAATTATGTTAATTTACATATGTATCAACCTGCGATGAGTTAGCTGTGTATTAACTTCTGGTGAGGAAAACTAAAAGTCTAGAAAGGGAAGTTGCCTTGAGTTTTACAAAAGAGAGGAAATCTTACTTGTGCTTCCCACTGAGAAAAAAAATAATGAACAAAGAAAGTAAAAAAGGACCTACAGTGACATTGCTAAATCCCTTCTTCTTTTCCACAACAAATGGTCAACATCCAGTGACAATATTATGATGTTGATTTTTTAAAGCTGGTGCATCATCAATTTTCATTTCTTTTTTATCTGTTCTTCACATGTGGTAAGATAAGGCCAATGAATATGTACTTTTTGATGAATCATTGCCTTTTGATCCTCTCCCTAACTTTATTGAACTAAGACACCATGGAGCCTTTTTTTTAAAGGTCCTTTGTATAATGGAGAGATCTGAATTCTAATGTCTGCAATTCTTCCTGTCTGATACTGAGAAAACAGAACTTCTCTGAAATGCTGAAATGTAGGTTCCTTTTTTACAAACCTTAGTTCTGAAAATATTTATCAAGCACACCTTAAATAAAACAGTGTGTTGGGAGGTGTGCAGGAGGGACAATAATGGGGCCCAGATTTCTCCACAAAATCTTTGCTAGATGAAGCGCCCAAATGTTACATCCAGCTCCAAAGGTCAATACTTCTCATTCTTGCGAGGTCATGAGAACAAAGGCTGTTTGTAAAGTAAGTGTGTGACAAATATTAGGGATAGAGACAGTGGTGATGAGAAACGGGATGGTAATGGCCTTGACAAGGAGATGCTGTGAATAGTTAGTATCCTGTGTGTAGGAAAGGGTTGATTATGCTCTTCTAGACTCACTAAAGATATTGAAGAGGCACATAAAACTTCTGTGGGCATGGAAATGGAAGACCTTTTGGCCTTGATGTGATAGAAGGTTGCACCATGGAGTCTATAGCACTTATACTATAATAAACATTGAATTCAAGTACTAAGCGATGAGATTCTTGAGATATATATTACATGGTATAATATGCAGCTTCTGAACACATTTTACAGAGATGATCCTACTAGACAGAGGTAGACAGAAACTCAGATATGTAAGGACCTACTAAATCAGCAGTTCTCAACCTGTGGATCGTGACCCCTTTGGAGGTCGAACGACCCTTTCACAGGGGTCGCCTAAGACCATCGGAAAACACATATATAATTACATATTGTTTTTGTGATAGCAACGAAAATAATTTTATGGTTTGGGGTCACCACAACATGAGGAACTGTATTAAAGGGTCGCGGCATTAGGAAGGTTGAGAACCACTGTAACTAAATTGTTTATAATTTTCTAAGCTGCACAATGAAATTTATAGGCTGAATTTTTTTCAGAGCATCTCACTAGAAGAAGCAGAACTGATTACTTGCTTCTCCACTTACTATTCCTTTTAGTATATTGAACACTCTTTGCCCTTAAAGATAGAAACGAAACACTTGACTCACTACTAGTTTGCTCCTTGTGTTAAATAAGATTAAAATCTAGGAATTAGAAACTTATATCTTTCAGTTTTTAACATATGATATAGATACAGCTTCTAAAAAGAATCCTGAAGTCATTACACTCTATTGCTATAGTTAAACATAATTGAGATTCCTGAATTTCTACATTAGATAGCTATATGTTTATCACATCATGATTCATACCAAAGCCAAGATTCAGAGCTCTACAGCCAACTATCCATTTAGTTTTTTGTGATGATGTGTCATTGCAGA
Organism: Myotis daubentonii; assembly: GCF_963259705.1. Taxonomy (NCBI): domain Eukaryota; kingdom Metazoa; phylum Chordata; class Mammalia; order Chiroptera; family Vespertilionidae; genus Myotis; species Myotis daubentonii. The sequence continues at coordinate 43,685,136 of NC_081850.1, forward strand.
TACAATCAGACAGTAAATAAATAAAATTTGAATTTACTTAAAGAAAAGGAGAGAATTAGCCTTATTAGAAAAATGCAAATCTATTACAAGAGAAATCTTCATTTGACTTTTGAGGTAAGGATGGCTTGATAGAGTTAGATCCTTCCAACATTTAGAATCTCTTCCCGTAAGAGACATGAGATGGATGGGGAGGGGCAGGAGGTTGGGGAGAGGGAAAACTGATCTCAGCAATCTCCAGATATTTGAGAACCTTGGATCCGCCCCTGTGTGTTGAGTGCAAAGAAACAGAAAGGAAAGGCAAAGTGGTCCTTACTTCAATGAAAAGGTAGAGACTTATACTAGTTATAATACATGTAGATCTTCACATTTCTACATTTAAAGGAAGTGTGTGTGTGTGTGTGTTGATACGAAATATAAATATCAGGAATTTGGGTGACTCTTTTACAAATCATTTAACATAGAGTAAGTTTTACTTTGTAAAATTTTCCAGGAAGATATTTTATTTTCAAGATAATTTATGACATGCTCAAGTAATACAGACAGATCTGTTTATCTAAAAGTTAACTTAAAGCTCCATTTTTCATTGTCGTCATTACTGAGCATATGGGGAAAGTGTTTGAATTCCAAATATTGCCCCCCCCCCAAAAAAAAAAACCCACCAATTTTAAATATTCTTCCCAATAATAGCATGGGATGGTGTACTCATTTATCTCAATAGTTATGTTGCTAAAATACAAATTATATTTTTATAACTCAAATTGAATGTTAATAATCTCGAACTCCCCACTATGTAAAGAAATTAATAGTATGTGTGTTAAAAGCAGATCACACATAGATTATACATAATTTCCAATAGCAGAAAACCTTAGGCACAAGGAGAATGAGTGATTTGCCTGAAAACACCAGCAGACAATTCTAGCACTGGGAACAGACACCAAGAATTTTGACTTCCAGCCAGGATCATGAAATATATATCGACTTTCCTCCTGAAAGCTGGACAACTTTTTAAAATTATTGACTGTAAATTTTAAATATAAAAATTTTTAAAAGACTTTTTATCCTCAAACACAAATTCCCCGGAAAATTACTTCAGTTGTGCACTTCATCATGTCCTATGTTGACCCAACCTTAGATAATAAACAGATTTTGTTTTGTTTTATTATTTGATTAAATCTCATCCAACACTTCTCCCTGGCAGTCAGGGGACTGGAATCATCCATCCTGACTGGAGCATGTAGATTTGCTACTTTGTAATTTAAGGATTAGCTTTGCACTTGAGGAAACTTTGGGTAGCATCAAACCCACCCTACAGAATTCTGCGATTAATTTCACTTATGAATTTAAAGTGTTTACAGCTGTCTTCACAGTTAAATAAGGATTTACTGAAATGCTGCCCTCCCCAGTGACAGAGACAATTCCCTAACCAGCAGGACTTCTGCATTCCCAGAAGTAGATGGTTTGACCAGGGAGGATGAAATTAGCACACACACGCAAAATGTACCATCTGAGACTTTCAGAAAATGCAGATCCAGAGGGAAATCATAGAGCATAAATTACTTTGAGGTTTTTTGGTGTGTTTTTTTCTAGGTATTAGTTGGAGAGATTTGTGTTCTTTCACATGCACAGCTGTGGAGTCTCTGGGGGAATTTCTTGCTCTTTTTCATTTTTGCATATCAGCCAAAAACCAAGATCTAAGCCTCAAACGTTGTACCCATATGATGTGGGTGGATTTTACAAAGGCTGCTAGACAGGAAACTGATTAAAATCCAAGGTGGGCATTCTGACAGCCAGGCAGCAGCATGTGTAGGTAGCACGATGAGGGAAGAAACAACTGAACAGATGGGATCAAGGGCTTTGTTTTGTGGTTGTGTTGTTGTTATTACTGTTTGTTTAGTTCCCACTCTGACTCCATTTTTATGGACTTGGCCAAATGACTGGAACTTTTGTTGTCCCAGTTATACTGCTGAGGTAAATATTTGCTGCACAAATAAATCTGTGAACAAACCTGAAATTAATCATTGTTATGTGATGTTGGCTAAGTGATTTGGTCTATACTCCTTTATTTATTTATTTTTTTGGTCTCATGATTTAGTCTAAATAAATTCTAAGATTTATTTTGGTTTCAAATATTCATAGTGAACATTTACAGATCACTTACTATGGATTGGGCACTATTCTAAGCACTTCCCTATACCAACTACTTTAAACTTCACAAATACTTAGAAAGTAAATCATAGTATTAGCTATGTTTAACAGACAAGGAAACTGATACAGAGAGGTTAAAATAACTTGCCAAAGTCATATAACTTGTAAGTAGCAGAATCAGAATTTAACTATAAAGATCACTCTAAACGTCATGCTCCAACCACATCTATACTGCTTCACAAAATTCTATTTGGAAAAAGTGAGGAAGAGAATTTTTATGTACTGCATCGAACTAGATCTTATGAAAATGTTTTGTTTTTATTCCCAAGGAACACATTGACCATATAATCAAATTCCACCCCAACCTTAATGCTTTTCCCCTTCCAAAAATCAAACCTATATCTTGGTACCCACCCTTTTCATCATCTCTTAGTTTACACCATCTTTGACTCTTTTTTTTATTATTATTGCTTAAAGTATTACAAAGGGTATTACATATGTGTCCATTTTTCCCCCCCGCCCTAGACAGTCCCCTAGCCTCCCCTATCCCCCGGTGTCTTATGTCCATTGGTCATGCTTATATGCATGCATACAAGTCCTTTGGTTGATCTCTTACCCCCCTACCTCCTGCACCTACCCTCCCCGGCCTTCCCGCTGCAGTTTGACAATCTGTTTGAGGCAGCTCTGCCTCTGTATCTATTATTGTTCAAAAGTTTATAATGGTCTCTATTATCCATGAATGAGTGAGATCATGTGGTATTTTTCCTTTATTGACTGGCTTATTTCACTTAGCATAATGCTCTCCAGTTCCATCCATGCCGTTGCAAATGGTAAGAGTTCCTTCCTTTTTAGAGCAGCATAGTATTCCATCGTGTAGATGTACCACAGTTTTCTAATCCATTCATCTACTGATGGGCACTTAGGCTGTTTCCAGATCTTAGCTATGGTGAATTGTGCTGCTATGAACATAGGGGTGCATATATCCTTTCTGATTGGTGTTTCTGGTTCCATCTTTGACTCTTATCCTGGATCTCTGCATGTGGCTTGGAGATGATAAGGAAAAAGGCATTGCCCATCATTTGCAAATAAACAAAAGCAGAAAGTTGAGTGTTGTGCTTTGGGGAATGCATAGAAATGTCCCAGGCGTTAAATGAAAGTCCAGTAGGAAACATACCACACATTTGAATTAGAGTAATTAAGAGGGTATACTTATACAGGGACTATTTATGTGAAGTTTAGGGGAACCTCAGGAATACTACACCAACCTGGGGTTAGTAGCCACAGAGCTGGTACCACCCCCTTGGTCTGAAGGAAAGGAAGTGGTTACCAGAACCACAGAGAAGTCAGTTTCGTTGAGCAGCCCCCTTTGGGGGAAGCAGTGACCTTGGAGGAAGGGGGCTAGCCTGCCCGAGGCCACTCTGTAGAGCAAGGACAAGGACTACAAACCTGACCGCATTTTTCTCCTTCTGATCGCTGGCGAAGGCTTCCCACTGACCAAACCCAACAAAAAAACATGAGGTAAGGGAATCAGTTTGTGTAATCCAGACAGATTAGCTTCCTGGGGGGAGGAAGTAGAGTGAAAAAGAATGGAGAGTATTTGGGGAGAAGCAAATGAAGATACCTGGCAGATCTATATCAAGCCGGTATTCGCAAGGTAGCTGCTGTGGGCCTAGGGAGGTTAGATTTAGCCAGAAATAAATTTTGAAATCTAACAGGTAGCTCCAAACTATCTGTCCAAATCCCAAGAGCCCTTAATACCATACGGCTTGGTTTTGCCATCTTTTATCCACTAAACATCTATTCTGTAAGTCACTGTAAGGGAATTTATTCCTTTATTTTCTAGTGTTAAGACTTAGAAATCAAAATATTATCTTTTTTTCTTAAGAACATTGTTAAAAATTTTCAATTAAGGAACCAATGCAGACTTCATCTCAAACCCACCTCTCCAACAGACGCTTTCCCAAGGGGCTGGATATAGTAATTACTAATTTTCTCATTAAAGTACTGAAAACTTTAAAAGAGAAAGGAACAATATTCTGCATTTCCGTGGCCCCCATTAACAAAGCACCTAGCAGCAGCTTCATATCCTTTGCATTCAAAGCACCTTTACATCCTTTTATTAGTGACTAGAGGCCCAGTGCACAAAATTTGTGCCTGGGGGTGAGGGGTTCCTCAGCCCAGCCTGTAGCCTCTCGCAATCCAGGATCCCCCCCGGGAACGTCCAACTGCCAGTTTAGGCCCAGTCATGCAGGGATCAGGCCTAAACCAGCAGTTGGACATCCCTCTTGCAATCTGTGACCACTGGCTCCTAACCACTCGCCTGCCTGCCTGCCTGATTACCCCTATCCACTCTGCCTGCCTGCCTGATCACCCCTAACTACCTTTGCCTCGGCCCTGCTACTGCGGCTTCATCCGGAAGGACGTTCAGAAGGATGTCCAGAAGGTCTTTCGGCTGTCTGGTCTAATTAGCATGTTACATTTTTATTATTATAGATTCTTTTCATTATATACTGAAAGTAGAGCAAGGTTGTTCTGTTCTGCTTTTGCAATTAATAAGCCTTTAGGGAAAAAAGGTTAGGTGACTGCCTAAGATCATGTAGTAGAATAAAAATGGGAAGTGGAAGAGATCTAGGAATCTAATTGATGTTAAACAGCAATAGCACCTCAAGAAACAGCTTCTGACTCTTAGGTCAAGAATATGGCTAACAAAATGGCTTTTACTGATTCAGAAACAAATTGAATTATGTATAGCCAGTGAGCTTTTCAGTATAGAGCCAAGGTATGCTGCACTAACAAGCAGCTCTAACATCAGAGTGGTTAATACATACACATTTCTGGGGTCTGACATCTTTTCTCTCTTATCCCTCATATTTAATAAATTACCAAGTCCTGTCAATTCTTTCTTTAAAATACTCTCTGAATCCCTATTATCATGGACACTAATCTAGTTCAGACCACTATTATTGCTTTAAGTCTCTTAATTGATCTCTTTGCCTTCAGTCTTGTTTTCTATAGCAGAGATGGTTAATTACACCCAATAGCTGCATTCCCTTCTTCCTTTTGGTAATAGAATTGAGCACCATGCCTCCCAGCTAGAAACCATAGTTCCCAACCTCCCTGGCAGCTCCATATAGCCAAACCACAATGTCACCTGATCAAGTAGGTTCTGGTCAATAGCTTGAGAATGGAAGTGAAGGGTGCACCTTCTTAACCACATTTTTTAAAACAGAGATGCTACCCAGCCAGCATGGTTCATGATCCATAGTTGAGCATGGACCTATGAACCAGGAGGTCACAGTTCGATTCCTGGTCAGGGCACATGCTTGGGTTACAGGCTCAATCCCTAGTGTGGGGTCTGCAGGAGGCAGCTTGTCAATGATTCTCTCTCATCGTTGATGTTTCTATCACTCTTTCCTTCTTCCTTCCTCTGAAATCAATAAAAATATATTTTAAAAAAACCACAGAGATGCTCGTCTTCTTTCCCCTTATGCACTCTGGATTATAATGAGACAGTGGTGAGTCAGATCCAAACTTGCAGGTGAAGAGCACAGTAGGGGATGTAGGAGCCACAGGGTAAAAGGAAGCCTCTCCTCCTGGACTTTCTGCCACAGGCAAACTTTTAAGTGAAAGAGAAAGAAATATTCTTTCTTGTGGAAGCCACAGTTATTCAGCTCCTGTGAAATCAACCAAACCAATATCCTATTAATGCCTTTTCTCTCCCAGCCAGAAATTTTTTTCCTGCAACCCAGCTCAAAGGATCTTATTTGTTTTTTATTGCTTAAAGTATTACAAAGGGTATTACATATGTCTCCTTTTCCCCCCCACCCTTGACAATCCCCTGGCCTCCCCTACCCCCCAGTGTCTTATGTCCATTGGTTATGCTTATATGCATGCATACAAGTCCTTTGGTTGATCTCTTACCCCCTCCTCCCTACCCTCTACCCCCTACCCTCCCCGGCCTTCCCGCTGCAGTTTGACAGTCTGTTCGAGGCAGCTCTGCCTCTGTATCTATTTTTGTTCATAAGTTTATAATGGTCTTTATTATCCATGAATGAGTGAGATCATGTGGTATTTTTCCTTCATTGACTGGCTTATTTCACTTAGCATAATGCTCTCCAGTTCCATCCATGCCGTTGCAAATGGTAAGAGTTCCTTCTTTTTAACAGCAGCATAGTATTCCATCGTGTAGATGTACCACAGTTTTCTAATCCATTCATCTACTGATGGGCACTTGGGCTGTTTCCAGATCTTAGCTATGGTGAATTGTGCTGCTATGAACATATGAGTGCATATATCCTCAAAGGATCTTATTACACAGCAAATCTGATTAGGTCATTTCCCCTTGTCTTATTTATTTTTGTAGCCTTCAGGGGGCTTGGTACATGATCTTGTTTATAGCAAGAATTCACTAATATTGATTGTCGATTGATAAATTATTGTTTATTTTCTATGCTACCTAAATTATAAAATTTAACTTTTCAATTGCATGCCACATCAAGCATAATCAATGGATAAAACATCAGCTTCCTTGGCTTCTGAAATCACTCTAAATGGGCTTCACCTCCCCAACTCCATTATCTCATGACCAGTCAAAGGCTCAGCAATCTTCCTGATGATGAGACTTATCCGCCAACAATGCAATTCCTACATGTGTCACTTGTCACCTTAGAAGCAATGGAAGAATTAGCAAGAAGGGAGGAAGAGTAGAGAAAACAACACAGAGCTCTGTTTAGTGAGAGGTAGTAGAGAGTCATTAGAAATTTATTTATACCACTTGGTGATGTAGGCTATACTTCTGACCAGTACACATTAAATCATAATGTCTTTAGGTACTGCAGTTCTGCTAGGAAGATAATCATTACAAATTTAGATTTCAATTCAGCCAATATTTGTTGAGTCCCTAATATGTACCAAGGATTGTGCATGAGAAAATCTCCTAAAATAGTGCAATGATTGAAGCTCCACTTGCCCTTCAAAGAGGGTTTCTAGACTACCTGAGGCTTGGCAGGATCTACCAGAACAAGAACATATTTTCAATGTCCTTAAAATCAATCCTACTAAGTTCTAATCAGCTCAACCCCTAGAGTTGGCCTAAATGGGGATAGTGTCAGAAACTCCATCAAGTTCAGAGCTACCTCCTCCCCTAAATATATGTTTTTAAAAGCTTTGCTATTTTTTCTCCTAGTACAAAATGTCTAGATTTGCTAGCTAAGAGTCGTCAGTGAAATGCTATCATAAAATGCCATCGATAATGCAGTTGGTTTTCACAAAGCACTCCATTACACTTGTCATTTGGAACTAAAAGCCACATTTTTGTGTGACACACAGAACAAATTGCACCAGACAAATAAAGGCACCTGGGCAACTGATGCCTTCAGCTGGGTTCTTGTAATTCCTCATTATTTTGTTCACTTAATCTTCTTGTTCTTTTTTTTTTATTCAAATTTTGCACCTCAAAGAAATTAACGAATCTAGAAGTTAAAAGGCAACTAGGGTCATTTGTAATCCAACGCGTTCTTGTTCACTGTGAAGTTTTGAAGTGATACAAGTTTTGTTGCTTTTACCCCAGACTGTAGTTCACAAGGCAGAGAACAAAGTAACGAGTTTTAAGGCAATGTAAAAAACCAGCATGCTTTTTAAAAATTCATCTGAGTTTTAAACCCACTAAAGTTTTGAAAATACCTGCTAACCTGAACAGAAGAAACACCTGAAGCCTTGAGGCAGAGTAGCTTTCTGAAGGAAAAAAAAACAAAAACCCACAACATTAATATTTCATGTAAAAGGAATTTTTCAAGGTACATACCAGTTCTCCAAACCAGTGAGAGAAATCACATTCATCTCCAGCACAGGTCTGTTCCATCTGGGGGAAGGGTGTCAGACAAATTATAAACTTTACACCCCTGCTTCCTTGTTCAGCAAAAGCACCATACTCTGAAAGACAAAAGAAATCATCATCATCACTATCATCATCATCAACAACAACAACTGCTAATGTTTCTTAAGTGCTTACTGTGTTCCAAGCTCTATATTATTAAGCACTTTATCTGAATTATCAAGTTTTTAAATTATATCAACCCTTTGAGATGGATGTTCATGCCCTTTGAGGAAACGGAGGTCTAGAGAAGTTATGTGTTAATGTTGCACAACTAGTAAGTGGCAAAGTAAAGATTTAAACACTATTTTTTAAAACATTAATAGACTTTTTTGAAGCAGTTGTAGGTTCACAACAAAAGTGAGTGGGAAGTACAGAGAGTTCCCATATAACCGCTGCCCCAGCCCCACATGCACAACTCTCCCCACAATGTTAAATAAAATTATAAGTTAAATTGGTGTCTTTAAGTGTTCGGTGCATAATAAGTGAAATTATAACACAAAATGCCATCTCAACTGCTAGGAACCCCAAAGTATTTGACATAGGGTCTCAAGAAATGAAAAAAAAAAGTTTTTAGGAAAGTATTTGTTTTCCAACAACCATCAGCTAATTTAATGGTGGTTTTACATTTTAACACCTGCTGGGAAAGAGTGCTAAAATAGCAGCAGCTCCCACTAAGAGGGGTTAGCTGCTTGCTTTGTAGACACCAAGCTAGTGATACAGGGCATCACTGTTGCATAGTGATGATAGAAGATGCTATGGGTCTTCTCTCCAGGATATCTTGACCTCAACTTTCCTCAAGTTGCTGGAGATGGATAGATAGTGCCAGGTCTGTGCTGAAAGAATTCTCAGGACCTCATGTAAATAGTTAAATTCACAATAAACTTGATCTAAATTACTGAGGGTCCAAAATTTACTTCCTGACTATGGATATTCTGAAGACCCAATAGGAGTCTTGTTCCTTTCAATTTGTTCATAAGTATTCACTTCTCCTCAGTGAAAAATAATTATAATAATAACTAGAGGCCCGGTGCACAAAAATTTGTCCACTCGCGGGGAAGAGGGGTCCCTCAGCCTGGCCTGTGCCCTCTCCCAGTCTGGGACCCCTCCAGAGATAACGCCCTCCTGGCTTAGGCCTGCTCCTGGGTGGCAGAGGGCAGGCCCAATCCCTAGGTGCAGCCCCTGGTCAGGCTCAGAGCTGGGCCGATTGGGGAGTTGGGGCGCTGCCCCCTGTCATGCACAGAGCAGTGCGGATTGGGAGGTTGTGATGTAACCCTCAGTCACACTCAGGGTAGGGCCAATTGGGGGGTTGGGGCACCGCCCCCTGTCACACTCAAGGCAGGGTCGATGGGGAGGTTGCGGCACCACCCCCTGTCACGCACAGAGCAGGGCCGATCAGGGGGTTGTGGAGCTCCCCCCTGTCATGCACAGAGCAGGGCGCACCAGGGGGTTGGGGAGCTCCCCCCCCCCCATCACGCACAGAGCAGAGCCCATCAGGGGGTTGAGGAGCTCCCCCCTGTCACTCACAGAGTAGGGCCGATAGGAGAGTTGGGGCACCGCCCCCTGTCACACGCAGAGCAGGGCAGATCAGGGGGTTGGGGCGCCGCCACTGTCACACTCAGGGCAGGGCCGATGGGGAGGTTATGGCTCTACCCTGTCACACACAGAGCAGGGCCGATCAGGGGGTTGGGGCACCGCACCCTGTCACACACAGAGCCTCAGGAGGATCAGGGGCTTGGGGAGCTCCCCGGTATCAGGCACAGAGCAGGGCTGATCAGGAGGTTGGGGTGTCTTCCCCTGTCACGAACAGAGCAGGGTGGATAGGGAGGTTGTGGCCCCGCCCCCTGTACACACACACAGAGCCGCAGGGCAATCAGGGGGTTTGGGCACTGTCCCCGTCATGCTGATCCCGGTGCCGGGAGGCCTCGCGGCTCCGCTGATCCTGGTGCTGGGAGGCATATTACCCTTTTACTATATAGGACAGAGGCCTGGTACACGGGTGGTGCTGGCTGGTTTGCCCTGAAGGGTGTCCTGGATCAGGGTGGGGGTCCCCACTGGGGTGCCTGGACAGCCTGGGTGAGGGGATGATGGCTGTTTGCAGCTGGTCACACACCTGTCAGGGTGGGGGTCCCCACTGGGGTGCCTGGCCAGTCTGGGTGAGGGGCTGAGGGCTGAAGCTCCCAACTGCTCCTTTTTTTCTTTTTCTTTTTTTTATTCTTGGCCAGCTTTTGCTCTGGCTCCAGCTCTGAGGCCTCTGCTGCTGAAAGCAGGTATCTGGTTTGTTTCGGTTCTATAATCGAAAGAATGTATAACTCCAGCTCTGAGATCCCAGCTCGCTGAAAGCAGGTTTCTGGGGTTTTGTTTAGCTTCTATATTTGTTACAATGTTTGAAACTGCAGGCTCAGAGGCTGGCAAGGCAGGCGGGGAATGTTGGAGTCCTCCGTCACTGAAGCAAGCAATCCTCATGTTAGTTTCAAACTGCCTGGCTGCCGGCCGCCATCTTGGCTGGCAGTTAATTTGCATATTGCCCTGATTAGCCAATGGGAAGGGTAGCGGTTGTACGCCAATTACCATGTTTCTCTTTTATTAGATAGGATAATTATTAACATTTGGGGACTTACCCTTTGCTAGGTTCTGTGCTAATAATGTGGCATGCATTATTTATCATTCTTTGTTCTCCCACCACTGAGATGGGTGCTGTCATTATTTTCATTTGCATGTATGGCTTCTCCAATTTCTGTTTCACACAGTGACTAAAGTGGTGGAGTCCAGTGTTGAACCTGGCAGTCTAACTCCTCCGCCTACCCTCTTAACTGCTATTCCACCAACCACTCCTCTCCATAGAGGAAAAAGTATTAATCATCCTTGAAAATTTTACAGACCATAATTATGCAGTGCTCTATTCATCACTACCACCTAAGTAACCATATCATCTTCTCTGAGAGCCTCTTTGTGTTCTATAAAATGTCTCATTCTTGCCTGAGGCATAAACACTGAGGAGTGGGAAGGGGGGGGGGTGCAGAAAGAAGGGGGCCTTCTCACCACTGGAGAGCTGATTAACTTACAATTAGCAAAGGTCCCTTTCTGAAACTTTCGCTTGGGGGCCTAGAATTAAAACTTAGTCACTGAATCCTATCTCTCTTGTGGGGATGAGGATCCATCACTTTCCAGGTCTCAGGCCTCCTCTCCAAGGCTCAGTGGAGGCAGTTCCCTGACAAGGAGTTTCCGTGTGGGGCCTCTGCAAGGCATAGGTGTTGTATATGCCTTGTGTACTGATTCTCAAAACTTGACCTTTTTCTTTCTCAACTGTATAATATGAAAACAGAGAAGATGGAAATATTTAAAAATAGTACAATGGATAGCCACACACCCATCATCCAGATTCAACACCCATAATCCTACTACTTAGATGTTAACATGTGTTGGCATATTTGAATATATCTATTTATTTATCGTGACCCTTCACTACTGAAAACTGCAGTGTACATCTTCTAAAAATAAGAATACTCTCTTATGTAGTCATATACCATTAACACATTTAAGGAACTTAACAATATTTCCCTAATATCGTATAAGACCCAGTTCAAATGCAAATTTCCTCATTTGTCCCAAAATTGTGTTTTATGGCTGATTTTTAAAACTAGTATTAAGACAATTGTATGCATTGCATTTGGTGTATCACTTTAGCATTTTTTATTGAAGAAGAATTTCCCCCGTCCTTCCCCCTCCCTTTTTTTAATGACATCCACATTATTTATTTATTTAACAATTTAAAATGTTTTTTATTGATTTTTAGGGAGAGAGAGGAAGGGAGAGAGATAAAGAGATAGAAATATTGATGAGAGAGAAACATAATTGATTGGCTGCTTCCTGTATGTTCCCCACTGGGGTCAAGCCCCCAACCTGGACATGTACCCTGACAGGGAATCAAACTAATGACTTCTTGGTTGCTGGGTTGATGCTCAACCACTGAGTAACACTGGCCAAGCCATGACCCAACATTTTGAAGATACCAAGAAGTTCTTGTGTAATGTTCCACATTCTGTATGTGCTCTATTGTTTACTCTTGGAGTCATTTAACCTGATTCTCTGGCTCTTACATCATTCTAAGTGAAATAAGCCGGATATGGAAAGACAAATATGAATAATCTCATTTTTATGTGGCATCTACAATAGTCCAACTCATAGAAGCAGAGAGTAGAATGATGGCTACTAGACATTGGAAGGAGGAGAAAATGGGGAGGTGATGGTCAAAGGGTACGAAGTTTCAGTTTTATGCAAGATAAGTAAGTACTAGAGATCTACTATATAGCTTAGTGCCTATAGCTAGCATGAATTGTATATTTAAAATTTGGGACGAGGCTAAATCTTGTGCTAAGTGTTCTTACCACACACCACATCATCATCATCATCACCATCACCATCATCATCATAATGGGGGTGAGAGGAAATTTTGTGAGGTGCTAGATATGTTTCTGGCCTTGATGGTAGTGATGGTTTCACAGGTGTATATTTATCCCTAAACTCACTGAGTTGTTTAAATATGTACAACTTTTTATATATTAATCAGACTGGAGTTTTGTTTTACAAACTTAAGGAAATACATAAATGCATTCTTATTTTTCCTCCTTTCTTACACATAAAAATAGGGTACAGTGTGAGGTATAGGTCCAATTTTATTCCTGTTCAAAAAGATTATAATAAAGAAAATAGATTTGTACCTTCATATGTTTGGATATTATACAAAAGATGTCCTCCCTTACAGATGAAAACAGTGGGAGTCATACTAACTTTCTATAGTAGAATCTCTGGCAACTTTTTTTGCCCTGTTATTCAAATGGAGACGATTGCTCCTGGTGCACCCTGAAAATCACACACACACACACACACACACACACACACAAACACACACACTATAATAATGGGTTTGGTAAAAAGACTAGATGTTAGCCTGGCCGATGTGGCTCCGTGGTTGAGTGTCGACCTCTGTACCAGGAGGTCACACTTAGACAGGGTACATGCCCGGTTGTGGGCTTGATCCCCAGTGTGGGGTGTGCAGTAGGCAGCCGATCAGTGATTCTCTCTCATCATTGATGTTTCTATCTCTCTCTCCCTCTCCCTTCCTCTCTGAAATAAATAAAGATATATTTTTAAAATAAAATAAAGTAGTTAAAAAAAGAGACTAGATTTTAGATTTTGATAACAAGTGTCTTCACTTTCTGTTTGACATTAGTCTTTTTGTCAAGGTCCTTACAATTGTGTCTGCTTTTCCTAATAACTTCAATAATAAAACCTTAAGAAAACAACAAATGTTTTGCAATATAAATAATGCATAGAACCCCAAAGTACATAAAGCAAAAATGATATAACTGAAAGTAGAAATGGATAATTCTGCAAGTATAGCTGGATATTTCGACACCCTTTCCTCAGTGATTGATGAAGTAGACAGAAAATACAGAATCAGATGAGTTGGAGCTAGCTAGGCAGATCTTACGTATTTTTGGTGACTGCTGATTCTTTTCTGAAGTTCCAGTTTCTTTGACTACCAATATTCCTCATTTTCTGATGTCTGACATGGAATGTGCTTAATGTGGCCTTTCTGATTGGTTGAGAACTTGGAAAAAATAAGAGTATGAAATCTGCATAACCTGCAATCCATGGTATGGAGATCATGTTAAACAAGCAAACATCACTGTCAACTGAGACTTGAACTGCACTGATTGAAAAACATTTCAAGAAATAACCACTACCATATATGATTCAGGAAAACCACCCAGAGTTATTGTGCTGTAAGGACCTTCAAGGTCCTTGAGAATGAGTTGCCCCTACCAACACCCCCCCCACCAGACCCCCCTCCTCCCACTCCATCCTTCAGTGTCCTGAAAATGACCCACAAGGTATCCAGAACCCCTTCAGGAAAGGAGAATCTTTGCCTTTAATCTTGAAAAAGTTGACACAGTTGCAACAAAGTTTGAAAATGGACTGAAAGGATGTGCTCTAGGTCATCTAACTCTATAATGATGAGGAAGCCCCAAACCTCTCCTCTGAATCACTCTGGTTCAAGATTTTATATCTCAGAGCTATTCCAGTTATGTAGGAAATATAGAAAACTCATATTGCACCTTGCGTTCTCACTGATTAACAAAGAACAAGTACCAGGCATGGAAGAAATACTGAGAGTGTGTATGATAGTGTCTAAGTCATCTGGGGAAGGACACCTGGCCCATGGTTGCTGTTTGGTTAATTGGGCATGCAGACGGACATTACAGCAATGGGTTCCTGCGAGAGGTGTTTACAAAGGCTGAGTTCATGAAAGAGTCAAAACTCCAGGCAGAGGGATTCATGTTATACCAGCCATGAAAGGTTTTGAGAAAAAGGAATAGAAGTTATTCAAGTCTGGCTGTACCGTGGAACAGAAAGGATTCTGAAGGTGTAAGCTGAAAATCTGTGAATATTAACACTGAGCAAAAGGGCAGGCTTCTTGCCTGAGTATTCCTTAGAAACAAGTATATTTTACCAGTTTCTGGTATGTGACTTATACTCTGAAAACTCATTGTGGACCTTTATTGTCACGTATTTGCCTGAATTTTCAAGCTTTGGATGTACTAACACTCTTTGAAAGTAGAAATCAGGAGGCAGACACATCTTCAACAGAATAAATAAATGATAGACCTTTATCACATTCAACCAAATAACTTTTAAGGTAAACATGCAAACAAAATTGAGGGAGTATATAAAGAGAGAAAACTGAGGCGGAAGGAAGTTATCTGGGGCTGCTCAGACTTCAAAGCCATTGGGCTCCTTAGGTTTCCTTCTTAGAATCTGACTTTTCTAGAAAATGGTGAGATCCACACCGATTATCACATAACAAAGACTCAGCCTTTGGATAAACCAGGAAGCTTAATTTTTCTGTTAAACTTGGAGAAATAGGAGATGAAAGACCTCTTCAACACTTAGGCAGAGCCATTGTTCGGAATGGAACATGTTGCTCATTGTGATGGGCTGCTCTCCGAGTGCTGCCTTCTTCCTCTGCAGCTGTGCCAATCACAGTATATAGAGAGCGGCAATCCTCAGACCCTCAACCAAAGAGGCTGGGGATACAGAGAGGAACTAAGAACTTTCTGTGGTTGTTGGGCCTAAGGAACTGAGTTTGTCCGGCCAAACTAATATCTGCTACCTCACTCCGCATAATAAGAGATTATTATTTTTTTTGGTTCAAGTGTGCACGAAGTCTACAAAGTATAAAAAAGGGGAAGGTGAGAAGGGAAGCCAATAGGGCAATTTTCTCCAAAGGCTGTGCTCACTAGGTTTGGTGCTAAGAAAGTTTTCCAGCAGCCAGCCTGTGTTATAAACTAGGCCGGAGCACTTCATTTTGGCCCTTGGGAGATTAACCAGCCACTTGAATGCTGATTTAGTGCTTAAAGGACTAAAGACTTTAAAAGTCATGGGGCTGTAGCTTGCAGAGTTTTGAAAATAAATCTTACAGGCTGCAATGCCAGGCAATGCAGCTGCATATATTTAAAGGGGCCCAGGTTTGTCTCAATCAATTTCGATGAATTCCCAAGTAAGATAATGTCTTCAAATTGTAATATACTGCCCTCCTGCAAATTTTCCCTCCAAAGAAACCATCTAGTGAAACATTTTTAACCCTACCACTTTAATGTAAATACATATGCTTCATAGTCCATTGGTGCTGTGGACAAAATGCCATAGTTTGTTACTGGGGCAAAAATTGACTGACAAATGACATTAAAGGAAATATTTGTTAATAGTGTTGAAGTTAAAGATCACTCTCTTTGCACCTAAGAAAAATTTCTGTGCTAGTCTTCCCTGATAATAAAGGAAACTTATTTAAAATCTCATTAAAGAACCATCCCAACATCACATAAGCTTAAAAGAAAGACTTAACATATTAATTTGCAGAACAAAGCCTGCCCAAGCCTACAAACAATCCATTAGCACTTTTGGCAATGCAGGGCTTTAACATCCAGTTATTCCTACAGCCTCAGGAAGCCAGGGCCTTATTGCGGCCTTTCCCCAGCCTCACTCCACCCCCAGCCTCTTTGCACCTGGACCCGGTTTTGTGTGTGTGTTATGAAGAGGGTTATTTTGCCATGGAGAGAGGAGGACTTTGATGACTTCAAACATGGACATTAGATCAAGTTTTTATCTTCTCCCATAATCCCGTCTTTGATGTCACCAGACTGAAACCTCTCAGAATAGAAAGGGGGAGATGTGAAAAGAGGCCTAGTTAATTTATATGTTTAAGTGCTGCTGCCCTAATTCGCCTGGGTAACATTTTCATTGTCTTCTGCTTTGCATCCTAAAGGCAGGCTTACACCAGGCAATTATGAATGGCCCCTCTGAACAAATAATTGAAATTCACAAGTTGTGGGGTATGGTTAAACAATGACTGGGTTGGAGGTGTGAGGTCATACATATTCCCTTGGGCATTATTAATGTTACAGGCACTGTCCTCACAGGATGAGTATTTGTCTTACATTAGCTTTAATGGCAACTAAGCAGGTAAGCTCCATGTGCTAAAGATGAAATAATCTTGGGGATTCACTCTTTACAAAGCAATCAGGGACCTAGGGCTCCTTTGCGCTGTAAAACAGCAAATGCTCCAGGAAACATGGGATTCCAACATGGCTTCCCAATTTCAAAATAGGAGTGAATATAACATGGATTTAATTTCTGTGGAAAAAATCTTTTGAGGGTAAGAAAAAAAATGGTGACCTATGGAAATTCTAAGAGGTTGCTTTTATTTTATTAAAGTTATTGGTGTGACATTGGTTAACAAGATTATATATGTTTCAAGTGTAGGATTGTATAATACATTAGCTGTATATTGTATTGCGTGTTCACCACCCAAATTTAAGTCTCATTCCGTCACCATATATTTGATCCCTTTGCCCTCTTCTACCTTCCCCCTAATTCCCTTTCCCTATAGTAACCACCACACTATTGTTTGTATCTATGAATTTTTGTTTTGTTTGTTGCTTATCGTTCTTGTCTTTTTCCACCTGATTTAATTTGCTTAGCAAGATATTCTCAAGGTCCATCCATGTTGCCCCAAATGGCAATGGGAAATTTTAAGAGTTTATCTTTTTTCCTTCCACATACCCAGCTAATGTCATCTACAAAGAACACTTGGGGTGAATGTTCGCAAATGAGTATATTTGCACATGTGCATTCATACTCACATACCCTTCCTTAGCTGACTAATTAAAAATTCTGCATATCCAAATTGCTTAATATAGTGGCATGTTCTCCAAGGAAAAGATTGATGCTGGCTTATAAAACATAATAGGACCTTTTATTATCATTAGTATTGTTCTAAAGTAGAATTCAGCAAAAGGCAGCACAAGCAACAGTCTTAGAATGGGCCGTGTTTAGTGAACTTTTAAAAGAATCTCTTAATAAGTTAAGGGGACTCTCATTTCTGAGGCTCTAAATTAATGGCCCCTACCACATTCTAGTGAAAAATCCAATGTATGTCAGGAGGACACTGTAATAAAAATAATTTTAAAAAAAGATGAAGAGACTTACCTTTCCTAATATCTTTGAGCTACTGTGTGGAGTGAAAAAACACATAAATGGGAAGTAATAATAGTATCTACTGATGAAAATGGTGAGTCAAATTTCCTGAAGCACCCCAAACTCCACCACCTACACCTGTGGAAAAGATTCTCTAAATTTTTCTCCCAAGTAAAAAGAGACTTGTGTTCTCCCAACAAAATTCCTGGTTAAAATTTAGAACAAAAAAAGGGGGGACTGTCCCTTCTCTCCAGATCCTTAATTAATAATAGTGTGATTTTCTTATACAAAATTCTGTTTTCCTGCTTTCAAGAATGTTTGAATTGACAAGAAAATCTCAGAATTGAAAACTGGGATTGGCCCAGTTGGTGTGTCTCAGTGGTTAAGTGTGGTCCCATGAATCAAGAGGTCACCATTTCTATTCCCTGTCGGGCACATGCCCAGGTTTCTATCGGTTTCTTTCTCTCTATTCCCCTCCCTTCCTCTTTCCATAAAATCGATAAAAAACGTATTTTTAAAAACTGGGGATTGGACTCATAGGAATGTATAGCCATTTATACAGATATATGCATACAGGTAAGCAAAGAGTAAAGAGATGCAGAGATAGATGTTCATTGAAGAATTGTTTGTAATTTTAAGTTGGAAATAATGTAAATGATCCTTATAGGACTGGTTAAATAGATATGGTACTTCTGGGAAATGGGTTTGGCCATTAAAAAGAATGAGTTACATTCAGAGATGATTTAAGGACTTTAAAGTCCTAAACATTGAAAATATGGTGCTCCCTCATTATGTAATTCCAATTTTAAACAAATTTAAACCACAAAACTCAGAACATCCTGCAAGCTGAAATCAAAATAGCTTCTTTTTATTTTTTATTTTTAAAATATATTTTTATTGATTTCAGAGAGGAAGGATGAGAGAGAATCATTGATCAGCTGCCTCCTGCATGCCCGCTACTGGGGATCAACCCTGAAACCAGGGCATGTGCCCTTGACCAGAAAATGGAACCCTGACCTTCTGGTTCATGGGTTGATGCTCAGCCACTGAGCCACACCAGCTGGGCAAAAATAGCTTCTTTTAAGATTTTTTAGATTCTGAAAATATTTTGCACACACTTTCTATAAATTTTTCAAAATAGGTCTCTTCTTTCCTTCTGCCCTCACTCCTTGCTTCTCTACTTTCTTTCTTTCTCCTCCTCCTTCTCCTCCTCCTCCTCCTCCTCCTCCTCCTCCTCCTCCTCCTCCTCTTTCTCCTCCTCCTCCTTCTCCTTCTCCTTCTCCTTCTCCTTCTCCTTCTCCTTCTCCTTCTCCTTCTCCTTCTCCTTCTCCTTCTCCTTCTCCTTCTCCTTCTCCTTCTTCTTCTCCTTCTTCTTCTTCTTCTTCTTCTTCTTCTTCTTCTTCTTCTTCTTCTTCTTCTTCTTCTTCTTCTTCTTCTTTTCTCTCT
The DNA here is from genome assembly GCF_963259705.1 of Myotis daubentonii. Taxonomy (NCBI): domain Eukaryota; kingdom Metazoa; phylum Chordata; class Mammalia; order Chiroptera; family Vespertilionidae; genus Myotis; species Myotis daubentonii. The sequence continues at coordinate 43,704,139 of NC_081850.1, forward strand.
CTCTCTCTCTCTCTTTCTCTCTTTCTCTTTTCCCTTTCTTTCTTCTTACCGCTGCATTATCAGTGCCCCAACTAGGTGCCTATCAAGCAATACAGCATTTGATAAAGCTATTGATATTTGTAAAATAATGTGCAAGATATACTTTTTTTTTAAGGGAGGATGTCATGTATCGTGTGATAATATTTATTAAAAAATAAAGTTGTAAATACCTAGAAACATTTATAGAGGAATAGAAGCAACTGATAACAGTGGTTAACTCTAAGAAGTTGGACAGAACTGGAGGGAGCATGAGGGAAGGGAACATTCCTATTCTCGCTTTATATCTTTTCATATTGTTTTAAAATAAGAATGTATTTCTTTAATAATTCAAAGAAAAATTAAAAGGTTAAGAAATTGGGTAGATCTCAGAGGGGATGGGAAGATATTAACCAAAGAACTTTGTGCACCGGTGGGGTCCCTCAGCCTGGCCTGTAGGGATCCAGCCAAAACCGGCTCTCTGACATCCTCTGAGGAGTCCCGGATTGCAAGAGGGTAGTTCTCGGGTGACACACCCTGGAATCAGGCTCCCTCCTCTCTGGTTCCAGGTGCATCACCCAAGAACCACAGCTGTCAAGTCACCACAGCTCAGCAGGTCCTGTGTTGAGTGTCTGCCCCCTGGTGGTCAGTGTGCATCATAGCTACTGGTCAGATGGTCAAACAGTCAGATGGATATAGGCACAGACAATAGTGGGATGAAGACCTGGGGTGGGGTAGGGGTTGGGAAGAGGGTGGATGGGGTCCAATGGGGAGAAATGGTGGACATCTAAAATACTGCCAACAATAAAAATAAATTTAAATAACGGTTAAGAAATTGGGTAAAAGGAAGTTAACTGGAAGTATAAAATTAATATAATCCTGCTGGTGTGGATACAGCTACATAGATGAATCCCCTAGACTTGGAGATTTTTAACCAACCAATACTCAACCCACCTGAATATGAATGAAAATTGTGGAGTGGATTCTTCCAATTCCAGTAGACAGAACCCATTTATTCTGAAACAAAAGGCAGAGTTTCTATTCCCAATGCCAATAGATTTGATTCTACATTCTGGCAGTTCAGAGTTCTGAATCACATTTCAAATGAATCAATTTTTTCCCCTATTAGCTTTACTCACTGTCCAGCTTTGCATTTATACATTGGCGATTGGTAATATAAGGGTGTGGATGATCTTAGTCTTGGTCTCTTATGACACATCTTTGCTCTTAATGATCTTTGAGTGCTCATCATATAAACCATTTTATAGCTTGTCAGATGATAGCTTTTTCTTTTCATCTGTAGAGCTGTGCTTCTTAAGCTATCTATAGTGAAGAACCAGACTCCCTCCACCCAAATCTGCAGGTTGACTTTTCTGTTAAACACAATAAAAATGTCATAATTATGTCACTTTCCTATAAAAGTTTCTAAACCCTTACTCTCACTTCCTGTACTTATCTTTCACTGACTGATAACAATAGTAGGAATGCCACCAGTTCATAAACCAGATTTTCAGGAGCACTACCCCAAAATACCTACTAAGTTGAATTTTTACTTTTATTTTTTATTTTATTTTATTTTTTTAAAAGGTCAGGAATTGTTATCTTTCTTTTAAATGTTTTTTTTAATATATTTTATTGATTTTTTTACAGAGAGGAAGGGAGAGAGATAGAGAGTTAGAAACATCGATGAGAGAGAAACATCGATCAGCCGCCCCCGCACATCTCCTACTGGGGATGTGCCCGCAACCCAGGTACATGCCCTTGACCGTAATCGAACCTAGGACCCCTCAGTCCGCAGACCGACGCTCTATCCACTGAGCTAAACCGGTTTCGGCAAAGTTGAATTTTTAAAAAACACTCACTGTTCTCCTTATCTCTTAAACATGGTTTGGACTGTTCCCTCTTCTCATTTAAGCAAGATGTTCTTTCGTCTCCTTAATCTTCACTTCTGGAAATCCTGGCAGATGTGTGAGGGTCAACTCGAGCAATAACTCAGCTGGACAATAATTTTTCCTCCTCAGAGCAAAGTAGCACTGTGTGCCTCTCATACAATACAGAACGGGGTCTTAGTTTAGTCTTCCCCAGAAGCAGGCTCTGAGTCAGGGGTTTGAGCGCAATGAGTTTATGTGAGAGATGATCTCAGGAAACACTGGTAGATGAGTGGAAAGGAAAAAGAAAGGAAAGCAGCTGATTAAGTGTTCATTATTTAGTAAGCTAACACTATGAGCATTGGGCGCTTAATCAGGTTCTCAGGAAGCCAGTGTAAAACCTCAGTCATCCTACAGGGGAGCAAGAGATCTCAAATGTTTATACACCAGCTCCCACCAATGATTGATTAAAGGCTGCTCATAGGAGGGCTGATATATTTCCCTAGTCCAGTTGACTTGCCAAAGCGATCAGAGTACTCTCAGGCAAAGAAATACAAGTGCTAGAAGCTGGAGATTGGGTTCTGTGAGGAAATATGGGCAGGACACCCACAGCAGATGCTGAACATGGGCCTTATGGCTATTAGAGTGTAGACTGCTTGAGGGCAGGGGTAATGAATTGTCTAATTGTACATGATGCATGTGATAAATATATGTTTCTAGAATGAATATAAACTCAAGTATGGTTGACATATGTGATTTTCTTACTAGATATCAAGTAAGTAGGACACCAATCTTCACATTTCAGAAGGTATTAGTAAATAAATAAATAAATAAGCTTTCTGAGGCACTGAGTCCTTTCAGCTGCAGGCGGTTTCAGGAGCAGTGCGTCTCAACCTTTAGTGAGTATAACAATTTAGTACATCTGGAGTAGGGCCCATGAATCTGCTTTTCTGTCCAGTTCCCGGGTGATGCTGAAACTGCTGGTCCTTGGACAATACTTTGAGTAGCAAAGGCACAGATAATAGAATTAACTGTGATTCCCAGGGTTACTGGCCCATTGAATGTCTTTGTTGTACAATATCCAAAAAGTCTTTAACTCCACTTCCACTGCTATGTTGGAGCCAATTTATACCAGCTCCCAAGAACTAATTAAATTTCCAGGAATCTGGCAAGTCAATTGTTAACACCAGTAGCTTGAAATTAGCCATGGAGGAAATATTTACACCAAGCATGTCAAACTCAAAGGCTAACCAGGCCAAATAAACAAGGTTTAAGTTTATGTGGGCCACAAAAAAAAAAAAAAGAAGAAGAAGAAAAAGCTTCAATTTTCATAGAAATGTAGGTTTATTTCGATAGATACGTGCTGAATACAAAGGGCTGAAATAAATGACTAATCATTAACATAAAATAATAGAACATTTAAATAAAAATAAATATTTTTTCTTGAACATTAACTTACCAGACACTGAGTAATTGCACAAATTAATAAGTGTAACACAAATAAACCTATTTTTCTTGTTCTCCAAAAGCAAAATATTTCCTGCTAGTATTAGTGGAGAGAAATGGTGCGTCTGCGTGTAAGGCACGTAAGGGAAATGAATCCAACACGGTTATAGTAATCAATCATTAGTGAACGTTGTAGTTTGTTATTAATAACTAGAGGCTCAGTGCACAAAATGCATGCACAGGGGAAGGGGGTCCCTCAGCCCAGCCTATGCCCTCTTGTAATCTGGGACTGCTTGCCCCTAATCACTTGCCTGCCTGCCTGCTCGCCCCTAACCACTTGCCTGCCTGCCTGCCTGCTCACTCCTAACCACTCGCCTGCCTGCCTGCTCAATGAGTGTCATAGCGATCAGTCGTTCTGGTCATTCTGCCGTAACAGTCGCTTAGGCTTTTATATATATAGATTATGTATAACTGGAAATTGTAAAAATTAAGTTATGAACTTTTTATTAAAACATTTCTTACATACCGTCATATTGGCTGGGCTGCAAAAATATTCATTGTGGGCCGCATGTGGCCCATGGGCCTCGAATTTGACATGCTTGATTTACACCATAGTAATGGGCAAATGCTACAAATCAGGGTTTGTGTTTTTCAGAGATCTGCACATCCCTGCTTACTGCTCTCAGAACTGAATAATACCCTGCCCAGAAGAATGTGAAGAATTTTTGGTCCTGAGTGGTTTGTTTCCTCATGCTAGTTATCCGCTAGTGGGGATACTGTTCTTCCATTGCACTCATTTGGGTAGGAGAGTAATGTACAAGGGCTAGTCATTCAACAAACATTTGATTAGATCCCCAAATAGGAATTCTTAGAAAACGTGTGATGTTCATATAATTATATATAAATTTAGACTATAATCATTCTCATATGCAGCTATACAAAGAATTATTCAGTGAAATACAATTAATTTTAGCAATTGTCCTGTTAAATACAATGGTAAATATTCCTAGTCTTTTTTCTTTAAAAATGTAGCGTAGTAAAATATCTTCATGGATAAATAAGTGGCTTTACTCTAACATATTACACAATGAATTAGAAAATGTTGTAATTATATTACTTTCATTTTGAGATCAAAGGGTGTTTTTCCTTATAAAGAGTCAATATTTGATTTTACAAATAACTGCAAGATTGGAACAAAAAGTAACATTATTACAAAATAAAATAGTATTCAAGAATTATAAAATGAAGAGATTTTGCAATTATCTGGTTGCATTTTATCGTCAGTTAAACTAGATTTTCAGGCTAAAAATATTTTACTTCAAAACAAAGTTTAACTGAGTTTAAGTTTGAAAATAAACTATTTTTCATTTTAAAAATTAAGCAGAATTGACCACTTCTGTAACTCTTCAGCTCCAAAATGCAAATAAATGGTCCTCTAGGTATTCCTTGTATATTGTTACAAAACCTACATCCTTTTCACCTCTTTTATAGCCCCTTTTATGGCTATTAATTTTTAATTCTGGAGACATAGTCACTGTGTTTCTGGTTCTCTGGTGGGAGATAAATGTGATTTAGATCCTGTTTTATATATGCTTGGGGTTGATGGTTCTGATTGTATCTATTCCCCAAGAGAAAAATTGCTGGTTTCCACAACCCCTTGCTAGCTGCTCATAAAACAAATATTAAATAATAGCAGTAAGCTATGAACCTCCTATAGTGCTCCAATTTTCAATTAAATGATTGCTGATGAAATATGGCTGATGGAAAAACAGACTATATAGAGAATTCATATGACGTACCCAATGTATAGACCATACATATTGCTTGGGCCCTTGAGACCTACTCGTGCATGCACAGAATGTCAACTATGATTTCTTGAGCCATATTTTGTAACTTACAGCTCTCGAGTATGTTGATGGGAGCACAGAGGATACCCAAGTTGTGTTTTTTCCAAATCGGATTTCAGATTCCCAAAGAGAACTGATTTTGACACTTAAAAAAAACCTATCAACCGATTATACATAACATTTTGTGTGTGCCCCAACAAGCATTTAATGTGAGGTTTGTGGAAAAGTAAATAGCTTTAAAAATCCTCAGATCTTCCATTATTTTCATCAAAGAATCTACAGAAGAGATCTGGAAGAGTTTAACAGTGCAATATTTCATGATATCCTGGAGTTCATCTAAATATACTGTATCTTAATCATTGATAATTTTGTTTACAGAAACATAATCCACTCATTGCTATTATTATCAGTTTCGCAGATTCTGCAAGAATAGAAGCTAAAGTGTATAGGATCTGTCACAAAATACTGCAAGGAGAGATGTTTAAGTAGGTATTAGGACAAAATTATGTGTGTGCATGTAATAACCTGCTGCATCACACCCATATTAAGTCAGATGGACATATTTTGTTTGTTTTTTTATTTACCTTTTAAAAATCTTTTTAGGGAACTACTAGCTATGCCCCTCACTCTTCTCAAATCTTCACAAGTCACTCCTCCCCCCAAAATTATCTTAAATTTTTTTCTTTGTAGCAGCAAAAATACTCATGAACACTAATCCTTATTTAAGAAATAAGCCAAAGCTAAGTGGTACCACTTAACTAGGAATCTCCTTACAAACTGCTCCAAGGCTGAGTACTCATTTAGCTGATCCCAAATATGCACTTAGTCTCTATCTATATAACATTAACTAAATGATGAACATTCACCAGAGGGAGAGGCGTTTCATACAGATTTAAATAAGTGATTTGCAAAGAATCATCAAAAATGGATCTGTGCAGAGCTGCACCACATTGAATGAAGGTGGGATTCAGTTACAAAAAGGAGGAAATGTGCTTCAATTAGCTATATATTATCCTTTATGAAGGAAGAGAGGGAGAGATGAAGGGAGGGATGAAAGGAGCGAAAGAAAGAAAACAGAAGGAAGGAAGGAAGGAAGGAAGGAAGGAAGGAAGGAAGGAAGGAAGGAAGGAAGGAAGGAAGGAAGGAAGAAAGGAAGGAAAGAAGGAAAGACCACCTTGAAAATTTTATGATGAGGTGAAAGAGAATTGGATTGGGATTAGGGCTGGTGTCCAAAACTTGGTTATGACAATTTTTTTCTACTTACTATCTGTGTCACTTTTCTGAATATCAGTTTACTCCATTGAGAAGAGAAATGATAATACCCATCCTGCAGGAAATGAAATGGTTTATATATTTTTTGGAAGCCATGGGCCCATGTAGGTCAATTCAGAGTGTTAATTCAGTTTCTGTTTATATTACATCCACTTGGTGAGAAGTGAAAAACTTTATTTTCTCACTTTAGTTGAATTCTATTTGTGATCTATAGTGGTCTTAAGTCAACTCCGAAAGAGATGGTAGCTTTAGATATTAGTCAGACCTTCCACAGACCAGTGTTTTTCGAACTTCGATGTCCATACAAATTACTGGAGCTCTTGTTAAAATGCAGGTCTGGGGTGAGACCCGAGATTCTGCTGGTCTAACCAGCTCCCAGGTAACCTTGCTTGTTTCTTGATAACCTAAGGGGCTGCTTCAATACTTCCACACACTGAGCACACATTATTTATTGGATCAGCCACAGAGTTGTAAGTGCTGCTGCTGATGTCATTCGTGTTTTTTCCATGGTGATAAATACATCCTCTGGGAATGATTGCAGCCAACAAAGAGCTCTGTAAACTGAATGACAGGGTGAGGTGAGTAGGGGGGAGAGTGATCTGTGGAAGAATCTGCTACTTTTCCTCCTTCTCTTGGCTGTCACTCATGATGAATGGCTCTATGCAGAAAGGTTGGACTCAAGTGCAGTGGTGACTTGCAATTAAACTCCCCATACATCCTTTGCCATGCCCTTCATTAGCATACGTCCATAATATGTACCATAATTATGGTCCATAATACATACCATATGAAGGTGGAGACAAACCTTCATTTTGTTGGCTTTTTACAAATGTGAGTTTCTCTCTCTTATTGGGGAATTTTATTATATATGTTAAAACATAAGTTTTGCTTTCAAAACATCATGATGAATCAATCTGGATGCCAAATTAGAATGAAAAGTACAAAGACCAGCCTATCTTCACTAAAGTCATTTATACATCATAGTATCAATTAACTCCATCCTTTCATCAATTAACTCACCCAACAAATATTGATTGAGTCCCTATAATATGTCAGTTGTTGTTCTGGGGTCCAGAATAAAGCAGTGAGCAAAACAAACTTCCTGCCCTGATACAGCTTACAGTTTGATAAAAACAAATAGACATAGAGCATGTCAGGTAAGGATAAATGGTACAGACAGGGGGAAAAGATAAAACAAAGTAAGTTAGAAAGGGAAAGCAGATGTGGGAGTTTTATATGGGGGCTGGGAGTGGTGGTGGTGGTGATAGGGGGATTTATAATCTGATAGATAGAGCACCTGAATTATCTGAAAAAATATTCATATTATTTTAAGTCTTAGAACACATATACATATGTGAATAGGGGGCTAAGCTTCTTATATGTGAATAGGGGTTACGTTTTTCTTAAGTTTCCTTTTCAAGGCCTGTGTGAAGCGATTAAGGAGGTGACTCAGCGTGAATCCAGTAAGCAGAACTGATAAGCATGGTCATGCTGACCCACCAGGAGTCAAAACATCATATCATCAACATCATCTCATCGCCTGATGACTAAGGACAATAGCTGACGTCCATTCCCAGCCTCGCCCTAGCCCCTTCCCCTATATTATCCTGTCCCTTGCACCGTGTTGTAAGACAGGATTTGAATGCTTGTAAGCGCCTGCCTTCTTGGTTGGCTAGCCTTCTCAATAAACGCCTTATAGGACTCAACCTTGCTTTCATTGTTGGACACAGCGACGGGCAGCCCGAGCCTACCCAGGGGTTTCCTGGTAACAGTGGTAGAGAAGACCTAAAGGAAGTGAGAACAAGATACATGGATATATAGCTGAAGAGATAAGCAGGAAGAGAGAGAGGAACCAAGAACTCCAAGATTTTTGTCCTGAACAACTGTAAGGATCAGATTGCCATTTTAAAAATACGTATACTAGTATTTTTATTGATTTCAGAGAGGAAGGGAGAGGGAGAGAGAGATAGAAAAATCAATGATGAGAGAGAATCATTGATCAGCTGCTTCCTGACCTCGAACTCGAAACCCGGGAATGTGGCCCTGGCCGGAATCAAACCCAGGACTCTTCAGTCCGCAGGCCAGCGCTCTATTCACTGAGCCAAGCCAGCTAGGGCCAGATTGCCATTTTAATGAGGACCTTGTCTGTGCATAAAGAGCCAAGTATTCAAATAATCTGGGCATTCTTCTTCTAAATTCAATCTTAAACTGATGGGAAAAAAGGAGAAAAAAGACGGGCTTTGTTGTATAAAATATCTGATAAGAAGCAATCCTCTTTAAAATATATGCCAATTATTTTTAGAACTGGAAAATAATATTTCATATAAACTACATTTTTTTTTATTGATTTTAGAGAGGAAGGGAAAGGGAAAGAAAGATAGAAACATCAATGATGAGAGAGAATCATTGATAGGCTGCCTCCTGCATGCCCCACACTGGGGATCTAGCCAAAGCCCAGCTGTGCCCTGACCAGGAATTGAACTGTGACCTCCTGGTTCATAGGTCAACACTCAACCACTGAGCCACACCAGCTGGGCTAACCTACTTTATACATAACTGATAATTATTCTTTTAAATACACATTTCTTTTTTTAAGTTTGTGCAATTTGCATATATCCATATAATCTATTATGTACATCTTTAAAAAAACTAGTAGTATGTATTTATTTTATAAGATCTGTTAATGAGTAATAATACAGCAACTGGTCAAATCAATACATCAAAAAGTCAAAAAGAAAAATCATATCTATAGATTTAGAAAATGCTTCTGATAAAATTCAATAGAGAAACTCTGCTTACAGGAATATGGAGTAAACATTTTTTTCTATTCTTCCCTCTAAGTATAACTCAAAAATCTGCATATTATGCTTTAAGCAAATGTAAGAAGACTCTGAAAAATAGGGAGAAGGCAGACTAACTAATGATCTTGGGACCCATGGAATGACATAGTGGTGAATTCCCATTTGTTTTTTTGTTATTTTTGTCTTTGTTTTGTTTTGTTTTGTTTTGCCTCAAACATCCCAGATTTAGAACTGAAGAACACAGTAAACAAGAAACACCAATGGACACAGATGGGGCAAAAAGCATCAACAAAGCCTGCTCTTTCTACCCAAAAGACCAGGAAAGGGGCAGTCTTGAAAGACAAAAACTTTTTGTCAATAACCACCCTGCTCCAACCAAGCACCACAGAGAGCACTGTGATCCATCCCTGCCCCCATCAGCAAAAACTTGAATGGGGAGCCCAGGTTTCCACACTTGTGAGGCTGTAACAGGCACCTGGACACCCTGCCAAATGGGGAGCTGGGACGTTCATCCTCACTGCTGATAACAAGGCCTTCCCCACACTTCTGCTCTGTCAGTGGAGACCAAGTGGGGAGCCTGGATTTCCACCCCCACATGGCAGTAATGAAGAGTTTTTTCTCTCCCCAGTAGGGTGATGTCTGAGGACACTAGTAAAGAGTAGTGTCCCAGCAGTCACAAGGCCACCCCCAGTGAAATGTCATGGTATTTGCAAGTTACCTTCAAATGATTGAGGGGGAAAAAAGAGAGTACACGAAAATGTGGCAAAATGTTAACAGTTGATGGATATGTGTGAAGGGTACAGAGGTGTCCTCTTTATAACAAACAAATCCTAAACTTACTAGCTAGAACAAAAAAAGCTTATTATATTTAACCATTTTCTGAATGAGGAATTTTGGAAGCGCTTGGGTGGATGGATGATTGTTCTGCTGTATGTGGCATTACCTGCAGTCACTCTGTGGCTTTCAGCTGATCAGTGGGCTGTTACAGAGAATCCAAGACTTGCCTGATTCCTCGATGGGGATTGGTGAGAAGCTGGATTTAGCTGGAATCCTCTCCCTCTCCTGTAGTCACAAGGTCTGTACACCAGGGTAGTTGAATTTACATGTTGGTTCAAGGCTTCAAAAAATCAGACCAGAAATAGCGTGTCTACTAAAAGCTAGGTCTAAAACTGAAACAGGGTACCTTCCACCATTCTTTATTGCTCAAAGAAGTTACAATAGCTCAGGTTCAAAGGAAGGGGAAAGCGACCCCCGTGTCTCAAGAAAAAGACCTTCAAACAATTTGTGCCCATTTCTAGTATTCCACGATAGGTTTCTGTAGTTTTGGATATTTTCAAAAGCAAAAAATTGTGATGGGGTAGGGAAACCTTTAATGAATATGTATTTGGCATATTTTTGCAAGTATGCCCATACCCTAAACTCCTAAAAATAGAATTACTTTTTATTTTGATAGATATTCCCAAGTTGCTCTCTAAAAAAGGTATAGCCATTATGTGCCTAGCACAATTGTATGGGAGTGACTGTATTCTCCATACATTGTAGTTTTAAAAAATATTTACAATTTGACAAAAGATGGCATCTAATTCTCCCATTGAATGTGGGGCCAGACTTAATGACTGGTTTCTAAAGAGTGGACAAAAGTGGTGTGACCTCCAAGGGTAAGTTCTAAAAGGAAAGGCAGTGTCTGTCCACCTGGATCTCTCTCCCGTGGGACATGCACTTTGGGAGCCTTGAACTGACATGTAAGAACCATAGCTAAGGGGATGAACAACTTTTTAGAGCGCCAACCCAGGACATAGCTATACCAGATTAAAAACAAAAACACCATGATGGCATAATATGTAATAAATAAGTATTTGCAAGCATGTCATACTTTAGCATAAAAATATGAAAAAATTGTTTATTTGAAATGATATAGTCTGCATTATTTATTTTTATGTTAAATAAATGCTATTAAATAAATGAAACAACAATAAGCCTAGTTAACAGTGGCAATTAGAAGTGATTAATAGCAGGATTCATTAAATAAGTAATATGTGTGAGAAAAATATAACAATATTTTATGATGTGTCTGTCTTTTGGGACAACCATTTATGAGGCATGCATCTCAGAAAGCTGGCTTTTTCCATTTCTATAAAGTAGAAAATCTAATTTAGTGAAGAAAATGGAAAGTGACCAAAAGCTTTCATTGTGAAACCTTTACTATCACAGGGAAACAAATCCCACATCTTTTCAGCAGTGTTGCGTCAAGGGGTGCAGGATATTTAGCAAATATGATCTATTCATTTTCTTTGGTAAGAAGCTTATAGATTGAGTGGAATTGGCCAAAATATACATTTGCACCGACTGTCAAGTATATGACTGTCAAGTATTGATGTAGACAGATGAGCAAAGTCTAGTTTGTATTTAGACAAGATATAAGCAATCTTTTATGTGATGTTCTCTGCAGTTTTATTAAAATCTTTGTAGAAATTTCAAAAAGTCAATTCCCCATTTTTTCACATCAAAGTACCTTAGAGCTAGGAGGGACATATTTTCATTGTGATTCAACATGTTCATCTAGAATTTATAATGATATTAGAAATTAGGTAAGGAATTTTTAAAGATTTATATTGACTTGGCCAATTGTCTCACTATTGTTTGTTTACTAATACATATTTTACCAACTGTGATGACTTTGTACTCTGTCAACTTAGCCAAGCTAAAACTGTGAATTGTTTCTTACCATTAACTGTTTCCTCAACAAAAGAGTTACCTTTTTAAGGCTTTCAGTTATTAAGCTTTAAAGATTTAGACTACACAGCATTAGGTCAGAAGTTCAGGAAGCACATAGAACTTTGCCATGTTTCCTTGCCTTTGACACTTTAGCTATTTCAGCACTTACTAGCTACTTACAAAGAACTTGCAAAAGAAATATAGGTATATCTCATTTTATTGTGCTTCATAGATACTGCACTTTGTTTTGTTTTGTTTACAAATTGAGGCAAGATCTTCCACCAGCAAAAAGATTATGACTTGCCAATTAGCATTTTTTAGCAATAAAGTATTTTTTAAAATATATTTTTATTGATTTCACAGAGGAAGGGAAAGGGAGATAGAAACAACAATAATGAGAGAGAATCACTGATTGGCTGCCTACTGCACTCCCCACACTGGGGATCAAGCCTGCAGCTGGAAGCATGACCCCTTGGTTCATAGGTGAACGCTCAACCACTGAGCCATGCTGGCCGGGCACAATAAAGTATTTTCAACTTAATGTATGTATATTGTTCTTTAGACATAATACATTGCACACAGTATAGTATAAACATAACTTTTACATGCACTGGGAAACCAAAACATTTGTGTGACTCGTTTTATTGCAATATTCACTTTATTGATGTGGTCTGGAACTGAACCGATAATATCTCCAGGTTATACTGGTAAAGGGATTTGAACGAAGCAGATCAGCTGTAACACATTCTGCTACGTAGTAGAGGCTCCATATTTACTAGTTTGTTCACATGAATTTAGAGGGAAGATTTGGTGTATAAAGAAGCTGAAAATGATGGTGAGTGAAAAATTCTGGTTTTTCTCTGGCTTTTGATTTTCTATTTTCTATTTGTTTTGCACTATTATGGACACACCTAATTTAGATCTGGCTTGTTCACAAAACAGTCCAAAACCTGAGAGTAAAACATTAAATTTATTTCCAAAGCAAGTTTATTGTCAGTAAGAAGAGATAGCTGTTGATGTGTTGGTTCAAGTGATGTAATTGTCACTTTCATCAAAGGAATTGCTTCTCATTAGATTTAGCCTCATTCTTGAATAAGACATCATCATAAATATGATATAGGATTCATTTCAAAAGATCAGACCTATTAAATCAGATTGGAGACTACTAGAAGATATAATTTTTAAGTACATTAAACACTCTTAAGCGCATGACCTTCCTTCCCCCAGATACCTCTGAGAAAATATAATTAAAATGTAGTCTGTTTTGTGGTATTTTTCTAAAAGGAAAACTCATCAGATCTTTACAACATTAGAATATTGCATACTTCAAGTGTTTGACTTTATTTCACTTGATTCAACAGTAAGTGCATAGTACTTATCTCTGCTTATAATGGAGAATCTGAAATGTATGAAGACATGCTTCAAATGATGAAGAAAATGTAAATGCATCTAGTTAAAGGGGAAATAGACTATCAACTAATTGCTTCAAGAATTGAGTGATTTGGAAGACCTCAGGAGAGGGTTCGTTTCTCTGATTTGCATACACTTCGCTTCTGCTACCTGGTTTACTACTAATGCCTTGATGATGATGTGTGTGAAGTGTTCCTCATCAACACCAGGGATTGAGAAGGATCCAGTGGCTCTGGGGACCACAGAGCTTCTTCCTGCTAAAGAAGCTGCTCCTCAGTAATATCCAGCCCTTAGGAGAGCAGACTTCATGTTTGATAAATGATCTGGTTTTCTTATAATCCATTGTTACTATTATTTTTGCCCAGAATTAATTGACTTAATTTTCATGGTGAATCCAGTGAGCTTATTAGTTACCATAGCACTTTATAGAGACTTTCTCATAGTTTAATAAAAATGGTAGAAAAAGAAGTAATATTTTTATTTCCTTCTAGAGCTTTTAACACCTGGTAATGTAAATAATTGAGAACTCCTAAAACCATAAAAATCTAATGCAAAGATGGCTTATAGCCTTTTATGCATGTGGAGAATATGGACTTCCTTGAGGGAGATGAATGGGCCTAGAAAGGAGAGGGTGAGAGAGAAATAGGACAAAAAGGAGGATGAAAATGGTGAAAATAGTACATCTGGAGAGAATAGGGACAAAGAACTGCAGAGAAGAAATAAAGTGAAGATGGAAAAACAGTTCAAAGAAGAGGGAATAAAATGGGGACAGAAATTGAATAAAACAGAAGAGAGAAAAGTAAGTAGAAGAGAGGAAAAGGTATAAAGGAAGAAGAGAAAGAACTAATAAAGAAGAGTTATGTAACATACAACATAACCTGATACGGATTATACATTCTATTATACCACGGGGAGGGGGGGGGCCGGGGGGGAGGAGGACAACTAAAACCTTCCTACTCACCACAACTTATTATACACAGACTACAGTGAAAAATCTGGCCTTGTATTCTAATACGTGATTTTTTTAACTTCATACATCTGGGTTTCCCATATTGAGTACAGTCGCAATGCTTGAGAAAATTAAAGTAGCCCTTCTCATAGCAGACCAAAAAGATTTTTCAACAAAGCCTCAAAGTAGTAGCTTCTAGATATATATGAGGACAATCAAAATGTTAGGACTTTTCATTTATCTTGAGTACACAAGTATGATTTGAAACAGTACAAAGGGTTGAAAAGCATGTCAAGGATAAGAGGCACTTTAAAAATTAAAAGATTCATAAGGTTAACTTTCAGAGAAATCTGTTAAATATGAATGTAAAAATGAATAAAATATAAGGTCAGAGGCAAATGATCCTGTTTTCATGAACCTTGATGATATAATAGAAGTTACATTTGTTACTGAAATGTGAATGAAGATGGAATTCAAGATAAGGTATTAATCATAATTAGAATGACTATGACAGGTCTGCAGCGACAAATACTTAACAAGTAGTAAGAATGCTTATTCATAACAAACCTCTTAATTCATTAAATTTTTCATTAAAAGGGCAACCTCTTATAAGTTCAACATAAAGTTGGTATAACATGCTATTTGCATTTTTCTCTCTTTTTATTTCCATTTTAGGGGTGTATTGTTAACAAATTGAGATAAATCATTTAAAACATATAATTACTTGAATATAGTCACATAGTAATTCCCTAAGCAATTGCACGGTTATAAGTTGTCAGTGTGCATATTAATTTATCATACCCATCAGCCTCATCTTCATTGATTTGCTACTAGCTGTTAGAAAAACAGATTAAGAAGCACATGCTGCCCTTCTCTGAAAGTTTCATTGAGGCACAAGTAGGGCAAACACTGCTTTCCAATTAGAATCCTGCTGTTTGCCAAGACTTGACAATGACTAATTACAGTCCTAAATGACTTAATATGTTTGAATGCATGATTATTTATAAATACATTTTAAGATCTGCATAAAATAATCATTTCTGGTTTAAATATGAAAGGTTACTTTTTGTGCAAAGGGCAAAGACCTGTTGAACACCTGAGGTCAGAGGAAAATGATGTTTTAATATTATGGTTAGCATTTGCTTAGGCAACCATTACCTTACAAAGGAAAAAAAACAGAAGAGTTGTTTAGTATAATGAAGTTGTAAGAAAAGAAATGTTAGGCTTAAGTCTCTGACTATAAAACTTATCACCATAAAATTTTTGAAGGAGCTCACCGTTCTTAAAATATTTAATTACCTTGTTAGGGTTGTCGTGAGAATTAAATAGCAGTTATAATGTACATAGCACGTTGGCCAGTGCCTGGAATAGAATAAGCACTCAATAAATTTTAGTTTTTATTATTATTCTAAACCTCTGAGACAGCAGGTCCTGACAGTGTGGAGCTGGAGTAGAATTTGTGGATGTATAATTGATTTTTTAATTTATTTTTAACATTTTAGGGAATTCATTTGATTACCAATAGTTTATTGATCAGCTTCCATCAGTCAGGCACTATGGTAGGCATGAGAAATAAGATGAACGCTATGCACAACCATGGAATAGGGTTCCATTGCAGTGCAAGTCAAATAGATGATGAAAATGGAGCAGAGTGGTGTTATGAGTTGTTTTGTAAATAAACTACCTTTTTAAAAAGATTTTTTTTTTTTTATTTCAGAGGGGAAGGGAGAGAAAGAGAGAGATAGAAGCATCAATGATGAGAGAGAATCATTGATCAGCTGCCTCCTGTACACCCCACACTGGGGATTGAGCCTGGAACCTGGGCATGTGCCCTTGACCAGAATCGAACCTGGGACCCTTCAGTCCGCAAGCCGATGCTCTATCCACTGAGCCAAATCAGCTAGGGCAATAAACTACTTTTGAACTTTAAAGTATTTCAAATATATGTGATTAGGAAAACAATTACGTTAAAAACCACATTTGTACATCAAGGCTTAGTAAATGTTAACTTTTCCTATGCTTTCCATACACTGACTTTCCACCTCCTAATGTTCATGCTTTCGTGTAATCCCCTCCCTTGAGTGTGGGCAGGACCTGTGACTACTTCTAACAAATAGGATATGGCAATGGTGATGGACTATCATTCCTACAATTATGCTATCTTATATAATAAAGAGATAATATGCAAATTGACAGCCATGCCCTCACAAGATGGCTGCCTACGACCAGGCCGGCAGGGGGGGTTAGTGAGGGATGACCAAACAACTGAGCAAACAGGCTACATGGGGCAACCAGGCTGGCGGGGGGCCGTGAGGGGCGACCAAGCCAGCAGGGGGGCAGTTAGGGGTGACCAGGCGAGCAGGGGGTCAGTTAGGGGTGACCAGGCCAGCAGGGGGGGCAGTTGGGGGTGATTAGCCTGGCATGGGGGCAATGATGGATGACTAGGCTGGTGTGGGGGCAGTTGGGGGCAACCAGGCCGGCGGGGGGGGGGCAGTAAGAGGTGACCAGGCTGGTGGGGGGGGGGGCAGTTAGGAGCAACCAGGCTGGCAGGGATGAGGCCTGGGGGCAACCTGGCCGGCAGCAGGGGGCAGTTAGGAGTGACCAGACTGGCGGGGGGGCAGTTAGGGGCGATCAGGCCGGCATGCAGAGGCAGTGAGGGGCGATCAGGCAGGCGGGGGGGGAAGTTAGGGGTGA
This sequence comes from Myotis daubentonii, assembly GCF_963259705.1. Classification (NCBI taxonomy): domain Eukaryota; kingdom Metazoa; phylum Chordata; class Mammalia; order Chiroptera; family Vespertilionidae; genus Myotis; species Myotis daubentonii. The sequence goes on from NC_081850.1 coordinate 43,721,156, forward strand.
CCAGGCAGGCAGGCAGGTGAGCTATTAGGAGCCAGCAGTCCAGGATTGTGAGAGGCATGTCTGACAGCGGTTGGACATCCCCCAAGGGGTCCCGGATTGGAGAGGGTGTAGGCTGGGATGAGGGGACCCCTCCCATGCACAAATTTTGTGCACTGGGCCTCTAGTTTCATATAAGACTTCATCCTAGCACTCCAGCCTGCGTGGCTCAGTGGTTGAGCTTTGACCTATGAACCAAGAGGTCAAGGTTCGATTCCCAATCAGGGCATATGCTCGGGTTGTGGGCTTAATCCCCAGTTTGGGGCATGCAGGAGGCAGCTGATCAGTGATCCTCTCATCATTGATGTTTCTATCTCTCTCTTCCTCTCTGAAATCAATAAAAATATATTTAAAAAGACTCTGTCCTAGCTGACTGAAGTTAGTGATTTCTCTTCCTGGCTTGATGAAGAAGCAGTCATATTGAGGAAGCCCACATGGCAAGGAGCTTCAGTCAGCCTCCAGGATCTGAGAACAACCACCAGCCAACAGCTAGAAAAATGCTGGAGCCTCAGTCATGCAGCCACAAGAAAATAAATTCTGGTAACACCTGAATGAGCATGGAAACAGATTCTTCTTAGTTGAGCTCAAGATGAGAACACAGCCTATCAGACACCTTGATTGCAGTCTTGTTAATAAATCCAGAACAGATGAGCCAACAAAGCCATGCCCATCCATACCCCTGACCTGTGGAAATTGTGACTATAAATATGTTATCTTAAGTCACTAAGTTTGTGGTCAATTTGTTCCATAACAACAGAAAATGAATAAATACAATTTTTAATGGTATTACAAATGCCTCAAAAGACAAAGTAGCTCTTAATGTGGCTGTACATTGGAAAAAATTAGAATTGCACAAAAGGTATTTGATATATCATTGTTTATCTTTAAGAGGGGAAAGCTTTTAATAAACCTCAGAGATAGTAATCAGTATTATGAGAAAAGACCCAACACCTCCCCAAAAAATCATTCAAATGTGTAACGCATCTTGCTGGCATAGATTATTATGCTACCTAATCTACAGAATTAAAGCCCATTTCATTATATTCCAGATTTTAAAAAAAAACACCCCAAAACATTTAAAGAACTGTTTTCTAGTCTAGAAATATTATGTTCTGGAATTATTATCAATTATTTTGTCCTCTAGGATTAAGAATTCAGCCCTAGCCGGTTTGGCTCCATGGATAGAGCATCAGCCTTCAGACCAAAGTGTCCTGGGTTCAATTCTGGTCAAGGGCATGTACCTTGGTTTCAGGCTCCTACTTGACCTGGGGTCCCGGTCAGGACTCATGCAGGAGGCAACTAATCTACATGTTTCTCTCACATCAATGTTTCTCTCTCTCTTCCACTCTCCCTGAAAATCAATGGAAAAATATCCTCGGGTGAGGATTAACAAAAAAAACCCAACAAAATAAACAAACAACCAAATAAAAAAGAATTCAGATTATTTTAACATTTTATGCTCCTTTTTTTTATGATTTCCCCCATTCTTCTCTGGAACTATGTATGCTGGATTATCTTCTCTTTGCTTTTCCAGAGTCACTCTTCATCCTTCTCCATTCTACTACTCTGGGCCCCAGGAATTGACTTGTATGGACTATAGCAATGGTGGTCTTTCCCAATAATAACCATTTTAATTTTTTTAACTATTTCTTTTAATATTTCTGTCTTTAGTTACTATTGACATCCTACAAATTTTGACTCTCTTATATATACACACATACATACATATATGTTTATCCCCCTATCCAAACTAATAGTATATATTAGTAACCTTGTTTTTATCAGATAAATATTCAATGTTTACATAATCATTGCTATATAAATATTATTCACAGTGGAGTACATCAAATACTTTGATTACATTTCCTATCTTGCATGCTTTTCCCCCTAGACTTAATGATTACATTATTTTATTTTTGTCCATATTTTGTTCATTTCTATGAATCAAGCATCATTTTATCCCCAAACACTTTGTGGGGGGGAAAAAAACATTTTGTGTATGTTCAAATATATCAGACATATATAGTTTATCTTTTTGTTTTTTTTCTGAGATTTGTCCCTTCTGGAGGTCACTTTCCTCCTGCTCCACTCAGGACTGTTTTCTAGGCCTGCTGCAGAGCTGGCATCCTGGGAATCTTCTTTTATCATCATCCTGAGGATTTCTTTTACTTTTCTATGTCTTGTATCCCCCTCACTTTTGGATCCCATACATTTTTCTCAGCTTTCTTTCTTGTTTTAGTGGAACACATACTCTAAGAGCTTTCTGAGAATGGGTATGTGAGAATAAATTTTGGGGACATTAAACATCTGCAACCCTTTTATCTGATGGATTGCTTTTCTAGGCATAAAAATCTAAATTGGAAATAATTTTTTCTAAGAATTGTAAAACATTCCTTCCTTGTCTTCTAGTTCCCAATGCTTCAGTCCTGAAATTCAATGCCATTCTAATTATTGATCTTTTGCAAGGTGCTTTTGTTTGTTTACATTCAAAAGCTTTCAGATCTTTTTTTTCTTCAATGTACTGAAATTTCACAATTGTGACTTTGAAGTAGGATATGTGGACTTTTCTTCATTTTGCTATACTGGACCTCAATAGACTTTTCAATCTGTACTTATGTTTTTCAGCTCTAGGAATTTAGAAAATGTATTTCTTTGATGATTTTATCCCATCTCTTTTCTTTGTTATTTCAAGAAGTTCTTGAAAATTATTTGAATATTATACCACATGGACTGATGCTCTTTATTTTGCCTTTTCTCTCTATTTTACCATCTAAAATATTTTCTTGGCTATACCTTCAAACTCTTCTTTGAAGTTTTAATATTTCCTATCCTTTTAATGCCTAATAATCTGGTTGACAGAATGATTTTCTTTTATAGCCTCCTGTGCTTATTTTATAGAAGGAATATCTTTTCTTATTTTTCTGAGAAAAAATAATTATGTATTTTTTTGAATGCTCTTTCTGCCAAGACATTTTTTATGCTCTCTGAATTCCTTTTTATTTACTTTCTTTTTACTTTGGTCTCTGACTTTCACATTAGAGGCTTTCCTCAAATGCTCAAAGATCTCTTGCTGTCTAGAATGAGGTTTTAAAATGCTAATTGTAATCTCTGTGTGCATGAGTGGGGCTTGTCAACTGATGGATTTCACTGTCCAGTGATCAGGATTTGGGTAAATTTTGCCACTCCCTACTATCAGTATGTGTAAGTTTTCCCTTAGTCAAGTTTGCTTCCTCGGAAAAAAAATTTCCAGCATTCTGTATTGGGGCGTATACCTGTATTCCAATGTTTACAGATGTAACATAGAAAGGAGATTAAGGAGGATTATTGTTTAATTTGTCAATTTTCTCTTAACCTCTCTATTTTTTTTTTGAATTTTACAAGTTTAATGTGAAATTAAAAAAAAATACAAATAGAAAGAAGTCCACTTTTTTTAATGTACAAAAACGTATGAGTAGAAACAAAAGCAAATTAAACATTATCACATATGTTTACACCACTATCTAGGTTCTTCATATCAATGTTACTATTCAAACAATAGAAAGCAGGTGGCAATTTAGAGGGTGGGAAAGAGATAAAACAAAAAACCTCTTCTACCATGTTTTTTCTAGACTGTGCAGAGCTGTGCTCACAGAGACGGCTTCTTTCACTTCTCCACTGTGCAGGAATTCAGTTGTATATAAAATTGAACCTGCTCAGAAGCTGAGGGAGACTAGAAATGATGGGTCCATATCCGGGTGCGTTGTCATACAATTCAAACAACGGTGCGGCTACCAGCTTGTAATTTTTAGGGACTGCGAACAAGGCTTTCTCTTGAAGTTGAACCAAAAACAACTTCTTATGTTCCTTCGGTTTTGTAATATGTGCAGGAATATATGGATACTGAGGAGGTTCAAAATTTGGTCTCCACCAGTTACCAATGCAGTCATCAATGACCCAGTCTTGCAGGACTCCATCTTGACGACCTAGTATCTCTGTCATTAGGCGTTTTAGTCCTTCAACTTTGTCTTCTCCTGGGTTAAGTTCACCACCAGGTAGTTTGAAGAAAGTTGTTCCCAGCTGTAGCAGTAGCACATGGGGTAGTCGGTGCTCATGTACAATCAGAACCCCTTCTACAGTCCTCCTCATTCCAATTTTATCAAATTCCTCCCTCATGCGTTGAAATCTGGCTGCAACAGAGCTGTCCTTCTCATAGAGGGGCTCTTTTGTACCAAAAGTATAATTGGTAAGAGGGTACAGGTTGATGGTGCGCTCCAAGGTGAGGGGCTTGGTCTGCTGGATGTACTTGTTGCCGAACTGGTTGACCCCCCGCGGCCAGCCGGTTTGTGAGCGATTGGGCGGCACCACGGACATGCTGGCGAGAACTGGCGGCGAGCGGAAAGCGGGGAGAGGCAGGGAGACTTCCCGGGTGCGGGCAGCGGTTGTCGGTGTCCCACTCAGCAACCGCGGCCCGCCCTTAACGTGAAAGCGGTAGAGCAACCTCTCTATTTTTATTATAGTACCTCATTCCTGCCCACAGTTGGCCTTGATGTTTCTAAATCCAGAGCTTTTCTGACTCAAACTCTTTATAAAACATGCTGTCGCCGAAACCGGTTTGGCTCAGTGGATAGAGCGTCGGCCTGCGGACTGAAAGGTCCCGGGTTCGATCCCGGTCAAGGGCATGTACCTGGGTTGCGGGCACATCCCCAGTGGGAGATGTGCAGGAGGCAGCTGATCGATGTTTCTCTCTCATCGATGTTTCTGACTCTCTATCTCTCTCCCTTTCTCTCTGTAAAAAATCAATAAAATATATTTTTTAAAAAAAACATGCTGTCTTCTGCCAGTATGCTGAAGGAATACATGTCTGGCTACTTGGGGCAGGTAAAATATGTGGTATTTTTACAGAAGTATTAGTTATTTTGTGGTACTGGTGGGCACTTAAAGTCATGTTTACTTAAGCTATTTAGGTCCTATTTCAGCACCCACTACAATATAATGGAACACATCTTATCTCAGCTATACTAAATTTAATTTATCTAATTGTTATTCAGAATCCCACCTCCTCTACCAGCCTTCTGCAACACCCCACTATTATTTTCTTCCTTCAGTATCTCTCATGAGAAAAACTTCCAAGTATTCTAGATTCACATTTAATCTTATTCAGTTCAATCCCTTATGCAAATTAAAACCTTTTCATTTTATGTATTCACATATTCAAATGCCAACATTTTGTGATGATTTAAGTATTGTTGCTTAACACTAACAAAAATTCCCAAGTGTTTTTTTTAATATGACTGAAATTATGGATACACATAGGAATAAACACTTTGAGAAGTACCTTTCAAACAGCAAAGGTTTTCAAAATTTTGCTATCTTAAATTAACATGCTGACATAATTAGCATATTTTAAGCTCTAAAACCTCAATAGATTAGTTGGCCTGGTAGGTGGTTTTTGAGTGTCATCTTATGAACCAGGAGGTCACAGTTCCATTCCCGGTCAGGGCACATGCCTGGCTTGTAGGCTCGATTCCCAGTAGGGAGTGTTCAGGAGGCAGCTGATCAATATTTCTCTCCCATCATTTATGTTTCTCTCTCTCCCTCTCCCTTCCTCTCTGAAATAAATAAAAATATATTTAAAATAAATTAGATAGGGTTTTGTTGGTTTTGTTTTTCCTAAGAAGCAATTGAGAAACCAGCTACGTGGAATGGAAAATAGACCGGGTATCTTAGAAACTTATTAAGATACTAGAAGCCCAGCACGCTAAATTGTGCGGCCCCACCCACTTGTGCCTGCCCACCCGTGCCAGTCTTTGGTCATTTCGGTGTTAGGACCACAGGCCTTTTATAATATAGACTAGAGGCCCGGTGCACAAAATTTTGTGCACTCGGGAGGAGGAGGGGCTCCCTCAGCCCAGCCTGTGCCCTCTTGCAGTCTGGGACCCCTCGGGAGATAACGACCTGCTGGCTTAGGCCTGCTCCCAGGTGGCAGAGGGCAGGCCTAATCCCTAGGTGCAGCCCCTGGTCGGGCTCAGAGCAGGGCCGATTGGGGAGTTGGGGCGCCGCCCCCTGTCATGCACAGAGCAGGGCGGATCGGGAGGTTGTGATGCCACCCTCAGTCACGAACAGGGTAGGGCCAATTGGGGGTTTGGGGCACCGCCCCCTGTCACACTCAAGGCAGGGTCGATGGGGAGGTTGCAGTGCCACCCCCTGTCATGCACAGAGCAGGGCCAATAGGGGAATTGGAGCACCACCCCCTGTCACACACAGAGCAGGGCAGATCAGGGGGTTGGGGCGCCGCACCCTGTCACACTCAGGGCAGGGCCGATGGGGAGGTTATGGCTCTACCCCGTCACACACAGAGCAGGGCCCATGGGGGGCAGAGGAGTTGGGGTGCTGCACCCTGTCACACACAGAGCAGGGCTGATCAGGGGGTTGGGGCGCCACACCCTGTCACACACAGAGCCGCAGGGCGATCAGGGGGTTGGGGAGCTCCCCTCTATCAGGCATAGAGCAGGGCTGATCAGGGGGTTGGGGTGCCTTCCCCTGTCACAAACAGAGCAGGGCGGATAGGGAGGTTATGGCCCGGCCCCCTGTCACACACAGAGCTGCAGGGCGATCAGGGGGTTTGGGCGCTGCCCCCTGTCACGCTGATCCCAGTGCTGGGAGGCATATTACCCTTTTACTATGTAGGATAGAGGCCTGGTGCACAGGTGGGGCCCGGCTGGTTTGCCCTGAAAGGTGTCCTGGATCAGGGTGGGGGTCCCCACTGGGGTGCCTGGCCAGCCTGGGTGAGGGGATGATGGCTGTTTGCAGCTGGTCACACCCCATTTAGGGTGGGGGTCCCCACTGGGGTGCCTGGCCAGTCTGGGTGAGGGGCTGAGGGCTGTTTTCAGGCTGGCAGGTGACTGAAGCTCCCAACCGCTCCTTTTTTTCTTTTTCTTTTTTATTCTGGGCCAGCTTTAGCTCTGCCTCCAGCTCTGAGGCCTCGGCTGCTGAAAGCAGGTATCAGGTTTGTTTGGGTTCTATAATTGAAACACTGTTTCAACTCCAGCTCTGAGATCCCGGCTGGCTGAAAGCAGGTTTCTGGGGTTTTGTTTAGCTTCTATATTTGTAACAATGTTTCAAACTGCAAGCTCAGAGGCCGGCAGCGGCAGGCGGGGAATGTTGGAGTCCTCTGTCACTGAAGCAAGCAAGCATCGTGTTCACTTCAAGCTGCCTGGCTGCCGGCCGCCATCTTGGCTGGCAGTTAATTTGCATATCGCCCTGATTAGCCAATGGGAAGGGTTGCAGAATGACACCAATTTGCATGTTTCTCTTTTATTAGTGTAGATTTCAAAGGTTCCCAACACTATTTTACATATGTCTTTGGAAACTATCCTAATCTTCCTTTATGGAATAATTTCTTCAATATCAAATTGAAGTTTTTATTGAATTTGACTGTGAGGTTGTATGTAATAAAATTTGATGAACCGCATTAAAAATTAAGTTATGCATCAAATGGTGTCTTAGGAATGCTCATTTAAAACAAAGGTAATTTATAATCCCACAATACTGTATATCTCACAATTTTACTTTATTCAGAAAATGGCCTAAATTGGCTGGGCAGAGACTATAGCTCTAAAGTGCTGCATTGTTAAACCTGGTTACTTAGGGTTTTAACTTTACTGGCAATTTCTAGTAAATAAGAAAGCCTTCCACCTAGAATGCTTCCCTTTATTCTAGCAGTGGTAGGCAAACTCATTAGTCAGCAGAGCCAAATATCAACAGTACGATTGAAATTTCTTTTGAGAGCCAAATTTTTTAAACTTAAACTATATAGGTAGGTACATTGTTATTAACTTAATTAGGATACTCCTAAAGCTTAGGAAGAGCCACACACACTCAAGGGGCCAAAGAGCTGCATGTGGCTCACGAGCCGCAGTTTGCTGACCACGGGTCTAGGGAAATACATTTGTATTTCAGTCAACAATCAACCACAAAGAAGCATTCTGACCGCCCCCCACCTTTTTTTTACACAATTAGTTAAATCTCGGTTTCTTCTTTCAAAGTGGGAGTTTTGGCTTTTGTGGTTTTGCTATGTGACTTCAAGAAGCTGAGGTAGAAATATGAGCAAGTTCAGCTTTGGTTGAAGGGGAAGAAGCCAGAGTTTATAAATGCCTCAGGTATTTCCAATAAATTGGAGGTCACCAGAAAAGATGTTAGGATAATAAATCTAGCTTCTAAGTATATACTCCCTTTACCCAGTGGGGAGCCTCCTGGGATCATTTGTCTGCTGTTCATTATCTTGTCTGCATTATTCAACAGCTCTGTTCTTGCTCAATGGGCTTCAGAGAGCTTTTAACAGCTGCAGCAACCTCCAATTTTTACTTAAGTTCTCTTTCTCTTTGTAATAGAAAAAAAAACCCTCTAAGAAAAGGAAAAGAAAGAAAACCTGTCTTTGATGCCCAAGACCTACCTACATGATTGAGCCCATGGCAAAACTGAGTTTATTTCACATTAACTATATCAGTTTTAAAATGTAATATTTGAGATGCCAAAGAGACAGTTTACATTCAAATACTAAGAACATGAGGGTTTAAAAAATTCCAAACCATCTAAATTATTTGATGTAAAGGCAAAAATTTTTTTTTAATTTCTTAGAGATACTAAGTTTAAGCTCTATTTTAAGGAAGATTCTATTTTGTACATGACAAACCCAGAAAGTTTTTAAAAGCACCAAAAATATCTATTATAACCTGGAAAGAGAAAATAAGCTTTAAAGAAAGGGAAGAGCCAGTTTATTAGCTTAATCAGGTAAAAAATTCTGCATTTGATTGTTGCAATTAGGACATAATTAGCTACATAGTTAAGTTGGTTTTCAGCTAGGTTGATGTTATTCATGATCATGATCTCACTGACTAGGAGGAGTCTCTTGAATCTAACTGACCTAAAGCTATCATGGTGAAATAAAGTATGGTTATTCTGTTTATCAATCAGATGATGGATAAACTAAAATACAGTAATTTTTCCAATGACCAGAAGCAGGGCTCCTATTTGAAACTAAAGATACCTGATGACGAAAACCGCTAAAACTAGCTAGAAGGAATGGGAGCTAAGGAAGCACTTGAGGGACTTTTCAAATGGTGACTATTTCACCTAAGTTGTGTGAGATTCAAAGGACTCAGGAATATATTCTCATCAATGCTACTAAGAACCATTATGATCAGTTTGTACTGATCCCAGCAACTAAAGGTAAAGAATATAAAGAGGCTGTTGTGAATGGAAAGCTTATGAGGAAAATAAATTAAAAATAAATCCACATCATGTCATTTATAAGGAATTACTTAGTTATCCAAGGACAATGTGACTTGTAATTAAAACTACATGAACTACCCATTTTACTACATGGGTTATGCTTTGGATTAAAATGTGTTCAGGATGGGAGTGGGAGGAAGGAATACTTGTAGACAAAATAAAGACATTTAAGCTTGCTCCCGCGGCCTGGAGATTCTCTGATCTTCAGCAAGAGAAGAAGGTTTGCAGAGGTGACAGTCCGTGTCCAGAATGGAATGTCTTGATCTATGTACGATAACAAGGGACTGCAATTTCCTCGCGTTAGATCATCATATTAAAAACTAAGGGAGCTTTTCAGTGCCACCATTTGATCAGATTAAGGTCCTTGGAGTTGTACAAAACACAGCTCATCGTTAGCCACCCAAAGTCTGAAAGCATCTTTAAAGTGGCATAGAAATGCTAAATAGTCCGACACCTGAACACTGCCTGACATCCGAGTAAATACCAAAGACCTCTTCAATGATCAGGATATTTGTTACTGGGGAAAATCCAGATAATAGGCTGACTCTGTGGTTGGAGAATATGTAAGTAAATGCCTGAAACTTTTATCCAAATCCTTGGTGTAGTTTTATCTGGACCACCCAAAGCACAGTAAATACTATGAAAGCAAATATGACTTTTGTCACTTGCTTTCTAAGATGTAAGAATAGTGGCACAACAGAATTGTAAAGGCTATGTACTGCTTCTCAAAATTATTTTCTGAATTACTAAACATCCCAAATCTAAAGCTGCTTCCTTAAACTCAGTATGTAAAATTCCTGGAATTCAGTATGGAAAAATAGCTCTTGAATGTCTGATCCAATTTGGCATTTGTTTTATATGTTAATTCCCTGTCTTAGACAAACTAGACAATTGATCTTGCAATTCAGTGAATTTGATTCTTGTCATTACCACCCTTTGCTGTGTACTCAGCACAAAATGAAAGGTTTAAAATGGGGCACCATTAAAGCATCTCCGTGTCACAAGTGGGCACCCAAATTGTGAAAATAACTCCAATGTTTTGTTTTGTTTTTGCTTCTGTTTTTAACTTCACCACCGCTACAGTTAAGTCTCAGGTCTCTACACTCAGGGAAAAGATAATTAATCAATATTTTTTTTTTTAGCTGATTTCCATATTGTCTGCCAACCAAGACAATTTATATATCATAATAAGAAAAGAAAACAGACTCTTCCAAATGTATCATTTATACCCAAGATGTCTTTTTAAAAACTTCCAATGTAAGAACAGTTCTGCTGATCGATTATATATAATTAGGGAGAAAAAGGGGTAGTAGGTAGACTCACCATTCAAGTAAAAACCATATGATGTTCAACTAAATTTTCAGTTTTATAGATTTACAAAATGCTCTCTAATCTTCACCACTGGTTCTCTTTACAAAGGTAATTTAGTCTCAGAGTAACTGGAAACATCTTCATTCAGTTATAATATTCATTATACCACAGTGGTTTGTGCTTCATTCTTACTTCCAGGTTAGTCCAAGAGAGCCAAAGTGTTTTGTTTTGTTTTTGAAAAGGTGAGGGTGGGGAGGAAGGGGGAATGTCCTTGAGGCAATTTATGCTTCCCTTTGTCTATTAACTTTACCCAGATCGGTTTTTGAGTGTGGAGAAGTTGTTGATGAAAACAGACATCACTATGTGTAGAGCAAAGCCCAGAGGCTGTGGCATGAAGCACTGGCTAAAGACCCTTCCACATAGGTGGCTTAACCCACAAGATATAACTGTTGTTGTTGTTTTAAATTTTTATTTAGATATAGAGAGAAACATCAATTTGTTTTTCCATTTATTTATGCATTCATTCGTTGATTCTTCTATGTGCCCTGGCCAGGGATTGAACTGCAACCTTGGTGTATTGGGACATGGCGCTAACCAACTGAGCTACTCAGCCAGGGTGACACATAACTGTTTTTTAAGGGACTCAGACACAGCTATGAAGCATCAACCCTGTATTATACTTGAAATCAGGAAACTATGGCCTATAGGCCAAATCCACATGCCATCTATTATATATCACAGGAGCTAAGAATAATTTTTACATTTTTTAATAGTTAAAAAGAATCAAAAATATTATACAATAACATTATAATTTTAGTGTCCATAAATAAAGTTTTATCGGGACACAGCCATGCTCACTCATTTACATAATGTCTATGGCTGCTTTTGCACAATACCAGAGTGGATTAGTTGCTGCAGATACCACGTGGCTTGCAAAGCCTCAAATATTTACTCCCTAGCTCCTTACAGAAAGAGTGCTAGGGGTAATATGTATATTATTCCATTTAAGCAGCTATAGTCCCAAAACATTTTAGGAACTGAATTTATTCCTCACCATTGTTTAATCACTTGTATATTTTCATTACACTTAAGGAACTTTATTTTTCTCAAAGAAGTATATTGCCAATGTCAAAAAATTTTTAGATTTGTGATTGCTAGAATAGTAGCACAAAGACCAGTGTCTTATAAGAATTTCTCTCTCCTTTCTTTCTATCTCCTTATTAATTGCATAAAATGGATCTTTAGAAGAGTTGGAAAATTCCACAACCATAGAGGAAAAAAACTTAGCTTATTCTCAGGCAGGGCCAAACGTTCTGTAATACATTTACTTTTCCAAACACGGCTGGAAAACTTGGTCACTGAAGCAGCTGTAAAAATGGAAATGCAATCACAGAAGGAGTTATCAGCCTTATGAATTGAGGCGTCTTGATACTACTTGACATTCATTCTCAATTACCAAGTTCAGGCTTCTTGCCTTCATTGAGCAGCACTACAGAGCACCTCACATAAATGAGTGGATTCTGGGCAGCCATGATGGTGTAAGTAGCATGCTTCACTTCGTCAAAAGGACTTGGGTCAGCCAACGAAGCACTAAGCATTAAATTATTTCTGACAGCAGCCACAGGCTATTAGAATGTAACCCGCCTCTCTGTTTCAGATGTTTATCTTTGAAGAAACCACTCACATCTTTATTGCAGTCATAAAGTCTGTTGTAATGATAAAAATGAAAAAGACATTTAACCTGTACCTACGCACTGGAGCACAGCTCTGGACGTATTAATTGCCTTCTCTCACACTTTCTTCACTTCTAAGTTATAAGGTAAGACTTATGGGGAGTGCAGAGTGGAAAGGGGTTGCTAGGGAGTAAACAAGATAGGAATCTGGGATGTATCAGATGCCTTGTCTCCCCAAGAATATGGATGGAAATGAATAGGGAAAGCTGAGTTTTGTCCAGACATGAATGCTCTTGTTGCAAAGTGTTTATAGTAACCTCAAGAATTATAAGATACAGAAATATATAAAGCTTCTTTTGAATTTGACATTTTATAAAATTGTACAATGTTAGAACTCAAAGAATCTATATTTTATATATTCATCTCTTCTATTAAGGTATAATTGTCATATACCATTTTACTAGTTTCGGCTGTGCAATGTAATGATTCAATATTTGTATATATTGCAAAATAACCACCACAATAAGTCTACTTAACACCTGTCACCATACATACTTACACATTTTTTTCTTGTGATGAGAATTTTTAAGATGCACTCTCTTAGTAACTTTCAAATGTGCAACACAGTATTATTAACTATAGTCACCAGGCTGTACATTGCATCTCCATCACTTATTTATTTTATAACTGGAAATTTGTACCTTTTGATCCTCTTCATCCATTTTCCCTACCCTCACTTCCCTATATATGAGGTGGGGTGAAAGTATATTTGCAGTTGTGAGTACACAAAACACAGAGTTTATTCTTGTACCATTATTTATTAATTATTGTATTATTTTCCGTATGAACAACTATAAACCTACTTTTGCCATACCCTGTAGTCATCTCTTTATTGAGTGTCTAGTATGTTTCAGACACTGTCTTAAATAAAAATATATATGACTACCAATCATGTTCAATGCTACTACCAGAAGGAAGAGAGTACTTTAGAGTCTAATGGGAATGGTCTATGTTAGCTGAGGGGATGAGTAAATGTCAGGCAAGGTGTCTCTGAGGACAAGGCATTTAAACTGGGATAAGAAAGAAGAGAAGAAACCAGGTAGGAAAAATGTTCCATGACCAAATGGCCAGTACTGGTTAGGATTGTGTGAAGGAATGTGGTCTTTTCAAGGGAGCAAACAAGTCGCTAAGGTTTAGAGATATATTTTGTAAATTTTGATCCCATCTATGTGAATAGAAGATGATTCTACTCCCAGGGCAGATTTATTGATTGAAACTGATATTTTAATTTTTAGGAGAGAGATGTGTTATGAGCAAAATTATTTAATTTGTAATTATGTACCTGGTTTATTAAATTGTGTGGTTAATAGAAAAATTAAAGTTGTGAAAAATGTGTGACATGGAATCAGCAAGTATGTTCAATATCCAAATTTTCAAAGCTTTTTGGTATTATCCTAGTTATAAAAAGAAATGGTAAGGTATGGGGATAGAAATTTGCTTCCCATCTCTGCCTGCATTACCAGGACTAAGATGCTTTGGTTCTAGAAACCATTTGCCCAGGAAGTTGCACAAGACCTAAGAGTTCCAGGGCAATGTTGCAACTTGTCTCCTATAAAACTACTTAAGACAAGAGATTCACTCCTTTCGTATATGAAGAGCGTGGCAGATAAATCACTAAGGAAAGAGCCCATAATCTCATAGGAAGAAGTAGATAAAGAATGTAAGCAGGCAGTTTACAAGAAGTGCTAGTACAAACAGCCTTGAACATAAAAAGATGTTCAACCCCCACTCTCAGTGAAAGAAATTCCAGTTAAAACTACATTGAGTTATCATTTTCAAGGACTCATTAGCAAAGATGAAACTGATAATGTAGAGTCATGGCAAGCGTGTGGGGGATTTTCACATACACTGTTGATGGGAGTGTAAACTGGCGCTCTTTATTTGTGGAACAATTAGAAACATCAATTCAAGTGAAACTTCCCATTCCTCTTGACTGGACAGTCTTCATTCAAAAAATTTATCTTATAGTGACCTCAGCACTTGTAAAAGAAAGTATAATTGTGAAGATACGGTATCATTGTTTGTAAAAGAAATAAAAAATGGAAGCAGCCAAATTGCTCAACAATTGGGTTTGAGATAAATAGCATATGCTATCCATTTAGACAACAAAATACTATTCAGTCATTAAAAGAATGAGGCAGATGTATCCCTGTTTGCTGATATGAAAAGAACATCAACAGATAGTAATTGAAAAAAGCAATGACCACTGTGCATAGAAAGAGTCATTAGTATTTTTCTAAAGACACATACACATATGTGTTATGCCCTGAATTGTGTCCCCCCAAATTCATATGTCATATTAGGGTGGGCCCTTATCCAATCTGTCTAATGTCCTCATAAGAAGAGATTCCAACATACAAAGAGACACCAGGGATGTGCAGGTACAGACCATGTGAGAAAGCAGAGAGAAGATGGCCATCTGCACGCCAAGGAGAGAGGCCTCAGAAAACAAACCTGCTGACACCTTCATCTTGGACTACTAGCCTCTAGAACTGTGAGAAGCAGGTTTCTGTTGTTTAAGTGACCCAGTCTATGGTGTGTTGTTGCAGCAACCCTAGCTGACTAATACAACATGTGTATGTATATATGTACATGGGGCATTCTGGATGTATACCCAAGGAACAGTTGATATCATTTATCTTTGGAGAGGAGGCCTAGAGGTCTGAGGTGGAAAGGAGACTGGCTTGTACTGCTTAAACTTTTTTTTTTTTTTTTTTTTTTACATCTGTGTCATTTGATTTTAGGAATGATCAAGAAAAAGCCAGCACCACAAGATGGCAGTATTTCACAACAAGCTTTATTGAGCAAAGCTGGGACAGAGGAACCCCTCACACCAGGAAACCTTTCAAGACTGTGGTGTGCCCTAACCATAAGGGGCATTCTGGGTAAGAGGTGAACTGAAGAAGGGATTCATGTGTCTAGGCAATGTTGCTCTGTTGGGGATGGGGAGCCACTGGGTCAGAGAGCTTTGAAGAACCTCAGTGGTTTGGAGCTACAGATTTTGTCTTCCCTTGGGCTAGTAGATAAAATGCGTAGGACAAGATTTGATTTAATGGTTGGGACAAATAAACACTTTCTTGGTCCTCAGTCTCTATAGGATATTCAAAGTTGTCTTTATTATTACAACTATTACACTGTACCCAGTACTATCATCCTATCTAATAATAGACAAACATGGTAATTAACTGCACTTCCGACACGCTTCCCATTGGCTAATCAGGGAGATATGCAAATTAACTGCCAACCAAGATGGCGGCCGGCAGCCAGGCAGCTGAAGCGAACAGGAGACTTGCTTGCTCCAGTGATGGAGGAGCCAAGGTTCCCCGCCTGCTGCTGCCAGCCTCTGAGCTGCACTCTAAGAAACAACGTTGCAATTATAGAAGCTAACCAAACCTCAGAAACCTGCTTTCAGCCAGCCGGGCCTCAGAGCTGGAGCTGCAACAGTGTTTCAATTATAGAAGCCAAACAAACCCAGATACCTGCTTTCAGCAGCCGAGGTCTCAGAGCTGGAGCCGAGCCTCAGAGCTAAAGCTGGCTCTCAGCTCCAGTGACAGCCATAGAAGGTAAATAAATCCCAGAATAAAAAAAAAGAAAAAAAGGAGAGGTTGGGAGCTTCAGTCACCCGCCAGCCTGAAAACGGCCCTCAGCTCCTCACCCACACTGGCCAGGCACCCCAGTGGGGACCCCTACCATGAAGGGGGTGTGACCAGCTGCAAATAGCCATCAGCCCCTCATCCAGGCTGGCCAGGCACCCCAGTGGGGACCCCCACCCTGAAGGGGGTGTGACCAGCTAAAAACAGCCATCAGCCCCTCATCCAGGTTGGCCAGGCACCCAAGCCGGACCCCCACCCTGATCCAGGACACCCTTCAAGGCAAACCAGCTGGCCTCCACCCGTGCACCAGGCCTCTATCCTATATAGTAAAAAGGTAATATGCAAACTGATCCTAACAGCAGAAGGACTGGGAATGACTGGTCACTATGGCACACACTGACCACCAGGGGGCAGACGCTCAATGCAGGAGCTGCCCTCTGGTGGTCAGGGCACTCTCACATGGGAGGAGCTCTGCTCAGGCTGATGGCTGCCAGTACAGCGGTGGTGGTGGGAGCCTCTCCTGCCTCCTCAGCAGCGCTAAGGATGTCCGACTGCAGTTTAAGCCTGCTCCCCGCTGGCAAGTGGACATCCCCCCAGGGCTTCCTGGCTGCCAGAGGGATATCTGATTGCCATCTTAGGCCCAATCCCCCGGGGAGCGGGCCTGAGCCAGCAGGTGGTCATCCCCTGAGGGGTCCCAGACTGCGAGAGGGCACAGGCCGGGCTGAGAGAGCCCCCCTCCCCTCCGAGTGCACAAATTTTTGTGCACCGTGCCTCTAATCCTATATAATAATAGAGAAACATGTAAATTGACCATCCCTCTGCTATGCCACAAGCCAATCAGGAGTGAGTATGCAAATTAACCCAACAAAGATGATGGGTTAATTTGCATACACAGGTGCCGGGTGGAGAGGAGAGCAGGAGAGCCAGCGGAGAGTGGAGCGGCTTGGGGAAATTGGCTCCCCAAGCCACCAGACAGAGAGCAGAGACAGAGAGCTGGTGGCTTGGAGGACTTGGCAGAGTGGGAGGCTATGGGACAGAGACAGAGCAGGAAGGGAAACCCAAGAGGGCGGGGAGCACCAGGAATTCTGGGAATAGTAGTTTTGGTGGCAACCCCAGGACCAGAAGCAGAAGCCCAGAGTGCGGGGAGCACCAGGAATGCTGGGAATCATAGTTCTGGTGGTAGATGGATCTCCTAGACACTAGAGCAAAGTGAGCCTGGAGCAAGTTACTGTTGCAGTCAGGGATGGAGGGAAAGCAAAGGTGAGAGACATAAGTAAAATCAGAGTGTCTAGGAAAAATTAAAGGGAAGATATCCTAAAACTTCCAGGAAATCTCCACCAATGAAGCAAAGAAAAAAAAATGCTTCTATTATTCTGTGAGCAAAAACCAAACTGAGTTGGGGTCTCAGACAATTTCCTCATATGATTGCAAAGACAGACAGAAACTCCCAGATTGGAGAGGGCTCCCCTGAGGGCTCCAAGATTGGAGAGGGTGCAGGTTGGGCTGAGGGACCCTCACACCCCACAGTGCACAAATGTCGTGCACCGGGACTCTAGTTACTATATAATTTTATCACTTCAGCCAGAGATGACTACCAACTTGTACTTTTTCAATGTTGACACTGATAATGGTTTATATAGTGAGGCAAGAATTGTATGAGTTTCTGAGCATTAATTTAAGTAAGCTTGCTAAAATTAAGCTCAGAATTTTTTTAACCCATCAAAACTTAATGGAGTGCAAAAAAAAAATTGTCACAAATACTTTGCCTGAACAACTGACCACTTACTTAAACAACACAGCTCTATGGTGCTTTTTAAGCATTGGAAGGGAATAAAAAGTTTTAGAAGCTTTAAAAGTATAAAACTGCTCTATCTCTGTGTGAAAACCCAGAGAATCTATAGCTGATGTGACACAATGAAATGTCACAGGTGACGTCAAATGGGCTAGGAGAGCCAACCAGAACTCCACTACAATCTAGTGGGGCAGAAAACATTGAAGAAAAATGAATTGGAAATGGGGGGAAAGATAGAAAACAGGATTAATAAAATATTGGCACTATTTGTAAATGTTCAGCAAATTCCAATCAACTCTGGGAAGTTTAATAAGGGAAATAGGTGTTTTAGCCCTGAGCCTTGTGAGCATATGTGGCACATACTTCTCAAGTGACTGAACACAAATTTGACTTTTATAATAAAAAAACACTTCCTATACATTTGGCAGTTTCAATCATTATTCATAATTCACAAGGATGGTTTTTTTTTTTTATTGAATCAGTGTATATCACCTGAAATCTGCATTCTTTAGCCTGAATTCAGTTACTGGACTCATTCAGTGACATAAGTTAGAAGTACAAGCTTGCCAGTTGTGTCTAACTATCCAGGTAAATAAATAAAATATGTTGATATTTTATTAATTACTGCATAGATCTTATGAATTCTAAAATTTACAATGTTTTCCCAATTTATTATCTTTTGAGTAGTTTATTTGTTTGTATGTTTTTTTTTAATTGATTTTAGACAGAGAGGAAGAGAGAGGGAGAGGCTGAGAGAGAGAGAGAGAGAGAGAGAGAGAGAGAGACATCGATGTGAGAGAGAAATACCAATCAGTTGTCGCCTGTAAGCATCCTGATCAGGTATCAAACCTGCAACCTGGGAAGATGCTGTGACAGAATCAAACCTGAGACCTTGCAGTGTATGAGACAATGCTCCAACCAACTGAACCACACCAGCCAGGTCTCAATAGTTTATTTTTATTGAAATAGAAAATAAGATTCAAGGGGATTATTTGGCAAAGTTGGAACTATAACCTATGCCTTCTCTTGGCAAACAAAATATGTTATTCTTCAAACTATGTTAATGTTCAGAAAAACAGAGTTCTCTCCAGCCAGTTTTAGAAGTATAGTTACTTCTCTCCAGCATGGATTCAGCCCCTACACTTGAGTATGTCTGTTTTGCTTGTTGATTGATTGATTTTGCAAAGACAGACAGATTGATTGATTGATTGCTGAATGATTTTTAAAATTTTTAAATATCATTCTTGTTTCTATCAAACCTATTCAGGACTAAGTTTTCAAGATTATTAAGAGTACAAGGAATAAATACATTCTGAAGATTAATTGCGTAATACAAATACTAGTCAAGTGACTATTACTGATTTTTGTTTAATGAAAGATATAACTATTGACTTAGTGAATAAACATTGGCCCTTTGCTTCTGTTTATATTTATTACACAGGAATCTTTTATTGAGAAGGCAATATAATAGCAAGGTGAAGAAAACCTAATCCTAAAAATAGAAGATAGCTACTAGTATTTTAATTGGATTTTTAGATGTAGACCTGCAATCATATTTTAATATTAAACTTTATTCACTTTACATGGTTATAAATATTCTCTTGGCCCTACATAGTTTTTCTAATCATATTTCAATGACTGCATATTCTGTTAATGTGTATAGTTTTTATTTTAACTATGACATCATTTTAAGATTAAATCTAATGGTAATAATGTTTTTGGCAAACCTCATATATTTTAACCTATATGACACAAGCCACTAAAAATATTTTTTTATTAGTTATTTTTTTTAATGACAGGTTTTTGAAAACATTTTAATCCTACATTGTAAGTAACTTAATTAAACTTGAAAAATGTGCTAATGTACCTTGAAGATACAAATTACTTTTTACAATAAATACCAAATGATTTTGATTTATTTAAATGAAGTTTCAATCAATGTTTAGGGCATATTTCTATAAATTATTTTTGTAGGAAGTAAGGAAACATATCAACTTTGGTTAAATTAAAATACAGTGAATTTGGAATAAAAAGAATGGATCCCCATTTGTGACCATTATGTTTTCATAATATGCTATCATAGTAACATATCTAAAAATACTGTTTGGCCATTCACGCTATCCTGGTGGTTTAATACTTTGCCACTTCTGCTTTAGTCCATACAACAGCATGATTTAATTTGAGGTCAAATCCCATGCAAACACAATTTACGGAAGCAGATTTTCATCTCACCAAAGCATAACACATTCTGCCAAGCCTGTTAACACCAGTGCAGATTATTGAGGGTATAATTGGCTGCTACTGGCACTGGCACAAGCTGTGACACATTCTATCAGCAATAGGTAGTATCTGGAAAGCCATAGAAACCAGCGCATGCTGATTATCCAGAAGATAAGTGGACTTGGAAAGGAAGGAAATGTAAAACCAGCCTGTCTTTCCACTTCAGACAGGCAGTGAGAAAGCTCATCTTCCCCGCTTTTACCAAATGTGGGATATTGCGGGGAGAGAGAAAACACTGACTTGCGATGGGTTGCGACTCCTTTGGGGGTCGAACGACCCTTTCACAGGGGTCGCCTAAGGCCAGCGGAAAACACATATATAATTACATATTGTTTTTGTGATTAATCACTATGCTTTAATTATGTTCAATTTGTAATAATGAAAATACATTCTGCATATCAGATATTTACATTACGATTCATAACAGTAGCAAAATTACAGTTATGAAGTAGCAACGAAAATAATTTTATGGTTGGGGGTCACCATAACATGAGGAACTGTATTAAAGGGTCACGGCATTAGGAAGGTTGAAAACCACTGACCTATGGGTTCTTAAATATTATTTATGGTAGAGAATAAAGTATCAGTAGAACAACAACAAAAACACACACCAAAAAAAACACTGACTTGCCTAATGTAGGATGAAATCATTTGGAGTCTTCTGGTTAGAAAAGACAAATAAAATAAAGAGAATATTCATTAAAGGGACCTAGAGACCACCCAGTATTAAATGAGGGTGGAAAATGACATTAACTTGTATCATTCGACTGGTAAGTCAAAGAGAGACAGAAAGTCAGAAGGTGAATAGAAGAAAAAGAAATGAAAGGAATTAGGTAAGAGAGGGTGAAAAATCCCTGAAAAAATAAAAGATATCAGGGGTGTATGAGAAAATGAAAAGCTAAATAAAGATCCATGACATAGATTTTAAATGTCTCCTTTTTCTAATAAATAAATGATATACCATATCATTTTGCCTATCCCATTAACAAAATCATAAAAATATATTAATGTCCAATTTTGGTGAGTAGGTGGGAAAACAGTGTCCTATACTATTGGTTGATTTATTGTTTTATTTATTTACTAGAGGCCTGCTGCACAAAATTCATGCATGGTGCGGGAGGGGCGCGTCCCCTCAGCCTGGCCTGCACCTTCTCGGGACCCCTCGGACATCCCTCTCACAATCCAGGATGTTGCATGCACCAGTGACCATACTTCTCATACAGGTGAAAGGCATCTTGCTGTTGTATGGGCAGCTACATTTTTTTGCCCTGATTATAAAAAGTAGTCCATAACATGATCCTTCTGAGGCAGTAGTACCATTTTCCCCATCTTATGGGTGGAAAAACTGAAGCAGAGAGAAGTTAAGTAATTGGCTTCGTCACACAGTTATAAGTGTCAGAATCAGGGCTGACCACAAAATATGCAAGCCAGAGTCCAAGCATGTCATCGCTGCATCATCATGTTTTTTCAGTGTCAGAATAGCCTTGCCAGGTTTTAATTTTTAAATCTAAGAGACTGTTCCCTATATATAGGGTAGGGTCCCTAGGCCTGGCTGGCCATCAGGGCCAATCTGTGGGATGACTGGTGGGGCGATTGGGGGCCCCCGCTGGCACCCACCTTAGCTGGCAACCTGGCGCCGCCCGCTCGCTGTCAAGTCACCACAGCTCAGCAGGTCCTGTGTTGAGCGTCTGCCCCCTGGTGGTCAGTGTGCATCATAGCGACTGGTCGTTCTGCTATTTGGTCGATTTGCATATTAGGGTTTTATTATATAGGATAAATATACATTAGCTGTGTGGAGCTAATGGGAAAACCTTTGTTAAAATATTCATATCCTTTGACTCAACAATTCCCTTTATTAGAGAGAGACTTATACAGGTATGAAAGAATATATGTACAAGGAGATTCCCTGCAGGAATGTTTATGATCATGAAAAACTGGGGGAGGGGGGACAGGGGGACTAAATGTGTGTGAGTAGGGAATTGTTAAAATAAAGTACATTCATACAGTGAAATATTATATATTCATGTAAAAGAATTAAGACAATCTTATATTAATAAATTGTTCAATATGTATTAGGTGGAAATGCCTATAGTATTAGCAGTTTTAATAGCAGTAATGAGGAGGAAGAGGGGGAAGGGAAAAAAAGAAATTGTTAATATTTATTGAGAACTTCTTTTGTATGTTGTACTAAGTCCTTTATAAGCATTACCTCATAATTCTCACAAGATATTTTTATAAGCATTTAATGAATAAGAAGACCCAATACTCAGTGAGGTTAAATCATTGGCCCAAGATGCTAGTAAGGGTTTCAAATCCAGATAAGCCTGACTTCCAAGTGCAGGCTCTTAGTCTAGAGACTCTCAATGTATAGTGTGATCTGATTTTTTTTTCCAGAAAAAAATAACCTAGTAAATTATAGATAAAGAAAACCAGAATATTCACTAAATTCTTTATATCCTTTATTGACTAGAGGTAGAAATTATGAGGTTATGTTACATTCTTTTTATTTTTATAATGTTTGTAGTTTTTTTAATAACATTTATTCTTTTATAATAAGACAGATTAATAAATTGCTTGCTTTATGAAAGTTAATTATAAAATGGCATTCTAAAATCACTGAAAACATCTTTAATCAGTATTCTTAGAATTTCCTGATCAGGGAACTGAATACATCACAATCATCTACTCCTTGGCCCCAAATACTCCACGTTACCCAGTTGAGTAGATCTGGGATGAGACCCCAGAATTTACATTTTTTAAAAGCTCCCCCAGGTGATTCTGAGACCTAGCCAGGTTTGGGAATCACCACTGTCTAGGGAATGTGATTTATGTAGATCAAAAGAGGAAAGAAAGTACACCATATGGTATGTTAACTCTTTCTTTTTAATTTCATTTTAGAAGTGGCTTCACAGAGAAAGGGTCTCTAAATGACCTGTATATATAATTCAGCACCTACCTATATCACTGAAAATGTGCCAATAACTGTGTCCACCTGAAATATGGAAATAATTTATATTTACTGTGGAATAGAGGGAGGGAAGATGTGTGAAAAGTTTTATAACGGAGTAATTAAAATGGTGTGGTGTTAGTGCAGAGATAGACACGGGGCCCAACAGAGCATAGTAAAGAGCACAAACACATCCAAGCCTAGGTGGGGCCTTGGATCAATGGACAAGGATGGCATTGGGCAGTGTGCTCTCAGTAAAAGAAAACAGTTAAGGTTAACAATTAGCAGAATGCCTGGGGCTTACTGGGCATTCAGAATGTTTTCTTAAAATCCTCACTGGAGGATGTTTTTGTTGTTATTGTTACTGTTGTTGTTTTAGAGAAAAAGAGAGAGAGAAAACAAAGAACCATTGATTGACCTGGCCAGGGATCAAACCCACAGCATAGGTATTTGCCCTGACGGAGAATCAAACTGCCGGGAGCCGGTCCATCCTTGCTGTTTCAAGGGACCTGGCATATATGGCATACTGTTCTTAATATGTTTGCTCACCTTCTTGGCGCTGTGTTTTAACCAAGGTCACCTCTCCGAGAAAGGTTGAATCCCCAGGTAGGGATTTTCCCCTGAAGTTAGGGAGGGAATAAAACCCCTCAACTAAGTGCCAGGCGGGTAATTAATCCCTTTAACTACGAACAATCATGCTTAAACTACATAATCTTTTCTCCCTGGAATGGAGATAAGAAACGCCCTAACCTTTGTAATAGAGGTTGATAGGATTAAATCAACTGGTATAAATACAGTTGTAACAAGACAGAAAGTCTCAGAACTTAGAACAGAATCAAGAAGACAGAACCTACACGGAGCCTAGAGACAGAAGAACTTCGCTGGAGAGAGCATGCCGGAGGATCCTGGACAGGGACTGGCCTCAGAGCCTAGAGACAGAGCCTAGCGGGAGAACATGGCAAGGGATCCTGGACTGAACCTGACTACAGAGATTGGCAGGAGAACCTGACTGGAACCTGGACACTGAACCTGACTGGAGAGCCTGAACAGAACCTGGCTGGAGAACCTAGGGAGGGAACATGGCCACAGAACCTGGCTGGAGATCCTAAGCAGAACCTCTCTGGAGATCGAGACCAGAACTTGGCTGGAGATCCTGGCTGGAGATCCTGGCTAGGCTGCTGATCAACTGAATACTATCTCCGTGTCATTCCTTCTTCGCCGACTCCGTCCAAACCTTTGGGGACCCCTGGACCTGCTGGGGTTGGACCCCGGCATCTGGCGCCTGAACAGGGACCCCTAGGTAAGCACCCCGCACTCGGGACGGATAGGACTCCACCATAGGAAAAGGGTGGATAGTCTTTGCCGACTCCGTCCACACCTTTGGGAACACCTGGAAAAGGATTCCCCTAGGTAAGCCCCCCCCCCCCCATTGAGAACCCCCACATTCGGGACGGATAGGACTTCACCAGGGTGCTGCAAACCCCCCTATAGAGGATAAGTAGGGTAAGAAGGTGGATAGTACAGAACTCAGATTGAGAAGATGTGCCATACTGAGTCCAAAGAAAGAAGACTCTGTATTGATCTTTAGATTAAGAAGATGTGCCATACTGAGTCTAAAGAAAAAAGACTCTGTATTGATCTTTTAACATATATGCTTGCTAGCAGAGGAATTAAGGTTACTCCCAGTCAGACAGAACATTTTATACAAGAAATATGTCCATGCTTTTCTGAGGAAGGAAAGGTAAATGTAATGGCATGGGAGACGGTAGGCCCAAGGAGCCTTATCCTTAACCCCACTGCAGCCTTTCCACCCTGGGAAAGTGCAGGATTGGCAAGCTCTCCCTGGGGTGATAGATCAGGACTCAGGTAATAGCGGAAAGCGCCAATCCTACTCTTAAAATGGATACAAGAGAGCATTTGAGGTTTTTCTTTTTAATGCCTGCTTTTAAAAAATAAAAAAGGGGGAATTTGCCGGGAGCCGGTCCATGCTTGCTGTTTCAAGGGACCTGGCATATATGGCATACTGTTCTTAATATGTTTGCTCACCTTCTTGGCGCTGTGTTTTAACCAAGGTCACCTCTCCGAGAAAGGTTGAATCCCCAGGTAGGGATTTTCCCCTGAAGTTAGGGAGGGAATAAAACCCCTCAACTAAGTGCCAGGCGGGTAATTAATCCCTTTGACTACGAACAATCATGCTTAAACTACATAATCTTTTCTCCCTGGAATGGAGATAAGAAACGCCCTAACCTTTGTAATAGAGATTGATAGGATTGAATCAACTGGTATAAATACAGTTGTAACAAGACAGAAACACACAGAACTCAGAAGACAGAACTCAGAACACAGGGCTTGGAAGACAGGACCAAGAGAGACAGAGCCTAGGCACAGAACCTACACAGAACGTTCTCTAGGGACAGAAGAACTTCGCTGGCGAGAGCATGCCGGAGGATCCTGGACAGGGACTGGCCTCAGAGCCTGGAGGCGGAGCCTGGCGAGAGAGCATGGCAGGGGATCCTGGACTGAACCTGACTGCGGAGATTGGCAGGAGAGCCTGACTAGAACCTGGTGACTGGACCTGCCTGGAGAACCTGGACAGAACCTGGCTGGAGATCCTAAGCAGAACCTCTCTGGAGATCGAGACCAGAACTTGGCTGGAGATCCTGGATAGGCTGCTGATCAACTGAACGCTGTCTCCGTGTCATTCCTTCTTCGCCGACTCCGTCCACACCTTTGGGGACCCCTGGACCCGCTGGGGTTGGACCCCGGCAGTATGTTAACTCTTTCTTTTTAATTTCATTTTAGAAGTGGCTTCACAGAGAAAGGGTCTCTAAATGACCTGTATATATAATTCAGCACCTACCTATATCACTGAAAATGTGCCAATAACTGTGTCCACCTGAAATATGGAAATAATTTATATTTACTGTGGAATAGAGGGAGGGAAGATGTGTGAAAAGTTTTATAACGGAGTAATTAAAATGGTGTGGTGTTAGTGCAGAGATAGACACGGGGCCCAACAGAGCATAGTAAAGAGCACAAACACATCCAAGCCTAGGTGGGGCCTTGGATCAATGGACAAGGATGGCATTGGGCAGTGTGCTCTCAGTAAAAGAAAACAGTTAAGGTTAACAATTAGCAGAATGCCTGGGGCTTACTGGGCATTCAGAATGTTTTCTTAAAATCCTCACTGGAGGATGTTTTTGTTGTTATTGTTACTGTTGTTGTTTTAGAGAAAAAGAGAGAGAGAAAACAAAGAACCATTGATTGACCTGGCCAGGGATCAAACCCACAGCATAGGTATTTGCCCTGACGGAGAATCAAACCTGAGATCTTTCGGTGTAAGGGGTGACACTCCTACCAACTGAGCCACACTGGCCAGGGCCAGATTTTTTATTTTGTATTTTTCTGGGATAGCTTTATTCCCTGCTTCCCTAACTGTCAGTTGCCCTCATTAGCTATTCCTCCTCTTCCTCCCCAGGCACCTTTAAATGCTAGCATCTCCCTGAGTTCTTTCCTTGGTTGCCTTCCATTTTCTTCACACCCTTCGTGCCTCCTGGGTTATCTTATCCATTCTCATGACTTAGGCTACCTTGTCAAAAAGCCTCTCCGAATCTATTATATTTAGTGGAGGTTTCTGTCCCCAATTCCAGACCCATATTTCCAGTGCTTAAGGAATTTGAAAGAAACCTTACGCTTAATAGACTAACTCATTATCATCTCTCACTACTTCTTTTACTGTAATTATAATCTAAGGTAGTAAAATAACCAATCAACTTGTCTCCCAAGGTAAAAATTTGTGAGTCATACTTAACTTCCTTCTCCCTATCACCTGACCACTGAGTCCTATCATTTATACCTCAAAATATCTTTTGACAACTTTTCATCCCAGTAACTCCTGTGCTAGTTCAAGCCCTCACCACTCTCACCTCTAAGTTGCAAGTGTCCTATCTAGTCTCCCTGCCTTCCATCTCTCCCTGGTCTAATGTATTCATCATATTCCCATGTAGAGTGGTTTGCCATAAAATAAACATGATAAAAATATAAAATAACATCATGCCTGCTACTCCCCTACTTAAAAGACTGATAGCCCGATTTCTTATTTGGTGATTGGCAATAATAACTGCAATATCATAAGTGGAGTGCCTATTTTATATATGAGCAAAATGAGGCTCCAAGAGGTGACAAAACTTACAAGTGGCAAAGCTGGCATTTCAATCTAGACAAGATCCAATCCTGCAGCCCGTGCTCAGTCTGAATGTCACGTGCCTGGCCTAGTGCATCCATTTACAGATCTATCTCCCACATAAACTCCACAAGGACAGGAATGGTGTCCTATTCATTTTTGTGTCCCCGGGGTCTAATACTATGTCTGGCACAGAATAGGTACTTAATATATATTTGTTTTTAAAAAGTGGATGAAGGGACAGAGACAGGAAGAAGTAAGGAAATAAAGAGTTGAAGAAACTGGTGAGGTTGTTTTAAAAAGAACATGATGCCACTTTAAAATATTTGAAAAACTGTCATGTGGATAAGGTTTTATCCTCCCTACAGTAGGGATGCTTTAACCTGACTCATGAATGAGCTTAGGGAATGCAGTTTTCTAAGATGAGAGCCATAACTTTCATAAATCTCACAAAGCTGCCTGTGATCCAAAACAATAATGTTTAGTAGAACTATTTCTCCAGAAGAGAACTAATGAGCAGATGTTACATGGAGACCAGTTTCAGATCTCTGCAAAGAGGAAATTTATAACAAGGAGAGCTGTTTGAAAAGAAAATCTTTATAGCAAGATGTCAAAAGCTAGGATCAGTGGAAGCAATCAAGCAGAGGCCAGATAAACATGTCCAAAGATACAGAGAAAGGAATCCTCAGAATTTTGGCAGGCTGAAGACTACCCTAGAAAAATTTCCACACTATGATTCTGTGATTCCAAGATGCAACCCATAACAAATTCCTCCCTCCCTCCCTCCCTCCCTTCCTTCCTTCCTTCCTTCCTTCCTTCCTTCCTTCCTTCCTTCCTTCCTCCCTCCTCCCTCCCTCCCTCCCTCCCTCTTTCTTTCTTTCTTTCTTTCTTTCTTTCTTTCTTTCTTTCTTTCTTTCTTTCTTTCTTTCTTTCAAAGATTTTGATTCAGAACTATCACAGCATCTTTCTTAATCTATTACCTTTCCATGCAATTATCTTTAACAATCATCTTTACATTTCTGTTGTTGTGGTGGTTAATCCTCACCCAAGGATATTTTTCTATTGATTTTTGAGAGAGAGATGAGGTGAGAGAGAGAGAGAGAAACATCAATGTGAGAGACACATGGATTGATTGCCTCCTGCACGCACCCCAAACAGGCCCGGGATAGAACATGCAATCCAGGTACATTCCCTTGACTGGGAATTGAACCCAAGACCCTTTAATGTGCAGGCTGCTGCTCTAACCACCTAGTAACACTGGCCAGGGCTACATTTCTCAATAAACCCAACAACTTATATGTAAATTCTCTTTCATTTTTTAAATTTTTATTGTTGAAAGTATTACATAGGTCCTCTTTTCCCCCCAGTAACCTCTTCCACACCACTCCTGTCCTCCCCCACCCAGGCCCTCACCACCTCTTATATGTAAATTCTGTTGACATCTGCAAGCACTGATAATTCCTACTTTTCATGTCTGATCTCCTTCTAACTTATTGTGTAGCCTGATTGCTCATTTGTCATATTTTCACTTCCTAGGTTCTTGAGATATTAGTTTACATTGTATAAAACTTTGAACATAAAGTGTGAAAACAATTGTTTTGTACACCTAATCCCTTCCAATACCAGAATTACTTTATTGAGTACGGTTTTCTTTTCTCCTCAAACACATTTAGTCCATAATCACTGATGACAGAGAAAAATCTCTCAAAAATATTTACATTGCTACTCTCCAAAATTAAAAAAAAAAAAAAGGGTTTGACAAGAGTTTAATTTAATGACATATAGGAGATTTTCTTAGCAACTTTTCCTGATATGTGCCTCATTATTTTCATCTCCAGGTAATTAAAAGGATGCAGTACATTTAAAAAGAGATGGGTCTGCTTAAATGTGAGAGTTATTCATAAAATAATAATAGTGAGTGTTTACCATTTTGTTTATGTCCTGAAGTCATTGTATTTTATTTAGACACATAAAAAATATTTACAGTCTTTTACTCAGAGCAACCCTCAAAGCTAAAATTAAATAAATAATCCTTGTTTGGTGATACACATTAAATTTTATATCCTTGTGTTATCAAGGAATAAATTACAGTAAGGCCTTTGTTTCACTATTTCATACAAACTTTTATTACAACCCTTTCATTAAGATAAACCAGATCTAAAATGGAGTAACCCTTTTTGCTTCTCAATCTGAGAAGTAAAGGGTGAGACAAATGTAAATGACGTTAATTGTTTTCTGTTGACAGAAGGCAAGGAAAATGCATCAAAAAGAACAAGTCTATAGATGTAAATTATTGCCCGAGGCTGTTCAATATTTTCTGCCATCTACTGGTCAGAAGAGAAAGATGCAAGAAACAGACAAATGTGTAGAGGGAATTTGATTAGCTTTGTGCTTGTGAAAATACTGCACATTCTGGCTTCGGAGCCAGCCCTTTCTGAATGGCAGAGGGGAAAAGAGGGCCAGATGGCTGATGGGCAGCCTTCCCACAGGGTATAAGTATTTGCCCTGGCCCATGGATCTGGTTACCTAAACCTTCATTTCAAGCTCCTCCCTCAACTTTGATTGCAAAGCAATGGAGTCCATTTCTTATTGCATGGCACATTTTCTATAAAGTTACACACCGGGGAAAAATAGTTCATCTTGGTCAGAGATTGAAAACTGGAAACTAGATACAAACTACAAAATTTAAACATAGCATTTTATTAAAATGTGGGTGTTGAGTTTGAAATGAGTGAGTTCACATAAATATCTGGATTTTCAGCTTCGCTTGGAAAACTGGAACATCAGACAACAATGGACTCCATTCCCATCAAATATTTTCACACTTGGTACCCCAGTTTTCTGATCAGTAGGGTTTACTATACAATTAACAGAAGGAGGCTGAAAATTAGCTCAATAAACTTCTCTTCAATGTACACCTTTTGCTCCTTTGGGACAGGTTAGTTCTCCTGGAAAACAGAGTTTGAAGTGGAGACTTGAATGCAGAACATTCCCAGGGAGGCTCTTGGGAAGAAGGAGCTGAGTGTCAGAGCCGTGGCAGCAGGGGGCTCTGCAGATCCTGCAGAAATGTCTGGAGCTGAGATGGCCTGTGAACAGATGTCCTCTATCAAGACAAGGGGACTGAGTCTACATGAACCAGTCACTGGAGGTGGGCTGTCCCTGAAGAGGAGACATATGCTTGCAGGGGGGAACGTTCTCTTACCCAGGGCCATGCGCAGAGATGGACCAAGTCCTGAACCAGCAGCAGCTAGCAGAAGTTGAGGGAATGGGCTGTGGTTCTGAAGGGAGGCAGGAAGGTGCCCTGCAGCCTCCTAGATACACATCAGAGTGTAGTTTATGCATTTCAAGTTTTGCATATTATTCTTTTTAAAAAATATTTCATTGATTTTTTACAGAGAGGAAGGGAGAGGGTTAGAGAGCCAGAAACATCGATGAGAGAGAAACATCGATCAGCTGCCTCCTGCACACCCCCAACTGGGGATGTGCCTGCAACCAAGGTACATGCCCTTGACTGGAATCGAACCGGGGACTCTTCAGTCCACAGGCCGACGCTCTATCCACTGAGCCAAACCGGTCAGGGTACATATTATTCTTATTATTTTCATTACTCAGTGAGTCAGAACTAAAAATAGTCCTGGCCTTTCGTTGTGTATTCTTGGATCAAAGACAGAGCAGGTTTACACCATTACTAAGATTAGTAGCTGTGAACAGCCAAGTTGAGAAATGAGCTCAATGTGTGCTGTTCTTTTAGGTGGAGAGAATGATGACTGTAGGCGTGAATAAACAAAGATCATCCTACGTTCTGTATGGGAGGGGCAGGTGTTCAGGGCAAACAGGTAGCAGTAATGGGAAGCAAAGTGGGGGTCTCTTCTCAAGGCGGGTGCCTCCCTGCAGTTTTCATAAGACCTTCCTAATCCAAGACGCGTCCCTTGCCTCCCATCAATGATGACTGGCATGCGCCCCTCAGGCTCTCCTTGCAACGCTCTCAGCTGCCCTGCCGTCCTGATGCCCTAATGATTCTGATATCAAGATAAAAATCACTATTGACTTTCATTAGTTCTGAGATCAGAGCTAACAGAAGTAGCTTGTTTTTTAATCAAGGTGAGCCTGCTACCATATGGGTGTTAATCACAGATCTGTGTTAGTTCACTGATTTAAGGCGAGGGCAATTGACTATGTCTATGCTTTCTGCTGTTCCCACACAATGCTCTTTAATTGCTTGCACAGACCCGTTTAATGGCTCTGTAATGCTGAAAATAAACCTTTAAATAGGTCATCTGGGAAAATAGGAATGTAAAGACTGAGGAGAAAATTATGGTTGCGTTCATAGTTATTAAGTACCAGTTTCTTAAATCATATTGAAAAGGAAACTTTCGAAATTATTCATACATTAAAATGTGTGTACACATACACTGTATACACATAATTTAATCCTTTACAAAGATAAGCCTTTAGTAAGTCTGAAATATGCACTTAGTTAATAGAGTTCCCTTGTACCAACCAGGTGCAAACACTTTCTCAGATTCACATGGTGCTGAATGAAATTCTTGAGGGAGTAAATATCCAGATGGGTTAAGATATATTAAAATCATCATAATTCTGACAGCATGCATTGTCTTCATTGATTCTTTTCAGGTATTGTTTAAAACATACAGGAATGCATGACAGTTAAATGTGCAAAGACAGTTGTATGTCTCCTCTGACTAAGTGAAATCAGGATAATACACCTCATAGAACTGAGTAAAAATTGATGGACTTCGATGTGTATACTTAGCACCTAGAACAGTGTCTGGCACATAGCTATAGTAGCACTATATATTTGTTGAATGAATAATGGATAGATGGTGAAATCAGCTACATGGGGACCAAAACCTTTTGAAAATATCTCATAGGGCTTAGAGCATAAGAATGGCAGTGAAAGTTTGAAGCCAGGATGGCTCGTGAGATGCTAATTAAAACACAAAGTGTGAGGAACTGAAAAGAGTACCAAGAAGGCTTGAGGCATATGGAAGGTTTTCTTTTTTGAGGATAGACAGTCCTGGCCCCAAAGACATTGGCTATGTCTCAGAGAGAGACACATTCACCAGGCAAGATGAAAGAAGCCATTTAATCCAAAGATGCTGGAGTCCGCGCAGTTAATCCAACCCTCAAAACAGAACTTACTTTTATTTTTTTAGGGGCTTGACTTTTATATCCAAATAACTTAACATTGAATTCAGGTTTCCCCCTATCTGGGCAGGATATCTCACTGCTGGAATCTCAGCAAAGTCCTTCTGTGTTTCCTGTGGTAGGGATCAGATCCCTTCTTGCCATTTCATCCTCTCATGATACAACTGCCAGCAAGGTCAGCTGCCTATGACCTACGAACGTCATGCTGAAGAATGCCCCATGCTGACCAACCATCTTGTGGAAAACGATGTGGCAAAGATGCTTATTTGTAGCTGTTTTTTTCCCCCACAACCCAAGTTGACTCTGATCCTTTTATGTGAAGCCTTCCTGACTTCCCCATGAAAGTCTTAGGAGCTCCTTCTTCCAGGCTCCTGTTGCATCCATCATGACATATTGTAATGTAATTGGTTGCGTTCCTTCCTCCCCAAGTTCCTTCCTCCTCAAGTTAATGCTTCTTGAAGGAAGAGTGTGTCTCCATTGTGTGTGTGTGTGTGTGTGTGTGTGTGTGTGTGTGTGTGTGTGTGTGTGTATACACATCTGGACACAATTGGTTCATGGTAAATATTTGTTAGAGATTAGTCTGGCTTACTGTCTTTCTGGAGGATTCATGGACCTCAACATGCCTGCCATTATTATGAGGGAAGATTGGGCAAAGGGATATGTGTTAACAAACACTTCTAGAAATCAACAAAAATACCTTTTCCATTGAAACACTTCACAAATCCCTTCCAGATCATCTTTCCTTGCTCTGCCACACAACCCACATTTCATTAGGTTATGCTGAACCATATGAAATCACTCACAATCAACTACCTAGGGAGTTCAATAGTATCATATGGCTCAACCTAATAGCATCAGGAAAGATAGGAGATATAAACCTGTCAGCACATCTAATATCTCCAGAGATACCATCTAATCTTGTGAGCTTTTGGTATCTTCTGATCTACAGAACCTTTCCCTCAGAACTGAAAAGCTGCCATATGATTCAGGTTTTTCCTCAGCGTCTTTGCACCAAGATGATCATGTGGGTTTCCTCCTATTGTAAAATATCAATAGATTACCAAGATTACAAGGGGGAAAGATGAAAGTTAAATATACTGAAACAAAGAAAAATGCAGATTTTCCCCTGGTGGGTTTGTTTAAAAGATAGGGAACTTGATGTCAGGGGACTGCTACCATTCCTAAACTGAAGAGCATATGTGGGAGAAATAATTAATATTGTCACATTAGGACATTATAAAACACCAAAGTATTATGTATGAGTGTGTGTATACTTCAATTTTCTATTTTATAACTTCTGCAATTGTAATTTATTTTACAATGAACTTTACAAACAAAAAAGAGAAGGAATAAAAAAGGAAAAAGAATCAGCAAGAATATTTTTATTACATTTAAAAAAAACCCTCTATTTGTATTTAATGCAGCTAGGATCCATTGAGAGGAAGCTGTCAGCAATCCCACTCACCTCTCTGAAGCGACCAAACTGATAGTGGCAAAGTCAAGCATGAAAATATTACCTGTTTGGCTCATTCACAAACCTCAAAGACACATTCCTATCACCAGAAACTATATCCTGCAGACAATGATAGGCAAAGCAAGCGGCAGGGTACAAGGGCTTAGTGCCAGGATTTAGGCACTCAAGTTGTTGAAGATCCTGCCAGGGCTAAGGAGGCACTGATGTGCTGGGATATCAGGATTTAGCAGGAGAGGGCTCAAAAGAGACTTTCCTACATCCTTTGGGCTGTATCCATACTCCAGGAAGAAGGAAAATGAAGACACACGAGTTACATGTGTAAATCTATTAGAAACATCAGAAACCTCCTGTTTGCTTTTATTTCATTTTGCGGTCTTCTGAAATATTGCAAACATTTTGAAAACTAAATCACGACCACACAGTCTTTATTCAATAATCTACAATAAAGATATGATGACCATCTTTGAAAATGTAGTACTCTAGTAAAAAAACAGTAGAAGATTTAGGAAGATGGAAGCATAGCACACTCTCCTGGCTCTTGTGTGTATCAAAACAAAATGAATATGCTCCAATCAATTGTTTCTTAATGTACAAGATATTTCTCTCTCTTAGTTAATAATTTTGTAATACAAAGCAGTTATTTTATTTAACTTGGATTAAGAGTAACAATTCTTAAAATAAGACATTTAATTATTGCATTGTTAAAAAACAGCTTGGGTGACAGTTTGGAAATATTTCTTTAAAGGGCACATTTCAGGTTAAAAGTATTACAGCCATGCTCTTTGACACAGAACTTGGGTAGCTCGCTTATGCAATAATCTTTGTTTTAAAGCTAGCTCAATTCCTGATCAGAAGGTGTACCTTGAGCCTATCTTTATGTGGAGGTGAAATAGCTTTCTTATATTTCATTGTTAGGTTACTCAGTGATCATTAAAGGAAGCCAGTCATAAACAACTTCATTAGAGTTGGTTATGATAGAACTTTACTATGCACTTAAAATTGTTACACTTAAATGCTTGGTAAGATACATAATCATGAACTCAGATGTATAATCTTGATTGGATTGTTTATCTTCCTTTTGTTAAGTTGTATGAGTTCCCTATAAATTTTGGAGATAAGGCCCTTATCAGATATGTCATTGGCAAATATGTTTTCCCACACAGTGGGTTTTCTCGTTGTTTTGTTGATGGTTTCTTTTGCTGTGCAGAAGCTTTTTATTTTGATGTAGTCCCATTTGTTCATTTTTTCTTTAGTTTCAAGTGCCCTAGGAGCTGTATCAGTGAAGAAATTGCTTCGGCATATGTCTGAGCTTTTCTTGCCTTTGGATTCTTCTAGAATTTTTATGGTATCCTGTCGTACATTTAAGTCCTTTATCCATTTTGAGTTTATTTTTGTGTATGGTGTAAGTTGGTGGTCTAGTTTCATTTTCTTGCATATATCTGTCCAATTTTCCCAACACCATTTATTGAAGAGACTATCTTGGCTCCATTGTATGTTCTTGCCTCCTTTGTCAAATATTAATTGAGCATATTGGTTCGGGCCAATTTCTGGGCTCTCTATTCTATTTCATTGATCTATATGCCTATTCTTGTGCCAGTACCAGGCAGTTTTGAGAACAGTGGCTTTGTAATACAACTTGATATCTGGTATTGAGATCCCACCTACTTTGTTCTTTTTCAGGATTGCTGCAGCTATTCGGGGTCTTCTTTTATTCCAGATGAATTTTTGGAAAGTTCGTTCTAGATCTCTGAAGTATGCTGTTGGTATTTTAATGGGAAGTGCGTTGAATTTATAGATTGCTTTGGGTAGTATGGACATTTTAATGATGTTGATTCTACCAATCCATGAACACGGTATAGATGTATAATCTTGAACTCACTACTCCTTAATACTTATCAAAGGCTTGATTGAAAGAAATAATAATTTTGAGACTAGGATAACTAATCTACTTATTTCTTCCCATGTTATTGTATCTTTTCATATATAAAATATAGGCCATCATAAAAGTTATTACTTAAACTATAATATATGGCCTACCTATCCCCACCAAATTCATTTATTCAACAAACTAGTGGCCCTGTGCACGAATCCATGCGCAAGTAGCTTGCTGCCGCTTGCCTCAGCTGGTCACCCCGCCCACCGCTGCTCATAGCTCTCCACCACACGTAGCTTGCTGCTCCGCCCTCCTGTAGCTCTCTGACACTTGTAGCTCTTTGCCCTGACCTCCTGCTGATGGGTCGTTATGTGACAGCATCCCAACCAATTTACATATTACCCTATTATAAGTATAGATATTTACTTGCCAGTACAGTGCTGGATGCTAGAGATGTGGCAGTGAACAGAACATATGAGTTTCCTATCTTCAAGGAGTTTGCATTCTAGGGGGGAGTGTACTAATTAGTTATTGCTGTATAACAAGCCACCCCTAAATGCTGTAAATGATGTTAAAAAACAATTATTATTATTATTATTATTATTATTATTATTATCATCATCATCATCATCATCAGAGCTTTCCAAACACAAGGTTGAGAGATAGCCCAACTAGGTCAGTTGGGGCTACTAAGGTTACTCTGGTGATTTGGCACTGCCCCACGTATTGTTCATCCCCTAGTAGCCTAGTCCACGTGTGTTTTCATTGCAGTGGCCACGAGGGAGAGAGCAAGCCAATTGTGCAAGTGCTTTTCAAGGTCTCCTTGCATCGTATCTGCTAATATATCATTGACCTAAGCAAAGGACACAACTGAACATGGAGTCGAAGATTTGGGTTGGATGCAACACCCTTAATACAAAGTTTCATGACAAGCTAGAGATGGATAACATAATGGAGCCAATGTTGAAATTATTACAGAGGGAGGGAGACAGAAAATAAATATTTATACAGTATTATGAGAGGTAGTGATAAGAACTGTAAGAAAAAAATACAGAAAGCAAAGTATGAAAATGATGAGAAGAGGTGAGGTATGGGTGGAGGGGTGGTTGTACTATTTTTGATCAAGGAAAACCTCTTTGATTAGGAGATATTTGAAGAGAGACCTTAACGTGAGAAAGAATCATTTAAGAAATTTGAGGAATAGAGGTTATAGAAATAAAAAAATATTAATAAGGGAATAAAACTAAAGTGAAAAGAAAACTCAGCTGGAAGAGATAAACTTGTAGCCCATCAGCCCATATGGTTGCATGGCCACTTTTATGCATTTATTTAATGTGTTTCCAGGATTCGAAAGACACACGAACTTCATTTGCTGCTCCCATTGTTTAAAGGACCTTTGGTCTGATGATGAAATCAGTATTTCAAGTGAGGCAGTCACTATGTTTGTCTTTTCATGCCAAATGTAATGATGAACTTTATGCAATTAAGGAAAAAGTCAAATAGCTTGTATTGGGCATTACCACTAAAAGATAAATTATAATTCTATACCTAAGTCTTTTTAAACCTCTTTAAAGTGCAGCTCAAATTCTTGACATAGCTAGTGAGTAGAATTAAACCTTTGTTTAGG
Source organism: Myotis daubentonii (assembly GCF_963259705.1). Taxonomy (NCBI): domain Eukaryota; kingdom Metazoa; phylum Chordata; class Mammalia; order Chiroptera; family Vespertilionidae; genus Myotis; species Myotis daubentonii. The sequence continues at coordinate 43,758,444 of NC_081850.1, forward strand.
AACTGATCCATTATCAATTAATGTTGGAAAAACAGCCCCTACTTCCCTTCCAGGGTGGCTCAGTGGTTGAGCATCAATTTATAAACCAGGAGGTCACGGTTCAGTTCCTAGTCAGGGCACATGGCTGGGTTATGGGCTTGATCCCCAGTGTGGGACGTACAGGAAGCAGCCGATCAATGATTCTCTCCCATCATTGATGCTTCTATCTCTCTCTACCTTTCCCTACCTCTCTGAAATCAATAAAAATATGTTTAAAAAATTAATGTTGGGAAAACAAAGCCAAATTTATAATCAATAACATAAAACTACAATCAATTCAATATTTTTAGAAAAGATATGAATCTGTATGAAAAGAAAATCCTTAGTATATTATAATTAACACTCAAATGGGAGAAAAACCAATTCAGTAGTTAAAATATGTGGTTTAAATGTCATTAATGAATTATTTATTGTGATTTTCTAATCTGAAGTTTAGTTGAAATATATTTAGGATTTAATTTAGAAAATATATAAGAATTAATTTATGATCACTATGATTTAAAAAGAAAACTTGTTTACAAATTTATTACATCAAATTTAATGACTAATTTGGAAGGATTTTATGTCAAAAATTCCACTAGATGGTGCTCTTATAGCTTCCTCTAAAGCAGTGGTTCTCAACCTTACTACTGCCGCGACCCTTTAATACAGTTCCTCATGTTGTGGTGACCCCCAACCATAAAATTATTTTCGTTGCTACTTCATAACTGTAATTTTGCTGCTGTTATGAATCGTAATGTAAATATCTGATATGCAGGATGTATTTTTATTGTTACAAATTGAACATAATTAAAGCATAGTGATTAATCACAAAAACAATATGTAATTATATATGTGTTTTCCGCTGGTCTTAGGCGACCCCTGTGAAAGGGTCGTTCGACCCCCAAAGGGGTCGGGACCCACAGGTTGAGAACCGCTGCTCTAAAGGAAAACTGCAGAAGTTTGAATCAGTCTGTGATACTACATGTGAGTTTTATATATGCATATCTATATTAACTAAATATATAAAGTACATAAGCTATACATGACATGGACAAAATTATTAAAACATTAGAGCATATTACATCTTCTACATCACATCTGTTGTGCACATAGAGCCAGGGATTTGTTCTCTTACAACCTTGCATACTTGCTTATGGTGTTACTAAGGGTATATCTTGTAGAGATTTATAAAAGTACATGAAATTAGAAAATAGTTTTACATAGAGTTTCTTCGATATCTACTTATGGGTTAGCATATTTCTGGGCAAGTTAAATAAAGAATTCAGAGACAAACTGGGATCAAAGCAGCCAGGATGTGTGGAGGTGACTGTTTGGTTTATTTCTGGATCAGTTAAGATTCTTACCCACTATAATGTTATATTGTGATGATAAAAGCATATACACTAGGACAAGAGGAGCTGAAATACTGTAAAAATTAAAAAAATAATGTGGACATATATTGAATTAATGAACCATCATTTTAATATAGAAGGAACTATGTGTATGTAAGTACTTGGTAAGTGCAACATGAATTTAATTTTCTTTAAAAAAACGCACACACTACTGGTAAACATAAGGTTCACATTTGCTAGTAACCCTTGGATATTAAAATCTACTGTTTTAAAATAATGTTGGTTAGGCATCTCTTAGATGTGGAATCAAAAGATTTTGTAAGTACTCACTAATAGCTAAATTTGGTTGAGTCTTCTCAGTGTTTATCTTTCTTGACATCTCTACAATTTTGCTGTTGTTGACCACCCCTTCTTTCGATAAATCCGTCTTGGGTTTCTGGGTCATCGCACTCCAAGTGCTCCGACTCCTGTACTAGAACTTCTCTCTCATGTCCATTGGGCTCTCCCCTACATGAGAATGTTTTTTCACTGTTCAACCCTCCGTCTGCTTTTCTTTCTCTGCATTCCTTTACTCCCAAGTGTCATCCATACATTGAGTATGGACAATTGCTTTGCTGAAGGGCGCTCTCAGGAGTCTTTCTCTTGTTCGGGACTCTCACTGGGACCTCATTTCTTAATTTCTCTCACTGGACAAATTACACTGTGTCCTAGATATTTTCCCTAGATTTTAAATCTCATGGAGCCAACCAAAATCTGGACTCTTCTTCATCTCCTATAAAACTGCTGCCTTGTTTTTATATTCCAGTTACTACAAATGACACAATCTTGGGATTATTTTATCTAATCAGTTTCCAAGGCTCATAAATTCTACCTTTATGACCTTCATTTCATTTATGCCTTTCTATTCACTTAAATTGCCATGACCTAGTTGAGATCTACAATTACCCCCTGCCTAAATCTCCTGGCTGTTCTCTAACTCTGAACTTTCCCACCACACTCCATCCTGGTCGGCCCCTTTGCTCATTAAACCTTTGGAGTTATATTCATTTTATATTCTTTGGGATTAAAGAATTGCAATTCTGGAAGCCCAAATTCTGGCAGAAACACAAATAGTGTCCCAAAGGTGAAGACAAAGGGCTTTTATGAGAAAAGAAAAGAATTAATCACATGAATTGAAGAAATTCATATTGTTGCTAATAAGCTGAGTTCCTCTTTAACTATAAATGGTTGGATACTGATTCTATCATCAGATAGAGAATCCATAATCATCGATCCTTACGGTCAGGATATCTGCTTTCCTGCTGGCTTTACAAACAGTGTGATAAGACAATGTTTGTTTGGGTCATTGCAAAGGTCAGGTCTGATTCAAACAGTCCACAGATTCAAGGAGCAGGACATGCAAGACTGTTCCTCTGGAATGGCTGCTCTGGATTCACTTTAAAATGGCTCCACTTAGGTCAACTTACACACTAGTCAGTGCCTCCTACGGGTATGTTTCAGATTATTTGCACTAACAAATGGGGCTGGCCTTAGAAGTACACACCGAAATGCCCAACCTCTGTGGGAAGCACGCGTGCGCGAGTGCACGCGCGCGCACACACACACACACACACACACGCACGCACACACGCACATGCACACGCACACACACACACACGATCATACAGCCTCCAGTTTAATCAATGGTTCACCTAGGGAGGAAAGAGAATAGACGGAGGAAATCGAGGTAGTGGTCAATATTCAAAAGTTCACATAGGCCAAGAGTTCATATCTGCAAGGACTTCCAAATTCTGTGTAAATCAAGAGTGGCCTAGGAATTGGGAGCTGGACTGAAGAAACAAGGAAGAGGCTGTCATCAGTGGATTCAGTCTGTAGTGAACAACCTAACCCCACACTGCTCCTGGGTCACAGGACCATCAGGCACAGACCCTCAGCACTTCATATGGGTGGCCTATCTCTCCCCTGCAGCCTTCATTGTGTCCACCTCACACTTCGCTGCCTGGCCTGCTCTTGATTATCCCAGCCCTTGATCCTTGGACTCATTGCCTATTTATAGACTGGCAGTTGCAGTCCCAACACTTAATTTTATCTCTGACCCTGAATCTGGCTTCAGTCCTCACCCACAATTTGCATTTACTCCCTTTAAAGCTGCTGCTTTCCTCTCTCAGTCCAATATCTCCCCTCACTCATACTGCTCAGTTGCAGGTCCTGACTTGGCTCCCATAGAAAGGAATCCTTAAGAGAGACTGTTAACCAAGTATAAAATTGCTAAGTAGTGAAATAGTGAAAAAGAGTGGTTTAATGTATCACCCAGCTAGTTACAGCAGGAAGTGAATAGGACTCGAAGGGTTGAATGAGCAAAGGGAAAGAGGTGGAAACGTAGAAGAGGAGCCCACGGGCTGACACTCAGACCTCTAAGGAGGGGTCTGCTTGGCTAGGTGTCTCTGTTAGGGGAGATGATGAGGTTGGTTCTGCTGTCTCTGAGATAATGCAAAATGATGCCAATTGTGCGAAATGTGAGTCAGATGCAGGTGCTGCTAAGGAACTGCTGGTGTCTGAGTGAAGAAGGGTTACTGGGGTGGTGCTCACAAGAAAAGGAAGTAGACAGGAAGCCCCATAAGGAACAAACAGAAAGAAGCAAGTCCCTTCTTCCTCCTCCAGCCCCTCTATAGCCCGCTCTTGGCAGAGCCCGACTAGGAGTCAGCTGTGGAAGATGAACGTGGTTTGCCCCAGCATCACAGAGCTGATATAGAAGAGTAGGTTTGACGCTGATTGACAATAATTCAATATCTGGCAGGAAGGCTTTTCCTGTCTTCCACAAATATCTGAGTGCTTACTCTGTTCTAGGCATAGAAGACAGAACCACGAGTAAAACAATAATATTAATTTCTCCCTGAGCAGCTTACATTATATTATATACACCACAGTGGGGAGAGAGAGATGAACAAGAGGGAAATAAATAAAAATTAGCATGTTAGGTGGTAAGTGCTCTCAGGAAAGATAAAAGCAGTGAAGGTGACAGGAGTGCTGAGGGGTAGGAAGAGAACAGGTATCAATTTTAAACCGGCTGTTCAGGAAAGGGCTGAAAAAAATTAAAAAAAGACAAGAGAGCAAAGACAGGGAGTGAGTCATGCAAATATTTGAGGAAAGAGCATTCTAGATAAGGGCAGGGTAGAGGGGAAGGCTGCTTAGGTAGGGCCTTATCTACCATTGTAAGGGCTGTGGCCGTTACCATGGTGACGTGGGCAGTTATGGAGTACAGAAGTGACATGATCTGACTTATGGAAGGCAGCTATGCTCACCACTATACCACCAACGCCTTCTGATCTGACTTACATTTTGAAGGATCCTTCAGGGTGCTCTTTGGAGATTTGATTGGTCTCCTTGGATTCATTCACCTGGGTCCTGCCAACAGGACCTTAATTCTGGACCTAGGGTCTTGCTTGCCACATACATCATTTCTCTCTCTCACCGCAGTGGTAGGTGGGCCTCAGCCAGGCTGCAATGCCGCTGCTCTTGGGCTGCAACTTCACTCCACAATCACAGCCTGTCTTCTTGTTTGTTTTAGTCCCCACTGAATTGAATAGTCTCTCCTCCAGTCGGTCTACTTCTCTGGTGGTACGTTTGGTCTTGTGAGAGTTGGTGGTGGCTTCATATCTAACATTTGTTCATTCTTTCAACAAATATGTATTGAAAACCTATGATGTGTCAAGTGTTCATGCAGGTATGGTGATACGACAGTGAACTAGACACATTAGCTCCCTGTTCTAGAAGTGGCAATGGTGGGTGATACAGAAATTTAAAAACCCTATATGGAAGATAATTTCAGAGAGTGGTAAATGAGGTGAATATGACAGTGTGACTGCTGGCTGCTTGAGACTGAGCAGTCAGGGTCCACCTTTATAATCAGGTGATATGTGGGTAGACACCTGAACGACAAGAATCAGTCATGTGAAAATCTGGGATCGGCAAACACTGATGGACATCCACACTTGGGACTCCTCTTCGTGGGGTGACGTGCTCCGTCATCTTCTTAGAGCCAGAGGAAGGTGCTTGAAAATCCCTTATTATACGTCTCTCTCTCTCTAATACTTTACTGGGGACCACAGAATAATTGATATTTTAATGTGTTCTGATAAGGTATCAAATACAGATACTTTTCCTTTTTGAATATTTTACCAAGTGCCATGCACAGGGACAAAAAAGCATCATGTAGAATCTCTTAGCTCTCAGGCTCATATTATGCTCTGGGGCAGCCCCTATTAGGCCCGAAGGTAGCAGAGCCTTTAAAAAGTTATTTCAAAATAACTACTGATTCATAGAAAGTTGCAAAAAAATTTTCAGGGAGGTCCCATGTACCTTTAACCCAGTTTCCCCCAATGATAACACCTTGCGTAAATATAGTACAGTATGAAAACGAGGAAATAAAGACATGGGTATCATCCATGGAGCTTATTCAGATTTCACCAACTTTATATGCACTCATTTGTGCGTGTGTGTGTGTGTGTGTGCGTGTGTGTGTGTGTGTGTGTAGTGTTATGCAATTTTATGTAACCATTACCACAATCAAGATACAGAAATGTTTCATATACACAAGGATCCTCCCTATCCATTTGTAGCTACACCCAACTCATTTGTAGCTACATCCCTCCTCCCCATACCTAACCATTGACAACTGCTAACCTTTTTTTTATGTCTCTACATTTGTTACTTTAAGAGTGTTTTATAAATAGAATTATACAGTTTTTACTCAGCATAATGTTCCTCATTCAACCTAAATTGTTGCATGTATTGATAGTTCATTTCTTTTTATTGTTGAGTAGTATTCCATGGTATGGATGCACTACATACAGGTTAACTATTCATCAGTTCAAAAACATTTGGGTTGTTTCCAGTGTTTGGCTATTATGAATAAAGCCACTATAAACATTCATATACAAGTTTTGTGTATATGCAGGTTTTCATTTCTAAGGGATTATGTCCAGGAATACAATTGCTGGTTTGTATGGTAGACACAAGCTTATTAAATTATTTTAAAAAAGAAACTGGCAAACTGTTTTTCAGAGTGGCTGTGCCATTGCATATTCCCAATAATGCATGAATGAACTAGTTTTTCTGCATCTTCGCCAGTATTTGGTTTACCACTTTTTTAAAAAAAACCATTTTGATAGGTATGTAGTGATAGCGATACCTCATTTGTGTTTTTTTCCTTTCCTCAATGGCTAATAATATTGAATATATTTTTATGTGCTTATGTGCCATGTGTGTATCATTTTCAGGAAATGTCTGTTCGTGTCTTTTGGCAAACTTTGGAAAGTTCACACATCGCTATATCGATTCTCCATCAAGGTTGGGACCTTGCTCACAAACTTCAGTTAGCTCTAATTCTTGACTGATTTCTTTAACTCTGAATCTGAAGGTACTTTCTATGGGGTGAAAGGCGGCTCTGCATTTTTTTTTTTTTAATCAAAAAACAGTGCCATCTCAGATGCAGGGAAGGGGCGCAGAATTGCAACCCTGAGTTTATTCACGATTTGCAGCCGGGTAAGTTAAGTGAGCTGCGGTAAGTCCTCGCCTTGCGCTCGGAGACTGCAGGGAGGCATGCAGACATTCAGGCTGGTGGGACGCAGGAAGCCAGCAAAGCCAGGAGCCCCTGCCTCCGAACCCGTAACAATGGCAGGGGTGCTCCCGAGAACAACCATCAAGATACCTAAGAGCGAGAGGGCTGGATCCACCTCGCCTTACTTTTTTAAGTGCAGGACCTTCAGGCCCAAGTGCCTGCGGGGGAGGGGTTCCGCCGCCCAGATAGGGCTGGGCCTTTCCCTGCAGGACGAAGCGCCCCGCCCCGGCCCGCCCAGACACTAGTCTCCAGGTGGGGGCGGGGTCGGGAACACTCCGCCCCGTTGCCAGGCGACGGGGGAGGAGCCGGAAGGGGAGCTCGTCGGAGAGGCGGCGGCGCAGCCGCCCTGGCTCCCCCTCTCGCCCGCGCCTCGCTCCGCCCCCGCCCTCCCGCCGAGCTGCGCACGCGTCGCCGAGCGGCCGCCTCCGCCCCTGCCCGCCTGGAGGCGGGGCTGCGCGTCCCGCACGGGCTACTCTCGGGTCGGAGCTGCCCCGCAGCGGGTGAACCGAGCGGCCTCGAGGAAAGGGTGCGGCAGGACCCTCGCCAGAAGCAGGCGCGCTGGGGGCGGCCTCCGTGCCCACCGCGGCGGAGGAAGATGGTGTTCGAGTCGGTGGTCGTGGATGTGTTGAACCGGTTCTTGGGGGACTATGTGGTGAACCTGGACACGTCCCAGCTCACTCTGGGCATCTGGGGAGGTAACGAGACGGTCGCCGGCCCTCAGTCCTGCCTCCTTCCCGGCCTCCCATTGCGCGAGCGGGGCCCTACCCTCTTGGGTCCTCGGGCCCCCGGCTGGCCCGGCGTCGCCACCTGCCACCGCCCTCCGGGGTCAAATTACGTAAAGCCGGGCGACAGTTCCAGGCCTTCGCCCGCGAGGTGTTTATTCTTGGCAGGAGGGGCAGGGGGCGTGGGTGCTGCGGGGAAAGGCCCTCTTTTTTCGAGCCGCGTGGCCGGGGGTCCCGTAGTTGGACTCTCTGGGTCTGGAGTTCAGATTCCTCCCCTCGTGGCCCGGCGGCAGCGGTGCTGGGCGCGGGGCGGCAGCCAGGCGCACCGGTGCTCGGTCTCCATCCCTGTCATTCCTCCCTTGGGCTGTGACGGAGGTCCCGCGAGTGTCGCACGCCGCCCCGCACGTGAAGCCAACACGCGGTGGCCAAGACGCCCTGCCCTCTTCCTTCCTGCCCCGGCCTCTGCGTGCTGCCGGCCGCCGGGGTGTGTGCTCGGGCCGCGCCGACGGGGTTGCTCGTCTGGATTCCGCTGATAAGAAAAAGCGAAACTCCTGTGCGGAATAGCCCAAAGGGGCGGTTGTGTGTTTTCAATTCACAATCTGACCCAGGAAGGTCTTAACTAGTAGGTTTGTGAGGCTTCGGGGTGGTGGGTTGGAGAGAATTACGGACTTTTTAAAGAAACGAGGTGCAGCTGTGCAACCTCTCAGGTCTGCAAAAGACAGGGCTGAAACCTGTGCTTCACGCTGCTGCCTAGACAGCGAAGGACGAAGCTTTACTTCGTATCTGTGTACTCCAGTGCATTACCTTCTTTAAAGCCTCATTTTTAGTGCTTTCATGTTTGTAACATGCCCTTAGAAGTCAGATTCCTTTTCTTTATGAAATGAATCTCCCAGACCAAGGTTAGGGTTATTTTTTTATTTTTACTTATTTTTTTGGTGTGTGTGAATAGTGTGTGTGTATGTATTTAATAAATTAACTATTCTTGAATATGGACATACTTTCAGACTTCTTCTAAAATACTTTTTAATCTTGATTTTTTTTTCTCCTCTATGACATAGTGTAATCGTAAAGAAGACCTCTTGTTACTAATCTTGGTACCTCGTTCCATAATAGACTAAAAGAACTAGGGACATAAGTGCTAGGTCAACATCTCTGATGAGTAACAGAAAGTTGCATATTGTTTCATCTGTGCTGCTTCTCATTTGCAAAGTTAAAATAACAAAACGTGTCTCCACCAACCTCAGAAGGAAGCCATAAGAACATTTCGTGGTGTACTTTGATTTATAGTGGAAGTTTGATTCTATATACAAGGTGTCCCGGTCTGGCAACACACGGAGGCTGGGATTTATCCTGGGATTTGATTATTTAAAATTTACATAAATTACAATTCACCCTTGTGATGTACAGTACTATCTGTCTTGACAAATGCAAAGATGTGTATACACTAGCTGTCATGATAGGGAAGAGTTCCAATAAGACTCCCAAATTCCCTCTGCTGCCCTTTTGCAATCCATTGCACCCAGCCCCCAACCCTCCTCTGGGAACCACTGTTTTGCCTCCATCCCTACAGTTTTATTTTTTCTAGAGTGCTATGTAAATGGAATTATATGATGTGGCTTTTGGGGTCTGGCTTCTTTTAGTTTCACTTCTTTCACGTAACTTCTTATGTAAAATGAATTTGAGAATTACCCATGTGTTGCATACATCGGCATTTCATTCTTATACTATTTAGTAGTACTTTCGTTGTATGATTGTACTATAAATATTTATCTCTGCATGGGTTGAAGGACATTTCAATTTTTGGTAATTATGAAGAGCTGCCATAAACATTCATGTACTGGTTTTTGTGTGATCATAAATTTTTATTTCATTGGATAAATACCTAAAAGTGGGATTTCAAGGTCATATGGTAAGTGTATATTTAATTTATGTGAAGTAATGAAACTGCTTTTCAGAGTAGCTTTACATTTTGAAGTCTCCCCAGCATTGTATGAGTGCTTAAATGCTCTGTACCTTTTCTAGCATTTAGTAGTGTCATTTAAAAAAAAAATTTTTTTTTTTGGCCATTCTAGTAGGTACATAGTGATAAAGTGTTATGGTTTTAATTTTTACTTCCTTAGTAATTGAAGTTGTTGAACTTCTTGTTCTTTGCTGTTTGTATATTCCGTTGAAGTGTCTTTGTCTTTTGCTTATTTAATTTTTTTCTTTTTCTATTGATATTAATTCACATTTTAAATTCACCCTTTTAACATGGAAAGTATTTTTTAGTATAGTCAAAACATTGTGCAATTATCAACAATGTCTAATTCTAGAATATTAAAAAAATATTTATTATTGAAAGTATTACACATGTCTCCTTTTTCCCCTATTGATCTCTCCCTACTCACTCCCCCCCAGCACATGTTCCTGCCGCCTTACTGTCTGTGTCCTTTGGTTATGCTTATATGCATGCGAGTCTTGGTTGATCTCTCTCTTTCTTTCTCTCTCTCTCTCTCTCTCTCTTTTTTTTTTTTTTTAGTCCTCACCCGAGGATACTTTTCATTGACCTTCAGAGAGTGGAAGAGAGAGGGAAAGCCAGAGAGAAATATCCATGTGAGAGAGACACATCGATTGGTTGCCTCCCACACGAGCCCTGAGCTGGGCCCAGGCCAGGGAGGAGCCTGCAATCAAGATACTCGCCCCTGACCAGAATCGAATCTGGACGTTCCATCCACTGAGCCAAAGCTGGTTGATCTCTTAACCCCTGCCTTCCCTCTGAGGCTCGATGTGAGGTTCCATGCTTCTATGTCTCTGGATCTATTTTAGTTAATCAGATTATATTGCTCATTATATTCCACAAATGAGTGAGATCATGTGATATTTATCTTTCTCCGACCGGCTCATTTCTCTTAGCATAATGCTCTCCAGGTCCATCCATGCTGTTCCATGTGGTAAGAGTTCCTTTTTTTTTTTTTTTACAGCAGTGTAGTATTTCATTGTGTAGATGTACCACAGTTTTTTAATCTACTCATCTTCTGATGGGCACCTAGGCTGTTTCTAAATCTTAGTTATTGTAAATTGTGCTGCTATGAATCTAGGGGTGCATGTATCCTTTCTGATTGGTGTTTCTGATTTCTTGGGATATAGTCCTAAAAGTGGGATCACTGGGTCAAATGGGAGTTCCATTTTTAATTTTTTTTAAAAAATATATTTTATTGATTTTTTACAGAGAGGAAGGGAGAGGGATAAAGATAGAAACATTGATGAGAGAGAAACATCCATCAGCTGCCTCCTGCACACCTCCTGCTGGGGATGTGCCCACAACCAAGGTACAGGCCCTTGACCGGAATCAAACCTGGGACTCTTCAGTCCGCAGGCTGATGCTCTATCCACTGAGCCAATCCGGTCAGGGCCTATTTTTCATTTTTTGAGGAAACTCCATACTGTTTTCCTCAGTGGCTGCACCAGTCTGCATTCCCACCAGCAGTGCACCAGTGTTCCTTTTTCTCCACATCCTCGCCAGCACTTAGCGTTTGTTGATTTGTTGATGATAGCCATTCTGACAGGTGTGAGATGGTACCTCATTGTTGTTTTGATTTGCATCTCTTGGATGATTATTGACTTTGAGCATGTTTTCATATGTCTCTTGCCTTCTGAATGTCCACTTTTGAAAAGTGTCTATTTAAGTCCTTTGCCCATTTTTTGATTGGATTTTTATCTTCCTTTTGTTAAGTTGTATGAGTTCCCTGCAAATTTTGGAGATTAGGCCCTTATCAGATATAACATTGGCAAATATGTTCTCCCACGCAGTGGGTTTTCTTGTTTTGTTGATGGTTTCTTTTGCTGTGCAGAAGCTTTTTATTTTTATGTAGTCCTATTTGTGTATTTCTCCTTAGTTTCCATTGTCCTAGGAGCTGCTGTATGGGTAAAGATATTGCAACGACATATGTCTGATATTTTGCTGCCTATGGATTCTTCTAAGATTTTTATGGTTTCTCATCTTATGTTTAAGTCCTTTGTCCATTTTGAGTTTATTTTTGTGTATGGTGTAAGTTGGTGGTCTAGTTTCATTAGAAAGATCATACACCATGACCAAGTGGGATTTATTCCAGGGATGCAAGGCTGGTACAATATTCACAAATCAATAAACGTGACACATCACATAAACAAATTGAGAGACAGAAATCACAATCATATCAATTGATGCAGAAAAGGCATTTGACAAAATCCAACACCCATTCCTGATAAAAACTTTCAGCAAAGTGGGAATATAGAGATCAGACCTCAACATAATAAAAACCTTACATGACAAACCTACAGCCAACATCTTACTCAATGGGCAAAAACTAAAATAATTTCCCTTAATAATGGGAACAAGACAGGGATGCCCACTTTCACCACTCTTGTTTGACATAGTACTGGAAATGCTAGCCGTAGTGACCAGACAAGAAAAAAAAAATAAAAGGCATCTCCAAATTGGAAAAGAAGAATAAAACTCTCATTAGCAGATGACATGATCTTGTACATAGAAAACCCTAAAGACTCCATCAAGAAACTACTATACATAATAAATGAATTCAGCAATGTAGCAGGATACAAAATTAACACCCAGAAATCTATGGCTTTTTTATACACCAATAATGAACGCACAGAAAGAGAACCTAAAAACAAAACAATTCTATTTACCATTGCAACAAATAAATTAAGATACCTAGGAATAAACTTAACTAAGGAGGTAAAAGACCTGTAATTGGAAAATTACAGGGCATTGAAAAAAGAGATAGAGGAAGACATAAACAAATGGAAGAATGTATCATGTTCATTGATTGGTAGAATCAACATCATTAAAATGTACATACTACCCAAAACGATCTATAGATTCAATGCAATCCACATTAAAATACCAATGACATATTTCACAGACCTAGAGCAAACACTCCAAAAATTCATATGGAATAAAAAAAGACTTCAAATAGCCGCAGCAATCCTGAGAAAGAAGAACAACGTTGGAGGGATCACAATACCAGATATCAAGCTATATTACAAAGCCACTGTTCTCAAAACTGCCTGGTACTGGCACAAGAATAGGCATATAGATCAATGGGACAGAGAAACCAGAAATGGACCCAAGCCATTATGCTCAGTTAATACTTAACAGAGGAAGCAAGAGCATACAATGGAGTCAAGACAGTCTCTTTAATAAATGGTGTTGGGAAAATCAGACAGATACATAAAAAAAAATTCTAGAACATTTTCAACACCCACAAGATAAACCTCATACCCATTAATAGTCACTATAAATTCTTAATCTTCCTCCACCTCACCTCTGGCAACCACTAATCTACTTTGTTTTGATGGATTTGCCAGCTTGGACATTTCATTTAAATGGAATCATACAATATACATGGCCTTTCATTTCTTTTTTTTTTTTCCACTGATAATATTTTTGAGGTTCATTCATGTAGCATGTATCAGTATTCATTACTTTTTAAGACTTAAGAATATCCCATTTTATGAATACATCACATTTGTTTATCCTTTATTCAGTTGATGGACATTTAAGTTATTCCTACTTTTTGGCTTTTATGGGTAATGCTGCTATGAGCATCTATAATAATAAAAGCATAATATGCTAATTAGATTGGACAGATGAAAGACCTTCTGGACTTCATTCCGGATGTCCTTCTGGACCAGGGGTGGGCAAACTTTTTGACTCGAGGGCCACAATGGGTTCTTAAACTGGACCGGAGGGCCGGAACAAAAGCATGGATGGAGTTTTTGTGTGAACTAATATAAATTCAAAGTAAACATCATTACATAAAAGGGTATGGTCATTTTTTTTTTTTTTAGTTTTATTCATTTCAAACGGGCCGGATCCGGCCTGCGGGCTGTAGTTTGCCCACGGCTGTTCTGGATGAAGCCACAGTGGGGGAAGGGGGGGGGGAGCGAGGCAGAGGTGGCTAGTGGAGATCAGGCAGGCAGGCAGGCAAGCAGTTAGGAGTGATCAGGCAGGCAGAGGCATTAGGGGTGATCAAGCAGGCAGGCGAGCAGTTAGGGGTGATCAGGCAGGCAAAGGCGGTTAGGGGCGATGAGGCAGGCAGGCAGAGGTGGTTAGGGGTGATCAGGCAGGCAGGTGAGCAGTTAGGAGCCAGAGGTACCGGATTGTGAGAGGGATGTCCGACTGCCAGTTTAGTCCTGATCCCGCAGGGGCAGTCAGATATCTCCCAAGGGGTCCAAGATTGCGAGAGGGTGCAGGCTGGGCTGAGGGACCTCCCCTCCACCCCCCCATATACAAATTTCACATACCGGGCCTCTAGTTCATATATAAGTATTTTGTGGGCATATGTTTTAAATTCTCTTGGGTATATACCTAGAAGTGGAATTGCAGTCATATTACTTTTTAAGGAACTGTCAAACTCTTTTCCAAAGTGTTGGTTTTCTTTTTTTGGGTAATGGTACCAAATTACTTTATTTGAAGGAATGGTACAAATGAAAGACATGAGTGGATGGTATGATACCAGTTATAGAAAAGGTAAAGGCAACTCTAGCATGCACATACTGCTTTGATGACCAGGCAAGTCACCTCCTTGGCTATGGGAAGTCAGCCTAAGGCTTAGCTCTCATCAGTTTCCCAAGGTGTGCTTGTCAAAGAGATATTCTGCCGTGTCAGTTTTAGAGGCCTCCCTGTGCAAATTGGTTACATGGTCACCCAATTCTTTGATGGATTTCATCTGCTCATTCTGGTAGTGAGTCTCAAAGAAGTCACACAAGTGAGGGTCATTTTTGTCAGTGGCCAGTTTGTGCAAAGTACAGTAGTGACTGATTCACTTTCTTTTCCAAGTGTAATACACACTTCATTGCAATTCAGCCCATTCTCCCAGGCATCACGGTCTTGTTTCTTGATATCCTGAAGGAAGATTCAGCCACCTTGTTGATTCTGCAGCTTCATCACTTTCTCAGCATGTTCCCTCTCATGAGATGGTGAAGACAATATTTGGCAAGATTCTTCAAAGCCACATCATCCTGGTAAAAGTAGCTAGACATGGACAGGTAGACATAGGAAGCATAGAGCTCCAGGTTGATCCGGCGGTTGATGGCAGCCTCTGAGTCCTGGTGGTAGTTCTGGCCCACCTGGGAGGTGAACTTGGTCGTTGTCATGGTGGGCAGCTAAGGAGAAGGGGCTGTGCAGCACTGGAGCAGTGGTGGGGGCCTTGGGATGTCCAAGGGCACTGAGAGGAGGTGGCAGAAGGCTGGATCTGGGCAGCAGGCTGCGTTGGTCGAACTGCCCATTCTGTCCAAGCACTGTTGAAGCAGGAAACCCATGGCCACTCTGCAAAGACTATCCAAAGTGTTTGTTTTCTTATTGTCTGGTATTGAGAGTTCTTTAGATATTATGAATACAAGCTCTTTTCCAGATATGTAACTTGAAAATACGTTCTCTCACTCTTTTTCCGGGCTTGTCTTTGCAAAGCAAAAGTGTTAAATTTTGATCAAGTCCAGTTCATTAAAAATTTTTGAGTCATTCTTTTGATTGTGTATCTATGAAATCTTTGCCTAACCTGAAGTCATAAAGATTTTCTCCTACATTTTCTTTTATAAGTTTATAATTTTACTAGAAGCCCTGTGCACAAATCCATGCACCTGTAGCTCGCTGCCGCCCTCCTGTAGCTCCCTCCGGCCCCGCTTCCCCCCATAGCTTGCTGCCCTGCCCCCTCCTGCAGCTCTCTGCTTGTAGCTCGCTGCCCTACCCTCCTGCTGATCCGTGATCTGGTCATTACTAGGTTGGTTGTTATGAAATGACCATTTGCATATTACATCTTTATTATATAGGATATTTCACATTTAGATTTCTGATCTATTTTTGTATAAGGTATGGTATAGATTGGAGGTTGAGATTCATTTGTTTGCATGTAGATGCAAATATCCAATTGTTCTAGCATCATTTACTGAAAAGAATATCCTTTGTCTATTCAATATCTTTGTACTTTTGTGAATATCAGTAGACTTTATATTGTGTCGGTTTAGTTTTGGATTGTAATTGTTTCAGTGATTGGTGTGTCTGTCTTTTTACCAATACCACATTTGTCTTGATAACTATCTTAGTAGTAGTCTTGAAATCAGGTAGTGTGATTCCTCTAACTTGGGTATTTATCAGATTTTAAAATAACATGTCAGTGTTTTCTGTATAGAAGCTTTAAATAAAAGCTGGAAATTAAAAATAAATTGAAAATTTAAAAAGTAATATTTTATAAACTTAGAGGATTTTAAAGAACAGTCTTTGAAAATTTTAATAATAGAAACTAGATGCTGCATAAGAAAAATGTTAAGGTTATGGACTTAATATTTTAGGGTCTAATGTCAGAGAGACCTATTAGTTGTAAATGTATGCTTTGATAGAATTCTATGTAGTAATCCAGCTAAATTCACTGTTAACATAATAATAGTATAAATTAGTACTTAGGAGTTATATGGGTGATTCCAAACTTAATAATGGGTAGGTAGTACTTTGAAAATTTGTTTCTGAGATTTTTCTTTGGAAATTAGAATCCATTTTTTCCTTAGAAATGTTGTTTTATATGAGTGGAGAGTTTCCAAAAACCTATTTAATTATAATGTAGCTGAACAGTGCTACTTTACTGGATCCTAGAGAGTTAAGTATATTAAATGCTGGTGTCTTCTAAGTATTTTTTGGGAAGGGAAAGAGAAATTGAGCTCTATCTCAACTCTTGGCAATTTTGATGTTGATCAGGTATACTCTTTGTATACTACTATTTACAAATCTCCACTCTTCTTATATCAACTTTTTAAGGAGGTGGCAGTGCTTCATAGACTCATCTGAGATTCATCATCCAACTTTCCAAAAACAATTTTAGCATTTCACATTTCTTTCCAGAGCTATGCTGCAACAGAATCAGTCGTAGGTACTTGTTATAAATACAGATTTTTGAATACTTTGCAGATATTATATATAACTCACTTCTGTGGAGTAGGACAGCAAAATATTTTCTTCCTTTCGTTTGTTTAACAAATAACACAGGCACTACTTAGGTGCCTTTTAAAAATACTTTAGAGAAAAGTATTAGAAATTCAAAGGCAGAAGCAGTAGTAAGGGTGGCTTGTGTGATAGAATTATCATTTGTAAGATGGAGTACCTATGTACCTATACTTTACAGCCTCCTCTTATTACAGTAGTTTCCCTGTGTCCACAAGGTATATGTTCCAAGACCCCTAGTGGGTGCCAGAAACTGCAGATTGTACCGATCTTATATATACTGTTTTTTTCCCTGTACATACATACCTTTTCACTTAAAGGAAGATCTTTACTGCTTTTTGGCAAAGCCGAACTGCCAGTATCACTACTCTTGCACTTTGGGGCTGTTATTAAGTAAAATACTGCAATCCTGACGGTCAATTGGATAACCTAGCTGGCTACCAAGAGACAATAATGAGCCAGGAGAATACACAGCATGGATACACTGAGCAAAGGGATGATACCTAGAGAGTTGGAGCAAGACAGTGTGAGATTTCATGATGCTACTCAGGACAGTGCACAATTTATAACTTATGAATTGCTTATTTCTGTAATTTTCCACTGATTATTTTCAGATCACGGTTGAATACTGGTAACTGGGACCCTAGTTAAAAGAAATTTGGGAAAGCGAAACCTAGGATAAAGGGGAATTCCTTCTCCTTCTTTCTCTTGTTTTCTCTAAAATTAAAATACGTGGACAAATTGGTAATTTTTTGTTGTTATGCCTGTCATTTATGTAACGTTAGAAGCGCAGATTTGTTTTTAACTAATTTGCATAGTCTGTTTTTGAAATGTTAATCTTTCAGTGTTATTTTTATAATAGTCTTTTCCTCACCAATTGATATCTTTTACCTCAATTTAAAGACACACAAAAAAGGAGGCTAAGAAACATTAAGCAACCAAATTACAGAGATAATAAGCAGCAAAGCTGGGATTTGAGCACAGATTCATCCGACATCAATGCCCAAGATTTTTTTTTTAAATTTATCTTTATTGTTGAAAGTATTACAGATGCCCCCCCTTTTCCCCTCATTGACCCCTCTCCTCCCGTCCCCTTCCCAGGCCTTCACCCTACTATTGTCTGTGTCCATGGGTTATGCATATCCTATCTAATAAAAGAGAAACATGGTAATTGGCGTACGACCGCTACCCTTCCCATTGGCTAATCAGCGAGATATGCAAATTAACTTCCAGCCAAAATGGCGGCCAGCAGCCAGGCAGCTTGAAACATGAGGCTTGCTTGCTTCAGTGACGGAGGACTCCAACGTTCCCCGCCTGCCGCTGCAGGCCTCTGAGCTGCAACTCTAAGCAACTATGTTACAAATATAGAAGCTAAACAAAACCCCAGAAACCTGCTTTAGTCCGCCGGGCTTCAGCCAGCAGGATCGCAACATTGTAAGCAAAGGCCAGAAACCTACTTTCAGCAGCGGAGGCCTAAGAGCTGGAGCCAAGCCTCAAAGCTAAAGCTGGCCCAGAATAAAAAAGAAAAAAAGGAGCGGTTGGGAGCTTCAGTCACCCCCAGCCTGAAAACAGCCCTCAGCCCCTCACCCAGACTGGCCAGGCACCCCAGTGGGGACCCCCACCCTGAAGGATGTGTGACCAGCTGCAGACAGCCATCATCCCCTCACCCAGGCTGGCCAGGCACCCCAGTGGGGACCCCCACCCTGATCCAGGACACCTTTCAGGACAAACCAGCCGGCACCCACCCATGCACCAGGCCTCTATCCTATATAGTAAAAGGGTAATATGCCTCCCAGCACCGGGATCAGAGGAGCTGCGAGGCCTCCCGGCACCGGGATCAGCGTGGCAGGGGGCAGCGCCCAAACCCCCTGATCGCCCTGCGGCTCTGTGTGTGACAGGCGGCGGAGCCACAACCTCCCTATCCACCCTGCTCTGTTCGTGACAGGGGAAGGCGCCCCAACCCCCTGATCAGCCCTGCTCTGTGCCTGATAGGGGGGAGCTCCCCAAACCCCTGATCACCCTGCGGCTCTGTGTGTGACAGGGTGCAGCGCCCCAACCCCCTGATCGGCCCTGCTCTGTGTGTGACAGTGGCGGCGCCCCAACGCCCGCCCCCCCCACGGGCCCTGCTCTGTGTGTGACGGGGTAGAGCCATAACCTCCCCATCGGCCCTCCCCTGAGTGTGAGAGTGGCAGCGCCCCAACCCCCTGATCAGCCCTGCTCTGTAGGTGATAGAGGGCGGCGCCCCAACCCTGATTGGCCCTGCTCTGTGCGTGACAGGGTACAGAGCCCCAACCCCCCTGATGGGCCCTGCTCTGTGAGTGACAGGGGGCAGTGCCCCAACCCCCTGATTGGCCCTGCTCTGTGCGTGACAGGGGGTGGCGCCGCAACCTCCCCATCGACCCTGCCTTGAGCGTGACAGGGGGCAGTGCCCCAACCCCCCAATTGGCCCTACCCTGAGCGTGACTGAGGGTGGCATCACAACCTCCCGATCCGCCCTGCTCTGTGCATGACAGGGGGCGGCGCCCCAACTCCCCAATCGGCCCTGCTGTAAGCCCAACCAGGGGCTGCACCTAGGGATTGGGCCTGCCCTCTGCCACCCGGGGGGCAGGACTAAGCCAGCAGGTCGTTATCTCCTGAGGGGTCTCAGACTGTGAGAGGCACAGGCCGGGCTGAGGGATCCCCCTCCCCCGCGAGTGCACAAATTTTTGTGCACCGGGCCTCTAGTCCTATATAATAAAACCCTAATATGCAAATCGACTGAACGGTGGAACGACCAGTCGCGATGACGTGCACTGACCACCAGGGGGCAGACACTCAATGCAGGAGCTGCCTCCTGGTGATCAGTGCACTCAGCCAGAAGCTGGGCTCATGGCTGGCGAGCGCAGCAGCAGTAGTGGGAGCCTCTCTTGCCTCTGCTGCAGGTGGGTGGTAAGGAGGCAGGGTCTGGGACTTTGAGATCCCTGGACTGGGAGAGAGATGTTCTTAGCTAGCAGGCGAACATCCCCGAGGGGTCCCGAACTGCAAGAGGGCACAGGCTGGGCTGAGGGACCTCCCAGAGTGCACGAATGTTGTGCACCGGGCCTCTAGTATGTATATAAATTCTTTGGTAGATCTCTTCCTCTCCCACTCCCCTCAGGAACCTCAGTCTGTTACATGCTTCTATGTCTCTGGATCTATTTTGTTTGTCAATTTATTTTGTTCATAAGTTTTCACATATAAGTGAGATCATGTGATACTTGTCTTTCTCTGACTGACTTGTTTCATTAGCATGATATTCTCCAGGCCCCTTCATTCTATCTCAAAGGGTAAGAGATACTACTTCTTCTTCTTCTTCTTCTTTTTTTTACAGCTGCATAATATTCCATTTTATAAATGTACCACAGTTGTTTTTTTTTTATTCATTTCATCTACTGATGGGCACTTGGGCTGTTTCCAAATCTTAGCTATTGTAAATAACATTGCTTTGAACATACATGTGCATATATTCTTTCTGATTGGTGTTTTGGGTTTCTTAGGATATATTTTTAGAAGTGGGGTCACTAGGTCAAATAGCAGTTCCATTTTTAATTTTTTGAGGAAACTCCACAGTTTTCCACAGTGGCTGTACCAGTCAGTCTACATTCCCACCTGCAGTGTACGAGGGTTCCTTTTTCTCCACATCCTTGCCAGCACTTGTTGCTTGTTGATTTATTGATGATAGCCATTCTAGTGGGTGTGAGATGGTGGTACCTCTGTCATTTTAGTTTGCATCTCTCTGATGATTATTGATTTTTAACATTTTTTCATATGTCTCTTGGCAATTTGTATGTCCTTTTTGGAGAAGTGTCTAGGTTCTCTGTCCATTTTTTTTTTATTGGATTGTCTCCCTTTTATTGAGTTGTATGAGTACTTTATATATTTTGGAAATTAACCGCTTATCAGAGGTATCATTGACAAATATTTTCTCCTATACAATGGATTCCCTTTTCATTTTGATGCTGGTTTCTTTTGCTGTGCAGAAGCTTTTTATTTTGATACAGTCCTATTTGTTTATTTTTTGTTTCTCTTGCCCTAGGTGTATCAGTGAAAATTTTGCTATGTGAGATGTCTGATATTTTGCTATGTTTTCTTCAAGGATTTTTATGGTTTCATGATTTACAGTTATGTCTTTTATCTATTTTGAGTTTGTTCTTGTGTATTGTGTAGGTTGGTGGTCTAGTTTCATTTTTTTGCAGGTACCTGTCCAATTTTATCAATACCATTAATTGAAGAGATTATCTTGACCCCATTGTATGCTTTTGCCTCCTTTATCAAGTATTAATTGAGCATAATGGTTTGGGTCAATTTCTGGGTTCTCTGTTCCGTTGGCCTATATGCCTATTCTTGTGCCAGTACCAGGCTGTTTTGAGTACAATGGCTTTGTAGTATAACTTGATATCTGGTATTGTGATTCCTCCAACTTTGTTCTCCTTTCTCAAGATTGCTTTGGCTATTCGGGGTCTTTTCTAGTTCCATATAATTTTTGGAGTATTTGTTTTAGATCTGTAAAATATGCCATTGGTATTTTAATAGAGAGTTCATTGAATCTGTAGATTGCTTTGGGTAGTATGGACATTTAAGTGATGTTAATTCTACCAATCCATGAAGATGATATATTCTTCCTCTTGTTTATGTCTTCCTCTGTCTCTTTTTTCAGTGTCCTGTAGTTTTCTGAGTACAGGTCTTTTACCTCCTTGGTTAGATTTATTCCTAAGTATCTTAATTTTTTTTATTTCAGTGGTAAATGTGATTTTAAATATCTTTTTAGTTTCTCTTTCTGTGCGTTCATTATTGGTGTATAAAAAAGCCATAGATTTCTGGATGATAATTTTGTATCCTGCTACATTGCCAAATTCATTTATTAAATCTAGTAGTTTGGTGGAGTCTTTAGGGTGTTTTGTGGGTTTTTTTTTTAAATGTGCAATATCATGTCATCAGCGAATAATGACAGTTTTACTGCCTCCTTTCCAATTTGGATGCCTTATTTAGGTTTTCGTCTTGACTGATAGCTGTGGCTAAGATTTCCAGTATTATGTTGAGTAAGTTGTGAAAGTGGACATCCCTATCTGTTCCTGTTCTTCGGGGGAATGCTTTTCGTTTTTGCCCATTGAGAATGATGCTGGCTGTGGATTTGTCATATATGGCCTTTATTATGTTGAGGTATGATCCCTCTATTCCCACTTTCCTGAGAGTTTTTATCAAAAATAGGTGTTGGATTTTATCGAATGCTTTTTCTGTGTCTGTTTATATGATGATATGGTTTTTTCTTTCAGTTTATTTATGTGATATATCACATTTATTTATTTACGAATATTGTACCAGCCTTTTTTGAGATGTCTTCTCTGATCTATGTGTTACTTAAAACTAATGTTTATTTAATAATAATCACATGTTTTATGATTTTTCATCTTTTTTTCTGTTACCAATTTCTAATTCAATTCTGTTGTGATCTGAAAGCAAACTTTGTATGACTTCTATTCATTTAAATTTGTTAAGGTATGTTTTATGGCCCAGAGTGTGGTCTATCTTGGTGAATACTCCATGTGAGCTTGAGAAAATATGTATTCTGCTGCTGTTGGATGAAATGCTCTGTAAAGTTTCAATTAGATCCCTTTATTTTTTTAAAAATATATTTTATTGATTTTTTTATAGAGAGGAAGGGAGAGAGATAGAGAATCAGAAACATCGATGAGAGAGAAACATCAATCAGCTGCCTCCTGCACATCTCCCACTGGGGATGTGCCCGCAACCAAGGTACATGCCCCTGACCGGAATCGAACCTGGGACCCTTCAGTCCTCAGGCTGACGCTCTATTCACTGAGCCAAACCGGTTTCGGCAGATCCCTTTATTTTTAATTGAGTGTTTATATTTAGAGTGGTTTCTTGTAGATACCTTATAATTGGTGTTTAAAATCTTTTTAAAATTTTATTTATTGATTTTAGAGAGAGAGAGGAAGGAAGAGAGAAATATTGACTTACTGATCCACCGATTTATGAATTCATTGGTTAATTCTTGTATGTGCCTTGACCAGGGATTGAACCCACAATCTTGGGCTAACGGGGAATACGCTCTAACCAACAGAGCTACCTGGTCAGGGCTATAGTTGAATTATGTTTTCTTATCCACTCTGTCTAGTCTCTCTTTCTTAATTATTATGTTAAGATCATTATTTTCTCTAAAGTGATTATAGTTGGATTAATGGATTTACAGCTATCATATTTGTAGCTCTTCTATATGTCGCATGTCTTTGCTTTTAAAATCTTCCTCTTTTTTTCTGCCTTCTCTTGTTTTAATTGAGCATTTTGTATGACCTCATTTTTTTAATTCTCTTAGCATATCAATTATATTTCTTTACATTTTTTGAATGGTTGGCCTAGAATTGCATTATACATTTAGTCTAATTCCACTTTTTTAAAAATTAAGTCTTTATTGTTAAGATTATTACAGATGTTCCTCTTTTTTCCCTCATTGCTCCCCTCCACTCCATGCCCTTACTCCCCGCCACTGACCTCGTCTAGAGGTGTAAGGTTTTTGTTCAATCTCTTCCCACACTCCCACACCCCCCTTCCCCCCGAGAATTGTCAGTCCACTCCCTTTATATGCCCCTGATTCTATTATATTCACCAGTTTATTCTATTCATCAGATTTTTTATTCACTTGATTTTTAGATTCACTTGTTGATAGATATGTATTTGTTGTCACTTTGTTGTTCATAATTTTTATCTTTACCTTTTTCTTCTCCCGCTTCTTAAAGAATATCCTTCAGTATTTCATATAATACTGGTTTGGTGGTGATGAACTCCTTTAGCTTTTTCTTGTCTGTGAAGCTCTTTTTCTGACCTTCAATGCTAAATGATAGCTTTGCTGGGTAGAGTAATCTTGGTTGTAGGTTCTTGCTATTCATCACTTTGAATATTTCTTGCCACTCCCTTCTGGACTGCATAGTTTCTGTTGAGAAATCAGTTGACAGTCATATGGGTACTACCTGGTAGGTAACTAACTGTTTTTCTGTTGCTGCTTTTAAGATTCTCTCTTTGTCTTTTGCCCTTGGCATTTTAACTATGATGTGTCTTGGTGTGGTCCTCTTTGGATTCCTTTTGTTTGGGGTTCTCTGCACTTCTTGGACTTTGTAAGTCTTTTCTTTCACCAGGTAAAGGAAGTTTTCTGTCATTATTTCTCCAAATAGGTTTTCAATATCTTGCTCTCTCTCTCTCTTGTTCGGGCACCCTTATAATTTGGATGTTGGTATGCTTGAAGTTGTCCCAGAGGCTCCTTACACGATCTTCATATTTTTGGATTCTTTTTTCTTTTTGTTTTTCTGGTTGGGTGTTTTTTGCTTTCTCATATTTTAAATCTTTGACTTGATTCTTGCGATCCTCTATTCTGCTGTTGGATCTCTGTATGTTATTCTTTATTTCAGTCAGTGTATGCTTAATTTCTAATTGGTCCTTTTTCATATCCTTGAGAGTCTCACTAAATTTCTCGGAGGTTTCTAGAAGATTCTTGAGTAACCTTATAACAGTGGTTTTGAACTCTATATCCAGTAGTTTGCTTTCATCTATTTCTTTCATTTGTGACTTGTTTCTTTGTCTCTGCATTTTGGCTGCTTCCCTGTGTTGATGGAGTGGCCTTGTGTGGTAGGTGTCCTATAGGGCCAGTGGGTCAGCCTCCACAATCACCTAAGGTGGGCACTTTTGGTGCACCCCTTTGTGGGCTGGGTGCACAGTCCTTTGTAGTTAAGCCTTGATTGCTGTTGGTATCACTGGGAGGAATTGACCTCTAGGCCAATTGGCTGTGAGGACCAGCTGTGTCTACAATGGAAAAACTGCTGTGCTGGAGACACCCTTCTGGGGTAGGACTTGCTTCAGTGGGGGCTTTGGTGCTCACTGAGTCTGTCCCTTGAGTGTGTCCCCTATGGATCTGAGGAGTTGTAATCTGAATGGTCTCACACTGATTACTGGGTACACTGGCTCTTGGATCTCCAAGAAGGTGCTAAGTCAGCCACTGCCTGAAACTACCCAGCAGGAGCTACAGAGAGATCTGCAGATTCCTCCTCTTTGTTTGGGGTTTGGAAGTGCCCAGATGAGGCCCAGCTGTGAAGCAAGGCCAGTTGCTGCTGCTGAGCCTTGGGCCTTCTTTTGGAAGCTTTGGAGTTTTCTGACCCAGCTGCACTTTGTTAGGTTTTATGCTACGAAAGGATGGGACATTCATATGCAAAAGTCTCTCCTCACAGCTTGGGTGGGGTTATAAATTTGGTGGGGCGAGTTCTCTGGGAATCACCAGGGCGGAGCAAACAGCAATGGCTGCCAGTCAGCCCTGCATTGGAGAGGTCCCCGCATCTCCGCAATCTGTGCCTCCGCACAGGAACAATGATCACTGCGGGCACCTCTGAGAGAAAGCTGCCCTCGTGTCCCAGCCTGTTGCCAGACAGTCCAACCTCTCCCCATATGACTCTGGGTCCCCAGAGTCTCGCCTCGAACTGGAGTTCAGAGCAATCGGGAGATGGCATCTGCCTTCTGATTGAAAAAAACAACCACATTGCACCCAGTTGCCAGCCCGTTTCTCGTGTGCCTCTGCACTTCCGCACCTCCGCACTTCCTATCAGTCTCAATGTGCTTTTTTTGTTCTTTCTAGTTGTGAAACTTCCACTCAGCCAGATTTCCCGTGGTTTTGGATGACCAATGTTTTGTCTTTTCGTTGTAGTTTTGATGTGGTTGTGAGAGGCAGCAAGTACATGTTTTTACCTATGCCGCCATCTTGGTTCCTCCTAATTCCACTTTTAATAACACTATACTGCCTCACAAATAGTGGAGTTACCTTATGATAGAGTAACCCAATCTATTCCTTCTGTCCATTATAATGTTGTTGTCATTTATTTCACTTATTCATAAGCTGTACTCAGTGCACTGATGCTATTATTGCTTTAAACAATTTTCATTAGATTATTCAGAATAAGGAAAACAAAAGGCTTAATTTATTTCTTTTCTCATGTTCTTATGGATCAGAGTTTCTGACATATGTCAGTTTTTTTTAAAAATATATTTTATTGATTTTTCACAAGAGAGGAAGGGAGAGAGATAGAGAGAGTTAGAAACATCGATGAGAGAAAAACATCGATCAGCCGCTTCCTGCACACCCCCCACCGGGGATGTGCCCGCAACCCAGGCACATGCCCTTGACCGGAATCGAACCTGGGACCTCTCATTCCGCAGGCTGATGCTCTATCCACTGAGCCAAACCGGTTTCGGCATATGTCAGTTTTTGTTTAACCTGAAAACTTTTAACACTTCTTGTAAGGGAGGTCTATTAGCAAAAATTCCATTAGTTTTTGTGCCTGAGAAAGTATTTCTTTTTACCCTCTCCCCCTTTCAAAAAAATGTGCTAAGATAAAACATAGACTGTCATCTTAATTCACGATTTTTAAGTCTACTAGTATAGTGCACTGGCATTGAGTATACTCACATTATTATATAACCATCACCACCATCTATCTTTAGAATTCTTTATTTCACAAAACTGAAATATTATGCCCGTCCTATATAATAAAAGCCTAATATGCAAATCGACCAAATGGTGGAAAGACTGGTCACTATTACGTGCACTGACTGCTAGGGGGGCAGACGCTCAATGCCCCAAGCCCACGGGCCCCAGGCTAGCCAAGGCAGGTGCCAGTGGGGGCCCCCCAATCGCTCCCCAGTCACCCCGCAGAGGGAGGTGACTAGCAGCAGCGGCAGGAGGCGGGGCTGGGAGCGGGGCCAGCGAGTGGGAGGGGCCAAGGTGGTTGCCAGTGGGTACTCCCCCCCTCCAATCACTCCACGGGTTGCCCCACAGATCGTCCCTGATTGCCAGTCAGGCCTAGGGACCCTACTCATACATGAATTTCGTGCATCAGGCCTCTAGTTAAACAATAACTACATATTTCCCTTCACCCTAGTAACTACCATGGTATTTTTTGTCTCTCTCTATTTGACTGAGATAGGTACCTCATATAAGTGTTACCATACAATATTTGTCCTTTTGTGTCTGGCTTATTGCACTTAGCTTATTTCACTTAACATCTTCAAGGTTCATTTATGTTGTTGCCTATGTCAGAGTTTCAGTTATTTTTAAGGCTGAATAATATTTTATTGTATGTCTATACCACATTTTGTTTCTCAATCCATCTGTCAGTGGATACATGGGTTGCTTCCATCTTTTGGCTATTGTGAATAATGCTGCGATAGACTTAGGTATACAAATATCTCTTTAAGTCCCTGTTTTCAAATATTTTGGGTATATACCTACCAGTGGAATTGCTGGTTCATATGGTAATTTTATTTTTATTTTTGAGAAACTGCATACTACTTTCCATAGAGGCTGCACCATTTTACTATGCACCATTTTACTATATTCCTACCAACAGTGCACAATGTTCTAATTTCTTCACATGTTCAAAAATGTTTATTTCCTGTTTTGTTGATAGACGCCATCATGATGAGTGTGAGGTGATATCTCATTGTCATTTTGATTCAAATTTCCCTAATGATTAGTGATGTTGAACATCTTTTTCTGTGTTTATTGGCCATTTGTATCTCTTCATTGGACAAATGTCTGTTCAAGACCTTTGGCCATTCTTTAATTGCTTTTTGTTGTTGAGTTGTAGGAGTTCTTTATATATTCTGTATATATGATTTATAAATATTTCTCCCATTCCTATGTTATCTTTGTGCTGTTGATAGTTTCCTATGATGCACAAAAGTTGAAATCCAAATCATCTCTTTTTTGGTATTATTTCTTGTGCTTTTGGTGTCATATCCAAGAAATCATAGCCAAATCCAGTGTCATGGAACTTTTTACCTATGCTTTCTTCTAAGAGTTTTATAATTTTAAGGCCTGACATTTATATCTTTGACCGTTTTGAGTTAATTTTTGGATATGTTACATGGCTTTGGTATTAAATTAATGCTGCCCTCATAGATTGAGTTGGGAAGCATTTCTCTCATTTCAGGTTTTTTGGAAGAGTTTGCGGAAGATTGGTGTTTTCTTTTAAATGTTTGGTAGAATTCATAGTGAATCCATCTGTTCTTGTTTTTTTGTTGTTGTTGTGAGGTTCTTGATTATTGGTAAAAATCTCCTTACTAATTACAGCTCTGTTCAGATTATCGGTATTTTTTTAAAATATATTATTATTGATTTCAGAGAGGAAGGATGAGGGAGAGAGAGATAGAAACATCAATGATGAAAGAGCCAGATTATCGGTATTTTTAAGATTTATTAGTATTAGAGTTGTGTTTCCAGGGTTATATCCATTTCATCTAGGTTATCCAATTTATTGACATACAGTACTTAATAGTGCTCTCTTACAGTCTTTTTTATATATGTAAAATTGGTAGTATTGTCCCATTTTTTTATCTTAGTTATTTGACTCTTCTTTCTTTTCTTCTTAGCTTAACTAAAGATTTGTTAATTTTGTTGATTTATTTGAAGACCCAACTTTTGATTTCATTGATTTTTCTATTGGTTTTATTGTCGCTGTTTTGCTTATCTCTATTATATTCTTTATTATTTTGATCTCTAGTAGCTTTGGGTTTAATACTTTCCTATTTCATTACAATGCAGATTTAGGTTGTTGATTTGGGTTATGCATTCTTTTTTAACAAACATAGCTATACATTTCTTTCCCAGGGCAGCTTTTGCTATATCCTACAAATTTTGGTATGTTGTGTTTTCATTTTAATTTTTCTTGCTTTTACATTTTCTTGTGATTTCTTCTTTGACTCATTGCTTGCTTAAAAGTGTGTTGCTTGGCCTTAGCTGATTTGGCTCAGTGGATAGAGCATCGGCCTGTGGACCTAAGGATCCGGTCAAGGCCACGTACCTTGGTTGGAGGTTCCTCCCCGGCCTGGGTCCTGATCGAGGCTCATGCAGAAGGCAACCAATTGCTGTGTTTCTCTCACATCGGTTTCTCTCTGTCTTTCCCTTTCTCTTCCATTATCTCTAAAAATCAATGGAAAAATATCCTCAGATGAGGATTAACAACAACAACAAAAGTGTGTTCCCCAGTTGGCATGGTTTAATAGTTGGGCATCGACCTATGAACCATCAGGTCACATTTTGATTCCTGGTCAGGGCACTTGCCCTGGTTGCAGGCTTGATCCCCAGTGTGGGGCGTGTAGAAGGCAGCCAATCAATGATTCTCTTTCATAATTGATGTTTCTATCTCTTTCTCCCTCTTTCCTCTTTTCTGAAATTATTAAAGACATATTTTTTAAAAAGTGTTAATTTTTTGGAATTTTTAGTTTTCCTTCTATTGATTTCTAGATTCATTCCATTGTTATCAGAAAAGATACCTTATATGATTTTAATCTTTTAATATTTATTCAGATTTGTTGTCTAATATGTGACCTATCCTATAGAAAGTTCCATGTGACTTGAGAAAATTGTGTATTCTGCTGTTGTTGAGTAGAATGTTTTATATAAAGTTCAATTCGTCTATTTCCTTGTTAATATTGTTTTTTCTATCCATTATTAAAGTTGTACCAGTATTTTGAAGTCTTGTTGTATTATTGTAGAGCTATCTATTTCTCTTTTCATTTCTGTCAATGTTTGCATCATATATTTTTGAGTCCTGATATATATCTGTTTACAATTATTATATCTTTTTAGTGAATTGATCCTTTTGTCATCATAGAATATCCTTCTTTGGCTGTCATAGTAGCTTTGACTTGCAGCCCATTTTGTTTAATCTTATCTAATAAAGAGGGAATATGCAAATTGACTATCGCTTCATAACAGTTAAGATGGCTGCACCCACAGTGGAGGCAGGGATTCCGTAACACAAGATGGCTGCGCCCACTGCGGAGGCCGAGTTCCTGTAACGAGCATTAACGAGCAATCAGCAGAGACCTGAGGCTGCGCCCCCCTGGCTGGTGAGGCTTAATAGGGAACCTCAGGCCACGCCCCCCATCCCGGCACCAGGCTGGGGAACCTCAGGCCATGCCCCCTGCCCAGTAGGGCTTGATGGGGACCTCAGACCGCATCCCCTGCCCAGCAGGGCTGGGAAGGGGGGGGGGTCGGGGGTAGGGGGGGGTGGAGGGGGGCTGGCCAGGTCTGGATCTAGCCCAATGGAGATGGGAATGCCTGGGTCTGGGTCTCATGTGATTTTGAGGCGCTGCCGGTGGGTGGGGATTTGACTCTGGGCCCTGCAGCATGCCCCAGACTCTGACAGGAGGAAGATTTTCATTTTACTAATTTTCTTTCATCTCTGACACTTCTATTATAGAGAAAGGGCAAATAGCAATATTAAGATATTTCCTCTAATTAATCCCCTTTTAATGTGCACAAAATTTGTGCACCAGGCCATTAGTATTAGTATAGCTATCTCTGCTACCCACATGGTCACCTACATTTTGTATGTCTGTCTGGTGATTACAACACCATGGATTCAAACACATGTGGTTTGGACTCCTACCCTGCACAGCAGAAGACAATGGTAAACCACTGCTGCATTTTCTTTTCTTATTTTTTACATTTTATTTTACTTTGAAAACCCTATGATGAGACAGTCCAAAATGAAATATGAGATAGTGCTGAAAGGTGAGAGTTCCAGGTCAGTGAGTACTCAAATGGTTACTTGGGAAGAGCAGAGGACAAATACGAATAACATTGTTGCTAATAACATAGACCAAAGCCAGAAGGATGTCTAGCGGCTGATGAGCACAAAGGCAAAAGTAAAGTACAGTGCTGTACAACACATTCAGTTAGAACATGGAATGTAATAATTATGAACCAAGGTAAACTGAAAATTATAAAGGAAGAAATGGAACAACTAAACATTGCCGTGCTTGGTATTAGTGAGCTAAAATGGACTGGAATGCAACATTTCCAGTCAGATAACTACAAATTGTTCTACTCTGGACATGACAAACTCAGAAGAAATGGAGTGGCTTCACTACTGAGGTGATATAGAGGACAGGCATATAGGGGATACACTGTAAAGGCTGACCAAGTAATATTGATGAAACTTACAGGGAAACCTGTTAACATAACCCTCCCTCAAGTCTGTGCTCCTAATTATATGCTGGAGATGAAGTCAGAAGCTCATGCCAATATCCAAGGAGAATTTGATCACACTTCAAAACAAAGCATGCTGATAATTATAGGTGATTGGAATGCAAAAGTAGGAAATGAGGGGTCAGAAATGAAGCAGGAAATTGGCTTGTGGATTTCTGTGAATCCAGCAACTTGTCCATTGCAAACACATGGTTCAAACAGCTGAACAGAAGACTATATATGGACATCACCAGATGGTAAATACAGAAATAAAAAAGACTATGTAATTGGAAGCAGGAGATGGAGAAGCTGCATTCTCTCCACTAAAACAAGAACAGAAGCAGATTGAGGCACTGACCACCAACTGTTAATATCAAACAGAATAAAGCTGAAGAGCATGAAAATAATTATACTTTCAAAATATGATGTAAATAACATTCATGATGGATTTGAAGTCCACATAAAAAACAGATGGTTTAATTTGATTGACTGACTACCAGAAGAAGTGTGGACTAAAACTAGAAATATTATTAGGGAAGATGAGAATAAACAATGCTGGAAGGAAAAAATCAAGATGGATTAAGGAAAAAACACTGAAAATTGTTAAGGACAGGCAAGAGGCAAAAGTAAAAAGATGGCAAAAGCAGGGTGAGAACCCTGAATACAGTTTTTCAACCACTATCATGTAGAGGTAAAGGGAACTAGTATAATAGTCAATGTGAGAAGAAAGAACAATAAAGAAGGAAAAACAAGTGACCAGAATATTAAAAAAATAACACGAAATTTAAATAAAGAATAGTAAGGCTGAACATCTACCACTGAAGCACATATTCTGACCAGGAGAAATTAAAGGGAAGGTGGAAAAAGTATATTGAAAAATATGTACAGAAAAGAGAAAAGTAGGACATTGTTTTGAAGAAGATTCTTGTGAGAAAGAATCTGTAATTCTAGAAAGTGAAGTGAAAACTTCCCTGAAAGTATTGGGAAGAAATAAATTACCAGTTAAATGGGATACCAATAGAATTATTTCAAGCTACAGAGACTGAATCTGTCAAGATCCTAACAAGAATATGTCAGTAAATATGGAAAATAAAACAATGGCCTACAGACTGGAAATGGTCAGTATACATCCCAATTTTTAAGAAAGGAGATGACTAAGAATACAGTAACTATAGGACCATTACCCTAATTTCCCCACACAAATAAAGTGATGCTCAAGGTGATGCAGCAAAGGCTTCTACCATATGTAGAACAAGTACTGCCAGATGAAGGTTAGTCTGTGTTTTATAGACTATAGTAAAGCCTTTGTGTGGATCATGAAAAGCTGTGGTTTCTCTGAAAGAAATGGGTGTGATTCAGCACTTACTTGTTCTGATGCATAACCTCTGGTTGTGGGCAGGAAGCCACTGTGAGGACAGAATATGGAGAGACAGAATGGTTTCCTATATTAGCAGACAAGGGCACATTTTATCTCCATATTTTATAAATATGTACTAGAACAGATATAAAAAACTGGGCTAGACTCAGAGGAAGAAGGAGTGAAAATTGGTGGAAGAAATATCATTAACTTAAGATATGCAGGTGAGAATCTTACTGGCTGAAAGCAGCAATGGTTTGAAATGACTTCTGATGAATTGAAAGGAGAAAGTGCCAAAGCAGGACTGTATTTGAACTTCAAGACAAAAATCATGATTACAGAAGAAATACATAACTTTAACATAGACTGTGCAGATATTGAAATTGTTGAAGATTTCACTTATTTTGGTTTAGTCATCAATTCAAGTGGAGATAGCACCCAAGAAATCAAGAGAAGGCCGAGACTCGGAAGGGCAGCAATGAAAGAATTAGGAAAGATCACAGATGTATCATTAGAGACCAAGGTTAAGATCATCCACACCCTCATATTCTAAATTACTATGTGTGGATGAGAAAGCTGGACAATGAAGAAGGCTGATGGGGGAAAAAGATGACTCATTTGAAATATGGTGTTGGGGGAGAGCTCTTATGGATACCCTGAACCACTAGAAAGATGAACAAGTAGGTCCTTGAGCAAATTAAGCCTGAAATATTGCTGGAGGCAAAAATGGCAAAACTGAAGTTGTTCTATTTTTCTCATATCATGTGAAGGCAGGGTTCTTTCGAAAAGACAATAATTCTGGAAGAAAAATAGAAGGTGGCAGGAGAAGAGGGAAAACCACACATGAGATGGATTGACTTCATAAAAGAAGCCATAGGCATGAGTCCTCAAAGCTTCAAAGCTGAGCAAGGCTACTGAGGATAGGACATTGTAGATATCACATATTCATGTGGTAACCAGGATTTGGAGCCGACTCAGTGCCATATGGTATATGGCAGTGTGAGCGTGCACACACAGGTACATACATCTCTGCCTTCTTTTGTTTATTGTTTGCATGGGAAATCTTTTTCCTTTTGTTTACTTTCAACCTGCTCATAGCTCGCTGCCCCGC
The DNA here is from genome assembly GCF_963259705.1 of Myotis daubentonii. Lineage (NCBI taxonomy): Eukaryota > Metazoa > Chordata > Mammalia > Chiroptera > Vespertilionidae > Myotis > Myotis daubentonii. The sequence goes on from NC_081850.1 coordinate 43,791,648, forward strand.
CCTCCTTTAGCTCTCTGCCACTTGTAGATCTATCATGACATTATGGTATCCCAGCTAATTTGCATATTCCTCTATTATTATATTAGACTAGAGGCCCAGTGCACGAAATTCGTGCACTGGGGGGTGGGGTTCCCTCAGCCCAGCCTGCCCCTCTCACAGTCCGGAAGCCCTCAGTGGATGTCCTACTGATGGCCATAGTCTGGCAGCAGAGGCTCGGAGCAGGCATCCCGTGTGTGTGTGTGTGTGTGTGTGTGTGTCTCCCCATTGGGGGCCTGCCCCCAGCCGCATTGGAGGCTCAGAGCAGTCTCCCTGTGTGTGTGTGTGTGTGTGTGTGTGTGTGTGTGTGTGTGTGTCTTCTGGGGGCCTGCCCCCAGCCACACCATGGAGGCTTGGAGCAGGCGCCCCTCTGTTTATCTCTCAGGCTCCTGGCCTCCACTGTGTGTTGTTTTCTCCCTTGAGCTGTGGCCAGGGTGGGGTGCTGCCTGCAGGCCACATTTTCCTGCTCACGGATCGCCGAGGAGACCCAGGGGCAGGCCCTGCTGGGTGCTGCCTGCAGACCACCCTTTCCTGCCCGTGGATCACCACGGCGATCCGGGAGCAAGCCCTGCTGGGGGCTGCCTGCAAGCCGTGCTTTCCTGCTCCCGGATCGCCACCACAACCAGGGAGCAGGTCCTGCTGGGTGCTGCCTGTAGGCCTCACTTTCCTGCTCTCAGATCGCCATGGTGACCCAGGAGCAGGTCCTCCTGGGTGCTGCCTGCGGGCTGTGCTTTCCTGCTCGCGGATCACCATGGCGACCTGGGAGCAGGCCCTGCTGGGTGCTGCCTGTTGGGGGCTGCCTGAGGGCCGCACTTTCCTGCTCGCGGATCGCCATGGCGACCGGGGAGCAGGCCCTGCGGGGGACTGCCTGCTGGCCGCACTTTCCTGCTCTCGGATCACTATGGTGCTTGGTGCAGCCTGCGGGCAGCACTTTCCTGCTCGCGGATCGCCATGGCGACCCAGGAGCAGGCCCTCCTGGGTGCTGCCTGCGGGCAGCGCTTTCCTGCTCGCGGATTGCCACGGCGACCTGGGTGCAGGCCCTGCTGAGGGCTGCCTGTGGGCAGCGCTTTTCTGCTCACGGATCGCCACTTGTGGATCGTTATGGCAACCCGGGAGCAGGCCCTCCTGGGAGGTCCAGATGGCAGTGGGCGGGTGGCGATCGCTGCTATCCCGCCCTGCCACCCCGGGTCACACAAGCGAAGCCAGGATGGCTGTAGGCGGGTGGCGGATCGTGCTGTCCCGCCCGCATGCAGTATGCAAATTTTTTTAAAAAAATATATTTTATTGGTTTTTTACAGAGAAGAAGGGAGAGGGATAGAGAATTAGAAACATCGATGAGAGAGAAACATCGATCAGCTGCCTCCTGCACACCCCCCACTGGGGATGTGCCCGCAACCAAGGTACATGCCCTTGACTGGAATCGAACCTGGGACCCTATAGTCCACAGGCCGACTCTCTATCCACTGAGCCAAACCGGTCAGGGCCAGTATGCAAATTTAATGGCCATCTTTGTTGGGTTAATTTGCATACTCTTCTGATCGTCTGATGGGTGTAGCAAAGGTACGGTCAATTAGCATCTTTGTCTTTTATTAGTGTAGATATTTTAAACTGATACCAACTTATCAGTAATTTCAGTCCTTTACAGTTCGCCTCCCCATCTTTGTTATTTATGTAACAAATGACATATTATATATCATGTACCTATTGGAGGCCCGGTGCATGAATAAGTCGCTCAGTCCAGCTTGCACCCTCTTGCAGTCCGGGACCCCTAGGGGAATGTCCACCTGCTGACTTAGGCCCGCTCCCTGGGGGATCGTGCCTAAGCTGGTGGTCAGACATCCGTTTTGCAGTCTGGGAACCCTTGGGGGATGTTCACCTGCCACCTTAGGCCTGCTACCCAGGGGATTTGGCCTAAGCTTGCAGTCAGACATCCTTAGTGCTTCTGAGGAGGCAGGATGGGCTTCTGCCACCACCGCTGTGCTCGCAGCCATCAGCCCGGCTTATGGCTGAGCGGAGCTGCCCCTGTGGGAGTTCACTGACCACCAGGGGGCAGCTCCTGCCTTGAGCATCTGACCCCTGGTGGTCAGTGTGTGTCATAATGACTTGTCGTTCCCAGTTGTTCTGCTATTAGGGTCAATTTTATTATATAGGATTGACATAGACTTATATTTTCTATTTCTTGTCTTTTAATTTCTGTAAAAGAATAAACAGTGGCGTTATAAAGTAAAATTATAATACTACTTTTTTATTTTTTAATTATTTTTATTTTTTAATCTTTAAATTCTTTTAGTTAAGGGATTACAAATGTGCCCTCATCCCCCCCCCCCATTAACTCCTACCCCCCCCTCTCCCCCCACTTACATTCTCATCCCCCTGTTGTCCATGTCCATTGGTTTGGCTTATATGCATGCATACAAGTACTTTGGTTGATCTCTTCCCCTTTCCCCCACCCTCCCCGACTTTCCCTCTGGGGATTAATAGTCTGATTGCTGTTTCTCTGTTTTTGGATCTGTCCCTGTTCATCAGTCTATGTTGTTATAATTATAATACTACTTTTTTAATACTTGTCCATGTATTTACCTTTACTGTAGAACTTTATATTTTTTCATATGGTTTTAAGTTGCTACCTAACACTTTTTCAACTTGGACTCCCTTTAAAATTTCTTGTAAAGCAGATCTACTGGTAATGAACTTCCTCAGAATTATTTTTAAATCTGAAGACTTAATTTTATATTCATTTTTGAAGTAGATAGGATGTTTTTCTGGATATAATGTTCTCAGTGTACATCTGCACTATAAATATATCATCCCTGTGTTTTGGCTTGCAAGGTTTCTGCAGAGACATCTACTGGTAATCTTATTGAGGAATCTGTATATATGTCAGTCACTTTTTTTTTGCTGCCTCTAATCTTACTTTGCCTTTGATTATCATGTTCCTTGATTGAGATTCTTGAATTCAGATATTAATGTCTTTCCTTAAATTTCGGAGCTTGGGCCATTATTTCTTCAAATAAGATCTCTTCCCCTTTCTTTATTTTTCCTCCTTTTGGACTTCCTTAACACATCCTTTTGATAATTTTCCCTGAGTCCTTTAGGCTCTGTTCACTTTTCCTTATTTAAAATTTTTGCTCTTCTGTATTTTCAAATAACTTGTTTTCAAGTTTGCCAATTCTTTCTTTTCAATTTGAGTCAGCTTTTGACTTTCTTTAGTGAATTTTTCTTTTTTTTTTAAATTATATTTTAATGATTTTTTACAGAGAAGAAGGGAGAGGGATAGAGAGTTAGAAACATCGATGAGAGAGAAACATCGATCAGCTGCCTCCTGCACACTCCCCACTGGGTATGTGCCCGCAACCAAGGTACATGTCCCTGACCGGAATCGAACCTGGGACCCTTGAGTCTGCAGGCCGACGCTCTATCCACTGAGCCAAACCGGCTAGGGCTCTTTAGTGAATTTTTCAATTCAGTTATTCCTTGTACCTCTACTGGGATATATGTGTGTGTGTGTGTGTGTGTGTGTGTGTGTGTGTGTGTGTGTGTGTGTGTGTTTTCTCTGCTTTTATTGGAGATTTTTTTGTTGTTGTTGATCTAACTTACATATTACATGGTATAAATTTAAGGTGTGCAACATGTTGATTTGATACATTTATGTACAGGATGGGGCAAAAGTAGGTCTGCAGTTGTGAGTGGGTAATTTTGTGTATTCATAACTGTAAACCTATATTTGCCCCACCCTGTATTGCAGTATGTAGCTTTGGCTAACGCCTTTACCCTGCCACATAATTATCGTGTGTGTGTGTGTGTCTGTGTGTGTGGTAAAAACATTTAAAATGTAGTGTCTTAGCAATTTTGAAGTATATAATACAATATTGTTGACTATAATCACTATAATGTACATAGATTTCCAGAACTTACTCATTTCCTAGTTGCAAGTTTGTACACTTTAACATCTCTCCAGTTCCCCCACATCCCAGCCCCTAGTAACAAACATTCTACTCTCTGTTTCTGAGTCTACTTTTTTATATCCCACATACAATATTTGTCTTTCTGTCTGGCTTATCTTACTAAACATAATGCCCTCCAAACTCCATTCATGTTATAGAAAATGGCAGGATTTCCTTTTTTATTGTGACTGAATATTTCTCTCTCTCTCTCTCTCTCTCTCTCTCTCTCTCTCTCTCTCTCTCGCTTTCTCTCTTTCTCTCTCTCTCTGTGTGTGTGTATCACATCTTCATTCATCTGTTGATGTACACACTTAGGTTGATAACACATTTGGCTGTTGTGAATAATGTTGCAATAAACATGGGAGTGCAGGTATCTTTGTGATAGCATGTTCTTCTTTCTTTTGGGTGTATACCCAGGAGTGGGATTTCTGGTTCATATTCAACATTTTTCTTAGTATTTGGTTTCTTCAGTTTGATTATGATATGCCTAAATGTAGATTTTTTTGGGGTGTATTGTTTTTTTTTGCTTTGTGTTCTTTGAGCTTCCTGGATCTATGGTTTGGTGTCTATCATTTATTTACTTTGGAAATTTATCATTCATTAGTACTTCATTTTTTTTCCTTCTGGTATTCCTATTATGCATATGCTACAACTATTACAATTGTCTTACAATTCTTGGATATTCTGTTTCATTACTTTTTCTTTTATTTTTCTCTTAGCATTTCAGTTTGGGAAGTTTGTTTCTGTATCTTGATGATTTTGGATTTAAAAACTTCTTTCCAGTTCATTGGGAGTGTATTTAAATACAATTCATTTTTTGTGTATTTTTTTGTATATCATGTTACCTTGCTAGATTTTTTAATTATTTGTATAATTCTGATTAAAATCTAAAAACATGGAACTACAACTTCGGAAGTCATAATTTACAACAAATGACATTTTGGTCAAGCATACAGTCTTAGACTAGTTGAAGAATGAAGGTGAGCTAATACAATTATAGTTGAATTCTGTTTTATGTATATTATTTGTAATTATTTTTTCTTAATATGACATTTTAGGGATGAAGTATATCTAACTTTTAAAATGAAAAATATTTGAATATTTCAACTTTATTTTTAATAACTTTTTTTTAGGAGCTGTGGTCTTGAAGAACCTTGAAATTAAAGAAAATGCCCTGGTAGGTTTTGACTGTAAGAAATTTGTTAGTGCATTTATAGACTTTTTCCTGATTTACTTTGTCACTTTAAATCATTTAATTTTGAGAAAATTTTTTGAAAATAAGTTTTGTAAAATGTGAATTTTGCAAAATGAATTCTTACTCTCCTTAAAAGCACAAACTGAGTGTGTAATTTTCTCCATATAAAAATACTCCTAATGTTTCTTTTTATATGATGTTATTTTTAAAAACATTTATTTTTTAAAGTATAATTGATATACAATGTTATTAGTTTCTCTATGTTTTCATTTTACCAGTCATCTTCAGTATTTTATACCATTTTAATCATTTTTTACTATAGAATTGAGTGGCATTAATTACATTTACAGTGCTGTGCAACCATGACCAGTATGTGTTTCTAGAAGTTTGTCATTATGCCAAAGGGAACTCTGTAACCATAAAAGATACAACTTCCTAGACTTCCCTGTAGACCCTGGTAACCTCTAATGTATTTTCTATTAATTTGCCTATTTCAGTGATCTCATATAAATGGAATTAAGCTATTTTGTCATTTTTCTGTCTGGCTTGTTTTACTCATTGTAATTCCTTCAAGGTTTATCCATGTTGTAGCATGTTTCAGAACATCTTTCCTTTTAATGGCTTAGTAATATTCCATATGTATATGCCACATTTTGTTTATTCATCTGTTGATGGACACTTGGATTGTTTCTGTCTTTTGGCTTTTATGAACAATGCTGGTATAAATATTGACATACACATATCTATAAATTTAAATAAGCATTGGAGATAAAGGGAAGGTAACTTTAAACCCTTTAAATAATTCTAGGAAGAAAAAAGTAGTCACCTGTTATGTACTAATATTTTACATCTGTGTATTTTTTGTAGAGTCAACTGGATGTACCATTTAAAATTAAAGTTGGTTATATAGGTAAGCTGTGTTTGTTTGAACGTTCCCCTTGCTGGACATGCAACCAGAATAATATGCTTGGTATCCTTATTATGTGATATTTTTAATGTTTTTGAGCATTAATTGTAAGTAATCATGTGTTTTTATCTAGATGGAGCTTAATCATATGACAAAAATATTGTACGGTCCATCTATATTTTGTCTAATATGTATGAAATTATATGCCTTATTAGATATTAAAAATGAGTTAATTGAGAGCTAAGGTGTTACTAGAAAGCATATAACCCCTCAGTTTTTTAGGTTTCTGACTAGTTATATTTGCTATATTCTATTTGGCCATGGATATGTGGTGTAAGGAGTAGGGTCTAGGTCAGCCAGACAATGTGACCCAGGGACCTATCAGAAATTGAGTTTCTACTCTGGAAGTTTTCTAGGTTGCCCTGAATATTGAGCTAGTTCTTGGCCTGTATTATTTTACTGGTGTTCATACTTTACATTTTCCCCCTTTTTTAAAATTGAATTTATTGGGGGTGACACTAATTAACAAAATTACAAAGGTTTCCATTGCATAGTTTTATAACACATCATCTGTACACTGTACTGTGTGTTCACCACCCCAAGTCAAGTCAAACATTTTATATTTATTGCTTGGGCAAAAGCTAATTAAAATATGATGTTTTAAAATGCTTAATAAAAACGTGTTTGGTTTCTTAAATTATGTTGGTTTATTGTTTTAACTTTATTGTTTAAATTACTGTTTGAATTTTATTGCTTTAAATTTTATGCAAGATGGTATGTCATTAATTAAGATTTGAAAGTATACAGATATACTTTGTTGTACAGATAAGTTTGTGTAGTAGGATTTATAGACTGTTATTGCTACATATTGGAGTCAGTGGGGGAACAAGGTATTTTGAAAGCTCATCTAAATTACATGATTAATGTCTTCATAATTTTGTGCACTTATGGTTGGTTTAGACCATTTGCCTAAGAAAATTTTCATTATCTTAATGTTGCTGAGACTCAGAGGATCTCTCTTCTCCCTTAATTTAAAGATGTTTTAGTATAAGAAGGGAAAACATGTAGCCCATTGTTTTCCACCTAACATGTTTATTTTTGCATATTTCTATATGATTTTTTACATGTGTACCTTTTAATTGTAATCATGGAATATGTACGATTTCATATTCTTCGTAGTTAACAGTAAAGATTTCTTATAATCCATGTTGATTTGACCGCATTTATTTTTTATGGTAGTGTTATAATCCAATGAATACATATTTGGAAATTGTAGTGATCCTGTATTTCCAAAGGTACAAAAATATTGCAGTGAACATATTCCTCACCATATTTAACAATGATAAAAGGTAATGTTCAGTGTTAATATAAGATAGTGGAAAACTGTTTAGTAATGGAGAACTATTTTGTGTGCTTTGAAACTTAGGTGCACTGTTCCCTGGAAAAAGCTAAAGAAAAAAAAAAGATAGTGGAATATATACTGCATTAAGTACCAAATACATAAGATAATTTTGAGACTCATTTAAGGTGTTGTTTGCATACCCCTAACACAGCACCTGTCTTTCTTTAATATCATTATTGTTTTCTTCTGCTAGACAATAAGTTTCTTGAGAAGTGGAATTAATTTTTTATTGTATTCATACCACTTAGCAAAATACCTAGCATTTGATAGGCACATTATTTGTTGAATGAAAAAAGTAATGCTTCCAAGTGAGTGGTACAGCAACACAACCAGTTTTATAGGAACATATTGTTCCCTTGCTATTATTGGATAGTAGAGGCCCAGTGCATGAAGTTCGTACACTCAGGGGGGTCCCTCAGCCCAGCCTGTGCCCTCTCACAGTCTGGGATCCCTCGGGGGATGTCTGACTGACGGCTTAGGCCTGGGGGGAGCTGGCCTAAGCTGGCACTTGGACCTCCTTAGCACTGCTGCGGAGGTGGGAGAGGCTCCTGCCGTGAGCCCGTATTCTGGCTGAGCAGAGCTCCCCTTGTGGGAGCGCACTGACCACCAGAGGGAAGCTCCTGCGTTGAGTGTCTGCCCCCAGGTGGTCAGTGTGCATCATAGTGACTAGTCGTTCTGTTGTTTGGTCGATTTGCATAATACCCTTTTATTATATAGGACTAGAGGCCTGGTGCATGAAATTCATGCACGGGGTGTGTGTGTGTCCCTCAGCCCAGCCTGCACCCTCTCCAATCTGGGACCCCCCAAGGGATATCTGTCTGCCTGTTTAGGCCTGATCCACAGGCAGCTGGGCACCCCTCTCACAATCCAGGACTGCTGGCTCCCAACCACTCACCTGCCTGCCTGCCTGACTGATTGCCCCTAACTGCTTCTGTCTGCCAGCCTGATTGACGCCTGACTGCTCCCCTTCTGGCCTGATTGCCCCTAACTACCCTCCCTTGCCAGCCTGGTCACCCCTAATTGCCCTCCCCTGCCGGCCTGGTGGCCCCCAGTTGCCCTCTCCTGCCAGCCTGGTCACCCCTAACTGCTCTCCCCTGCAGTCCAGGTCGCTGCCAACTGCCCTCTCCTACAGTTCTGGTTCCCCGCAACTGCCCTCCCATGCGGGCCATCTTGTGGTGGCCATCTTTGACCACATGGGGGAGGCCATCTTGTGTATTGGAGTGATGGTCAATTTGCATATTACTCTTTTATTAGATAGGATTGTTAATCTTATGATCTTTAAAAGTTTTCCTCATTTGGAGTACAGAATTCCACATATATCAAATATAATTATTCATATGTACATGTTTTGAAAGTAGTTCTTAATGTAGGAGATTTTTGGAATTACTTTCATTTATATTTTTATGAAGTTTTCAGATTTCCTGTAAGTAGTCTGTACCTTATAATGAGAAGAAAAAAATTTGGTTAAAAGGTTTAGTGGTAAAAATGCTATATTGTTAATTGTATGTTTTTCTTTGATTACTGCTATTTTGTCACTGTTCTCTGTCCTTAAGTTTATTAACTTTTTTAGATTAATTTTTAAAAATATGCTTTTATTGATTTCAGGGGGAGGAAGGGAGAGGGAGAGATAAAAACGATGAGAGAGAATCATCAATTGCCTGCCTCTTGCACGTCCCCTACTGGGGGTCGAGCCCAACTAAGGCATGTGCCCTGACCCGGAATTAAACCACCATCTCCTGGTTCATGGGTGGACACTTAACTGAGCAACACAGGCCGGGCCTTTTTTTTATTATTATTAATGTATGTGAGTATATGTGTAAACAAAAATGTATGTGAGTATATGTGTAAAAAAAATTGCTGTAAATCTGCTTGATACAGTTGTAAAAAAACTGTCAAATGTGTTGCGACTCATTACATTTTGTACAAAATTTTTTAAAAAAAATCCTGACCTGCGGATATGTTTATTGCTTTTTAGATAGAGTAAGGGAGCGAAATGGAGGGAGAGAGAGAGAAAGAGAGACATTGATGTGAGAGAGCTCTGACTGGGGATCGAACCTGCCACCTTTTGGTGTATGGGTTGATGCTCCAACCAACTGAGCATCACTGGTCAGGGTTTTTATAACATTGGTTATGAAAAGAGATAGCTCTAAGTAGATTTTTTTCCCCTTCCTAAATTACTAACCAGTTAATGTGATAATAGTATATTTAATAGTCTTTCCCTTTCCTAATTATGACAACTATTTCTAAATCTAGAGACTCATACTTTCTAAGGAATTTAAAAATACTTAAAAATCTTTATTATGGAAAATTTCTAAATACACAAAACTAGAATCTATAGTATAAGCAACCCCTCACATAATATATATTTTTTTAATTTGAGTTGTAACATATTTTGCTATTGGATCGTAAATTATTTTCATTAGTTTGAATAATTTTCAAATATTTCCCATAATACCAGAGATATTTGTATGCAGTATTCTTATGGTAATAATCATACAATGTATATTATTGTACATACATTCCTGCACTGCATAATGACATTTTGGTCAACAACGGACCACTTATATGATATGGTACTATAAGATTATACGGAGCTGAAAAATTCCTACTGCCTAGTAATGGCATAGCTGTTGCAACTCAAGGCATTACTCACGTGACTGTGGTGGTGCAGGTGTAAACACATCTACTGCACTTCCAGTATAAAAGTATAAGACCTACACTTATGTATGGTACATAAAACTTCATAAAGACAGTAAATGGATTGTTACTATTTTATGTACTTACTATAGTATACTTTATACTTAAAATTTTTTTAATTCTCACCTGAGAGTATATTTTTTTGTGTGGTTTTAAAAAATATGTTTATTGATTTTTTTTTTTTTTTTTTTTTTTTTTTTTTTAGAGAGAGGATATCTTTTTTATTGATTTTATGAAGAGAGGAGTGGGGAGAGAGAAAAAGAGAGAAAGAAACATCAATATGAGAGAGAAACATCAATCAGTTGCCTCCACTACACACCCTGACCAGGAATCGAACCCACAGTCTTTTGGTGTATGGGATGATTCAAACCACCTGAGCCCCCTGGCCACGGCTATACTTTATGTTTTTATTGTTATTTTAGAGTACACTTTTCCTACTTAAAAAAAAAAAATTGCTGTAAATCAGCATGCGCTGTTACTTTGACAGCAGCCTCTTATGTCTTATGCTCATAGATCAGCAGCCTCATATGTCTCATATTACTCAGGCTCCTGATTGCATCATTTTCTCTTGTGCTTGATTGGCTTTTGTGTTGTTGTGTATGGTAACCTTTTGTACAGGTTTGTAGCCTAGGAGCAGTAGGCTATACTGTATAGCCTGGCTGCGTAGTAGGCCAGACCACTGAGGTTTGTGTAAGGGCACTCTGTTAGCACAGTGTCAAAAATCACCTAATGATGAATTTCTCAGGACGCATTCCCATTGTTAAACCGTGTGTATAATCTTTACATGTGAAAAATAAACATATAAAGTAGATAATCTTTTTAAAGTATAAGGAAAGTACTTCTTATAGAGATTTAGAGGAAGAATGGGGATATTCTAAGTTATAATGAAAAGGATTGTTGGTTAATGGAAGAAGAATATTAGTATGTTTGTGGTACAGATAACCATAAATATTTAGGATATCATTTAGTAGATTTTCCAACAATATTGATTAATACAAATAATTTCAAATTTCCACCACAAAGCCTTATTTTTGGTTGTAAAGTAGTTTTCTATAGAGTGACTGAGCTTGTAATCTTTTCTAATGTCTGACAGAAAATAGGCTGACAGTAAATGTAGTTTAAATGAATATATTTTTTTGTGTGTTTTTTTTTTTTTTAATGTAGGTAACCTTAATCTTAAAATTCCATGGAAAAACCTTTATACTCAACCAGTTGTAGCTGTACTGGAAAACATTTATTTACTCATCGTGCCTTCTTCTAGTAAGTCAAATTTTAAACATTATAATTTAAATTACTCTTTTTTTGTAGATGGAAAATCTTTATATTTTATTATTGTATTCAAAATATTTTGGGGGATTTTTTTGTGATTTTTAAAAATATATGTATTTGGTGCTAAGTAATTGAATTAAATTGGTTTTCACACTAAATTTTTATATGCCTGGAATTAGTGATTATTTTCTTGTATGTTTTTTGGAATGAGTACATTTAAATTTAAGGTAATTAAGATTCTCCCTTTTAATGCTTCCTTTAGTAATAAAATATGATTCTTTAAAAGAAGAAAAGCAACTTTTGGAAGCAAAGCAGCAGGAACTAAAACGAATAGAAGAAGCCAAACAAAAAGTAGCTAATCAAGGTAAATAAAATAAAGAATAATTGAAATAAGAAATGGAGAAAAGACCAAAATATTGATCATATTTGAATATTATTTTTCTTTGGAAGCACTGAGGTTACTTAACAAATATGAGAGAATCTTATTATATGGGGCATTTTAATGCATTTAATTTGTTCTATCATGTTTATAAAAATTTTTATCTATTAGACATTTATCTTAGGGAAAATAATATACCTAGCTTATAAGGGAAAGGTTAGTTTTTAACTGCAATATTTAATTGGATCAAGTGTGTTTTCTTACCTTTCTAGCCTTTTCCTTTTTATTCTCCTTATATCAGGTCACCTTTTGGATATGCTGAGTCCCTTTATATATTTACTAGAGGCCTGGTGCATGAAATTTGTGCACAGGTACAGTCCCTAGGCCTGGCCTGCAATCAGGGCCATCTTCCCCAGCTGCCCGCAGCCAGCCCCACTCCCCTCCGCCACCCGCTCCCGGTTTCCCGTTCACTATTGGGTGATCCATGGGGGGATGGGACCAAGAAGTTGGCTGTTCCCACCCACTCGCTGGCCCCACCCTTGCCATGGGTGGTCATCAGGTGATTGGAGCCTGCCGGCTGGGGAAAAGGACCAAGAGATGGTCAGTGCACCTCATAGTGACTTGTCCAGTGGTTGCTCTGCCATTAGGGTCAGTTTGCACATTACCCTTTTATTATATAGGATACTTTCCCAAATCTGTTTATTTATCTTCTGGCTTCACATCCTTTCCAATTCAACCTAGACCAAATGGTCCATTACTTCAACTCCTTCTTTTGTTGGCAGAAGAGATGTCCTGCAGAAATCTAATTCCTTTCTACTTGTGCTGCATGCAGCATCATCAGCTATTTTTACTCAGACTCTAACTTCTCCCTCTAGTGAATCTTTCTTCTTAACATGGAGATATACTGTAGCCTTTCTTAGCTTCTAAAATAAAGTCATTTTCCTAACCTAGTCATGTGTTTATCTTCTCTATCCTTCATTTAAAAGTTAAGCATCTTAAAAGTAAGGTAGATATATACTGATTTCACTATCCTTGCCATACATTAATTTTTTAGAATAAAAAATATAACCCAATATTAACTTTTTACCTGTTGACAAACAAGTAAAAAATATAAAGGAGATTTAATGCAATTCCTGGCAACATTTTGTAATTATTTTTTTCTTCTCTGTCACAGTTCTTTCATATCTTGTGTGGTCATTCATACGTACTTACTTTCTGGGTTGTTTTTTTTTTTTAAATGGTAACATCTTAATGGGGATGAAATGGTATCATGTAGTGTAGATTTGCACTTCCCTAAAAATTAGTATTTGAGCATCCATTTATGTGCTTACTGGCCATTTCTATATCTTTGGAGAAATATCTATTCAAGTATTTTCCCATTTTTTAATTGTGTTTTTTGGGGAAGGGTGTGTGGTCAGAGTTCTCTGCGTATTCTGAATATTAATCCCTTATTAGATATGTGATTTGCAAATTTTATTCCTTTCTGTAGGTAGCATCTTTATTCTGTTGATAGTCTACAAGGCCCCAAATTTTAAAGTTTTTATGAAGTTCATTTTGTCTGCTTTTCTTCTGTTGCCTGTGCCTTTGTTATCATATATAAGAAATTATGATCAAATCCAGTTTCCTATGTTTTCTTATAAGAGTTTTATAGTTTTAGATCTTACAGTTAAATCTTTGATTTTTTAGAGTTCATTTTTATATTTTGTTAGATAAAGGTCCAACTTCATTCTCTTGCGTGTGAATATCTGGATATACAGTTTTTCAACAGTATTTCTTTAAAATACTGTTCTTTCCCATTGAATAGTCTTGGCACTCTTTTAAAAATATTATTTGAGGGTATGTGAAGATTTATTTCTGGGATTTTTAGTTTATTCATTGGTCAATACCACCCTGTTTTGATTACTATACTTTTGTTATAAGTTTTGCAAGTAGGAAGTGTGATTCTTTCAGCTTTGTTCTTCCTTTTCAAGATTATTTTGATTATTTGAGATTCCATATGAATTTTATGATGGATTTTTTTTTTCTGTGCAAAAAATGTCATTGTTATTTTGATACCGATTGCTTTGAATCTATAGAGTCCTTTGGGCAATATTGATGTGTTAACAATATCAAATCTTCCAATCCATGGATATGGATGAGATGTCCTTCCACTTACTTATGTCTTTTAAATTGTTTCCTAAGTATTTTATTTTTTTGATGCTATTATAAAGGGAATTATATTTGTAATTTACTTTCAGATTGTCTATTGATTGGAAATAGATATGCAATTGTTTGTGCTGACTTTGTACCTTCCTACTTTGCTGAATTAGTTTATTAGTTCTAACAATTTTTGTGTGTGGAGTTATATAGGGTTTTCTTTATGTAAGATAATGTTATCTGTGAACAGAGATAATGTTATTTTTTTCCTTTCCAATTTGTATGCCTTTAATTTATTTTCCCTTGACTAATTACTCTGACTAGAATTCCCATACTATGTTGAATGGAAGTGGCAAAAGTGGGCATCCTTACCTTTTCCCTGAACTTAGAGGTAAAGCTTTCAGACTTTCACTATTGAGTATGATGTGAGTTTTCACCTGTGATCTTTATTATGTTAAATTAGTTTCCTTTTATTGCTAGTTTATTGAGTGTTTTTATTATGAATGGATATTGACGTTTGTCAAATGTTTTTTCTTAATCAGTTGAGATGATCATTTGTTTTTTTCTTTTATTTTGTTGATATGGTATATTAAATTGATTGATTTTCATAAATAGAGCCATCCTTCCATTGCAGGAATAAATTGTATTAAATCATGGTGTGCAATCCTTATAAGGGCTTTTATTTTTTTTTATTTTTTATTTTTTTTCCCCCCGCCCTAGACAGTCCCCTAGCCTCCCCTATCCCCCAGTGTCTTATGTCCATTGGTTATGCTTATATGCATGCATACAAGTCCTTTAGTTGATCTCTTACCCCCCTACCTCCTGCCCCACAACCCTCCCCGGCCTTCCCGCTGCAGTTTGACAATCTGTTTGAGGCAGCTCTGCCTCTGTATCTATTATTGTTCAAAAGTTTATCATGGTCTCTATTGTCCATGAATGAGTGAGATCATGTGGTATTTTTCCTTCATTGACTGGCTTATTTCACTTAGCATAATGCTCTCCAGTTCCATCCATGACGTTGCAAATGGTAAGAGTTCCTTCCTTTTTAGAGCAGCATAGTATTCCATCGTGTAGATGTACCACAGTTTTCTAATCCATTCATCTACTGATGGGCACTTAGGCTGTTTCCAGATCTTAGCTATGGTGAATTGTGCTGCTATGAACATAGGGGTGCATATATCCTTTCTGATTGGTGTTTCTGGTTTCTTGGGATATATTCCTAGAAGTGGGATCACAGGGTCAAATGGGAGTTCCATTTTCAGTTTTTTAAGGAAACTCCATACTGTCTTCCATAGTGGCTGCACCAGCCTGCATTCCCACCAGCAGTGCACAAGTGTTCCTTTTTCTCCACATCCTCTCTAGCACTTGTCGTTTGTTGATTTGTTGATGATAGCCAGTCTGACCGGTGTGAGATGGTACCTCATTGCTGTTTTGATTTGCATCTCTCGGATGATTAGTGACTTTGAGCATGTTTTCATATGTCTCTTGGCTTTCTGAATGTCCTCTTTTGAAAGGTGTCTATTTAGGTCCTTTGCCCATTTTTTGATTGGATTGTTTATCTTTCTTTTGTTAAGTTGTATGAGTTCCCTATAAATTTTGGAGATTAGGCCCTTATCAGATATGTCATTGGCAAATATGTTTTCCCACACAGTGGGTTTTCTCGTTGTTTTGTTGATGATTTCCTTTTGCTGTGCAGAAGCTTTTTATTTTGATGTAGTCCCATTTGTTCATTTTTTCTTTAGTTTCAAGTGAAGGGCTTTTATTTTTTATTTGTTAACATATTGTTGAAGATTTTTGTGTCAGTATTCATTAGGGATATTGATCTATAGTTTTTTGTGCTATGTTTGTCTTGCTTGTGTGTCAAATTAATGCTGATCTCATATTGAGTTTGGAAATACTCCTTTCTCTTCAGTTTTTTGGAAGAGTTTGAAGTGGATTGATATTCTCTTTTAAATGTTTGGTAGAGTTCACAAGTGAAGCCATGAGGTCCAGAGCTTTCTTTTGTCAAGAGATTTTTGATTACTGATTTGATCTTCTATGAATTATCTGACTATTCAGATTTTCCGTTTCTTTGTGATTTTGCCTTGGTAGATTTTGTTTTTCTAGGAATTTGTCCATTTCATGTGGTATTACAGTTTGTTAGTAAAAATTTTTCATAGTACTATCTTATAATCATTCTTTTTATTTCTGTAGAATAAATAGAATAAGTATAAATGTTCCCACTTTCACTTGTGACTTAAGTAATTTCAGTCTTCTTAATCTCTTTTTTTCTTACATATATATATATTTATTTTAGGAAAAGAGATAGCTTTTATTTTTATTTATTTATTTATTTTTTAGGAAAAGAGATAGCTTCTATTGGCATTTTTAAGTGGAGGAAATAGGGGTAGTAACTAGTGGTTATTAAAGGCATATTAAAAAATTAGGAACCTCAATTTTTTATTGTTTCTGTTCCCCTGAAAAATATTGAAACTGGAGATAGCAAGTAGGTTTTAGAAAATGAAACACCTGATGAACTTCCTTCATCATTGCTGTAAAGGAGAGAGGGTAATATCTTGTATCTTCTTACTTTGTATTCATCAGGAGAATCGTATTCAACTATTTTATACACCTAGCCATAGACAACTTATGACGTTATCTCTAATTTTAAGGGAGATTCCATCTTTGCTGCTTCCTCTAGCTTTTTTTGTATAAGCCTATTATAATTCTTACTTAATAATCTTGGTTGTTGTCCATATCTTTATGTACTCAGGTATAATTAACAGAGAGAAGTTTATAAAATTTAATGCCAATAAATTTTGCAAGGTTGGCTTTAGTTTCACTAAACACGAAACTAGTTTGAAAACTGTACTGCTGGGGTCCAACCCCTGCAGGTCCAGGGGTCCCCAAAGGTGTGGACGGAGTCGGCGAAGAAGGAAGGACACGGAGACAGTGTTCAGTTGATCAGCAGCCTAGCCAGGATCTCCAGCCAGGTTCTCCAGCCAAGTTCTGGTCTGGATCTCCAGAGAGGTTCTGCTTCGGATCTCCAGTGAGGTTCTGTAGCCATGTTCCCTCGCTAGGTTCTCCAGCCAGGTTCTGTCCAGGTTCTCCAGCCAGGTTCAGTCACCAGGTTCTAGTCAGGTTCTCTTGCCAATTTCTGTAGTCAGGTTCAGTCCAGGATCTTTTGCCATGTTCTCTCCAGCGAAGTTCTTCTGTCTCTAGAGAACGTTCTGTGTAGGTTCTGTGCCTAGGTTCTGTCTCTCTTGGTTCTTACTTCTAAGTTCTGTCTCTTGCTGTCTTGTTACATCTGTATTTATACCAGTTGATTCAATCCTATCAATCTCTATTACAAAGGTTAGGGCGTTTCTTATCTCCATTCCAGGGAGTAAAGATTATGTAGCTTAAGCATGATTGTTCGTAGTTAAAGTGATTAATTACCCGCCTGGCACTTAGTTGAGGGGTTTTATTCCCTCCCTAACTTCAGGGGAAAATCCCTACCTGGGGAAACAACCTTTCTCAGAGACCTTGGTTAAAACACATAGTGCCAAGAAGGTGAGCAAACATATTAAGAACAGTATGCCATATCTGCCAGGTCCCTTGAAACAGCAAGCATGGACTGGCTCCCGGCACTGTACTTAGTTGCCTTTGAAAATCTTGGTATGGAAGATTTTTGAAAAGCAAATCTACAAATATAGATTTTTTTCTTTAACAAGGTAGCATTTGTATTACCTCAATATGTCGACATTTATAGAATATATTCTTCATTCAAGTTTAAAAAGGAATATTTGCAATTCTAGAAAAACTCCTGGTGGAGAAACAAGACACTTTTACAGAAAAATTAATTACTCAGATCATAAAAAATCTTCAAGTGAAAATTTCCAACATCCATATTCGTTATGAAGATGATGTAAGTATTTTAACAAATGAGTCTTGTTTTTATATTTATATATATTCCACTGTTTAAGGAAACCTGCTCTGTAGTAGCCCATCTATTAGATGCTGGGAAGTGAAGGAATAGGGCTGAAAATGACATAATCTTTCTTTTCTGTAACTATAGTTGTAATTTGCAGTCCTTCCTGCCTTGGTTACAATTCCCTAAAGTGTTCAAACATCAGATAATGAAGGAAAATGCCTATCTTAGTACCTGTGATAGGTGGGATTATGAATTTAGCTATTCTATGGTTTTAAGAGACTTTAAATTATACGGTATTTATTTCCTGGAAAGAGCACTGGTCTAGGAATCAGTAGAGCAAGATTTAACTAACTGATCTCAAATAGATCATGTATTCTCTCTAAAACACATAATGATTAGCTTTTCATAGTACTATTATGAGGGTCAATCATTTTTTGTAAGCTTTTTTTGATAAAGTATAAAACATTATGCAGATGTATTATTTTAGAACACTAATGCATTGATGCTTAATATTTTAATATATATCAGGAAAAAATATAGAAATAAAAGTTGTTCTTGAAAGTATTAAATGTTTTTGAATGTTTGAAATTGCATTCTGTAATGTAAATTTTGTTCAACTACTAAAAATCTGAGAAAAATGTACTGTTTCCTCTTTAGATCACAAATCAAGAAAACCCACTGTCATTTGGTATTTCTCTTCAAAATCTCAGCATGCAGGTACTTTGTTTAAAAATAAATTTAACCATATTTAATTGTGTAGTTAAACTACAAATTGCTATTCATTTATGCAGGCATTAGAAATAGATGTCTATATAGAATTAGTACCTATAATACATGGATTGGATTGGAACTGAGGATAGGTAATTTCAAATTTGAAAAAATGGTTAATAACCAAATTCAAGTTAAAATACGAGGGCCTATTATTATTTGCTAATTATTGATATTTGATACTTGTTTTTTATTTTATTTAATTTTTATTTTTTTAATATTCTTCTTTTTTTATTGCTTAAAGTATTACAAAGAGTATTACCATCACTTGTTTTTTAAATATATTTTTTATTGATTTCAGAGAGGAAGAGAGATGGAGAGAGAGAGAGAGAGAGAGAGAAACATCAATGATGAGAGAGAATCATTGATCGGCTGCCTCTTGCATGCCCCACACTGGAGATCGAGCCCACAACCTGAGCATGTGCCCTGATCAGGAATTGAGCCATGAGCTCCAGGTTCATAGGTTGATGCTCAGTGCTCAACCACTGAGCCATGTTGGCCAGGCCAATTTCTGAGAAACTTTTGGAAACTTTGATAAGTCATGAAAAGTACAAAGAAACAAGCCACCGTGTTCTCATCATTATTTATAATGTGGAATACTGATAAAAACTCTCAGCAAAGTGGGAATAGAGGGATCATTACCTCAACATAATAAAAGCCTTAAATGACAGACCTACAGCCAATATCATACTCAATGGGCAAAAATTAAAACCATTTCCCCTAAGAAAAGGAACTGGATAGGGATGCCCATTTTCACCACTTCTGTTCGACATAGTATTGGAAATGCTATGTCGAACAGGAGTGGTGAAAATGGGCATCCCTATCCAGTTCTCTCTCTCCTTCCTTCCTTCCTTTCTTCCTCCCTTCCTTCCTCCCTTCCTTCCTTCCTTCCTTCCTTCCTTCCTTCCTTCCTTCCTTCCTTCCTTCCTTCCTTCCTTCCTTCCTTCCTTTTTTTTCAAATTAGCATATTTTTTTACTTAGAAAAACAAACCGTGACACAAGGTGATTATTTGGATATTAGTACAAATAATTTAAACATACAAGTTCGGCTATAAAAAATCAGATTAAGCAACTTAGGTAAAAGTCTATCTGTGATGTCATGATTTCCAATAAGTGCCCTAAAAATCACACAATTAAACATTTCTCTGTGCTTTTTTTAAAAATTCCAGAAGTGTTGTACAGAGAGGTTCATCAACTCATATAGACAGATAAAATATATTGGGGGGAAAGCTGAACTGACATTTCCACATTTTATCAATTCAGAAATGAATTTAAAGCAAATAACGAGGCATCTATACAAGAAAGGCAGCTTACAATAATGTTTCTATTGGTACATTACAATTTTTCAGTTCGTATTTTTTAAATGGAGGAGCATCTGTGACATAATATATATAAAAAAACAGAGACTAGTTCTTTTTCTTAGGGGAAATGCTAGCCATAGCAATCAGATAAGAAGAAGAAATAAAAGGCACCCAAATTGGAAAAGAAGAAGTAAAACTGTCATTATTTGCAGATGACATGACATTGTACATAGAAAACCCTAAAGACTCTGTAAAAAGAAACTACTAGACTTAATAAATGAATTCAGCAATGTAGTAGGATACAAAATTAACACCCAGAAGTCTATGGCATTTTTTATACACCAATAATGAACTCAAAGAGAAACTAAAAAAAAAAACAAAAAAAACAAACTTTACCTAAAGATACAAATTATGAACAACAAATACTCATCTATCAACAAGTGAATCTAAGAATCAAGTGAATAAATAATCTGATGAACAGAATGAACTGGTAATTATAATAGAATCAGGGACATCGAAAGGGAATGGACTGACTATTCTTGGGGGGGTAAGGGGTGTGGGAGATGCGGGAAGAGACTGGACAAAAATCGTGCACCTATGGATGAGGACAGTGGGTGGGGAGTGAGGGCGGAGGGTGGGGTGGGAACTGGGAGGAGGGGAGTTATGGGGGGAAAAAAGAGGAACAAATGTAATAATCTGAACAATAAAGATTTAATTAAAAAAATAAAATAAAATTACCCCCCCCAAAAATCATACTTACCATTGCAATAAAAAAGTTAAGATATCTAGGAATAAACTTAACTAAGGAGGTAAAAGACAGGTACTTGGAAAACTACAAGACATTGAAAAAGAGATAGAGGAAGACATAACCAAATGGAAGAATATACTGTGTTCATGGATTGGTAGAATCAACATCATTAAAATGTCTATACTACCCTAAGCAATTTATAGATTCAATGCAATCCCCATTAAAATACCAACGGCATATTTCACAGACCTAGAACGAACACTCCAAAAATTTACATGGAATGAAAATAGTAGCCACAGTAATCCTGAGAAAGAAGAACAAAGTTGGAGGGATCACAATACCAGATATCAAGCTATATTACAAAGCCACTGTTCTCATAACTGCCTGGTACTGGTACAAGAACAGATTATATAGACTAATGGAACAGAACAGAGAACCCAGAAATTGACACAAGCTGTTATACTAATTAATATTTTAAAAAAGGAGGCAAGAGCATACAATGGAGTCAAAACAGTCTCTTCAGTAAATGGTGTTGGGAAAATTGAGCAGATACATACAAAAAAATGAAACTAGATCACCAACTTACACATTACACAAAAATAAACTCAAAATGGATAAAGGACTTAAGTAAGATGGGAAACCATAAAAATCTTAGAAGAATCCATCGGCAGCAAAATATCATACAAATGTTATAGCACTAGCTTTACTCCTAGGACAGTGGAAACTAAGGAGAAATTAAACAAATGGGACTACATCAAAATAAACATCTACACAGCAAAAGAAACCATCAACAAAACAGTCTACTGTATGGGAGAACATATTTGTTATCTTTGATAAGGGTTTCATCTCCAAAATTTATAGGGAACGCACACAACTTAACAAAAGGAAGATAATCCAGTCAAAAAATGGGCAAAGGACCTAAATAGACCTCTTATGAAAGAGGACATACAGAAGGCCAAGAGACATGAAAACATGCTCAAAGTCAGTAATCATCTGAGAGATCCAAATCAAAACGAGAATGAGATACCATCTCACACCTTTCAAAATGGCCATCATCAACAAATCAACAAACAACAAGTGCTGGCAAGGATGTGGAAAAAAAGGAACCTTCATGCGTTTTTGGTGGGAATGCAGGCTGGTGCACTCACTGTGGAAAACAGTATGGAGTTTCCTCAAAAAGTGAAAAATGAAACTCTCATTTGACTCAGTAATCACACTTCCAGAAATATATCTCAAGAAATCAGAAACACCAATCAGAAAGTATATATGCCCCCCTATGTTCATGGCAGCACAATTTACAATAGCTAAGATCTGGAAACAGCCTAAGTGCCCATCAGCAGATGAGTGGGTTTGAAAAACTATGGTACATCTACACAATGGAATACTATGCCACTATTGAAAAGAAGGAACTTTTACCATTTGCAACAGCATGGATGGACCTGGAGAGCAAAATAAGCCAGTCAGAGAAAGATAAATATTACATGATCTCACTCATATGTGGGAAATAATGACCAACATAAACTAATGAACAGAAATAGATCCAGAGACAACAAAACACCGAACAGACCATCCAACCTTAGAGGGAAGGCAGGGGTGGACGGTAGGGGGCGGGGGAGGTGCTGGGGGAGCAGGGGAAGGGCATGGGGCAGGGGGTAAGAGATCAAGCAAAGGACTTGTATGCATGCATATTAGCATAACCAATGGACATGGACACTGGGGCAGTGGGGGCTCGTTCTAGGGATGGGAGTGGCCTGGGAGGGATCAGTTGGGAAAAAGGAGACATATGTAATAACTTTAAACAATAAAAGTAAATAAAAAAAGATTGCTAGTGGAACATAAAAAGTAGACACCAAGGGAGTTAATTTTTATAAAAAAATAAAAGTGGCATACTTTATGTCTAATTTTTCAAATTGAGGAATTTTACAAGTCTAGGAGCACACAGAATTATGAAACATTCACTTTTAATGGAAAGAAAAATTGGTAAAATTGTCAATTTGTTTAAGTTTTAAATACTTTAAAAGAATAAGCTGTTATGAATACAGTTTAAATTCCTTTGTCTTCTACTGCTATGCTTTCCTCTAGCTCCGGAGATAAACATCCTAAGTTTTTACACTTTTATATAATATAGCAATTAAAATTATATATAGTATTTGGTAGGGTTTGAAAAGCTACATAAATATTTTATGTGATTCTTCTATTAAGTTCCCCTTTTCTCCTTACAATGTGTTTGACATCTATGTTGCCACATGTAATTTATAATTCATTCCATTTAACTGCTGTATTCTTTACATGCTTGCTTTTGTATTCATTAGTTTTTTGTGTATGACTTTTTTTTTTTTTTAAACAAAACATGGTCTACTCTAAGAAATGCCAAATGAAAAGTTACTCAGTAATGTTGGGTGGGGTAAAATGTCAAATGCTCTGCTGAAAAAAAGGATGGATAAGGATGGAGAATTAGCTGTTGTAATTAGCATTGTGAAGACCATTGGTGATTGTGACAGCAGTGATTTTGACCATCACCTTTGCAGGGCCTTGGAAACTTGTTCCCCAGCCCAGACCTATTCCATTAGAAACTCAGGAATGGGCCCAGCAATCCATGTTTTAAAAAGCCCTCTATGTGATACTATCTACTATATTTTCCCAGTATTGTATATTTAACCTCTGTAGTGGCACTTACTTGATTGTAATGGTTTCTTTATGTCTTTGCTTTTCAATCAATAATGAGCTCATTGAAAGCAGATACTTGTGGTTCAGTTATTTCTTGAATGTTATGTTTTCAAAGACATTTTCATGGGAAATTGGTGTAGGGAGTAATTAATAGGATTTATCACTCTGCCACATAGCACTTGGAAATGACACATTTATTGCCTTTCTTATTCCAGACAACTGATCAAAACTGGGCTCCATGTTTACATGATGAAACTGAGAAACTATTTCGTAAGGTAAAATAAATAAATACTATATTTTGTCTACTCATTGAGTTGACAAAAGAAACTTTTAGAAAAGCTAATGTAATATATAATATGGATTTATGCAAATTGTGTTTACTTGCTTAACTCTGTTATATGACTCAATTATTTGAGGCTTCTGAAAATAGCATATGTTTATGATCTTTCAAAGAAAATGAGACAAATAATGAACTATTTATTTTTAGTTAATCCGATTGGATAACCTTTTTGCTTATTGGAATGTGAAGTCTCGGATGTTTTATCTTACTAGTTATGATGATTCATTGGTAAGTAACTTTTTAAAAATATGTGTATATACACATTTGTTGATATATTTTGCATAAAGTTTTATTCATTGTCATTTACCTAACGTACTGTAGTCAGTGGTCATTTTTTTTTCAGGCAAAATCAATTAGCAGAATTTACAGAAAATAGGTGAATATATGTACCTGTATACAACCATGTATAAACACACACCTTGTTTTTTAATAATTGACATAAAATATTATATTAGTTTCAGGTGTACAACAATTTGATATTTGTATATATTACAAAATAATTTCTACAATAATTCTAGTTAGCATCTCTCACCATACACAGTTACAAAATGGTTTTTTTATGAGATGAGAACTTGTAAGATTCCCTTAGTAACTTTCAAATGCAATGCAGTATTATTAACTACTAGAGGCCCAGTGAACAAAAATTTGTTCACTCGGGGGGAAGGGGGGTCCCTCAGCCCGGCCTGTGCCCTCTCGCAGTCTGGGACCCCTCGGGAGATAACGACCTGCTGGCTTAGGCCTGCTCCCAATCCCTAGGTGCAGCCCCTGGTCAGGCTCAGAGCAGGGCCGATTGGGGAGTTGGGGCACCGCCCCTGTCATACACAGAGCAGGGCGATTGGGAGGTTGTGATTCCACCCTCAGTCATGCTCAGGGTAGGGCCGATTGGGGGGTTGGGGCACCATCCCCTGTCACACTCAAGGCAGGTTCGATGGGGAGGTTGCCGCGCCACCCCCTGTCATGCACAGAGCAGGGCCAATCAGGGGGTTGGGGCATTTCCTCCTGTCACTCACAGAGCAGGGCCCATCAGGGGGGTTGGGGCTCCTTACCCTGTCACGCACAGAGCAGGGCCAATCAGGGGGTTGGGGCGCAACCCCTGTCACACACAGAGCAGGGCCCATCAGGGGGTTGGGGTGCTGCCACTCTCACACTCAGGGCAGGGCCGATGGGGAGGTTATGGCTCTACCCCGTCCTACACAGAGCAGGGCCGTTGGGGGGGCGTTTGGGGCGCCGCACCCTGTCGCACACAGAGCAGGGCCGATCAGGTGGTTGGGGCGCCGCACCCTGTCACACACAGTCGCAGGGCGATCAGGGGGTTTGGGCGCTGCCCCCTGTCACGCTGATCCCGGTGCCGGGAGACATATTACCCTTTTACTATACAGGGTAGAGGCCTGGTGCATGGGTGGGTGCCGGCTGGTTTGCCCTGAAGAGTGTCCTGGATCAGGGTGGGGTTCCCCACTGGGGTGCCTGGCCAGCCTGGGTGAGGGGATGATGGCTGTTCGCAGCTGGTCACACACCCTTCAGGGTGGGGGTCCCAACTGGGGTGCCTGGCCAGTCTGGGTGAGGAGCTGAGGGCTGTTTTCAGGCCGGGGGTGACTGAAGCTCACAACTGCTCCTTTTTTTCTTTTTTTCCTTTTTTTATTCTGGGCCAGCTTTAGCTTTGAGGCTTGGCTCCAGCTCTTAGGCCTTCTCTGCTGAAAGTAGGTTTCTGGCTTTTGCTTACGTTGCGATCCTGCTGGCTGAAGCCTGGCAGGTTTCTGGGGTTTTGTTTAGCTTCTATGTTTGTTACGTTGGAGTCCTCTGTCACTGAAGCAAGCAAGCCTCATGTTAGTTTCAAGGTGCCTGGCTGCCGGCCGCCATCTTGGCTGACAGTTAATTTGCATATTGCCCTGATTAGCCAATGGGAAGGGTAGCAGTCGTATGCCAATTACCATGTTTCTCTTTTATTAGATAGGATAGTCACCATGTTGTATGTAAAATAAATACTTACTTTATAACTAGAAGATTGTACATTTTGACTCCTATCACCCATTTTGCCACCACCCACCCCCTGCCTCTGGCAACCACCAGTCTGTTCTCTTATTTATGAGCTTGTTTGTCTTTTTTTTTTTTTTTTAGGTTTTACATATTAGATACAATATTTGTCTTTCTCCATCTATTTTACTTAGTGTACTCCCCTCAAAGTCTACCTGTGTTGTCTCAAATAGCAAAATTTCCTTTTTTTTTTTTTTATGGCTGAATGATATTTTGTTACATATTTATATACACACCACGTTTTCTTTATTCATCTGTCGATGGATGTTTAGGTTGTTCCCATATCTTGACTGTAGTGAACATGGATGCACATATCTGTTTGAGTTAGTGTTTTTGTTTTATTTGGTAAGTATCCAGATGTGGAATTGCTGGGTCATATGGAGTTCTATTTTAAATTTTATGTTGAATTTCAGTACTGTTTTCCATAGTGGTTGCACCCATTAACATTGCACAAGTGTTTCCTTTTTTCCATATCTTTTCAAATACTTGTTATATCTTGTCTTTTTTATAATTATTATTCTAACAGGTATTAGGTGATATTACATTGTACTCTGATTTGCATTACCCTGATGATTAGTGAGGTTGGATATTTTTTTATGTACCTGTTGGTCATCTGTATGTTTTCTTTGGAAAAATGTTTATTCAGAACTTCTGCTCATTTTGTAATCAGGTTGTTTATTTTTTTAACGTATGAGTTGTATAAGTTCTTTATATATTTTGGATATTGACCCCTTATCAGATATATGAATAGTAAATATTTTTTCCTACTCAGTAGATTTTTTTTTATTTTGTTGATGGTTTCCTTTGCTGTGTAGAAGCTTTTTAGTTTGATGTAGTCTCACTTGTTTTTGCTTTCGTTTCATTTAATTTTGGTGTCAGATCCAAAAAATCATCACTAAGTCCAACATCATGGAGATTACCATGTATATTTACTTCTAAGATTTTTATGGTGTCAGGTCTTACATTCAAATTTTAATCCGTTTTGAGTTAATTTTTGTTTATGGTGTAAGATATTGGTACAGTTTTATTATTTTGCATGTGTCTATCCAGTTTTCCCAAATTTAATCTTTGTTGTAAATTAATTGACCATATGTGTATGGGCTTATTTCTGGGCTCCCTATTCTGTTCCACTGGTCTATGTGTCTGTGTTTATTCTAGTACTACATTGTTTTGGTTACTACAGTTTTGTAATAGAGCTTGAAATCAAGGAGTGTGATGCTTCTAGCTTTGTTCTTGTTTCTCAAGATTGCTTTGGTTATTTGGGATCTTTTGTGATTTCATACAAATTTTATGATTGTGCTTTTTCTGTGAAAAATGCCATTGGAATTTGGAGAGGGATTGCATTGGATCTGTAGATAGCTTTGGGTAGTATTTTCTTATAGTCTTGAGTGTGGAATATCTTTCCACTTACTTGTGTCTTCAGTTTCTTTTAGGAAAGTCTTACAGTTTTCAGTGTACAGGTCTTTCACTTTCTTAGTTAAATTTATTTCTAAGTTTTTTTTCTTCTTGATTTAGTTGTAAATGGAATTATTTTCTTAATTTTGCTTTCTGATGGTTTGTTACCAGTGTATAAGAAATGCAACCGATTTCTGTATATTGATTTTTGTGTCCTGCATCTTTACTGAATTTGTGTATTCTACTATCTACACTAATAAAAGAGAAACATGGTAATTGGCGTACAACTGCTACCCTTTTCATTGGCTAATCAGCGAGATATGCAAATTACTGTCAGCCAAGATGGCGGCCGGCAGCCAGGCAGCTTGAAACTAACATGAGGTTTGCTTGCCTCAGTGACGGAGGATTGTTGGAGGAAACCAACATTCCCCGCCTGCGGCTGCAGGCCTCTGAGCTGGCAGTTTAAGAAACATTGTAACAAATACCGGCAGACTTCAGCCAGCAGATTCACAACATTGTAAACAAAGGCCAGAAACCTACTTTCAGCAGAGGAGGCCTAAGAGCTGGAGCCAAGCCTCAAGGTAAAGCTGGCCCAGAATAATAAAGAAAAAAAGGAGCGGTTGGGAACTTCAGTCACTCCCAGCCTGAAAACAGCCCTCAGCCCCTCACCCAGACTGGCCAGGCACCCCACTGGGGACCCCCACCCTGATCCAGGACACCCTTCAGGGCAAACCAGCCGGCCCCACCCATGCACCAGGCCTCTACCCTATATAGTAAAAGGGTAATATGCCCCCTGGCACCGGGATCAGCATGACAAGGGGCAGCGCCCAAACCCCCTGATCGCCCTGCGGCTCTGTGTGTGACAGGGGGCGGGGCCCCAACCTCCTGAGCAGCCCTGCTCTGTGCCTGATAGGGGGGAGCTCCCCACCCCCCCTCACCCCCCCACGGGCCCTGCTCTGTGTGTGATGGGGTAGAGCCATAACCTCCCCATCGGCCCTGACCTGAGTGTGAGAGTGGCGGCGCCCCAACCCCCTGATTGGCCCTGCTCTGTGGGTGATAGAGGGCGGTGCCCCAACCCCCTGATGGGCCCTGCTCTGTGTGTGACGGGGTGGCGCCGCAACCTCCCCATCGACTCTGCCTTGAGTGTGACAGGGGACGGTGCCCCAACCCCCTAATTGGCCCTACCCTGAGCGTGACTGAGGGTGGCATCACAACCTCCCAATCTGCCCTGTTCTGTGCATGACGGGGCGGTGCCCCAACTCCCCAATCGGCCCTGCTCTGAGCCCGACCAGGGGCTGCACCTAGGGATTGGGCCTGCCCTCTGCCACCCGGGAGCAGGCCTAAGCCAGCAGGTCGTTATCGAGGGGTCCCAGACTGCGAGAGGGCACAGGCCGGGCTGAGGGACCCCCCTTCCCCCCGAGTGCACAAATTTTTGTGCACCGGGCCTCTCATATATATATATATATATATATATATATATATATGAAAGCCTAAGTGACCATTACAACCAGATGTCTGGCCAGTAGCTATGACATGCACTGACCACCAGGGTGCAGACCCTCAACGTAGGATCTGCCCCTGGTGGTTAATGCGCTCCCACAGCCAACCTCTCGTAGCTGGCCAACCTCCCATGGTACCTCGCGCCTGGCTAGCCATCCTCAATTGGCCCCAATTGCCAGCCAGGCCGAGGGACCCCACCGGTGCACGAATTCCTGCACCAGGCCTCTAGTGTTAAATAAAAGTAGTGACAATGGACATCCTTGTCTTGTTCCTGACCTTAGAGGAAAACTCTGAACTTTTCACTGTTGAATGTTATATGAGCTGTGGTTTTGTCATATATTCCCTTTACTATGGTCAAGTGTAATTGTACCTCTATAGCCACTTTGGCATAGAGAGTTTTAATCATAAATGGGTATTGAATTTTGTCATATTTTGTATATGTGCCTATATATAAACATGTTTAAACATATATCTTAATATTTCTAAGGTATTCTTTTATGAGATAATTGTCTTTAATGAACTATTATCCATACCACTTTAATATTTTCTTTTATCAGAATCCTCCTAAGTTTGAGTTATTAATTTTTTATAAATTGCTTTTAAACTTTTTCATTTGCATACAATAGGGTTTTGTCAGATAAAGATATATTGTCATTAATGTAAATAAAAGTAATTTATCTTTTAATAGGACAGCTTGAGGAATGGCATTGTTGATGAAAATATTGTTCCAGAAGGTTATGATTTTGGTAAGCATGTTTCCTAAAGTAAAAATTGCAAATTTTATTTTATTTTATTTATTTATTAATAAATTTTAAATGAATATTGTTGATGTAACTGTGCCTTTTCATGTTAATATCTCATGTAATTAAATGTATTTGTGATATGTATGTATATATACACACACACACACACACATATATATGCAAAAGAAAACACATATATGTCATTCATTGTTGGGGAGCTTTTGGCTATATATCAAAACCAGGAAAGAAAAATGTCCAGTAAGAGTGATTGTTAATAAATTGTGAGTTCTCTATTTAATAAAGCTATGATAATTCTTAAAGACATTTTAACATGGCAAATGCAATTTAATAAGGCTAGATGCTGCAGTCTATAGTGTGACCTTACTATTTTAAAAATGTGTACTTAAATTTTTTCTGATATTAAATAGTCTGAAATGAACATGTAGTATTTTAGTAATCAGAAATAAGTTATTAAAATATGCAGTTAAAAAGAGTGCTGTTTCTTCTATCCTCAAGGCACTCAATAAATATTGATTGGTGATGGATAACTCGACTGACATTGTTGTTAACCATAGACTATCCTTCCTGAAATTATTTCTTTTTTTGGCTTACAGACAACAATGTCAATTATAGATAGAAAAAAGATAACAGAAACTTTTTCACCAATTAAATTACAGTTCATCTGACGAAATCATAGCATTGTGGAAATATGGAACTGTAAAAGAATATATAAGACATGAAAATCAGTATTTTCAACTCGATCCTTTTAGTACTATGAAACTCTTGAAATGTAACTCAGTTTAATTTATTAAAATTTATATTATTTTCCAGTATTTCGCCCCATATCTGCTAAAGCCAAACTTCAGATGAATCGCCGATCTGATTTTGACTTTTCTGCCCCCAAGATAAAATTGGATGTTGAATTACATGACATAGCTATTGAATTTAATAAACCACAGGTGATTTTTTAAATGGTATTTTAAATTGTGAGTTATAGTTTGATAAAAATAGAACTAAGATTTTAAATGTTTTCCTTTTAAAAAATTTTTTTTGTTAAAACATTTTTAATGTTGACATTATTCCTTTC
This sequence comes from Myotis daubentonii, assembly GCF_963259705.1. NCBI lineage: Eukaryota > Metazoa > Chordata > Mammalia > Chiroptera > Vespertilionidae > Myotis > Myotis daubentonii. The sequence goes on from NC_081850.1 coordinate 43,822,085, forward strand.
CCCCACCTTTGCCCCCCTCCATCCTCCCCTCTCTACCTCTTCCTGGCCTTTACCAAATTATTGTCTGTGTCCATGGTATGCATATGTGTTCTTTAGCTTTTACCTTCACCTTCTTTGTCCAGTCACTCCCACCTTCCTCCCCTTGGGCAAAGGCCAGTTTGTTATATGTTTTTCATATTTATGCTTCTGGTTCCCTTTTATTTGTCAATTTATTTATGTTTTTTAAAAATTCATAGTTACATGGTAAAATTTCCTTTACAAAGTTTAACTTAGCTTCAATAATTGGAAAAAATCTGAAACATCTAAGAGCTTTATTTTTTTCATCCTTCAGTATTTCAGTCTTATGGAGCTTCTTGAATCAGTTGATATGATGACGCAAAATCTGCCATATAGGAAATTCAAACCTGATGTACCTGTTCACGGCCATGCCAGAGAATGGTAAAATGTCTTAAATTTTTTAGATTGAAGTTTAATTGATATACAATTTTATATTAGTTTCAGGTGTACAACATAATGATTCAAATTATCACCCTTAGTTACCATTCCTACCATATGGAGCTACAAAATTTTTCTTGTGATAAGAACTTTTAAGATCTACTCTCTTAGCAACTTTTAAATATGCAGTGCAGTATTATTAAGTTTAGTTGCAATGCTGTACATCATATCCCCATGACTTATTTATTTTATAACTGAAAGTTTGTAACTTTTGACCCCCTTCACCCATTTTGCTCACCCCAAACTCTGCCTCTGGCAACCACCAACATATTTTCTATACCTATGAGCTCATTTCCTGTCACCTAAAGATTCTATATATGAGTGAAATCATATATTTTTGTCCTTTTTTTACTCACTTCACTTAGCATAATGTTCTCAGGGTTCATTCATGTTGTCATAAGTGGCAAGATTTTTTTTATGGCTAAATAATATTCCATTATTGTGTATACTAGGGGCCCGGTGCACGAAATTCGTGCACTGGGTGTGGGGGGTGGGGGGGAGTGTCCCTCAGCCCAGCCTGCCCCCTCTCACATACTGGGAACCCTCAGGCGTTGACCCCCATCACCCTCCAATCGCAGGATCGGCCTGGGCAGGGGACCCTCATTTCCCTCCATCACTGGTTCTGCCCCCAGCCCAGGCCTGATGCCTCTGGCCTAGGCGTCTGGCCCGGGCAGCGGGGACCTGCAGTGGCAGCGGGGGGCGCTGCGATCATGCGGGCTCCGCCCCTGCCCCTGCAGGATGCCTCTGGCTGAGGCGTTCAGCCCGGGCAGCGGGGACCCACAGCTGCAGCGGCCTTGCGATCGTGGGCTCCGCTTTAGGCCCAGGCAAGGGGCCCCTAGCTCCTGGGACTGCCAGCTTCGACCGTGCCCAGATCCCATCGCTGTCTCCACCCCTACTTCCTGCTATCACTGGCCAGGGTGGAAAAGGCGCCTGATTCTCCGATCATGGCTGGGGGGCAGGGCAAAGGCGGCCCCAGGGCCGCCTTTGCCCTGCCCCCCAGCTCTTAGCTCCCCCCTGGGTTTCTGATCACTGTCAGTGGCAGGGGGCTTCTTCCTGCTTTCCCTTTCGCCTCCCTGCATTGTGCCTACATATGCAAATTAACCGCAATCTTGTTGGCAGTTAACTGCCAATCTTAGTTGGCAGTTAATTTGCATATAGCCCTGATTAGCCAATGAAAAGGGTATCATCGTACGCCAATTACCATTTTTCTCTTTTATTAGTGTAGATATTACCACATTTTCTTTATTCATTCTTTCGTCAGTGGATACTTAGGTTCTCTTCATGTCTTGGCTATTGTAGATAATGTGGCAGTGAATGTGGGGGTGCATATATCTTTTTGATGTAGTCTTTTCATTTTCTTCAGGTAAATTTCTGTAAGTGGATTTGCTCAAACTAAAACTTTTTAAAAGATTTTTTAAAAATATATATTTTATTGATTTTTTTACAGAGAGGAAGGGAGAGGGATAGAGAGTTAGAAACACCCATGAGAGAGAAAAACATCGATCAGCTGCTTCCTGCACACCCCCTAATGGGAATGTGCCCACAACCAAGGTACATGCCCTTGACCGGAATCGAACCTGGGGCCCTTGAGTCCGCAGGCTGAAGCTCTATCCACTGAACCAAACTGGTTAGGGCCTTTTTTAAAGATTATAAGAATATAACATAAAAGTGAATTTCTTGACTTTTTTAAGATACTCTAAAGACCAACACAAACTATAGTTTGATTTGCAATTATAAATTACTTAAGGGATTCTTTATAATGGAATTTATAACTGGAGTACTAGAATAACATTTATTCACTGTATTTTTTGAATTATTGAACCATATTCCAGTTTTTTGTCTAGCAGTGTCTTTAAAAGTTTCAAACTTTTGTATTATACACATTAAACGTGTTATTAAATCTGAAATGGTTACAGGCGTATATAAAGTACTACCCCTTTTTGAAATTCAAAGTCTTGTCATTACAGTTATTAAGCTCTTGCATAGTTTCTAGAAATTGCAATTACTCTTTCAGTTGACTATTTTAATTATTATTCATGGGACTAAAGTGCTGTTTGCCCATTAATATTTTAATAGTTTTTCTGGAGACATATTTATTGCAATAAAATTTAAAGATTTTGCTTATTTTCACTTAGGAAAGATAATATTAATTACTCTAAAAACAAATATGATGGGAAAAAGCAGGTGCTCACATTACATACCATTTTATTATTCTTTGAATGATAGTTATGTATGTTAGAGTAGAAGCAATATCAATTTATATCATACTGTTGGTTTGAGGGTGTTAAGTGTAGGGTTTATGTTTTTGTTTTTTAACTAGGTGGGCTTATGCTATACATGGTATTCTTGAAGTAAATGTTTGCCCCCACTTGCGGATGTGGTCATGGAAACATATTAGCGATCATCGGCAACAAATGAAGCAATATAAAGAACTCTATAAGAAAAAGCTAATAAATAAGAAGCCACCTGTGGAACTTCTCAGCTGTTTGGAGGTTAGCATTTTAAAAAATAGTTGAATATTTTGTGCCTTAAAACTTCTAAGTCTTTATGGACTTCCTCATTATTTGTTCTAATTGTGGAAATCTGTAACCAACCCAAAGGCCTCTAAAAATTAAGCATTTATATTTGCCTACGTCTTGAGAAAGTCTACCTCAAAAACCATTCTCTCTCTTTTACTTACACTTTTTTCTTACTCCAGTTTAAACTCAGTTGGGTGATAGAAGCTTCGGTGTTATTCTCCTGGGAGCTTTTGGAAGATGAGATTATTCTGAATCTGGAGAGATTTGGGTTCATGCAAATAATAACTTGAAGCTTTATATTATTAAGACACTAGAGGCCCAGTGCACGAAATTCGTGCACAGAAGGGTGGTTCCCTCAGCCCAGCCTGTACCCTCTCCAATTGGGGACCTCTTGGGGGATGTCCAACTGCCCGTTTAGGACATCCTAACCTGGCATTTGGACATCCCTCTCACAATCTGGGACCACTGGCTCCTAACTGCTCACCTGCCTGCCTGCCTGATAACCCCTAACTGCCTCTGTCTGCCAGTCTGATCACCCCTAACTGCCCTCCCCTGCTGGCCTGGTAGCCCCTAACTGCCTCTGCCAGCCTGCCTGATCACCTCTAACTGCCCTCCCCTGCTGGCCTGATCTCGCCCCCAATGGCCCTCCCCTGCCGGACTGATCTTGCCCCCCAACTGCCCTCCTCTGCTGGCCAATTTGGTTCTGATTGGTCAGTTTCTATGCCAGTCAGCATCAAAAGCTCTGCCTCCTAGGCAGCCATTGGCTCCCACAGTACCCAGATTTGGTTCTGATTGGTCGGTTTTTATGCCAGTCAGCGTCTGAAGCTCCACCTCTTAGGCAGCCATTGGTTCTTCACAGCACCCACATTTGGTTCTGATTGGTCAGTTCTTATGCCAGTCAGCGTCTCTGGGCTTATCAACGGGGCCTGATCAGAAAGGCAGGCTGATCAGCAGCACTGGTGGAGGCCTGGAGAGAAATGGAGGCGTGGCTGCTGGCCAGACTGGGAGAGAAAGACAGAAGCAATTGCTAATCAAAAGCTGCCACAGAGGCAACGGATCAGTCCCTGCTTCTCTCTTCAGGCCTCTCTCTGGCCCTGATTCATAGCCAGCCCCCTCAGCAGTCAGTGCTGGAGCACCGCCTGCAGTGGAAGCAGTCAGCGCTGGTTTGCCATGGCAACCCAGCGCTGACTGCAGGACTGACTTCGGGGTGGTCAATCCTCGGTCATTACTGGTCATTACAACCCAGGGTTTTTATGTATTAAGATTTTTTTTAACCTTAAAGGCTAAAATGTTTTTGTACATTGATTCCAAGTTCTCTGTTGTTTCCAAAGCCTTACATTATGTCACCACTGCATTTCCCCTGTGTAAACCATCTAACTGTGCATTAATCAAATAGAATTTCCTATCATGTACATTTTGCTTATGCTTATAGCCAAATCTGTACTCATGTATTTCATTTGCCTTTCCTCATCTTTGCTTTTCCAGTTTTACTTAAACCTCAAGTTCTGCCTCAGTCCTATCTCTTATATGAATTTTCCTGAATTTTCTGCCCAGATAGAGCTCTTTTTCTTTTAATTCCTGTGGCATTTCTAGTCTTTACCAGCAACTTTACCTTTATTTATTTTGAGAGTTCTCTAAGTATTCGTCATCTTATCTTTTACCATTACAGTGGTATATTCTAGAAGGAACTGTTTTACAGATGGATGAAGTACAGCTTAAGGACACTAAGAGGAGTTAACTTCTTGAAATTAATGTAACTGTTCTGATCCAATTTGCAACTCCTAAAGATTGAGTTTTATTTTTGTTTTTGAGGTAGGAGACTTTCTTAAGACCAAGACTAATATAAATGCTTAGTTTTTAGAGGTCTTTGGGTTGGTTACAGATTTCCATACTTAAGCCATTTTTACCTTAACCTAAATCCTCCACGCCTGCTGGACAGTAGCACCCTAAGTTGTTTTCTAGATATTAGTGGGTCATGGTTGCTTGTCTTTGGGAAAAAAATTCTTTGCATGTGAAACTCCCAAATGTAATCATGGAAATAATGTATGGAGATATGATGAGAGATTTAGCTTTTATCAGCTTATTTTAATAGCCACAACAGCTTTGAAAAATTTAAAAACAAGTTTTTGGTTTTTTTTGTTGTTTTTTTAAAAAAATATATTTTACTGATTTTTCACAGAGAGGAAGGGAGAGAGATAGAGAGTCAGAAACGTCGATGAGAGAGTAACATCAATCAGCTGTCTCCTGCACATCTCCCACTGGGGATGTGCCCGCAACCCAAGGTACATGCCTTTGACTGGAATCGAACCTGGGACCCTTCAGTCCGCAGGCCGACGCTCTATCCACTGAGCCAAACCGGTTTTGGGTAAAAACAAGTTTTAAGTGTGTCTAGATTTACTTGAAGCATCTTGATGATGGCATAGGAACTATGCACGTTATATGAAGGTTTTATAAATTGTATTTTTAGTTGAAAGTGACACTGTGTTTACCCTTGCCTATAGTTAAAACCCAGATAAAAATCATTTTAAACAGTGCATGTTTGGTATCTTTTAGTATATATCTGTAAATCTTATGGAGTTGTAATTCATATGCATGCTGTAAGATTTCTTTGTTCAGAAAATTTTTTATCATTACTAACTTCCAAGCTGACATTGTTTCTCAGAATTTAACCAGGAATATTATGTTGATGGATGATCTGTTTTCTGCTTTCTATCATATCTTCAGTACAGCAGTTTGACAGATTATATATACTAAAGTTATTTATAATTGTTTTATAATTGTTTATGTAAATACATTTTCCTTTATATTTTCAGGAGTTGGAGAAGACTCTGGATGTATTTAACATTACTATAGTGAGACAACAGGCAGAAGTTGAGGTAATTCCAGATTATCTTTCAGTTAGTAAAAACAAATCTAGAGTCCATATAGATTTGACAGGTGCTGTGATATTATTAGTATTGTGCTGTAATATACTGTTTCCTAAAACAGGTTCAAATTTGCTTTTTTTTTTTTTAACGCTTATGCATTTTTATTTCTGTAATTTTCCATTTAATATTTTCAGACCATGGTTGACAGAGGGTAACTGAAAACACAGAAAGTGAAAAGCAGATAAGGGAGGACTATATTGTATAGGAGTCTAGTGATATAAATTTGCCCTTCTCCCATAACTACTTCTTTAGCAGCTTCCCCAAATTTTGGTATACTGTGTTTTCATTTGCATTTACAAATTTGCTTTTTTGTGTTTGTCATAAGAAAATTTGATTTAATGTTTTGCCACATTCATTTAAATCAGATTCTGTTGGAAAAATATTATTTCTAGGTTATTGGATTTATACTCAGAGTAAATGTGAAGATGAAAAACCAATTTGATTTTTTTTTTAAATTATCTTTCTGTGTAAGACAGTGGGGTTAACTGCCTTGTAATACTAATTCTTATGTTTGGCTAATATTGCAGTTACTTTATTCTCTTGTCAGTTTGTAGAATGTTTACATTTATTTACTCAAGTAAACAGGTTTTGGAAATGTCAGGCTTATATTTCTTTAGATTGTTAAAGGATAATTTGTCATTTAATTAAAAATTTATATATTTTAGGTAAAGAAAGCTGGATACAGGATATACAAAGAAGGAACAAAAGATTCAGAGGAAAATAAAGGATGGTTTAACTGGTTGTGGACTTGGTCAGAACCAAAAACTAAAGAACAGCAGCCCGATGTTAAACCTGGAAGTATGTTCATTTTATTTTATAGTAGTGCAGTTAATCATCAGGTATGGTAATGTAGTTAATCATCAGGTATGAAAATTGTTTTGCAGAAAGTTCTCTCTCTAATTAAATATTTTAAGTATATATGCATATGATACATACTTTATTCTTGTTATCAATAAAATTACTACTAAAAAATTATAAATATATGACTAGTAAAAATTAAATAATTTTATTATTTTACTAGTGTTCACAAAAGAGTTTTATGCCTAGGGGATTTGGTAAATGCATATAGCACAATAACAGATAAATAAAGATTTCAAAAGTGTATAAACCATTGTAAATTTTTATTTAATTGATTTCTTATAAAGATTTTCCTAACCAAATGCTTAAGATTAAAGCATTGAGGTCTTAGGGACTTAGGTTTACATACTGAATCTATCACTTATTAGCACTGTGTCTCTGGTAAGTTATTTAGCTCTTTGAATCTCAGTTTTATTAATTGTAAAACTGGGGGAAATTATGATATTAGTACTACTTAATTTTTGTGCTAGGTGTATTGCCTAGTACAGTGCCAAATACAGTTAGCCATTTTGTAAGCTCTTGGTTGATACCAGTATTTAGAAATTTATAGTTTTGGAGAATAATCCTAAAATTGCCAATGTCATTCTAACATTGTGATTATAATGTCTTAGAAGTATTATCAAAAGAGTAAAATTTACATTTAATTTATTAAAGGCATCTAAATTATGGGTTAGTTTTATCTTGTTATTAGTTAAAAACATAGAACACTTTGTTTATAATTTGTAGGTCTTGAAGAAATCTTGACACCTGAAGAAAAAACTTTACTCTATGAAGCAATTGGCTATAGTGAAACAGCAGTTGACCCAACCTTGCCAAAATCAGTAAGGTTTTGATGCCTTATATCTCACTGTTGAAAGATATTTTTAATCTTTTTGGAATTACTGACTTGTTCTGTGTTTTTCTTCTGGGTCTATAAATATTGTTTTTATTTTAATTTCCAAGGTAGGGATAAATATTGTCCCATACTTTGTAATGTTATAGGGTGATTCTTTAAGATATAAGGGTTGCTTTTAAACTGTCTTCTGGTTTTTGGAAAGAGTAAATTATGTGAATAGGATATGAATAAGAATGTTTGATATACATACATATGTGTGTGTATTTAATTTTATTCATCTGAATATACTCTAGTTTGAAGCCATGAAGTTGTACATGCACTTGAAAAGTATGTCTATTGTTCTAAGAGAAGAACAACAAAAACGTGAGCTGTTAAATATTGTAGTAGAAGAATTTAGCACTTGGGTTGTACAAAGACCAGGAGCACAAGCAATAAAGTAAGTATTCATTTATTTTCTTTTATCTTCTTTAAAAAATATATTTTTATTGATTTCAGACAGGAAGGGAGAGGGAGAGAGAGATAGAAACGTTAATGATGAGAGAGAATCATCTTTCAGCTGCCTCCTGCATACCCCATACTGGGGATGAGCCTGCAATCTGGGCATGTGCTCGGACCCAGAATCGAACCATGATCTCCTGGTTCATAGATCAATGCTCAATCACTGAGCCATGATGGCTCAATCACTGAGCCATCTTTTATCTGTAAGAAAAAATTCACTGTGAAATTGGAAGATAGATTACAATTTTACCGTATTTTCCAAAGAGTACTATGGCTTAATATATCCTTTTGTATTTTTAGGAACTTAGATTTTTTTTCAGTAATATATATAGATTATAATTATTAAAATAATACATATTCAGTAGAACACTGTGCATGCTCAGGAAACTAGAAGGACACTAAAGGATAATACAAAAACCTCAGTAAGCCACACTATACAAAGAAAAAACAACATTAATAGTTTGGTGTTTATTTGGAAATGTATTTCACTTTTGTTTTTAAAAATGACTTTACTTCGGGGAAAAAAGGTACATCTGCAATACTTTGAACAATAAAGATTAATTAAAAAAACAAACCAGGAACACAGGCAATAGGGTGGTAAAGGCCTTGGGTGGGGGGACAGGGGTGGGCTGGGCTGGGTCAATGAGGGAAAAAGGGAACATGTAATACTTTCAACAATAAAGATTTTAAAAATAATAAAAAATAGCTTTACTGAGATATAATTCACATATACAATTCATTTAAAGTGTGCAATTCATTTGTTTGTGACACTGTATGCCACATTACATTGTTATGTTTATCAGGTAATTCCAGAACATTTTTACACCCTAAAAACGAAACCCTAATACTCATTAGTTGTCACTCCTCATTGCCTCCCTCCCTTGTGTCAGCAATAACTAATTTACTTTATTCCTAAGACTTTGTTTTGGGCATTTAATATGCACAGAATCATGTAATATGGCCTTGCTGTCTGTCTTTCACTTACCATATTTCAAGGTTCATCCATGGTATAGCATTCATTTTTAATCCCTAATAATATTCCAGTATATGGATATACCACATTTTGTCCATTCATCAGATGATGGGTAATGGATTATTTTCACTTATTGGGTATTATGCATAATGCTGCTATGAATATTCATGGACAATATTTTGTGTCATTAAGTTTTAAATTACCTTGAGTATATAACTAGGAGTAAATTGTTTCACATGGTAACTCTGCTTAACCTTTGGAGGAATTGCCAGACTTTTCCATTTCTACCAGTAGTGTATTAGGTTTCAAATTTATCTGTATCATTGGCAACACTAATTTTTCCTTTTGCTTATAGCCATCTTAATGGGTATAAACTAGTCTCACTGGTTCGATTTGTATTTCCATTTCCCTGATTGCTAGTGAAGTTGAACATCTTTTCATATGCTTAGTCACTATATTTTTTTGGAAAAATATCTTTAAGTTCTTTTGCTCATTTTCAAATTAGGTTGTCTTTATTACTGAGTTGTAAGTGTTCTTTTTATATTATTTATATAAGTCTCTTATCACATAAAATATTTTCAATTAATTTTTCCCATTCATTGTTTTCTTTTAATTTTTAATGGTAGTCTTTTAAGCACAAAGTATATCTATTGCTAATATTTATTCTTTTTTCATGCAGATTTGAAACCAGAATAGATTCCTTTCATGTTACTGGCCTACCAGATAATTCAACAAAACCCCGCCTCCTATCCTCACTGGATAATGCTGCATCACTTTTCCAGATTACATTTGAGACAAATCCATTAGATGAAACTGTTGCTCAAAGGTGTATCATAGAAGCTGAACCTTTAGAAATAATATATGATGCAGTAAGCATTTTTTAAATTTCTAAATTTTAATATATTTAAATTTGGTTTGATTTTATGCCTAATTTTAATGATACTTATTTTTCCCAGAGAACAGTGAATAGTATAGTGGAATTCTTCAGACCTCCAAAAGAGGTAAATCTAGCACAGCTCACTTCAGCGACTTTGACAAAACTTGAAGAATTTCGTGATAAGACAGCAACAGGTAAAAATGCCAGTATTACATACTGAATCTTGTACTAAACTCTTAGGCATTTAAAGCTGATTTTAGTAATGTATTAAGTTTCTTTCTAGACTAGATACAGTTTAATTGAAACTAATTTTATACTTAAATTTAAACGCAGATATAACAATTATTCCTTACACTCAGGTCAAACCTATTAACTACATTCAAGTTAATTACAAAATTTTGTTGGGATTTTTGAAATTGTGTTTGACAGAAATTGGCCTTTGAATTCTTTTATAAAATCATAGAACTTCATGCAATGGTCTTTTTGGTTTAATTCCCCTTTGCCTTTCAGTTCTCTTGTGATGTTTTCTAGCCTCTACCTGGTCTGAACAAAATTTTTTGATTGAAGTATAAAGGTTATACACATTAAATAAACTACATCACTTAAATTTTTTCAGTCCAGCTATTCAGAATTTTACATATTAGTGTCCTATTGTCATTTTTATTTTCTCAGAATTTATGTTAAAAATATCTGATCCTCATCATAGTACTTGTGTGTGTTTGGTTGTTGTTGTTCTTTTGTGAACTCAGGTCCCTTTCTTTTTGAGTATCAGATGTCCTAAACTTTATAAATTAACATTGTTTATTGATTCAAATTGATGCAATAGCTGCTTACAGAATTTCATCTCATGGGGTCATTATAATTTGATAGTTGATAATAATTTTAGATTTAACAGCTCATGCTAGATTTGAGACCATAAAATAGATTCGTTTGGTATATAAATCACATGAAAGTGAATGGATTAAATTTATTAGAATAAAACACCTCAAGTTAATGAAATATCTGAGGAATGGAGAACTCTGCTTTGTTGCCTTTTCTGTTTTACATACGGTTTTGTTGAGGTGATTTAATTATCCAGGATTTTTCTCGTCTCAGTAATGTCATAAGTATAAAGAATTATTGTTCAGTATGGTAGATGTAGTTGTATTAAGTTCATGATTTGGAAAAAATTATATAGATTCTAATATAGGGATTATGAATATATGTTTCATAATACTTAATTTTTTTAGATATATTATCTCCTGAATATTACCTAAAATGTTTTTTGGGGGGGGCTTAAAAACAACATTTATTTGAAGAATCATTTTAATTTTGTACTTAGTTATATTTAATTAGGAGTGTATATATTAACTAACAAATACTTTTACTTGATATTGAAAATAATTTGCTCAAGGTCATTTTAAAATGAATTCTTATTTCACATTATTTTAAGATTGTGCTATCAGTTCATTTAATAACTATTTTTTGAGTAATTTGTGAAAAATACTCATTGTGAAGATTTAATTTCTGCAGGTCTACTGTATATTATTGAAACACAGAAAGTTCTTGATCTCAGAATTAATTTGAAAGCTTCATATGTTATTATCCCACAAGATGGAATTTTCAGCCCTACGTCAAATCTGCTTCTTTTGGATCTTGGTCATTTAAAGGTATATACTAATAATATTTATCTTGGAATATGGTACTTAGGGTATTTCTTTGTTTAAAATATGTTTTGTTTTTTTAAGAAAGTTTGATTTGGTATATTGGTTTTTAGACTTATGAGAAATCTTTTCTGGTGAATAAAATGATTTCATTTAATTAGGTAGTTTTCCTACATTTCGAAAAGCAAAATGAACAATTGAACTCCACAGGTCAGAGGTGAACCAAAGAATTATAATTATACGTAGAATTCGAGAGTAATGCCTAAGGAGTTGATTTCCTTTTCAATTTAAGTTTATTACTGGATTAATTACAGTACAGAGGGTGTGAGGGAGTTCTGGAAGTAATCACATAATCTTCGTCCTTCTGAATTTTTGTATGTATATAACTTTAGATATTGATATTTTAATTTCTATTAAATAATCCTAAATTGAGAGATGGTTGTCTTGCATTTACCTAATTTACGTAGTTCTATCCACTTATGTATATTTTTATTCCTTAGTTTTTTTAAAAATATGTTTTGATTGATTTTAGAGAGAGGGAAGGAGAGGGATAGAGAGAGAGAGATATGTTGATGAGAAACATCGATTGGCTGCCTCCTGCACGCCCCATACTGGGGATCAATCCTGCAGTCTGGACATGTGTCCTGAGCTGGAATCGAACCTGTGATCTCCTGGTGCATAGGACCATGCTCAACCATGATCCACACACACAGGCTGGGCCTTCCTTAATTTTGAATAGAGAATACTTTTTTTTTTTTTGTATTTCCAGATTTGGACTGTTCAGGGGTGGGAACCTTTTTTTTTTGCCAAGACCCATTTGTATATTTATAACATAATTTGTGGGCAATACAAAATTATCCACTTAAAAATTAGCCTGCTATATTTGGTCAAATATTCAATTAAGTCACCCCTAATGCCTTGAAAGGGCCAGATCATATGATTTCATGGGCCTTATGTGGCTAGCGGGCTCGATGTTCCCACCCCTGGTTTATATAGTACCCCCTGATTATATATGGTTGATTAAGTTGATTAAAATAAAGTAAGATAAAAATTTAGTTCCTTAGTCACATTAGCCACATTCAAGTGTTTAATAGTCACAAGTGTCTAGTAGCTATTGTATTAAACAGCACAGATGGAGAACAAATTCAACATTGTAGAAAGTTCTATTGGATAACACTGCTCTATATCATTAAATGTAGAGGAATAGCTGTAACTATTTAAAGACCCAAGAAGGATGGATAATATAGGAATGCTCTTTCTGGCTTTCTAACAAATATGTGCCTTTTCTTGACATTCTCCGTTTTTCTATCTTTTATTCTTCAGTTGATAATTCTATAGACAACTGCTGAATTTACAGTTATAATATTTATACAGCTAATTATTCATATTTTAATGTGGTTATGGAATTGGTTCAAGGCAGTCTGTTATAGTTGAGAGAGCATAAGGTCAGCTGTAAGGATAGTAATCTTGTTTTGTGATCTTAGGCAATTTGCTTAATTTTTTGCTTAAAAGTCATTACTTTTCAAAGAGAGATACTGAATTTTGATTGTGTACACATGAGCTATATAAAATCTATATGTATGTATATAGTTTTATTTAAAAACCTATATACATATATATTTGTGTATATACCAATGTGTATGTGTGTGTGTATATATACATACATATATATATGTATATATGTATATATGTATATATATACACATATATATGTGTGTAAGATCTTGATATACTGCTGTGGAGTGATCTCCAAGATATTTATGTGAAAAAAGAAAAGTAGCCCTAACCAGTTTGGCTCAGCGGACAGAGCGTCGGCCTGCGGACTCAAGGGTTCCGGGTTCGATTCCAGTCAAGGGCATGTACCTTGGTTGCGGGCACATCCCCAGTGGGGAGTGTGCAGGAGGCAGCTGATCGATGTTTCTCTCATCGATGTTTCTAACTCTATCCCTCTCCCTTCCTCTCTGTAAAAAATCAATAAAATATATTTAAAAAGAAAAGTAGTGTGCATAGTACATCAATAAAGGGGAGATAAAAATAAGATACAAATATAACTTGCTTGAGGTCACATAAATGACAGAGTTGGAAATAAAATTCAGCTGTCCTAATATTTAGTCCTGGACTTTCAGTTCTTATTATAAAACTATTTAAATACCTGTCATCATGCCAAAGAAATGTTTTATAAGCCTTTTTGTTTTTAATAAAAAGGCTTCACACCAGATTTTAAAATAATTTAGATGTATTATTCTCCAGAACTAGCTTGGTTCCCTTCTTTTAATATAAAGAGTTAGGAAATATAACAATATATAAAAATTCACTTTATATCTAACCTTCTTCTTACACATGTCATGGATAAAGATTATTATTTTGTTTCATTAATTCTCACCAAAGATATTTTTTTCATTGATTTTTAGAGAGAGTAGAAGTAAGGGAGAGAGGAGGGAGGAGAGGGGGAGAGAGAGAGAGAGAGAGAGAAACATTGATGTGAGAGAGAGTTGACATCCACTGGTTGCCTCCCACAGGTGCTCCAACTGGGGCTGGGATCCAACCTGCAAACCAGGTATGTTCCCTTGATGGGGAATCAAACCTGCGATCCTTCAGTGGGTGTGCGAACACTCTACCCACTGAGCACGCTGGCCTTGGCTAAAGACATTTCTAATAGCCTTATATGTCAGCTTGTGAGTTTATCCTCCCCAGTTAACTTTTTATATTATATTCTGAAAGATGAAAACCTGATCTTTTCATTTTGGAGTATTTTGCACCATCTAAACTTTTAAAATTAACTTCTAGGTGACAAGCAAAAGTCGTTCACAATTACCAGATATGAAACAAGGTGGGGCCAGACTTGAAGAGATAATGCGTAGAGCTTATGATTCCTTTGATATTCACCTTACAAGCATTCAGCTGCTTTACAGCAGAGTTGGTAAGTATACAGTGCATTATGTATTGTTCATTTTGCTGAAGTGATTAATTAGGTGTTTAGGCAGTTTCTCTGAAGACCTTCATTCTAAATATGTTGGAGCTTCCATATTTTTTAATTAGAAGTATGTAGTAGATAAGAGTAATATCTAAATTGGGAGTGATTTTACCTCGCAAAAGATACTGTCAGTGTCTGGAGACATTTTTGGTTGTAACACATGGACAGTCGGGGCACCACTAGTATTTAGTGGATGAAGGTCAGGGATGCTACTAAACATAGAATGTAGAGGAATGTCAACAAAGACTTAATTTGGCCCAAATTCCAGTAGTGCTGATATTGACAAATCCTGATCTAGACCAGTGCTCTCCAGTATTTGCATAAGATTAGAAAACATTGACACATTTTTAAAAATATTTGTATTACACAGTGGAATAATCAGAAGAGACTACTCAAGAGGGAATGAAACCAGCCTAGGCATCCCCAGCTATAAATAGCCACTGCAAGATGGAGGTGGATCCCTATCTTAAGCATAACTTACCCCAATTCATTCTTTTGTACTAATCAGAAATCTCTGATCCAGACCTAGTCGTAGAGCCAGAAATTCACTTGTCAGGAGCTACTAAAGAATAGTGAAAGAGCCCTGATAATTTGAGCCCTCTTTCCACTGTGTTATATTGCTTTTGAATTCCTGGGTGTTAGTAAACATTCAGATAATTCAACAAAGGTGGATTGGTGACTGTTTTTAGAGATCTCTCTGTGTGTATATAGTCACATTTTAATTAACTGAGTTAACTAATGAAAGGAGAAGCAATAGAGAACCTGAAGTAATGGTTATTAAAAATGTTAGTTTATATAGGACTGGGACATTTTTGTTTTATTTGTCTGACTATATTTGCTTTAGGGCAGGGGTCCTCAAACTACGGCCCGTGGGCCACATGCAAATACAAATATTGTATTTGCTCCCATTTTGTTTTTTTACTTCAAAATAAGATATGTGCAGTGTGCATAGGAATTTGTTCATAGTTTTTTTTTAAACTATAGTCCGGCCCTCCAATGGTCTGAGGGACAGTGAACTGGCTCCCTGTTTAAAAAGTTTGAGGACCCCTGCTTTAGGGTAATGAAATTGGTTTTTGTTTTTATCATATTCCAGTTGGTGTCAAAGGAGTATAGTGGGTGGCGCATGTAAATTATTTATAGAAAATTCATAAATTTTTTTCAGTAAATAAATTACTAAATTTTGGTATGTCTGGTACCTGTTGGTCACTAGTTTTTGAAGCCCATTAGCTTATACTTATATTTAAGGTATTGAGATGCTTGTGAAAAAAAATTGAAATACATCATTATTGTCTGAAAAGTATTGGAATTCCTTAGAATGTTTTTGAGAAAAGTATTGGAATTCCTTGGAATGTTTTTGAGAAGCATTAACTATTCTTAAAAAAGTATTTTTTGAGCAAAGGTTTTTGACATTAGGTTACTTTCTGTGATTGTCATATATTCTTTTGATAAATACTGAAATACAGACTCTGAATATCATAGTTTTTTACCTGTAAATTGAGAAGTGAAGAAATATGTCTTTCATCTCAGTATATTTAGAATTCAAAAATTGTCATAAGATCCATTTTATTATCTATCTCCAAGAATCTAATCCTTTGTTCGCTTGGTTTTTTTTGGCTGAGGATTTTATCTGACTTACGGAATTATTAGGTTCAAATGAGATCATGCATGTAATGTATTTCACTGCATATCCTTTTGCTGTTTTTTTCAATGTATGTACCTATGAGTATATGGAATATGCTTGTGTGTTGCTTATGAGTGGGAATATTTTGAGTGCGTTTTTAACATGACATGTAGTATTATATCCTGTTTTTTCTTTCACTTACCTGTAATATTTTGGGCACTTGAATCCATGACCTTTAAAAAATATGTATATTTTTATTGATTTCAGAGAGATAGTGAGAGGGAGAGATAGAAACATCAATGATGAGAGAGAATCACTGATCAAATGCCTCCTACATGCCCCACACTGGGGATTGAGCCCACAACCTGGGCAAGTGCTCTGACTGGGAATCGAACCGTGATCTCCTGGTTCACAGGAAAACGCTTAACCACTGATCCATGCCAGCCGGGGCTGAATCCATGATTTTTATCTAATGTTCTAAGGCTACTCTGTCAGTTACTTAGCATTGCCTTATTGAAAATTTAGGCTTGTAACACTGCAGTGAATGTTGCCAGACCTGGATGTAAATTTCAGCTTTTCTTACTACCTAGCCTTTTGGCCATAAGCAAGTTATACATTCCTGTGTCTCAGTTTTCTAAAATGAGATGGTTATACATCATTGTGAGAATTAAGTGAAAGTTTAAACATTGCCTAGAGCGGTACCAGTTACAAATCTTGAATAAATGGCAGCTTTTGTGAGTTAATACTGAAAAACTGCGATCTTCCTTACTTTAGTCATTATTGCCTTAGAGCAGTGGTTCTCAACCTGTGGGTTGCGACCCCTTTGGCAGTTCGAACAACCCTTTCATGGGGGTCGCCTAAGACCATCCTGCATATCAGATATTTACATTATGATTCATAACAGTAGCAACATTACAGTTATGAAGTAGCAACGAAAATAATTTTATGATTGGGTCACAACATGAGGAACTGTATTTAAAGGGCCAGAAGGTTGAGAACCACTGCCTTAGAGCCATGTTGGGTTTTTGGTAAAGTATTTAGCTGGTTACAGTGATTACCAGTGAATGCGCAGTAGATTTGATTAAAACTATGTTGTTGTTTCTTATAAGCATTTTTCCTATTAAAACGCAGTCTTGTGAAGCAGCAGAAGTAAAATGTGAAAGGGAAAAGAATTTACCTGCCAATTGTTGTGTGTGTGTGCCTGGGCATGTGGTATTAAAGATTATCTTGATGTGGGTGGGAAGGTTTCCCCATATCATGCAGTGTGTGACTATGAAGTATTAAAAATAATTTTAGGTTTAGTGTCTTTCAAATTACACATGTGTTAAATATACTGTTTTCTATAATTAGGTGATAATTGGAAAGAAGCACGAAAACTCAATGTATCTACACAGCATGTTTTGGTACCTTTGCACTTCAATGTGGAATTCTCTAAGGCCATGGTTTTCATGGATATAAGGATGCCGAAGTATGTATTGTTCGTTTCATGTGGTAATAGATTTTCTTAGTAATTCTGAAGCTAAGGCAATACCATATTTCATTGATTCTCAGTCCTCAGGCTGACACTCTACCAACTGAGCCAAAACAGCTAAGACCAATATGTTGCCTTTTCTGATTAGCATCTTGCACTTAGTAACATGCATTTAAAGTTCTTCCATGTCTTCTCATGACTTCATAGCTCATTTCTTTTTAGTTCTGAATAATATTCCATTGTCTGTTATACCACAGTTTATCTAGTCACCTATTGACAGACATCTTGGTTGCTTCCAGGTTTTGACTATACAGTTGGAATATAAAGTTTATGTGGATAAGCTTCATTCATATGAAATTATGAGTAAAGATGTTATAAACATTTGTGTGATGGTTTTTGTGGGGACATAAGTTTCAACTCCTTTGGGTATATACCAAGGAGCTCAGTAACTGGATCTATGGTTAAATAATGTTTACTTCTGTGAGAAGACACCAAACTTCTTCCAAAGTGGCTGCACCTTTTTGCATTTCCAACAGCAACGAATGAGAGTTCCTGCTGTTCACACCATTGCCATTATTTGGTATTGTCAATATTCCAGATTTTGGTCATTCTAATAAGTGCGTTGTGGTTTCATTGTCTCTTATAGAGCAGAAGTTTTAATTTTAATGAGGTCCAGTTTATCAATTTTTATTTTTTCATGAATTGTGCCTTTGTATAAAAAGATGTCATGGCCATGTCTGAAGTAAACTAGGTTTTCGTGAATTTATCTTTTGGAGTTCTGTCGTTTTTTGTTTTACATTTAGGTCTGTAATCCATTTTGAGTTTTGTGAAGGGTTAAGGTCTTTTATCTAGATTCATTTTTCTTGCATGTAGGTGTCCAGTTATTCCACCACCATTTGTTGAAGTGAATGTCTTTGCTCCATTGTATTGTGTTTGGAGCCTGATCCAAGACCAGTTGACTGTATTTTTGGAGGTCTATTCCAGGGCCCTCTATTCTGGCTGAGTGATCTCTTTGTTTACTCTTTCACTAGTATCAGTGTCTTATTTACTGTAGCTTTATAGTAAGTCTTGAAGTCAGGGAGTGTCAGTCTACCAACCTTGTTCTTCTCCTCTAATATTATGTTGGCTATTCTGTTCTTTTGCATCTTCATACAAATTTTAGAATTATTTTGTTAATATTCATTAAATAAGTTGCTGGGATTTTGTTCATGATTGCATTGAATCTACAGATCAATTTGGGAAGAATTGACATTTTGACAATATTGAGTCTTCCTACTTATGAAATGGAGTGTCTGTATTTATGTAGTTCTCTGATTTCATTCTTCAGAGTTCTGCAGTTTTTCTCTGTAGATCTTGTATATATCTTGTTAGATTTATACCTGAGTATTTCTGTTAGGGGCACTAATATAAATAATATTGTGTTTTTAATTTCAAATTCCACTTTTTTGTTGTTGGTTTATAGGAAAGGGATTGACTATTGTGTGTTAAGTTTGTACCTTGCAACCTTACAATAATGGCTATTAGTTCCATGGCTATTAGTTTTTTGTTTTGTTTTATTTAATTTTGCTTTTCTTTTATTATTTGGGTTTTCTATATAGGCCACATTTCATCATTGAACAAAGATAGTTCTATGTTTTCTTTTCCAATCTATATGGCTTTTATTTCCTTTTCTTGCTTTATTGCATTGGCTAGGTCTTTAGGTACCATCTTGAAAAGGAGTGATGAGAGGAATATCTTTGCTTTATACCTAATCTTAGTTGGAAAACATTGAGTTTCTTCACTAAGTATAATGTTAACTGATGATTTTTCCAGTTGAGGAAGTTGTCCTTTAGTCTAGTTGACTGAGAGTTCTTTTTTTTTTTTAAATTATGAATGTATGTTGGATTTTGTCACATGGATCTATTTATATGATCATGTAATTTTTCCTTTTCAGTCAGGTCAGAATTTTAAAATTGGTTTTAGATGTATAATCTCTTAGACAAGTTATTTGAACATGTTAAAGCCTTAGTTTCCTGATAGGAACTGTATACATATGGGAACTTTATAAGAAATAGGGGACAGAAATAAATGGACTCCCTCTTGGGTTGTGAGACTATTTAGCATAATGCATATCAAGTGCTTTCCTTAATGCCTATCATGTAATTAACACTTGATAAATAGTCATTGTTAACTGTCCTTGGCAAATAATAAAAGAGATAATAAACATAATAACATTAAAAAATAAGCTTCTGAAAAATAATGAGATTATTTTATCTAATGAGACTGGTCAATAGGTCAAATGTAAATTTTAGTGGAGATTATGGGATAGTTTGTCCATGGACGGTGGATAATTTTTAGTGGTAAAATCACATTTGATTATTTTTGGATAATTTAAGGGAAACAGTCTCATCCTTTTAATTAATTCACTTAAATCAGAATGAAAATTGCTTTATAGTGATTCCCCTCTTTTTGAAATAGATTCAAGATTTTTGGAAAGTTACCACTGATTTCTTTGCGAATCTCAGATAAAAAGCTTCAAGGAATTTTGGAATTGATTGAAAGCATTCCAAAACCCACACCTGCAACTGAAGTACATGCCCCTGTCAAGCCATTTCAGGTAATGTTATTTACAAAATTAACAAAAGCAAAAATTAAAAAGAATTCACAAATAGTATTTTAACAACCCCAGAAATTTAGGGTAAAAACAACTCAATTCATTATGAACAGACCTTTAAAAATTACTACATTTTAAAAGAGCAAATGATGAAGTAAAAAATGCATATCATAAAGAAAAGTGATGTCTACCTATCTTCACTTTTCCAGCCTCTAATTTTTCTCCTCAGTGATAACACTATTAACCATTGCATCTCTAGTTTTCTTAAAATGTTTATGACATATGCTAGTACACACACATACAAACATATGCACCTGTGTGTATGTGCACATACAAGTATATATATTGTGTTCTTAAAATTTATGTAAGTGGGAATACACTTACTGTTCTGAATCTGTATTCTTTAATTATAATTATCTATGTTACACACCTCAAAGATATTTTCCTGTTAGCACAGATCTACCTTATTCTTTTTTATGGTGATATATAGGATGGGGCAAAAGTAGATTTACAGTTGTGAGCACAGAGTTTATTTTGTTATTTTCCACATGAGCCTACTTTTCCCCAGCCTGTAGTAGTGAATTATGTGAGTATACTATCCTTTAACTAACATAATCCGTTTTGATGGGCATTCGTATTGTTATGAGTGTTCATAGTTATAAAAGAATGGTTTTGAACTTCCTTATTCATTTATTTGGGTATATTTTAATTATTATATAAATTCCTAGAAGTAGAATTATTGAGTAAAAAACTATAAATTTTATAATTTAATGAACTTTGCCAAATTTCTTTTCTACTTTGAGTACTAATTTATAGTCCCACCAATAGTAAATAGTAAATGTTTATCCATTCTCATTAATCTTGACTATTAAAAAATGTTAAATTCTATTAAATGAAAAAATGTTATCTTGTGGTTTTGATTCAAATTTCTTTATAAATAATATGGAACCTATTTTCATAAGTGTATTGGGTATATGCATTTCTAATTCTGAAAACAGCTGTTTGTGTCTTTTGTTAAGTTACGGTTTTCTAGCTAAGGAAATTAGCACTTTTTAAAAAATGTGTTAAAAAATGTGTTATTTTTTAAAATCTGATACATTTATTTTTGCCATGCCGAATTTTTTATATTTTATGTAGTCAAAGTTACTAGATTTTTCCTTCATGATTTCTGGGTTTTATATTATACTAGAGGCCCAGTGCACAAAAATTTGTGCACTCAGGGGGAGGGGGTGTCCCTCAGCCTGGCCTGTGCCCTCTTACAGTCTGGGACCCCTCAGGGGATGACCACTTGCTGGCTTAGGCCTGCTCCCCAGGGGATTGGACCTAAGATGGCAATCAGACATCCCTCTGGCAGCCCGGCAGCCCGGCAGCCCTCGGGGGATGTCCACTTGCCAGCAGGGAGCAGACCTAAGCTGCAGTCAGACATCCTTAGTGCTGCTGAGGAGGCAGGAGAGGCTCCCACCACCACCGCTGTACTGGCAGCCATCAGCCTGGCTTGTGGCTGAGCAGACCTCCCCCATGTGAGAGCGCACTGACCACCAGACAGCAGCACCTGCATGGAGCGTCTGCCCCCTGGTGGTCAGTGTGTGTCATAGTGACCAGTCATTCCCAGTCATTCCCAGTCTTTCTGCTGTTAGGGTCAGTTTGTATATTAGCCTTTTACTATAAAGGATAGCGGCCTGGTGCACGGGTGGGGGCCGGCAGGTTTGCCCTGAAGAGTGTCCCGGATCAGGGTGGGGGTCCCGCTTGGGTGCCTGGCCAGCCTGGATGAGAGGCTGATGGCTGTTTGCACCTGGTCACATCCCCTTTAGGATGGGGGTCCCCACTGGGGTGCCTGGCCAGTCTGGATGAGGGGCTGAGGGCTGTTTTCAGGCTGGCGGGCGACTGAAGCTCCTAGCCTCTCCTTTTTTTCTTTTTCTTTTGATTCTGGGATTTATTTACCTTCTATATCTGTCACTGGAGCTGAGAGCCAGCTCCAGCTCTGAGGCCTGGCTGGCTGAAAGCAGGTATCTGGGTTTGTTTAGCTTCTATAATTGAAACTCTTTTGCCATCACTGGCGCTCTAAGCTCTGAGGCCCTGGCCAGCTGAAAGCAGGTATCTGGGGTTTGTTTAGCTTCTATAATTGAAACATTGTTGCTTCCGGAGCTCATAGCCGGGCCGCGGCAGGCGGGGAACCTTGGCTTCCTCCTTCGCTGGAGCAAGCAAACCTCATGTTCGCTTCAGCTGCGTGGCTGCCGGCCGCCATCATGGTTGGCAGTTAATTTGCATACCTTGCTGATTAGCCAATGGGAAGCGTAGCGGATCTACGGTTAATTACCCTATTTGTCTATTATTAGATAGGATGCCTTACCTCTCCTTACAAATGAATTTCAAAAAGAAAATATCGCCGAAACCGGTTTGGCTCAGTGGATAGAGCGTCGGCCTGCGGATTGAGGGGTCCCAGGTTCGATTCCGGTCAAGGGCATGTACCTGGGTTGCGGGCATATCCCCAGTGGGAGATGTGCAGGAGGCAGCTGATCGATGTTTCTCTCTCATTGATGTTTCTAACTCTCTATCTCTCTCCCTTCCTCTCTGTAAAAAATCAATAAAATATATTTAAAAAAAAAGAAAATATCTATTCACCTTTTTCTCTTTTTAACATTCTGATTTTTTTAGGTTTAACATTTTACTTTTAAAATAATTTCAAACTTATAGAAATCTTGTAAAAATAGTGTAAAGAAGTTTTTTCTCAAACCATTTGAGAGTAAGTTACTGATATGTTGTACCATTACACTAAACACTTTAGTGTGTTGCTATATTTTTTCATAGTCTGTTGCTGAGCTTATTTATTTTTTAAGAGCAGAGGTTTTAAATTTGATGAAACTTAATTTATACTATATATAGATATTTTTTTAATGGACGAAGCTTTTTATCTCATCTGAAGCCTTTGCCTAACATGTGGTCAAAAAGTCCTTTAATTGTCATTCTATTACTTTTTGTCCTTCATGGTTTCTTACAAGAAATCTGTTAATTTAACGATACCTCGTATAAGGAGACTGGCTTCTTCTCTCTTTGAGTGTCATTTAACTGATTATGTTTTGGTATGGGTCTATTTGAGTGTATGTTACTTTGATTTTAGTAAACTTGTATTTTTTTAGATTCATGTATTTTATCACATTTGGCTGTTATTTTTTGACTATTATTTTTGAAGACTTTTCTTCTGTCCCATTTCTGTTCTGCTGGGATTTTCATATTGCATATATTTATTCCATGGTGTCCCACAGGTCTCATAGGCTTTGTTCACTTTTCTTTATTCCTTCTTGTCAATTTTGATAGACCTGTCTTAATTTTCTGATTCTTTCTTCTGCTAGCTCAAATATCTTATTGAAATTCTCGAATGCATTTTTTTAGTTATTGTACTTTTCACATCTAGAATTTTTGTTTCATTTCTTTTTATAATTCCTATCTTCTTATTAATATTTTCTACTTATTGTGACCTCACTATTTTCTTTTTCTTTAGTTCTTCACAGTTCTTTCTAGCTGAGAGTATTTAAGACAGTTTAAAGTTTTTGCAGTTAAGTCCAATACCTGTAATTTCTCTTACACTGTTTTCTGCCTTTTTTTTTTTTTTTTTTTTACTGTGCATGGGTGATACTTTCTTATTTCTTTGCATGCATTATTCTATTGTAACCTGACAAAGGAATTATGAGAAAAGAAAACTATAGACTAATGTGTTCATTAACACAGATGTAAAAATCCTTAACAAATAGTACAACCAAATATTTTGATATGTAAAAAATATATCATACTATAACCAAACACATTTATTCTAAGAAAGCAAATATGGTTCACCAGTCTGTGTTATTAACCACATTCATAGAGTAAAGGAGAAAAAATATCTGATCATCTCAGTAGAAGAAGAAAAAGTATTGACAGAATCCAACAATCATTCATGCTAAAGACTGTTAACAAACTGAGGGGGAAAAGTAGCATCCACTACCTGGTAAAGAACATCTTGGATAAAAACCTATAGCTGATATCATTCTTAATTTGAAAAACACTAAATGCTTTCCATATCATCTTTTCATAAGATCAGGAATATCTTTTCTCACCACTTCTATTTAGACTTATATACTGAAGGTTTTAGCCTCTGCAGTAGTCAAGAAGAATAAAGACAGGATGGAAACAGAAAATAAAAACTATATTTATTTGCAGATTACATGATCTTTTATGCACAAAGTTCTAAGGAATGTGGAAGAATACTGCTAGAAAAGTAAGCAGGTTTCAGCATACATTATCAATGCAAATAATTAGTTTCTAAAAATGAAAATAAGGAAAAATTCCACTTATAATAGCATTAAAAGAAGTTAAAATACATAGGAAAAAATTAAACTACAAATCCTATATACTTACAACTATAAAACATTTCTGAAAAAAAAAATAAGACCTAAATAGATGGAATGATATACATAATCAAGCAAGGTTGGAAGATTGACTTAATTAACATGACAGTTTTCACCAAACTCCATAGGTTTCTTATAATGAAAATACCAAAAGACTTTTCTCCTGGAAACTAACAAGCATCTATAAAGTACATATGGTAATGCAAAAGATGCATATTAGCCAAAACAATTTTGAATAAAAATAATGTTGGAGAATATCTAATACTTGATGTTAAGGTTTATTTTATAGCTACTTTATTCAAGAAAGTGCTGTAGTGGCATAAGAGTCTATCTGTCTATCTATCTACCTATCTATATATATAAAAGCCTAGGTGACCATTAGGACGGAATGACCGGAACAACCGGTCACTGTGATGCGCACTTACCACCAGGAGGCAGACTCTCAACGCAGGAGCTGCCCCCCAGCCCACAGGCCCCAATAGCTGATGGGGCCTGGAGGTTAACCTCCTGGTCTGTACCCTGGCCAGCAGGCCCTAATCACCTGATCGAGGCCAGCTGGCCAATCTCCCAGTCCCTCCCCTTGGCTGGCAGGTCCTGATCACCCTATCAGGGCCGGGCCCCAGGCTGGGATGGGAAACCGGGAGTGGGTGGCGGCAGATGCGGATGGTGAGGGAAGGAGGAGGGGGGAGTCGGGGAACCGCGCACTGGTGGTGTGTGGGCAGTGAGGGAAGGAGGAGGTGGGGAGGCAGGGAACTTGAATGGCCCTGAATGCCAATCAGGCCTAGGGACCCCACCCATGCAGGAATTTCGTGCACCGGGCCTCTAGTAGACATATAAGTAAATAAGGTAAAATAGAGTCCAGAAATAAATTCACAGAGTAATATATGGTTAATATATATTTGTTTTCTTACAAAGTTAAGTCCAGTTAAATAGGGGGAAGAATAGTCCTTACAACAAATGGTTCTGAAATAACTATTTTGTGTGTGGGGGGGAGGGGAGGGTCAACATTTACCCTTAAATGGTAAATGAAATTTAACTTAAATAGAACATAGACCTAAATGTAAATGGCTAAGGGTATAAAGTTTCTTTAACAAAAAAATGTAAGAGAAAAATCTTTGAGTCCTTGTGGTAAGTAAAGATATCTTGGGTTTTAAAAAATGCAAATATGGAAGAAGAAAAAAATTACACTTCATGAAATTAAAATTTTCTGATTTTTGAAAGACACTTAAAGATGAAAAAGGCAAACTGATCAATTGGGAAAAAATGTTTGCAACACATAACTTAAAAACTTATCCAACATGTATAAGGAAGTCAACAGCCAAATAAGAAATGAGCAGACAGACACATGACTAGGTGTGCCTTTGTTACTCATCAGGAAAATGCAAAATAAAACAATTCTTTTATGACTTTAGTTGTCAAAAATTTTAGTACATTAAAAATTAAAATTAGGGCATCATAGTCATTACCTTTTGGAAGTATGTGTAATAATTCTGGAGAGCATGAGGGAGCTTCTGAGTTGCTGGTAATGTTCTGGATCTGGATTTTGGGTTCATGAGTGTGTTTACTTGAAAATTTATTGAATTTTATACTTAGAGTTACGTACTCCTATGTAGTAGTTTACATTTTAATAAAAATGTTTTCCCAAAATGAAAAGGATTCAGAGAAGGACAAACACAAATAACCCATGACCTATATTATGATGTGTAACTATTGTGAAATTGTCATTAAAACTAGGATGAAATTGGCAGTGACATTGGCAGTATTTAAAATGTTTGAAAATGTTAAGCATTTGTGAGGTTATGGAGCCATATAAATTTTAATCTGCTGCCGATGGTAGTGTAATCTGGACAAAGAATTAATGGTGTATTCATCAATGGGATATAGTATAGCAATAAGAATGAGAAATTCAATATAGATAAAATTAGAGATTATTTTGTAGAGTAATGCACAGGAAAATATGTGCAATATTTTCTTCTTCTGCAGTATAGAAAGATGCAGAGGTAAAATGCAATATTTAGAAAATCATTCATAGGTTAAAAAACACATAAGCTAAATAAAAGCAAGTGGTAGGGAATGTGATCAAGGGAGGAGCACATCAAGTGCTCCTAGGTGAGGTATGGTATTGTTTTGTTTCTTGGCCTGGGTAGGAAGATTCAGGAGTGTCTTTTATTATGATTTTTAAACTGTATTACATGTTTTTGTATGCTATATTTCAGAGAACAGTAAAGATATTTACTGAAATATATTTTAAAAGTTACAACTGCAACTCCTCAACTAGTGAGGCTTTAAATATTGAGATTTTTGTTTGTTTCTCATGGATGTCATGAAGGTGGCTTCCTTATTTTGTAAGATGTTAAGTTTAGATATATCTAAGATCTCTTTCTGCTCAAAGCCTCTCAACAAAAAAAATTAAAATAGTTCTGCAGTTTATATTTAGCTCTGATATTGTAAAAACACTTCTTTAAATATACATTTTATAATTTAATTGTCTAATTCAGACTGGATTTCTCAGTTTCTTTTTTGGGGGCCATCACAATTATCTTAGAACTCTGAATAAAAAATCTTTGTGCTAATAAACAGTGAATTCCTTTTCTTTCAGATGCAAAGGTCCACTTCTTTGGGAGCACCACAGATTTCACAGAAAGTGATTCCTCTCTTGGAACTTGCAGGTGTTGAATATGGTAAAATGAAAACCGCTTTAGGAAATTCTCCTTATTATAAATATCTTTATGGGAATAATTTTTATTTTAAAACCATATAAAAATTTCAGGCAATAGCAGACATTTGTATGTTTTCCAGAAATTTTACTAAAATTTCTTTAAAACAGTATAATTTGGATGTTCCTTAAAGTTACTCTTCCAGTGGGAATTTTGGTACATAAAAGTTGACCTCAATTGCAAGGACCACTAGTAATTATCTTAATTCTGCTGTGAGCTAAGAGATCCCATGAAACTTTTTAGATGTCTAATTCATAATGTGTTACTTAATTATGTGAGTATTTTGTTATTGTAAGTTTTTAGATTTTATATTTTCCTTTTTTATTAAAGGAATAAAATCAAGTCTTAATATATACTTAAACATGAAAACTGCTAAATATTTTGACATCAAAAAACTGCTTTTTCTTGGCTACATTGGAAATAAAAATAAATGTATTTTTCAGTTTTTAAGACTTTTAAAATTGCTAAGTGTTAAATAACAAATTGCTATGTTGATTCTCAGGTTTCTAGAGCATGTTTTCCTTTGTGTGTGGTGACAAGGAAGGAAGGGTAGAGAGGGGTGAGGAGGGGAGGGGATGTTTGTGAGATTATCTACTCTAAATTCAGTCTTAGGTTATTAGGGATATAGTTTAGCTGGTTTTAGCTTCCTTTAAACTTTCTTTTAATGGTTTTACTAGTTTTTGAGTTCTTTTTCAATAACAAATTCTAAAAATTTATAATCATATATATATATGTATATATATATATATATATATATATATGTATGTGTGTGTGTGTTATATCCTATATAATAAAAGAGAAACACGCAAATTAACCATTCCTCTGCTTCACTCAAGCCATATGCAAAAGCCATGCCCACTAGCCAATCAGGGGGGAGTGTGCAAATTAACCCAACTAAGATGGCAGTGGCCACAGAACTGGAGCAAGCAGGAGGCTTGGGTTGCCCTGGGCAATGGAGGAAGCCAAGCTTCCCGCCTGCCCTGGCTGGACCTGGGTTCTGCTCAAGGCTACAAATTTTCAATTATAGAAGATAAATAAATCCCAGAAAAGAAAAAAAAAAAAAAAAGAGAGGCTGGGAGCTTGGGTCGCTAGGGAGCTTGGCCAGCCTGAAAACAGCCATCAGCCCCTCACCCAGGCTGGCCAGACACCCCAGTGAGGACCTGCACCCTGAAGGGACTGTGGCCAGCCTGCAAATAGCCATCAGCCCCTCACCCAGGCTGGCCACACCCCATGGGATGAGGGTCCCTGCTAAGGGGCTTAGCCAGCCTGGGTGTGGCCAGCCTGAAAACAGCACTCAGCCCCTTACTCAGGCTGGCCAGGCACCCCAGTGGGACCCCCACCCTGATCCGGAACACTCTTCAGGGCAAACCAGCCAGCCCCCACCCATGCACCAGGCCTCTATCCTATATAATAAAAGGATAATATGCAAATTGACCCTAACTGCAGAACAACTGGGAATGACTGGTTACTATGACACATACTGATCACCAGGGGGCAGATGCTCAATGCAGGAGTTTCCCCCTGGTGGTCAGTGTGCTCCCACAGGGGGAGCTCTGCTCAGCCACAAGCCAGGCTGAAGGCTGCCAGGACAGCAGTGGTTGCAGGAGCCTCTTCTGCCTCCTCAGCAGCACTAAGGATGTCCAACTGCAGCTTAGGCCTGCTCCCCACTAGCAAGTGAGCTGGGGTCCAACCCCAGCAGGTCCAGGGGTCCCCAAAGGTGTGGACGGAGTCAGCGAAGAAGGAATGACATGGAGACAGCATTCAGTTGATCAGCAGCCTAGCCAGGATCTCTAGCCAAGTTCTGTCCAGGATCTCCAGCGAAGTTCTGGTTAGGATCTCCAGCCAGGTTCTGTGTCCATGTTCTCTTGCTAGGTTCTCCAGCCAGGTTCTCCAGGTTCTCCAGCCAGGTTCTGTAGCAATGTTCCCTCACTAGGTTCTGTCCAGGTTCTCCAGCCAGGTTCTCTCGCTAGGTTCTGTCTCTAGGTTCTGTGGCCAGTTTCTGTCCCGGATCTTTTGCCATGTTCTCTCCAGCGAAGTTCTTCTGTCTCTAGGTTCTGTGTAGGTTCTGTGTGTAGGTTCTGTGTGTAGGTTCTGTGTGTGTCCTGTTGTCTTGTTATGTCTGTATTTATACCAGTTGATTCCAATCCTATCAATCTCTATTCCTAAGGTTAGGGCGTTTCTTATCTCCATTCCAGGGAGTAAAGATTATGTAGCTTAAGCATGATTGTTCGTAGTTAAAGTGATTAATTACGGGCCTGGGACTTAGTTAAGGGGTTTTATTCCCTCCCTAACTTCAGGGGAAAATCCCTACCTGGGGAAACAACCTTTCTCAGAGACCTTGGTTAAAACACATAGTGCCAAGAAGGTGAGCAAACATATTAAGAACAGTATGCCATGTATGCCAGGTCCCTTGAAACAGCAAGGATGGACCGGCTCCCGGCACAAGTGGACATTCCCCGAGGGCTCCTGGGCTGCCAGAGGGATGTCTGACTGCCAGCTTAGGCCCGATCCCCCTGGGGAGCGTGCCTAAGCCAGCAAGTGGACTTCCCCCGAGGGCTTCCAGACTGCGAGAGGGCACAGGCTGGGCTGAGGGACCTCTCCCCTCCCCCTCCCCCTAGTGCACAAATTTTTGTGCACCGGGCCTCTAGTCCTATATAGTAAAACCCTCATATCCAAATCGACAGAACGGCAGAACGTCCGGTTGCTATGATGTGCACTGACCACCAGGGGGCAGACGCTCAACACAGAAGCTGCCCCCTGGTGGTCAGTGTGCTTCCACAGGAGAAGCTCTGCTCAGCCAGAAGCCTTGAGCCTGGCTCATGGCTGGCCAGCACAGTGGCGGTGGCGGATGCTTATCCCGCCTCCTCAGTAGAGTTAAGGACACCTTGGAGGATGTCCGCCTGCTGGCTTAAGCTGGCAGGTGGACATCCCCTGAGGGTTCCTGGATTGTGAGACGATGCAGGCTGTGCTGAGGGACACCCCCCCCCCCACCTCTCCGTGCACAAATGTTGTGTACTGGGCCTCTAGTGTGTGTGTGTGTGTGTGTGTGTGTGTGTGTGTGTGTGTGTATGACATAGTATTCCATCTCAGTTTATTCATTCAAACTTCCATACCTGCCTTCTGCTTTTAATTAATATTGCAGAGTTTGTAACTAAGTCCTTTTTTGATCTCCAGGTAGAATGAGCATGTTAGTGTGTTCCTCTGAATATTCATAATGTAGTAATTATTCACATTGTCATTTGCTATAAAATTTAACCAGTTTTAGATAGACCAATGATTTTAAAAGGTGATGTTCATTAAGCTAAACATTGCATTTTATAATTTTCAATACTTTCTTGTCATCAAGAGTGTTATTTGTTCAGATATAATCTCTGTATTTTTAAGATTTCTTTTTTTATCTTTATATTAATAAAAAAAGACCCTAGTGTGTTAGTGTTCATATTTACTTTAGAAAAATTATAAATGTGTTATTAAGTAAATCATTGGTTATTGACTTAAACAATGTTCTCTAATATTTAGAGTCAGAGGAGGAATTTTATGATGCACCATGTAGTCCCGTGGAAGAATATTTTCAGTCAACAGCTAGCGTTAAAAGTTGTCAACAAAATAAGATTCCAGAGTTGGATTGTTCAAAAAATATGATTCAGTATAAAATAAGATTTGAAGTGCCAGAGGTATGTACCATTATAAAATTGATATTTGGTTCTTATTTCTATTCACATCTTATTTATATAGTGTTATTACTAATAGGCACTGTTGCTTTCATTCTATTTAAGCTGAATCCAGATGTTATTCTGTTGTCCTTCTTTCCTTTTTTTGTGTGTATATTGTATGTTTGTGTGCTTATAAAATCTTTCCTAAATTTTAAATACATATTTATGTCATATGTATACCTCATAAATCCATATGTAACCATCATCTACATAAGCAGTTGTTTGATTTAAAAAATGATCGTTTCTTTTTTCTTCTCCAGGTATCGATTCAATTTTATCATCTTGTTGAAGATTGTGAACTACCTGTGGTAGAAATTGTTGTCTTAGGATTGGGCACAGAAGTAGAACTTAGAACATTTGATTTGAAAGCCAATGCCTTTTTGAAAGAATTCTGCTTAAAATGCCCAGAATACTTGGGTAAGAATCTGTTTTAAAATAAGTAATTTTACTATTTGACTACCTACTGTAGAGTTTTTAATACTGTAGGCATTAAATAAGTATATTTGCTAAAAAATTCTCAGAAAAATATTATATTATGAATTAGTATATATCTACTTATATAAAAACCCTGGTTGTAACATCATGACCTGAGGTGCGACCAACTGGAAGGAAGTCAGTCCTACAGGGGTTGTTTTGGAAACGGCTGTACCCTCTCCCGAGCTGTTTCCTGGAGCTGTTTTGGTAAGGGCGGGGTTTGAGGCAGGGACCCCGCCCTCGGAACGTGGAGGCATATCTTTATAAAGTGTGCCGCACCAGCACGGCCAAGGGTGAACCTGAATGGGGAGGCTGAAAGGCTTAGAAAAGACAGACAAGAGAATGAAAGCTGGGTCTTGGTGGGACATGCTTCTCTGAGAGACAGCGACCACGCCCAGAGCCATGTCTTTATTTTATAGCAGATGCCAGGAGGCAAAGTAAGGGCATGACCAAGATGTTTACAACATTCTCCTGGGTTTCAATCCTACTCAACTACATGCACCTGAACTCTATCAAGCCTACATCACTCAGGCACTTGGGGCCATGTGTTTCGACCATAAGTTCAAGCTTACAACTATAGCTGTTGGCTATAATTGTGCTGGGAGGGCCTTGCCCTCCAAGCTGGGTCTTGCATGTGGCAATGAGAGGACTGTGCTCTTTCATCAGCCCAAGGTTTCAACCTGTCCAAAACACTGTAGTGGCTCCCCACAATAAAGTTTTAATACATTATATTAGAGGTTGTGGTGGTACTGTTTTACCCACAGCATCTACAGGAATTGCTGCAAATTTACTTCTCGGTGGAAGAACCTTTCATTCCCAATATAAATGACCAATTCCATTAAATGAAACTTAATTTCTAGACTTGATACAAATAGTGAAGTTGCTAAAACTATTAAAAAGGCCCAACTTCTCATTATTGATGAATGCATCATGGCATCCAGTCATGCTATGAACGCCATAGACAGATTACTAAGAGAAATTGTGAATTTGAATGTTGTATTTGGTGGGAAAGTTCTTCTTGGAGGGGATTTTTGACAATGTCTCAGTATTGTACCACATGCTATGGGATCAGCCATAGTACAAACGAGTTTAAAGTACTGTAATGTTTGGGGATGTTTCAGATAATTGTCTCTTACAACAAATATGAGATCAAAGGGCTCTGCTTATAGTGAATAGTTAGTAAAACTTGGAGATGGCAAAGTTGATAGCAGTTTTCATTTAGGAATGGATATTATTGAAATCCCCTGTGAAATGATTTGTAATGGATTTATTATTGAAGCTACCTTTGGAAATAGTATATCTATAGATAATATTAAAAATATATCTAAACATGCAATTCTCTGTCAAAAAAAATGAGCACGTTCAAAAATTAAATGAAGACATTTTGGATATACTCGATGGAGATTTTCACACATATTTGTGTGATGATTCCATTGATTCAACAGATGATGCTGAAAAGGAAAATTTTGCCATCGAATTTCTAAATAGTATTACTCCTTCGGGAATGCTGTGTCATAAGTTAAAATTGAAAGTGGTTCAATCATCATGCTATTCAGAAATCTCAGTAGTAAATAGGGTCTTTGTAATGGTACCAGATTTATTATCAAAAGATTATGACCTAACATTATCGAAGCTGAAGTAATTAACAGGATCTGCAGGGGAGAGGTTGTTCTGATTCCAAGAATTGATTTGTCCCCATCTCACACTAGTCTCCCATTTAAATTAATTTGACGGCAGTTTCCCATGATGCCAGCATTTGCGATGATTATTAATAAATCACAAGGACAAACTAGACAGAGTAGGAATATTCCTATCTGAACCCGTTTTCGCACATGGTCAGTTATATGTTGCTTTCTCTCGAGTTTGAAGAGCATGTGACGTTACAGTTAAAGTTCTAAATACCTCATCACAGGGAAATTAGTCAAGTACTCTGAAAGTGTTTTCACTCTTAATGTGGTGAACAAGGAAGTAATAGAATAAGTTGAATCACTTTATCAGTCATTGTTTGCATCACCGTTGTTTTTATATCACGTTTTTGTTTTTATATCATGTTTTTGTTTTCATATCATATTTTTATCATTTTTATATCATGCCTCTGTTGCTGTTATATCCTTTTGTTACTGTTTATTAATAAATTTATATATTATTTTCATATACATTTTACTAATTTCCTTTCATCTCTCACACTTCTATTATAGAGAAAGGGCAAATAGCAATATTAAAATATTTCTGCTAAGTAAATACTTTTTAATGTGCACGAATTTTGTGCACCACGCTACTAGTATATATATAATCTTATATCTTACACTTGGGAATCTAGGTAGACCAGATAGAAAATGAAGATAATTTTTTATTATCATGGACAATAAAAATAGTCATGGTTAAATTTTATTTATTTATTTAAAATATATATTTTATTGACCTTTTACAGAGAGGAAGGGAGAGGGATAGAGAGTTAGAAACATCCATGAGAGAGAAACATCGATCA
Organism: Myotis daubentonii; assembly: GCF_963259705.1. Lineage (NCBI taxonomy): Eukaryota > Metazoa > Chordata > Mammalia > Chiroptera > Vespertilionidae > Myotis > Myotis daubentonii. The sequence goes on from NC_081850.1 coordinate 43,856,143, forward strand.
GCTGCCTTCTGCACACCCCCTACTGGGGATGTGCCCACATCCGAGGTACATGCCCTTGACCGGAATCAAACCTTGGACCCTTTAGTCCGCAGGCTGATGCTCTATCCACTGAGCCAAACCAGTTAGGGCAGTCATGGTTAAATTTTAAATCTATTTAACTTAAGCCTTCAACACTGAATTTGTTTCCTATCCTATATAATAAAACACTAATATGCAAATCGACTGAACAGCAGAATGACTGGTCACTATGATGCACACTGACCACCAAGGGGCAGACACTCAACGCAGGAACTGATCCCTAGTGGTCAGTGCGCTTCTGCAGGGGGAGCGCCGCTCAGCCAGAAGCCGGACTCACGACGAGCACAACGGTGGTGACAGGAGCCTCTCCCGCCAAGACAGCAGCGCTAAGGAGCAGCAAGCCTGGCTTCTGGCTGAGCGGCACTCCATGTGGGAGCGCCACTCAGCCAGAAGCCGGGCTCACGGCTGGCAAGTGCAGTGGTGGTGGTGGGAGCCTCTCTCACCTCTGCTACAGGTGGGCAGTAAGGAGTGAGGGGGTCCCAGACTGCGAGAGTCCTGGATTGTGAGAGGGAGTCTGAGTGCTGGCTTAGGCCCGATCCCTGTGCACTGGGTGTCTAGTTAATACTATAACATATTACCACAAACTCAGTGTCTTAAAACAATACAAATTTATTATCTTAAATATCTTTAGATCAGAAGCCCGACATAAATCTCAACAAGCTTAAATCAAGGTGTCAAAAGTAATTCCTTTTTTGGAGCCTCTAGGGCAGGGTTAGGGAACCCTTTATCTGCAAAGGGCCATTTGGATATTTATAACATCACTAGAGGCCCAGTGCATGAAATTCGTGCACTGGTAGAGTCCCTAGTGGCTGGTGGGAGCTGGCCAGGGTACTCTCTTCTCCTGGCTGCCCCGCCCCCTGGTCAAATTCCCAGAAGAACTCCTGGTTGAGGGGACAGTTTGCATACTAAGTTTTTATTATATAGGATTTGTGGGCCATACAAAATTATCAACTTAAAAATTAACCTGATATATTTGGTCAAACATTTAACTCACCCCTAATGCCTTGGCAGGGCCTTATATGTTCTTCTAGCTGGATATTCCACCCCCCTGCTCTAGGGAAGTTTCATTTCCTTTCTCACTCAGGCTTTGACAGAATTCAGTTCATGTGGTTTAAGTCTATTTCCCTGCTGACTGTTGGGTAAAGGCTGTCCTTAACTCCTAGTGGAATCTCTGGGTTCTTGCACATAATCCCCTATATCTCAGAACAAGAAAGGGTATTAGATCCTTCTTATGCTGTCATCTCTCTAACTTCTTTTGGCTTTTGATTCCATTCTTAAAAACAAAGGTGATTAGATTGGGCATACATGGACCATTCAGGATAATTTCTCCTTAACTTTACCTTTGCAAAGTCCATTTTGTCATTTGAGATATTTTTAGGTTTTGGGCAATTAGAGCACAGACATCCTTGGAGAGGGGAGCATGGCATTATTTTACCTACCACTAACATTTTATGTCCCATAATCATAATTTATAAATTAAATGATACCGTAGAAAATATTTCCATTTCCTATGTTAGGCATTTAGGAGGGTATTATTCATATTTCCTCCTTATAATTTTGGGTTTTCCCCTTAAAGACAATTCTGAATGATTGATGATCATCAAGACAAACTATTTCTAATGTTGATGCCTTTTATTTCCTTTTCTTTACCAAATAGTCTGGCAAGGCCTTCTGATACCATGTTCAATAAAAGTGGTGAGAGTGGGCATCCTTCTCTTGTTCCTCATCTTAGAGGAAAAGCTTTTAGTATGTATGATGTTAACTGGGGTCATGTCATATATAGCATTTATTATGTTGAGGGATGTTTTCTCTGTACTAACTTTGTTGAGAGTTCGCCATAAATGGATGTTGAATTTTGTCATAGGCCTTTTCTGCTTCTGTTGAGATGTTCATATGCTTTTTATCCTTTATTTTGTAAATGTGGTAGATCACATTGATTGATTTGTGGATAATGAATCATCTTTACATCTTTAGAATGAATCCTACTTGATCATGGTGTATAATCTTAATGTGTTGTTGAATTCACTTTGCTAATATTTTAGTGAAAAATTTTTGCATCGATGTTCATCAGGGATACTGCTTATAATTGTTATTTCTTGTGGCATCCTTGTGTGGTTTTGATATCAGGGGAATGCTGGCCTCTTAAAATGAGTTGAAAGTTTTTCCCCCCACTTCAGCTTTTTTCAGTTTGATAAGTATATGGTGCTAATTCTTCTCTGATGTTTGGTAGAATTCACCAGTGAAGTAGTCTGTCCTGGGCTTTTGTTTGTTGGGAGGTTTTTGACTGTTAATTTAATCTCCTTATTAGTAATTGGTTTACTATTTTATGTTTCTTTTTTAAAATATATTTTTATTGATTTAAGAGGGGAAGGGAGAGAGAGATAGAAACAGCAATGATGAAAATCATTGATCAGTTGTCTACTGCACGCCCCCTCCTGTGGATCAAACCCACAACCCAGGCATGTGCCCTGACCAGGAATCAAACCATGACCTCCTGTTCATAGGTTGCCGTTCAACCACTGAGCAACACCAGTCGGGCTATTTTTTGTTTCTTGATGATTTAGATTTGGAAGATTGTATATTTCTGGGAATTTATCCATTTCTTCTATGTGTCCAGTTTGTTGGTGTATAATTTTTCATGAATACGAAGTCTCATGATCCTTTGTATTTATGAGCTGTCTCTTATAATGTCTCTTTTATTTTATTTATTTGAGTTCTCTCTTTTCTTCTTGGTGAAATCTAGCTAAAGGTTTGCCAGTTTAATCTATTTAAATTTGGAGGATTCTGTGGAATATGTTGCATTTTTTCCTCAAGAGTAGTATGATTGTTTTAATCCTTCCTTCCAGAATCTAGATGTTAATTTCTTACAGCATAAGTAATTTGGTGATGATAATTTTATGGGCTTTATATATAATACTCTTTTCTAGCAGGTTCCCACTTAATAGATTTTGAATAGAAGCAATAATACAACTAGTAATATCTGATTATATGGTATAGGGTTTATTTTAATCTATATAAATATACAGGAAAACTTAGTTTCTCATAACACCCTAGTTGATTTCTTCTCAACAATTAGGTTTTCTGGGAGTCTGATAAATTTTTTTTTGAAGCTATTTCAGTAGCTTAGGACCAGAATTCTCTTCATATCTTTTCATTGTTCATATTAGCCATTATGTTTTTTTAACTGATTGCTACTTTTTTTTTTTTAACCTTACTTTCTAACTAGGTTTGGCAGGATAGAGTTTTTAGCATTTTGCATAAGAGAAGGGAAAGAAATTGTGAGGAGAATTACATTTTTAGAGTTTAAAAGAAAGGACAATAGACCTGACCTGGGTAAGATAGAATCCAAAGCTCTGAACTGATATAGGAAATTCTTCTTTTCCAATTTTATGTTTAATAGCATTGCTTACATTTATTCTCACTTAGTTTTACTATGAAAGAATAATTTTAAAAATTATTTTTAGATGTAAACGAAAAGCCAGTTTATTTGATTACAACACTAGATAACACAATGGAAGATCTGTTAACACTGGAGTATGTGAAGGTAAGCAGTACCATTTATATCTGTCTGCTGTGGTAAATGTGCAGATGAAATGTTAAATCAAATTTTGTAAGTTTAGTGATACTCAGTTTAATCATGATTCTATTGGAATCCCTATAATGCTTAAAACTTTGAGTTTTTTGTTTTGTGCTCTATTAAATAGAACACTTCATATAGCAAATGAGAAGTCTTCATCTAAGTAGAAATAACCTGCAGTTTTTTCCCCCATCAGGGTATCAAAAAGAAAGAAACCCTTTAGTCTTTATCCTATTTATTGTGATATATGATGTGAGATGAAGCTTTCACTTCATCTCACATCATATATTTCCTACAGTTTGTCTGAAATTACCTAATTTTCCTGGTGTCAGTGACTCCTGGTGTAATCTCTTTTCTATTGACTTAGGATATCCATTTTATCATGTGTGTTTTTATATATACTGTGGTATACTTATGATTTAGTCCATGTTTTCATTGACCTATTTTTATGTAAGTGCCACATTATTTTAATAATTACTTCATAGTAAGATAATGCTGAAAGAGTAATTAACACAGAATATTTAGATATTTAGTGGACAGTTCTGTCACAAATTTTGTTTTCACATACAGGAAGAATTAGGAAGGACCTCACATAGTTGTTGATGACAATGATTGTTCTCCATACTTGATAATATTTGATTTTTTACTCTTGATAACTTAATACTTGCCATCTGCCAAATTTCTTTTGCTCTGTGGAAGCAGTTGTTCATTTAGGTAATTATACATATAAATAGCTGGAAGTTTTTTATACATGTCTATTAGGACCATTATATATCTGTATTTACATATGTTTTTTAAAGATTTCTAACAGATTTTTTTTATTCTCTTTGGGTAGGCTGAAAAGAATGTACCCAACTTGAGAAGTTCCTATAATAATGTTGAACAACTGATTAAGGTATAAGTGAATAATAATTTTTTAATTAGGTACAGTATTTCTAAGTGAATAATATATTATGAAATTTATTTTATAGCTAGAACTCTAAGATCCTTGAGGATAAAAATGGAATATTATAAATTGGATCCTTTGTACCACAAAGCCTAGTGCCTTAAAACAGAGCAGTCAAATAAATATTGACATAGTACTAAAATCAACTTTGTTCTTTAGGTGAATTTTTCCTCTTTGGATATTCATTTGCATACGGAAGCACTTCTGAATACAATGAACTATTTTAATAATTTCATTCCACAATTGGAGGAAAAGTCAGCCTCGTTGCATGTTGTGGAGACAGAAGACAAAGGAGAGGTCATTAAAAAAATAGGTATGTTTCTTTAAAATTCTTTTTTTTTTTTTAACCAAGTAGATTAATAAATTTATCTTTGGCTCTGTTAACTTACAATATTGTCTTCAGAATTTTATAGCCTAACTTAAAAATCTAGAAAGATTCATTATATACCAGGCTAATTTTAGAAAATAATAGTAAAGGAAAATGATTACTGCTGAAAAAAATGTGGTTTTTATTTATTCTATCATTCTTTTAAGTTGAAGATTATACTATAGAAGTATTTGGTTTATATTAAAATTCATGCATTTAATATCATTACTTTAAATTAAAAAAGTAGAGCTAATAATCTTTGAGTAATATCAGTGTATATTTTTAAATTAGAGTACTTTTTAAGCTGGGAAAATTTGCAAGTTTAATAATGACAGGTATCACCTAGTAATTATTAACTCTCAAAAGATTTATTATTTTGTAGTCAGCAATCCTAGTTTCAGATGTTAGCCTCATCTAGCATCCTTTTTTTGTGTGTGTGTCTGTTTGCTTTTGTTTGGCTTTTTGTTTTCATTAGATTTTATTGTTTTTTTAGAATTCCTAATTTATAAGGGAATTTCTTGCTTGTTTTCAATTGAATTGCAAATCAGGTTTTTCTCTAGCATTACTTTTATTTGTTGTGATATTTTACTTAAGTGTAGCGAGGTAGCTATAAGTTTTTCCTTACGTTTTACAATATGACTTTATTGCAGCTTCAAGACGATACAGGCATGAAGATATTACCTTGCAGATCTTAGCAGAGTTATCATGTTTACAGATCTTTATTCAAGATCAGAAACATAACATTGCTGAAATTAAGATTGAAGGTAATAAAATTTCAGAAAAATAAATCCAAAACTATTAAATGAAAGAAAAGGCATTTAACCATTCTTTTATTTTTGTAGGGCTTGATTCTGAGATAATTATGAGGCCTTCAGTAACTGAAGTAAATGCAAAGCTAAGAAATATAATTGTTTTGGATTCTGATATAACAGCTGTATATAAAAAGGTATGAATTTATGTCTATTAATTAACAGTACATTTTTTAATTTAATTTTCTTTAATTAGTCATGGGTATAAATTAGTTGTCTTATTTTAGCTGTGTAGCTTATTATATCTTTGGTTTTGGACTTAGGCATAATTGGGTTCTTATCTCTACTCCTAATCCTGAATTCTGTTTTGTTTATATATAAAACTAGAGGCGTGGTGTACGAAATTCGTGCACTCAGCAGGGGAAAGGGGTCCCTCAGCCTGGCCTGTACCCTCTCACAGTCCTGGAGCCCCCTGATCTATCATTCAAAAGAGGTGGGCCCCACCCAGTTGGGGCTCTGGGATGGATTGCCCCCGCAGAGGGAGGCCCCGCCCAGCCAGTTAGCCTGGGTCTCCTTCTTTGGGACAATCGATCGCGGGGCTCTGCCGTTGATTGCCCCAAAGAGGTAAGCCCTGCCCATCCAGTCAGGGCTCTGCAATGGATCGCCCCCACAGAGGGAGACCCCGCCCATCAGCCGCAGCACTGCCAGTCGGTGGCCTGGGCCTCCCTCTTTGGGGCAATCATGGAGCCCCCCAGATTGATCGATCGCCCTAGTGGCCGGTGGCCTGGGCCGCCCTCTGCAGGGCGATCATGGGGCGATAGCCGGGCCCCCGATCAATGGCATTGCACCTGCCTTGGCTGGCCTAGCACCAATGGGTGCCATAGCGTGGTCATCTGGAAGGTCGTCTGGATGGTCATTCTGCTGTTTAGTCATTTGATCAATTTGCATATTATGCTTTTATTATTATAGATGAGGATTAAGTATCTTATAAATGAGGTAAATATAAGTAATCACTCTTAGAGCATAGTTGCAGGGGAATGGGGGCAGGGCTGTGGAGGGATGGGTAAGTAGTAAATGCCCTTTTTACTTTTTCTTTTTCTTTCTCTCTTCAAATACTATGAACTTTGTAATGCATTTCAGATTTCACGGGCAGAGTGTCTGATGTCATATCGAATGAATGAGATTTTTAAAAAAGTTTATTTTCATCATTGCTTACTGGTGTAGCTGTTACAGTGTTAAGAGTCCATTGAACTGGATGGCTAGTAGTTGAAGGATGGGTATTTTGTTATTGGCTATAAGACTGTAAGGTTCTTGAATTAAATACTGTTGTGTAGTTGGACACATAATTTTTGAACAGTAGAGCATTCAGGTAAGATGGTATATTTAAGGTAGTGAAGAGTATCAAATAATAGTAGGATAAGAAACGGCTGAGGTACTTGGTTGGGAAGTCAGAGTTTGGAGTGTGACAGGAAGAAAGGAAATAGATAAATAGGTTTAGCCAATAATACTGATGAGATACTGTGATGACCTGATTTTTATATTAAACAAAAGTCCTCATTCCTTATATTTTCTTACTAAAGCTTGCTAGCATGAGATAACAAGAGTTCCAAAACAGCAAAGATACATGACTCATAAGAATGAGGTGTGGTTAGCTTCTATTGCTTTTGTTTTAAAACTCATAGTGGTTAGAGCTTTGAAGAAGACATCCATTTTATTTGCCCTATCTGGAAAGTAAAGCTCAAATAAATGCATTTACTAAAAGTTATACAAGAAGTTAGAAATGGAACCGACATTATCACTCATGCCCTTTTTCTTCTTTTTCTCTGTAATTTTATTTTTAATGCATCTATAAGGTTAAAAATCCAACTTACAAAAAAGGCCGCTAATGAAAGTTTCTCACTTCTATCTTTTTGCCCTACTTCTGTTTTCCTCTCCTTATTCCTTGACTTTGATTCTGATGTAAATGACTTTTAAACAATCTACCTGGTTCTGTAGGTCACTACATGTCAGAGAACCAGAAGGACAAAGCTTTTTGCACTAGATCACAGCTTCCTAGGTAACTGAGGTTGCTGTCAGATTCAGAAACAAATATGGGACCGGGGGCCATGGCAGGGGCCGGGCGGGGGCGCGGAGGATGGACCGAGACCCGCCCCTGTGCCCACCTCAGCCTCTCGGCCCACAGTTCCTTTCAAGGTGCACGAATTCGTGCTTTGGGCCATAGTATTTAAATAAGAGTTTTGGCTATGTTCCAATAACATTTTAATTTATCCTATCTAATAAAGAGGGAATATGCTAATTGATCCTCATGCCGTCACCTAGATGTTGGTGCCCACAGCCAATAAGGAGGGAATATGCTAATTGACTGCCCCACCATCAAATACGGCAGTGCCCACAACCACAAGATGGCGGCGCCCCTCAGCCCTGCTGGGGCAGCAGGCGTGTGGCAAGACCGGGCCCACCCCATGCACCTGCCTCCGGAGTCCCACAGTCCCCTCAGCCCCCAGTCACTCAGGGCCAGCCCGAGCTGCAGGCAAGCCTTGGATGGCGGCTGCCCAGCTGTCCAGGGCTGCCTGAGGCTCAAGTAACCAGGGCCAGCCAAGGCTTGCGCCACTGGCAGCAGCAGCAGGAGAGGTGTGATGGGGCATCGCCTTCACCTGAGGGCTCACGGACTGTGAGAGGGGGCAGGCCGGGCTGAGGGACCCCCCCTCCAGTGCATATATTTCATGCACCTGGCCTCTAGTTGGATAATAAAATATAATTTTGATATATCACAAAATATTTTTTGATATTTTCAACATCTTAAGAGCGTGAAAAACATTTTCACTAAATCCTACTGGTTGTAGTTGTTTAACTTACCAATATTATGGGGAGAGATGTTATTTTTTTCCTTACTGATTTGTAGGAATTATTTATTATTCTGCATATTATTTCTTGATTCAAATACTATTTTCTTATTATGATGTCTTTTGATGAGCAAAAGTTCTTAATTTTAATAAAATAAAATTTATCATTTCTTACCTTCTTGGTTTGAGAATTTTGTGTTTTCTAAACCATTCCATTCCTTGAATTCATAAAGGTATTACTCTATGTGATTTTTCTAAAAGTTAGATAATTTTGCCTTAAACTTTTAGGTCTTTAATTCTACTTAGAATTTTTTTTTTATATGGTTGAGGCTATAATTTCACTTTTTCCACACTGAATTTCCTAGTACCATATATTGAGATAGCCGTCTTTTTCTCACTCATCTATAGTACTATGTCCATTAAATATTAGATGTAGATATGTGAATAGATTTGTTTCTGAGCTCTCTTTTATTTGTTTATCCTTGCATCAGGAGCAAATATATTGTATTAATTTGATGCTGGATACTGTTCTAAGTGCTTTATAAATGTTATTTAATCTCCCGGTAAATTGTTCTTCATTTCAGCTCATATATCCTTCATTTCTGACTGGTTCTTTTTTATGGTTTTCATGCTTTTTTTTTTTTTTTTTTTAATGCTGTTGAAGTTCCACTAAGTTCATTTTGCATCCTTATAACCAGTATTTTGAATTCTGCATCTAGCAGATTGTTTCCATGTTGTTTAATTCTTTTCCTGGAGTTTTGTTCTGTTTTGTCATTTGAGATATGTTTCCTTGTCTCCTTATTATGATAGCCTCCCTGTGTTTGTTTCTGTGTATCAGATAGAGAGCTGTTATGTGTCCCGGGCTTGGTAGAATGGTCTTATGTTGTAAGTTTTCTCTAGGGCCAGGGTTGCAGCCTTCCTGATACCCACACTGGGCACTGGGATCACCTAGCAGGTACAGGCCCAGGTCTGCTGCTGCCTATGTTCCGCCCAGGGCCTCCCAGCATGAGCTACAAAGTGGTCTGCAGATGGATGCTAATTATAATGGGCTTGGAAGTGCCCAGGTAAAGGCAAATTGCAAACCAAGGTTGGCTACTCCTAGCGCCAGCTTTGGGGCCCATTAGCAAGAAGTATGGAGCACCTGGAGGCCAGTTGCTGCTTGTTTGAGATTGTAGGAAAGTCTGAAGCACAAGCCAAGACAGGCCATTCATATGGGAAAGCCACTGGAAACAGCTTGGATGGGGCCCTAAGTTGCATGGGGCAGGGTCTCAGAGAACCATCCAGGTGGGCTGAACAGTGTGAGCCAGGTTGATGAATTCTCAGATGGCACCTGCCTGCCCAGCTCTGTGTATGATGTGTGTCAGAAAAAGAACAATGGTCTCTGCCAGCACTTTTTTTCTGGTAGAAACCTGCCCCTCCAGTTCTCACCCTGTTGTCAGTCAATTCAGTTCCTCCCTCTAGTCCCTGGTGCCCTTTGAGCTGCTGCATCAGTGCTGGAGCTCAGAAGGAGCAAGTCTGAGTAAGTCCTTCAGGAGGAACTGTCTGGGACTCCAGAAGCCCTCCATCGCACCCAGCCACAATCTCTGCTGTTTCTATACCCAGAAGTTATGGGTTCTGGTGTGAGGCTGGGACCCCTCGCTCCTCAGGAAATTTCTGTAGCTGAGATATTCCTCCCAATTTTTATCCTTCCTACATGGGTGTGGGACCAACCCCTTCAACTCCTCAGCCAGTCTCAATGTGGCTTCTTTAAATCCTTAGTTGTAGGACTTCCATTGAGCTATATTTCAGATAGTTCTGAATGATGGTTGTTCGGTAGTATCGTTGTAATTTTGATGTGGTTGTGGGAGGATGCGAGTACTGTGTTTATCTACGCTGCCATCTCTGGAAGCTAGCTCCACCATTTTAACTGGTATTGCAAAATGTGTGACTTTAATCTGTAGGTAATTTTTGGTTTCCAATTGAGATGACTTCAGAAAACTAATAAGGAACAGAAAATTTCATTAAGTTGTAGAGGTACAGAGTTTTCCCAAGTTTGATAGTGACCAAAAGTTCATTTATATGGCAATTCTTACTACATAAGTAAAGACACTAATTGAAAATGTAAATTCTGATAATATTCCTTTTTTTCTCCCCATTTATAAAATGTTGGCCAGACCTACTAAATGGATTTCATGGCCCACAAAGGGAGCTGCCACCACCAATTTCAAAGACTTGCAATGAATGTTCTAATAAAGGGGTTAGAATTGTTGCCTTATATCTATTTGGCTTGACTACATGGGAGATTTTCCAAATATGTTGCATTGCTTTGTTTTGTAATGAAGACATCATTTCAAAAATGGATTTTGACATTTGAATTTTTTCTCTTTAAGGCTGTTTATATCACTGGAAAAGAAGTTTTCAGCTTCAAAATCCTTTCTTATGTGAATGCAACTGCTGATTCTGCATACACAGATATGAGTGTGGTTGATATTCAAGTTAATTTAACTGTTGGTTGCATTGAAGTAGTTTTAGTCACAAAATTTTTATATTCTATATTGGTAAGTATGTTAATTGATTTTTTAATTGATTCTTTCCCGCTAGTTGGACATTGTTGTGCATCAACCATACATGAAGAATAAATAATAATTTCTTGCTTGATTTTTACCACCTAATTTTTCATAATTGTTTGAGTTCCATTTATTATCACTGAAATGTATAATACTTTATGTAGTATTATTTTCACATGGGAATATCCAGTTAATTGAAATATATATTTTAGATATTAACATATTAAGTATATGTACATTATATGTCATATAGGTCATATATATTCATTGAGTTTTTATTTTATACATCATTGGTTTTTATGTTTTTGCTTTACTTAAGTTTCAACTCTAATGAAAAATACTAAATATGTAACTGAAGTTTGTTGTTGTCTCAGCTTATTATTTTAAAAATTATATTTTCTATTATGTTATAATTCTGTGACTGGGGCTTTAAGAGCTTTAGATTTAATCTCTATATGATACACTCTAAGGTATGTGAATTACTTTTCATAGTTTATTTTCCCCTGTGGTTTTTTCATTCTGTCACTTGATGTTTTCTCTAGTGAGTGTCTTACCTGTCTCTATGGCTTTACTATTCATTCTTTTAAAATGCTATCTCTTAGTGTTGGTGTATAAAATGGATGACTAGTTGATTCTAAGTGCATAATGTTGCCGTTTTTTTATCTTTTTAATTAACCATGCAATTTTTCATATGCCCATAAATTTTTTTGTACACCAAAACATAAATATCAACAAATATTTCTTGCCTAATTTCTTTTTAAAAATTCCTAGTTATTTGCTAAATGATTTTTAAAAATATTTTTATTGATTTCAGAGAGGAAGGGAGAGAGAGAGAGAAACATCAATAATGAGAGATAATCATTAATTGGCTGCCTCCTGCACACCCACACTGGGGACTGAGCCTGCAACCCTGGCATGTGCCCTTACCTGGAATCAAACTGTGACCTCCTGGTTCATAGGTTGATGCTCAACCACTGAGCCATGCTGGCCAGGCTCTAATTTCTTTTTAGAACTTGAAAGAATTTTGTCACTGAGCCTGATGTGATACCCTTTTACTACAAAATTACTGAAAATGAAATCTTTTTCTAAGTATGAAAATTAAATGTAACTTTAGGTATATTTTATGTCATTGAGGTGTTTTTTCCAGAATTCAGAAATTAGAAAAGTGTAGCATTCTTAAGGAAATATATTTTAATTTTTTATCTTACAAAGAAGCTCTCTGCCAGTTGAGTTTGTACAGGGAAACACAATGTAATTGGTTAGCATTTAGGAAAAATGAGACAATGAGGGAACTAGATATCAGTGAAATATTGCAATATCTACATGTTACTTGTTCTAGGGACTAGTTTTTCAGTGTTCTGCTATATCTTTGTATCTTTGTGTTTCTCAATTTTTATGCAGAAGATTAAGATTTAATATAGGCAGTCAGACTTCGAATATATACTGCCTGGTTGTACCAAGAAAATTTTTTTCTTATGGAGGTAAAATCATTACCTGCCTTATACATTTAATAAGTCTCATTCATTAATGGTAACCTTGTGAATATAATTCTGTTACCTTTATAGGCTTTCATAGATAATTTTCAAGCAGTTAAAGAAGCCTTGGCTGAGGCAACTGTCCAGGCAGCAGGAATGGCTGCTACTGGTGTAAAAGAACTGGCACAAAGGAGTTCTAGAATGGCATTAGATGTTAACATCAAAGCTCCAGTTGTGGTCATCCCACAGTCTCCAGTTTCTGAAAATGTCCTTGTTGCTGATTTTGGACTGATTACAATGACCAATACATTCCATATGATAACAGAGAGCCAGTGCAATCCCCCACCCATTATTGATTTGATAACGATAAAGCTGAGTGAAATGCGACTATACAGGTAAGCTTCCCAAAAATATATTTGTATAGAGTGGTCATTTTCTAACTTTTTACATTACAGGCTTTGGTATCCCGAGTCTTCTGTTTACAGTATTTTATTTCATTATAACTATACTTAATTTTGTAGAACTCTTCAAGTATTTTTGGTAAGATCAATTATAGTCTTCTAGTTTTTAAAAACTTAGAAATGTATATTTGAAAATTTCTTCTTAGATAAATTAATTATCTGAGGAAGTATTTGTGCTTATTTGTAGTTTTTGTTGTTAATACTCAAGTGAGGATATTTTTTCCATTGCTTTTTAGAGAGAGAGTGGAAGAGAGGTAGGGGGAGGGAAGAGGGGGTGGTGAGAAAAAGAAAGAGAGAGAGAGAAACATTGATGTGAGAGAGGCACATCAGTTGGATGCCTCCTGCAGGAGCCCAACCAGAGCCGGCATCAAACCTGCAACCCAGGTTTGTGCTCTAACCACTGAGAACACTGACAAGGGCTTCTTATTTATAATTCTTTATAAATTATAAGGTTATGGAATAATTGGAGGAATTCCTAATAGCATACATTTATTCACTTCACAAATACAGCATTATCCAAACTACTCCATCAGCTTTGTGCTGTGAATCTGATGTTCTAGTTAAAACAAAACAAAATATACACAGTAGAATACAACTTTATGAAATCATTGGGCATAGAATTATGAGTTAGGAGAATAAATGAATATCCAGATATTTCCAGAACTTTTTACTGTGTTTTTGTGCTATTTCTAATCACTACTCTAGATTTAGTGCCCTGTGCCTTTTTCAGCTTGGATACATCTCTGTTTATACCTCTCACTTGCCCTCTTCTTTTTTCCTCTCATTTTTCTTTGATCTTATTCTATTTGTTTCTTTTCCTTTATTTTTGCTACTTCTCTTGACTGGCCTCTGCCTGGTCTGTCTCCCTCAATCTGTCTTCTTTCCATCAGTTGAGTACTTTTTTTAGAAAAGCAAAAATTTATTGACTGCAACAAAAACACACTTAGCACAGTGAAATAAGGAAGGAATAGCAATTGAGTATTTTTAAAGCAGTTTATTGAGATATAATTGACATATAAGCAATCACATATCTTCAAAGTGTATAATATGGTAAGTTTTGACACGGATACACTTGTGAAAGTTTCTGTACATTGTAATATTTCTTCTTTAAATATTTGGTAGAATTCACCAGTGAAGCCATCTGGTCCCAGGGTTTACTTGTGGGAGATTTTTAAATACATTTTAAATACATTTTCCATTCTCTTAATAAACTTAGGTCTATTCAAGTTATTTTTTTCTTGTGTGATCTTTTTAAAATTTTTCAAGAAATTTGTCCATTTTGTTCACAATGTAGAATTTTATGGTATAAAGTTGTGTATAATGTTTCCTTCTTATTATTAATATACACAGGGATTTTGCCTCCCTCATTCTTGATATTTATAGTTTATGCCTTTTTACTAATCAGTTTGGTTAGAGGTTATCAGTTTTATTGATTTTAAAGAACCAGCTTTTGGTTTTCTCTCATTTTTTCTGTTTTCTCTTTCATTTAATTCTGCTTTGATATTTATTATTTCCTTCTGCTTATTTTAGATTTAATTTTGCTTTTTCGAAGTTTCTTTACGTGTTAACTAATGTTCATTTGAACATTTCTTCTTTTATAATTTACTGCAGACATTTAGTACTAAAATTTTGGAGTTTTTATCTGTAGCTCTCTTCTTTCTGGCATTTTTACTGTTCGAGCTCTAGCTAGCTGCGTTGGTCACAAGAATTCTCAGTGCCATCTCATGAATTACTGTCCAGTGCTTGATGTCCTATGTCCTTTTATTTCTTTTTAGAACATTTGGCCTTTAATTTGCATTAAAATAAGTTTCTTTAAATATTTCAGTTACAAGTTCTAATAGTGAAGACATAGTAGATGCTGCAGGTACTCAGTATTGGCTCCCATCCTTTCCCCCACTTTCTCTCCCAAGCTTTGTTTTTTCACTCAAGATTCAAATGGGCACTCTGCACTAAATAAATGGCTCCTGGTGCCATTTATTTCAGGTTACACATTGTAAACAAGTGTTCTTTATGCATGCCACGTTTATTGCATTTTGGAACTTTTTGTTGTGGATTTTGCTGTTCAAATTGCTGCCAAGCATATAGTGCCAGTTATAACCATGAAAGATTAAAAGTGGAAGAATTGTATGGATGTGAGTTGTCTCAATAATACTATTTAAAAAGCTAAAGGAAAATAATATGTAAGTATCAATAATAGGGTAGAACATAACTTTCTAATTTAAGCATTGAAGGAATAAGAAAAGTGATAAGGGAAAAATACCAATTGGGTTTGACTGTACAAGAATGTAATTTTCTGAATATTAATTACCAAAACAAGGTTATAAGGGAAAAAGAATATGGGGTATTAGCATCTTTATCAAAGGATAAAAATCTTTAAATATTTTAAACCAGAAAGAACAAGATAATTTGAAAAATTGGTAAAAAAACAACAACTAGATGATTCTTTAAAGGAGCCAATAAATAGCTAATAGAAATGTTCATACACACAAAATTATTGATTTCTACTATTAGTATATAAAATGAAAGTTTTAACTTTTTGTTACCATCTGAGTACATATGAAACAATTTGCAATAATTTTCTCTCTCCTTTTAGGTCTCAATATAGTAATGATACATACCAGGAAGTACTGGATATACTACTGCCATTAAATCTTGAGGTGATTGTTGAGCGAAATTTAGCCTGGGAGTGGTTCCAGGAAGTTCCTTGTTTTAATATAAATGCTCAACTAAAGCCTATGGAGGTAATTTTTCAGATACTTGTTGATTCCTCTTTTTTTGGTTAAAAGATATTGCTTGGGAACATATTGCTTGGGTGTAGAAGTTATATCTTTATTAATCACCTTTGTCAGAATTGAAATATTAGCTCTTTTAATCTAGAATTCATAGAATATTCTCCATTCATTCAACAAATATATGCATGCCTACTGTGTTAGATATTGGAGATACAGTGGCAGAGAAACAAGATATTGTCTCTGGCTTTGTGGACTTACCAGTCTGATGCAGGGGTTGGTGGTGATGGTATTCCAGAGGTGTGATAGAGAGTAAAACATTATTAAAATGGTTTTAAATTGTGGCAAATTCTATTAAGGAAACAAATATTAGGATGCTGTAAGTAGTCTGTTGGATACATTAACATGGAATTTAGTGGAGAGGTCTAGGCAGGATAGAATTTGATGTTATCAGCAATGAGAATATATGGAATAACCTAGAGAAAATCGTAGAAGAATGGAGAGGTTGAAGATGAAAATTGCAAATGGATCAGGACCTTAGGCATAACTTAACCTCGCTATTGGTTGACATTGCTTCACAGATCCCTAATGTACCTATCCACAAATTCATATTGTTCCCTCTTGACTGGATGGAACAATTTCACATGTTTTGCTGAAGTGACAGCAACATATGTTGTGTCTGCAAGGTTTCTTTTCCCAGTCCCTGTCCCCAGTTTCCCTATTTCTTCCTATAAAAAATGTATTAAAAAAGAGAAAACAATTATTTTAAAGATTTAAGATTTTTAACTTAAAAGTCTATTTAGAATTTAAAACCTCTCAACTGGAAGAAAAATGTTAAATTCTTAGTATATAGATCATATGGGCATCTTAACTTATAGATGGAAAGTACCCTCTTGTGATAAATAATTGAAGTCTCTTTGTATTGGTAAGACAACAGATTGAAACTTATAAAAGACTAGAGGCCCAGTGCATGAAATTCGTGCAAGAGCCTTGGCCCCAGGCCCCGCCCGTGCCTCTGCTGCCTCTACTGCGGCCCCAGCCCGCTGAGGCTTTGTCCGGGAGGAAGGACATCCGGAAGGATGTATGGTCTAATTAGCATATTATGTTTTTATTATCATAGATAAGTAGCATGCTGAGCAAATCCTCTTCCCATTGGACATAGTCATTAGGCAGATTTATGTGGGGTGGCAAGACACTGTTTTCCTTCACTCTTCCCCAGGGCGAATCCATGCAGTATCAGGTAATATTTCAGGTCATCTGCAAATGCTTGGCTACTTTCCAGGACTGATGAAATTGGGTCTTTGCTTATCCTTATTCACATGAATAGGCAGCATTTGTTGTAGACCACCCAGCCTCCCTCCCCCCAGCTTCCCTCCCCCCACCCCCCCAAGCTTCCCTGCATTTAGACTAAGAATGCATTTAGACTAAGTACTACAGCTTGGGATTTGTCTTGTCAGATGTTTGGGGATAGCACACAGACTGCCCTGACATGTAGGAGCCATAGAGCAACAATCTGGGGGTTGTTACCGTTTTTCCAACTTCTACACTGAGCTGTTAGCAAGAGTGAAAGTGATGATTAACATCAAGAACTGGCAGGCATTCAATATACATGTACTAATTGAAAAGTGTTGATTTAGAAATTATATTTTATTTCAGTTTATACATTTATATGAACATACTCTTTTTGCAATGACTGCTGCATAATAATCACAAAATAAATGTCATGAATAAATATTTTTTTAAAACCTAAGTAGTAGGTATGTACTAAAACAACATAAATAGCATGAATAAGGTACACATGGATTTAATCTTAAAACACTAGATTAGTATATAGGAATATCTTGTTTTATTGTGCTTTGCTTTTTCGTGCTTCACAATTTTTTGCAAATTGATCTGGCAAATGGGCTTCGAGCAGCAAACTTATTGCCACCATTTCCCCAGCAATGTTTGCTCACTTCACATCTGTGTCGTATTTTAGTAATTCCCCCAATATTTCATACTTGTCTATTATTATTATATTTGTTTTGGTGATTTGTGGTTAGTCATCTTTGATGTTACTATTGTTATTGTTTTTCGGCACCACCAACCACACCCATATAAAACTGTAAACTTAATAGATAAATGTTGTATGTTTTCCGACTCCTCTACCAACTGCCCTGTTCAAGCTAGTTTCCCTATCTCTTCCTCTCTTTGGGTCTTCCTATTCCTCGAGACACAGTAATGTTGAAATTAGGCCAATTAATAACCTTACAATGTCCTCTAAGTGTTCAAGTGAAAGAAAAAGTTGCACTTTTTTCATTTGAAATCAAAAGCTAGAAATAATTAAGCATAGTGAGAAAGGCATGTCAAAAGCTAAGATAGGCTAAAAGCTAGACCTCTTACAACAAACAGCCAAATTGTGAATGCAAAGGAAAGTCCTTGGAGGAAATTAAAAGGACTACTTTAGTGAACACACAAATGATAAAAAAGCAAAACAGCTTCATTGTGGATATTGAGAAAGTTTTAAGGGTCTGGGTAGAAGATTAAACCAGGTAAAACAGTCTCTTAAGCTAAAGTCTAATCCAAAGCAAACCCCTAACTCTCTCCAATTCTCTGAAGGCTGAGATAGGTGAGGAAGTTGTACAAGAAAATTTTGAAACTAGCAGTGGTTCATTCCAAAAGTTAAGGAAAAAAAATCTGTCTCTATAACATAAAAGTACAAGGTAAAGCAGCAAATGCTGATGTAGAAGCTGCAGCAAGTTATCCAGAAGATCTAATTAAGATAATTAATGATGGTGGTTACACTAAACAACAGTATAGATGATATGGTCTTATATTGAAAGAAGATATACCATCTAAGACTTCGATAGCTGGAGAAGAGAAGTCAGTGCCTGCCTTTAAAGCTTCAAAGAATAGACTGACTCTTTTGTTAGGAGATAATGCAACTGCTGACTATAAATGGAAACCAATGCCCATGAACCATTCTGAAAATCCTAGGGCCTTTAAGAAATATGCTAGATCTACTCTGCCTGTGCTCTATAAATGAAACACCAAAACCTGGTGATAGCAATCTGTTTACAACATGGTGTGCTGAATATTTTAAGCCTCCTGTTGAGACCTACAGCTCAGGTAAAAAAAAAGATTCCTTTTAAAATATTACTGCTCATTGACAATGCATGTGGTCATCCAAGGCCTCTGATAGAGAGGTACAACAAGATTAATGTTATTTTTAGACCTGTTAGTACTACCTTCTGCAGCCCATGGATCAAGGAGTAATTTTGTTTCAAGACTCATTATTTAAGAAATATATTTTGTAAGACTATTGCTGCGGTAGATAGTGATTCATCTGATGAATCTGGACAGAGTAAATTGAAAACCTCCTGGAAGGATTCACCATTCTTGATGCCATTAAGAACATTCATGACTCGTGGGAAGAGGTCAAACGTCAACATTAACACAAGTTTGGAAGAAGTTGACGCTAACTCTCATGGTGACTTTGAGGTATTCAGGATATCTGGAGGGAATAACTGCAGATGTGATGGAAATAGCTACAACACTAGAATTAGAAGTGGAGCGTGAAGATACGACTGAATTGCTGCAACCTCACGATAAAACTTTAAGGGATGAGGATTTGCTTCTTATGGATGAGCAAAGTAGGGTTTCTTGAGATGGATTCTTCTCCCAGTGAACATGCTGGGAAGATTATTGAAATGACAACAAAGAATTTAGAATATTACATAAACTTAATTGATAAAGCAGTGGCAGGTTTTGAGAAGATTGACACCAATTTTGAAAGAAATTCTGCGGATGAAATGCTATCAAATAGCATTTCATGCCACAAAGAAATTGGTCATGAAAAAGAGAGTCAATTAATATGGCAAACTTCATTTTATCTAATTTTAAGAAAATTCCATAGCTCCCCCAACCTTCTGCAACCACAACCCTTATCAGTCAGCAGCCATTAACAGTGAGGTAAAACCTTCTAATAGCAAAAAAAAATTGTGACTCGCTGAAGGCTTAGATGATGGTTAACACTTCTTAGCAATACAGTATTTTTTAAATCAAGTTATGTACGTTGGGTTTTTTTAGATTTAATGCTTACACTTAATAAACTATTATATAGTTTCAACATAATTTTTATATGTACTGGGAAACCAAAAAATTTGTGTGACTCACTTTATTTTGATAGTCGCTTTATTGCGATTGTCTGGAATCGAATCCACAACAGCTACAAGATATGCCTGTATCGTCTTTTCAGTGCAGTCAAAGAAAACCTGATGAAAATAACATTGTTAATTTTTGTGGAATTAAAATTATCCCCTTGAGGTAATTAAACATATCATTATAAAACTCATAGGTCTTTTTTATTTTTATTTTTGCAAAGTGGGTTTTGTATTAGAGTTCTCTAGAGAAATAAAATATGATGTGTGTGTTTGTGTGTATACTTGGCCTGTGTGCATTAGACTGACACTGAGGTCTAGGAGGGGTCAAATGTGGTCACCACGGTGGGCTACAACAGCTGCTTACTACTAAGTGAGTCATGGTAGAGATAGACTCAGTTTCATTCCAGTAGGTCTGCCCCAAAAGGCAGTTGGGCATTTGTAGATGGTCTGCAGCATATATAAGGTGTGTGTGTGAGTGTAAAATATCTAGGAAAATATTTGACCAAATATATATATACTGTGATCCAACCAAATTGACATAAAATTAACCATCACAACTTTCAGGACAGCTCCTATGCTGGTGATTTTAGGCTAAATTCTCAACACACGAGGTTTTTACTTATTGTGTTGAGTAAGTTTATTAAGTGTACTAAAGCATGATACTAAACCACTTAAGCCTCAAATTCTTATAAAGTCAGGATTATATTCGTTACACCTAATACTTGTGAGGTTCAAATAAAGTAATTCATGTAAAACACATTGTGAACTATTTTTCATCATACAAATGAATTATTTTTTATTCTATATTTAAAGATTTAGCTGTTTACTAACCAAAAAAAGACAAAGTAGATGAATATTGAACCAAGTAAGTTTATTTTAAAATTTTGAAATTACTAGTTTATTGGTAAGTTGTAATACAAATAGTTCATTATTCATAGCTTCATTAATATTGTATTTAATCTTGTTCTGTATTTCACAAGGTACTAAAACTCATGTGCTCATTTAAAACTGAATATTCAGTTAGTAGAAATACCTCATGTGTAAAAATTGGTTTTGTAGAGGATTGAAATGAAACAATTATTTTTATTGTATGTGAATTTTTTACTACATGAAGTAGTAATATTAAAATAAGCAAATCTTATTTTTTTTAACAGTTCATTCTTAGTCAAGAAGATATAACAACTATCTTTAAAACATTATATGGTAATATATGGTATGAAGGAGGTGGCAGTGTCCCACCAGCAGGAGTGAAAGATCAGAGTAGTGTTACTGGTGGAGTCACTAACACTTCACATCATTCAGGAGGTATGTTCTTGACCTTAAACTCTTTCCCCTCCCACCCCACCCCCTTTCTTCTTTCCTTCCATTCTCTATTTCTAGTTTTGGAGTAAAATAAGATTTATAAATATTTTTGAATTATTTAATCACATTCAGGTATCTCTAAATTGTTTATTATTAGTTCTGTTGATTTTTCCCTTTGATTCAAAATTCTCAGTCCTATTATGACAAAATTCCTTAGTATTTATGCTTATCTATCCCAACATGGATCCCCTTTTTCAGTTTTTTTCTCCCTCCTTCCTCTTCTCCCTTATTCCTATTGCAGCATTTATCCCAGATGAGATATTTTATATTGATAATAGCCATATCAAAGTATTAGAGGTGTCAAGAGAGGATGAGCATGAATAAATTTTGGATTTCAACAAATATTTAAAGGGTAGATGGAAGGGACAACAGAGAGAATCATCACGGAGAAAGGCTGTTTATCCAATGTTGGCTATAATGTGCTATGTGGAACCTTATGGGTTCTAAGTTTAGCATCAGTACAGAGAATAAGGTCACTTAGGGGTGCTGGGATGATTTTGCTTCACAAGAACAAAGTTCTCATTCTGGCATTTTGGGAGATCCCCAAACCTACCTATATTAAAGAGCAACCTACTAGCTCACAAAATCCACCCTTGCAAAGCCCTGAGATTTTTACACAGCTTTGTCAGTCAAGGAAAATCCTAACACACAAACAACCATACATTTATAACATTGTAGGAAACCCCATCTTCGCTTGTTAGAATAACCAACCTAGTCCTTTACTGTTAAATATTATTGGACAGATATGAAGAAAATCACAAGAACCTGAGCATGAAAGAAACTAACATAAACAGAATAGGTAATTGGAATTAGATCTATCATCAGTAAAACTGAATGGGATGGAATGGATAGATGATAAAAGACTATGGAGCCATATAGTCAAATTTCTAAGAAAATTATTTTGAAGTTAGGCTTCTGTATAAGGCCAAACCATCACCCAAATGTGAAAACACAGTAATTTGCAGATGTTTAGTCCCACAAAGTTTACTTCTTTCATACTCATTCCTGAATAAATTAGTTTTAAAGTATATTCTAGCAAAACAAGGAATTCAGGAAAGAGGAAGACATAGGATACAAAAACAAAGGGCCTAACCAGGAGTACACGGAAATGGAATCCCAAAATATTTTGTTACTGGGATGTGTAGTAAAAAGTACTTCATTTTCATTAAAGAGAAATTCAGAATATCTTAAGAAAAAAAGTGGAAGAATGTCTTCAAGAAGAAAAGTAGCATAAATTCCATAATATATATAGAATGAGGGATTAATTTCAGTAATTTCCCCGTTAACCACGGGAATCCTTTTCAAGACCCCCAGTGGATGTCTGGAACTTAGTACCTAATGCTATGTGTATTATGATTTTTCCTGTATATATATACCTGTGATAAAATTTAACTTATATATTAGCCACAATAAATGATTAACAACAACTAATAAAGTATAGAACAATTGTAACAATATTAAGTAAAATAAAGGTTATTTGAACACAAGTCTGTGATACCACAACAGTCCATCTGATAACTGACAGGATTATTAACTGACTAACAGGCAGGTAGTATATACATAGTGGATATGCTGGACAAAGGCATGATTTCACATCCTGGGCAGGATGGAGGGGTCAGCATACAATTTTATTATGCTACTTAAATAGTGCACAATTTAAAACTTATGAATTATTTCTGACATTTTTCATTTAACACTTTCAGACCTTGGTTGACCATGGGAAACATACCACAGAAAGTGTAGCCGTGGATAAGGGGGACTACTATACGTACCTTCCATAAGTGATATAGAGAGAAAGACATGCTTTCTGTTCCTAGGAAGGGAGAAATTGCTACAAACAGTCAGGTGCAGACGTGGAGGAGATTTTGCGTGATTTTGAAAAATTGTTAGCATGTGAGAAGAGATTTTCTTTTGAGAGATGTACTAGTTGTAATGTAGCAGCAGAAGAACTATTATAATAAACGATTTATGTCTTCATTGAAAATTATTACATAGCTATAGTTAATCAGACATGGAAGACTTAATCTGTAAATAAGAATTTAAATGTTATTAGCTACGTTAACCTAGTAGTAACCATTGTTAACCGAGCTAAGCTGGAAAGAGGAAGATGGGACCAATAAAGGAAATACATGGTAAGGACTTAAAATATAGGCAGTGCAAAGGTAATGTCTAAAATGTGCAGGATGTAAAATAGACATTTAAATATATTATTTTAATCATTCATCTCTAGAAATTTTTACCCATTACCCAATTTCAACAATTAGTATAATATGTCTGCTTTTATTGCTACTATAACTCTTCTCCTCTTCTATACACATTTGATTAATAATTCTGTTAAATATATTTTAAGCCTGTTTTAATGAGTTCTAGCTTTCCTGATTTTTTTCTTTTATCTAATAACTTTAATTTTTCCAAGGAACAACTGTAGTGACAGCTGCTGTGGTAGAAGTACATTCATGTGCCGCTCAAGTTAAGACAACTCTAAATATGAGTTTCAAAACTGATTATCTCACCATGATACTGTATAGTCCAGGTCCTGAACATGTAAGTTGAGGGAAAAAATATGTTTTTTACTTGATGAAAATTATATAGTGAATATTTATTAAAATGCCAATTATTAATATTTTATGTACACTTTGGAGTATCTGTTCCTGTGAGAAAAATTATTGATCTCTTCATTTTACTAATAAAATAATTTTAACCATTTCCCTTTTAAAATGAGTTATCTTTGCTATAGTTAGTGATGTGAAAACTAAATTTTTTAATTAAAGTCAATATATTTTTTGGCCTTTCTTAGTGAGCCCTTTGGAGATAGAGAATGTGGTAGTATATAATTAAAAAATGTGTCATATATATGTGTTTGTGTAAAATTTATATTGATTTTCTCTTCTGCAGGTTTCCTTTACAGATGTTCGTGATCCTTCTCTGACACTTGCTGAATTTAAGTTGGAGAATATAATAAGTACTTTAAAAATGTATACAGATGACTCAGTATTTTCTGCCTTCTCATTAAAAAATTGTATTTTAGATGATAAAAGACCTCATGTCAAGAAGGCAACTCCTAGGTAATAGTGTTCTGCATTTTTACTTGAAATATGGTTGATATTTTTTATAAAACTTATTCCCAAAGTTACACATTCATTTTTTGGGCACATCCTTAATATCATCAGAGCTTTCAATTCAGTGAAGTCATGGTTCCCAGTCACCATTTTAAATGTCCAGGTGGCTTGGTTGGTTGAAGAATCATCTCATACATCACAAGGTGGCAGATTCCATTCCCTGTCAGGGCTCATATGCAGGTTGCGGGTTTGATCCCAGGTCGGGTGCATCTGAGAGGCAACGGATTGATGTTTTTCATATCGATGTGTGTTTTTTTTTTTAAATATATATTTTATTGATTTTTTTACAGAGAGGAAGGGAGAGAGATAGTTAGAAACATCGATGAGAGAGAAACATCGATCAGCTGCCTCCTGCACTGGGGATGTGCCCGCAACCCAGGTACATGCCCTTGACCGGAATCGAACCTGGGACCTTTCAGTCCGCAAGCTGACGCTCTATCCACTGATCCAAACCGGTTTCAGCCATATCGATGTTTTTCTCTCTCCCTCCCACCTTCCCTCCTTTCTTCTTTCTCCAAAAATAATTAATTAATTAAAGACATAATATGTCTTGTTTCAGTTATGTGCTCTTGCTGGATGGTTGATAGATTAATTAAATAAAAATAATCAGTATAATTTTTTGTGTGTTTTTTTCAAATTAATTTATAGTATCAAAATTATTATCAATTCAAAATTTAATGGGAAATATATGAAAAATCAGCTGAGATTCCAAATTCTGATAATTTCTTAAAGACACACAAACTAATTTATAAAACAGTTATGTTCCAGAAGTTTGTAAATCTATTATTATTTGGAGTACTTTGAGATCTTTCTATGATAACCGACTTTAGATGCTGGTTGGCTGTCAGTGAAAGGGATAAGTAGTCTTTGGGTTTTATTGGTGTGTTTGGTTTTTTGTAAGCTATTCACAGGAATATTGTGTTTTTCAGAATGATAGGATTGACAGTTGGATTTGACAAAAAAGATATGATGGATGTAAAGTATAAGAAAATCAGAGATGGTTGGATGTCTGATGTAGTCCTTCAAGAAACATATATTTGTGCAAGTGTGGAATTTCTGCTGACAGTTGCAAATGTCTTTCTTGAAGCCTACACCACAGGCACTGCTGTAGAAACCAATGTTCAAGCATGGGCTGCTAAGGAAGAAGGTTAGTTATTAACTAAAATATTTAATATCTATGTTAATCAAGTGTTACAATAGCACTTACCTTGATTAGCTTTGTAGATCAGCAATTTTCAACCTGCGTGCCACAAGAATTTTTAAAACATGAAATATCTGACTACTTAATCAGGGGCACTGACCTCTTTTCTCTTAAATTGTCAAGTAAAAAAATGACAACAGCCAACATATCAATCTCCGTTTGATACAAATGAATGAAATTTATTTCCTTTTTTTTGTCAGATTGGCAAAAAATATTTGATATGCTGCAGAATTCTAGTTTCTAGTTTATGAGATGAAAAAGGTTGAAAATAGCAGTTCTAATCAACGAGGTTAAATGAATTAATAAATTAAAATTTTATTTTTAAGAGGAAAATGTGCTTTCTGCTGGGATGTGCAGTTTACATATTTTTCAAGGTGTAACTATATATTGGGTTCAAAAATTAATGAGACCTGTATTAGAATAAGTACTTGTACATATCTTCAGACAATCATTTGAAAGAATTAGCTGGAAGAAAATATCTTCAGACAATCATTTGAAAGAATTAGCTGGAAGAAAACCTGCAGGGAGAAATAATGAACCAATCACTTATTTTCATTATTAAAGATAGTATTTCAACTTAAAACATTCTTACTTTTTGTTTTATTTATAGTTTTCTACTATATTTTACATTTTTATTTTTGGTGCAGTGGAAAGAGTATCATGTTGAGAGTTAGAAACTGGGTTAGTTTTCAGCTCTGCCATGGTGGAGATTTTCCCCCACATTTTTAAATGTACTTATGACTCTCTTCTTCAAATCTTACATTATAGATTTCTTTGGGACCCAAGATGCCTTTAGTTTTTACTTAGAATGAAAATAACATTTTCCCATAAATAATACATTTTTCATAAAATGTGTAGCAAAGATTTATAAATATTTTAAATTTTTATTTCTATTTTAGTACCTGCACAGATACAAGAAAAGTGGGAAGTGAATATTCTTATTAAAAATCCTGAAATTGTGTTTGTGGCTGATATGACAAGAAATGATGCTCCTGCCTTAGTCATTACAACACAATGTGAAATTTGTTGCAAGGGTGACCTTGAAAACAATACAATGACTGCTGCTATTAAAGATCTCCAAATGAGAGCATGCCCATTTCTTCCTGACAAGAGAAAAGACAGAATCACTACTGTGAGTTTACTATTTAGTTATCTGTTTTATATTTTGTATATACCACTTTAGGAACCTACCTATAGACTTTCTAATCTTTCTTTGTAAAGTACTTTTTTTTTGTTTGTTTTTTGGAGAGCCTAATCTGGATTATTAATATACCACTTTGAAACTCTTTTTCATTCTTCCAGTTGTTCCTCATTTTTTTATGTATTTGTGGGCATAGTCTCACTAAGAAGCTGCCTTCATCTTCACTTTTTTTGAGACCTTACTCGCACATACTATCCGTGTCAGTTCCACACTGCTCTTTTGCCTTGAAAACTATCTACCACTTGTTTGAGATGTTGCAATTTTGCCATTTTTTCATATTTTTCTCCCATCTGGACACTTTTCCTTTGATGTATGTGTTTGCTTATCTCCATGCAATGTATGTATTTGAACGTTAGCCATTTGCTTTGAAATACTTCCCATTTGTATATTACTCTAGCAACTTAATGACTTTCCTCCTCTTCATAACTGATTAAAATTTATTTCTTCAAAGAAATCTTTTCAAGTTAACTATCTGACTCCTAGTACTCTTATAAAACACTTATAAAAATATTTAGTCTTTTAAAGGAATAATAGAAGCATAAATGTTCTAAAAATTATCAACATAGAAATGTAAGCTATAATTCTCTAGTTTGCAAGGCTGATGGCTCATCACTAAGAAAAGAGAGGATATAGAAAACAGTGCATACTGATTCCCTTTTAGGTGAATACTTAGAAATTTTATATATTTCTTATACTCACATCATTTGGCATGAATGTAGCTAGGTGACCATACTTATCTGCAAAAACAGCTGGAGAATGTGTTCTTCCCCTTCTTCCTCTTCCTTCCTCCTCCTCCTTTTTTTTTTTGTGTGTGTGTGTGTGTGTGTGTTATTTTGTGCCCAGATAAATCTTGTATTAATTACTGTGAAAAAAAAAAAAAGAACAGATATCAAGACAACCAGAGGTTCTTCCCACAGTTCACTAAATGTTTTATTCCTTTGTCTATACTGATAATCCATGCTTGTCTTTTCTCACCTCCACCTCAAGGGTTACAGTCTCAGCTCAGAATCCAGGATCTTTAGATGATCATTTTCTTTGTTGAGTCTGTATGTGATTTATCTGGAGAATTGTAAATAGGGGAGGTTTGTCAGGTGAAGTGACATTTATGCCAATGCCTGAAAGATGAGTAGATATTAGCCAGCAGAACTGAAACAGGAGGCATGGGAATGTGTTTCAGGATGAAGGTATAACATGTGCAGAGAACCTGGGTTCCAGAGAGCACAAGTTCCCACCGCATATCTACCCACCTACCAACATCTACACTTATGTACTCTGACTTTTTCTCGTTATTCTGTGGTTCTCAACTTGGGGCTGTCTTCCCACCACCAAGATAGTGTTTGTAAAGTAGGGAATGTATAGTGAGCTCTTATAGGCTTCTATAGATGTTGGATAGCCCAAGATTGCTTCTTTGAAGGGGAAGCAATAGCAGCAGGGAAATAATGCATTAATAGTGAAAATCATAATACAGGAGCTGTATGGTAAGAATTAGAGTAGAAAGGAAAAAAAATAAAAAGTAGCACTAAAATTACAATGGATGTAGTTGGAGACAATAAAATAATACTAGTAGGGAAATAATTCCATTTTAAGATAATGTTTCTATATCTTCAATTGATCTGAATCCAGTCGTGGGCAAACTACGGCCTGCGGGCCGGACCCGGCCTGTTTGAAATGAATAAAACTAAAAAAAAAAAAAAAAAAAGGACCGTACCCTTTTATGTAATGATGTTTACTTTGAATTTATATTAGTTCACACAAACACTCCATCCATGCTTTTGTTCAGGCCCTCCGGTCCAGTTTAAGAACCCAATGTGGCCCTCAAGTCAAAAAGTTTGCCCACCCCTGGAGTAGACTGTATTGTATACAACTTGACTGTAGTGTAGTTTTGTCACTAACATGTTGGATCAGCTGCATTTAAAAAAATACATTTTTACTGACTTCAGAGAAAGGAAGAGAAAGGGAGATAGAGATAGAAACATCAGTGATGAGAGAGAATCATCAGTTGGTTGCCTTCTGCACACCCCCTACTGGGGATCAAGCCTGCAGCCCAGGCATGGAATCGAACCGTGACCTCCTGGTTCATAGGTTAATGCTCAACCAAAGAGCCACACCGGCCAGACGATCAGCTGCATTTTTAATCCTAGGGAACTTAATTAGACTTGAAAATAAAGGAGTTGGATAAGGAACAAAACAAACGTTCATACTTATTTTGGGAAGGGAGTTAGAAACTTTTTTATGTATTTATAATAATACTTTTTGGTTTTGTTTTTTGCCTTACCTAAGATGAAGATATAACACAAATTTTATGTTGGAAGTTGTGGATTATGTATTGTAATATGGTTATAATTTCCTATCCCTGAAGTTTCAAGAAATAATATATTGAATATGAAAGTCATGTACTAGTTGCTCTTGCTGATTTATTAGAACAATAGTGAATTTTAATGTGATTTCTTTGGAGAATGAATTTGGTTATCATATTTGTTCTGATTTATTTTTCAGTTTTAATATAAGCAGAATTCTAAAGTGGCCTTGAAGATTTCTACCTCCTGTTGCATGTGCCCAATATAGTCCGCTCCCTTTGAGTGTGGATAGGATCAGTGAATATAATTAGGTTACTAATCAGTTAATTGGGTTAACTAAAGAGAGATTCTGGATGGGCGTAACCTAATTTTTAAAATCCTGGCATTGAAGAAGTAAGCTGCTATACTGTGGGGAAGGCTGCATGGCAAGAACCTATGAGCAACTTACTAGTAGGTGTCAAAAGCAGTCTCTGGCTGACAGCACAAGCCAATGGAGATCTCAGTTTTAGGGCCTCAAAGAAATAAATTCTACTGATAACCTGAATGAGTTTGGGAGCAGATCTTTTTCAGTCAAGCCTCAAGATAAAGATGCAACCAGCTGATAACTGATTTCAGCAAGATTCCTGACCCATGAAAATGAGGAAAAGTAAATTAGTATTGTTTTAAGCTACTAAGTTCATGGTACTTTGTTACTCAGTAATAGGAGAATACAGATTTTTAAAAAAATACATATTATATTGATTTTTCACAGAGAGGAAGGGAGAGGGATAGAGAGTTAGGAACACCAATGAGAGAGAAACATCAATCAGCTGCCTCTTGCACACTCCCCACTGGGGATGTGCCCGCAACCAAGGTACATGCTCTTGACCAGAATCGAACCTGGGACCTTTCAGTCTGCAGGCTGACGCTCTATTCACTGAGCCAAACAGGTTAGGGCAAGAATACAGATTTTTTTTTTTTTTTTTTACCAGAAATAAGATGTAGCAATTATTTAAAATGTGGGAGCATCTTTGGAACTGGGTAGTATGCAGAAGCTGGAGGAATTTTGAATAGAATGATAGAGAAAGCCTAACTTGTGTCGATCAGACTTTTGGTAGAAACATGGTCTTTGAGGACACTGCTAACGAGGACTTAGAAAGAAGATAAAAGACATATTATTGGAAACTATAGGGATTGCTTGATATGTAGTCCCAGAAAGCTTTGAAAAATGGTGTCTTGAACCCCCAACATTCTACTGGCAGAAAGCAGGAGGATAAAAAAGCAACTACTCAGCTGTGTATTTGTGCTACCTTTTATAAAGAAGGAAGAATGACTCAGGGTGGAGCTGAGAGCCACAGATAATTGTTATTAGGCTTTGAAACCTAATCAAGAAACATTTACTTGACTGGATTTCAGAACTGCTTTGGACAAGAGATTCCTTTTTACCTTCCATTTTTCCAGCTTGATTAGGAATGTCTGTAATCGTTATCCTATGTCTGTCCCACCATTCTGTGTTAGGAATGGTGGGGGCAGATAACTCATCTTAGTTTCACAATTCCATAAAGGGAGAGAAATTGTGCCCTAGCAGCTACATTTAATAGATTATACCCAGGAATTTCATCAGGACCTGGAGCTGATTTAGTTTTAGACTTTGAGCTGGTAAGAAATAGATGATATTTTGGATTTTTTAATCAATGAGAGCTATAGATGAGATAGAGGTATGATGAGATACAGATTTAGAAAATGTGATTTTGGACTTTGAGCTATAATGGAATGAGACTGTTAGGAACCTTAGGAGGAGGTGAATATATTTTGTGTTTGGAAGGAATATGGTGACTGGGTTCTAGAGGGTAGAATCCTGCTTACCACAGTTAAGAAAAACTCAGCTAATTTATAATTGCATTAAGAATTATTAAGTAAATCTAATGTATTTGTAATTTTTACATCTCATCTTTTATAGCTTTTTCTGTATAGATTAATTTATTTCATTGTAATTTTATAATGGAAAAGATGCCATAATAAAATTTTTGTTCTAGTAAGTAAAATGAAATATATAATACACATTTTACATATTTCTATAGTTAAGCATATTCAAGAAGTCCTACATATTGTTTTATTAATACTGCTCATATTAATACTTGATATTATAATGAGTAAGTAAAGGGAAGTAAGAAGTGTGTTATTGAGTCACTTATTTTTCAACAGTTTTGAATAGCTTGTCTATTTAATATAGTTAGCTATTACTAGGAAAGCCTTTAAATAAAACTATTTTAAGAACCATGGTAATTTAGTGTTACTGATTTTTCTCATAGGTTTTGCAGCCCTGTGACTTGTTCTATCAAGCTACTCAGATAGGCACAGATCCACAAGTGATTGATATATCACTAAAATCGCTGACACTAAAGGTAAGTTAAAATGTCAGTCATTTAGATCTTTAGTGAACTTTTAAAAAAATTAATAAACTAGAAATAAACAGTTATCACAGCAAGTCTTTTAATTGTTAAGTAAGCAAAAAAGAAGCTATGTTTTAAAAATCTCTCTATATAAAAGCCTAATATGCTAATTGTTCCTCCCACTGTTCGACCAGTCGCTGTGACATGCAATGACCACAAGGGGGCAGATGTTTAGAGCAGTAGGTTAGCTTGCTGCTGGGATCCAGCCAATCGAGACTGGGCGAGACTGGCCGGTAATGCTCTGGAGCCCTCCCACGGTCCCTCCCCAGCTGGCTGGCCCTGATAGGCCCTGATCAGGACTGGGCAAGATGGGCCGGACATGCCCTGGAGACCTCCCACGGTCCCTCTCTGGCCCCAATTGTGCACCAGTGGTGTCCCTTGGCCTGGACTGCACCCTCTTGTAATCCAGGACCCCTTGGGGGATGTCAGAGAGCTGGTTTCAGCCCAGTCTCCACAGGCCAGGCCGAGGGACCCCACCTGTGCAGGGAATTATATTTGCGGTTTCATGGTAATAATATTATTATTTCAACATTAATTATGATTCTTCAGCAAATATATTTAAATGTCCTTGAAGTATGTATTTTTAAAAGCTGCATAAGTAGATTTTTTATTGGTTTAAATTTTTTTCCTTAGGTTTCACCTGTTATCATAAATACTGTGATTACCATAACTGCAGCACTTTATACAACTAAGGAAACCATCCCACAAGAAACTGCTTCTTCTACAGCACATTTATGGGAAAAGAAGGATACAAAGACTTTAAAAATGTGGTTTCTTGAAGAACCAAATGAAGTGAAAAACATAGCTCCCACAACTGAATTGGTACCCAAAGGAGAGATAATAAAAATGAACATTGATTCTATTTTCATAGTTCTTGAGGCTGGGGTTGGTCATAGAACAGTGCCTATGCTTTTGGCAAAATCATGTATTTCAGGGGAAGGCAAAAACTGGAGTTCCCTCATAAATCTCCACTGTCAGCTTGAGCTAGAAGTAAGTAAATAATAGTATTTTTTCTAGATTTTATAACAAATAATGATACATATGGAATATTTTTAGAATCTTATTTAAATATTTAAGCATATTGTAAATATGATGTTGGCTCAGAAACCTTTTGGAAGAAAGTTTACAGATTTATGCCTTTGATAAAGTTTTATGTATACAGTAAGTCCTCAATGTCATTGATAGGTTTTGCCATTTTAAGCAAAAGGACATAAAACAAAACCAGTTTTACTGTAGCTAATTGATATGAAAAAGAGTTAAAATCCTACAACATCTCATCAGTGTTGTAACAAAACAGTGTTGAACAAAATGTTACTTGAGGCCCTATTGTACTTTAACTTTAGACCACATGTCCACACTAAGTTTATATTTCAGTTGATTTGATCAGTTTAATAGATGTTGTTGATTAGATTCAAAATTCTTGTTTTTAGGAATTTAATGGAATACCTTTCTTCCTTTAAAAGAAAAATAAACTATTTCTGAATTTCTTCTAAAAGAGTATTATAAAGAATTAGAAGATATCTTATACTTTTATGTAATAATATTGTTATTATATATATACTTTTATATAATCTTTACACTGTAGTGAGAATCCACTAAGATCTCTAAATTTTTTGTATTTTATACAAGAAATTTGCTTTGAACCAATGTACATTTTGCTTCAGAATTTATCTATATAGAATCATCCCCAAAGCTACTTTGGTTTAAATTATTAATCGAGTTTGTCTAGTGGAAACTAATCTGATAATCTACCCTTATCAAAAAAATATGGAGATTTATAAGCTGCTATATTATTTGTATTAATACAGTTATATATTAATAGAGGTAGATATGACTGACTAGATTAAATTTTGTTCAAATTTTGGCTAGAATTTTCTATACTTTCCAGAGGATTTAATCTAGGATGTCCAGAAGGTTCAAAGAATTCAAATAAATAAACACTCATTGAATCCTGTGTTACTTGTTTTCAAAAAATCAGTGGAGGCAGACAGACATGTTAAAAAATTTCAATAATATATGATAGAGGAACACAGTCTTTTATGTTTAGCCTGGCCTGGAAGTTAAGGAAACATGATTAAAAGAGAGTTTTATCTGGATTAAATTATGGAAGCTAAATTATTATGTTAATCAGGTGAGGAAAGTGCAGAGGGAGTGAATGTAGGAAACTAATGAGTGGCATGGTTTTTATATAGGAGAAATAGCACAGCCAAAGGAATGGTAGTACTAAAAAACATGGAAGATCATTTTAGCAAATTCCAGAATGCCTTATTAAAAAAATTAAAAATTCTCATTATAGGTGCATTATTACAATGAAATGTTTGGTGTATGGGAACCTTTGCTTGAACCTTTAGAAATTGACCAGACTGAGGAATTTAGACCATGGAATCTTGGAATCAAGGTATATATATATATCTATATATTTTTTTAAA
This sequence comes from Myotis daubentonii, assembly GCF_963259705.1. NCBI lineage: Eukaryota > Metazoa > Chordata > Mammalia > Chiroptera > Vespertilionidae > Myotis > Myotis daubentonii. Next base: position 43,890,097 of record NC_081850.1, read on the forward strand.
GGCAATATAGCATCTTTTTTTAAAAATATATTTTATTGATTTTTTACAGAGAGGAAGGGAGAGGGATAGAGAGCTAGAAACATCGATGAGAGAGAAACATCAATCAGCTGCCTCCTGCACATCTCCTACTGGGGATGTGCCCGCAACCCAGGTACATGCCCTTGACCGGAATCGAACCTGGGACCTTTCAGTCCACAGGCTGACGCTCTATCCACTGAGCCAAACCGGTTTCGGCGGAATCAAGGTATATTTAAAGTCTAAAAATTATTTTAAAATTGAGGGTATCTACACCATACCAAACATACCAATTTCAATCTCAACAAAGTTCAACATTTTTCATTATTAGCCTTGCTGTATGCTTCCCTGTTTGACCTGTGCATGTAATTTTCAAATCCAAGGCCAGTGCCCTCCTGTGCTCTTTCAAATACAAATAATTATGTAATATTTATTATGTACTAGACATCTAACTGATGTACTTTTGCTTTCACTCTTACAACAAGTGTCTGAAGACTGTACAGTTTCTAACTTCATTGTAACATGTGAAAGGACTGACACTAGAAAGGGCTTCACTAAAGTAATACCTTTAAAGTGGGGTGCGAATCTGGCTGCAGAGACCCTACTCATGTAAAATGCTGCAGCTAGCCTCTTGTAGGTTGCTGTTTAACCCGTGTTTCCTTTGTCTCTGAAGGATATGTATAGGGAAGAAAACATTTGTTTGAAATATGTTTAAAATAATTGAGTTTAACGTAATCATAAGAATCAGGACCTTTAGATGGATGAAATTGTGCTTCTAAAGCAGGAGACTATGAAATAACTGGCACGTTTCCTCCCTAATGACAACTCAGTCAACCTGCAGACAGATTTTCAGTGGTGTAAAGACAAAGTAACAACAAAGGTGACCAGCTTGGCATGTCCAGCTTTTGGTATTGGATCACTGCATTTGATTTTCCACATATTTCAGACAAAGGATTTACTAGTAGATAAAAGAACTTATTTGGTGGTTTTTAGGTTGGAATATACATGGGCCCTGGATCTGTGAATCCTAAAAAGAGGTAGATGTTATTGTTTCTCATGAGTTCTGGGTCCTAGTGGCACTGTTCTGCAACTATTGTTGGACTTTTTAAGTCCCTGATTTTCTGTTCTTTATAGCATGACCAATAGACTAAATAACTTTTCTCACTCTAAATTTTCATTTGCTATGAAATATGTGCCTTTCATTTTCATTCTGATGCCACATGCATTTAGTAATTTTGGTTTGTTCCCCCCCACCCCCTTCTAAAATGTGCTTGTCATTTTAGTATTACTAAGGATGAGAAGAATTCTTCCCCTAATACTGCTCTTGTGCTAGGTGACCTTATTTGATTGATTTCCAAGTAATTCCACTAAGACAGTGGAAGTAATAAAAATTTTTGCTCTCTCTAATGTTACTGAGATTTATCTAAAGTTTGTTTTTCCTTTGCAAAATGAGTTATGTTGTGCTTCCAGGAACAAATTTTCTTTATATTTCTATAATTTACATGTCATTTTAGATGAAAAAGAAAGCAAAAAAGGCTATTGTTGAGTCAGATACTGAAGAAGATTACAGAGTGCCAGAATATAAAACTGTCATCAGTTTCTATTCAAAAGACCAACTAAACATTACATTATCCAAATGTGGTCTTGTAATGTTAAATAATTTAGTCAAGGTAAGAAAAGACATTTGAAACTTTAAATGTGGCTGTACTACTCTGAGTTAAACCCTTCTCTTTTCTTGAATAAAAGTTTTTTATTAACTTATTTGTCATATGTTCATTAGTGTTGTGCTTGTCATTTGGTTTTCCACATTTCATTTTATTTTACTTATGATAACTCTACCTTATTAGGCATTTACAGAAGCGGCCACTGGATCTTCAACTGTCTTCATGAGGGATCTAGCGCCATTTATGATTTTAAATTCTCTTGGACTTACCATCTCTGTTTCACCAAGTGATTCTTTTAGTGTGCTCAACGTTCCAGTGGCAAAGTCATATATATTGAAAAATGAGGAAAGTTTAAGTATGGATTATGTCCGAACAAAAGACAATGATCATTTCAATGCAATGACCAGTCTAAGCAGCAAACTTTTCTTCATTCTTCTTAGTAAGTGATAAATTACCTTCCTAGGGCTTTCATTTCTTTTAAGTTATATTTTATATTCCATTTTACTCATTTCTGATATCTTACACATTTTTTATCTCCTTCCTAATAGGTTGGAAATTTTGTTTCTTTGTTTGTAGGACTTTCATTGCTATTGTCACTATATTTTTGTATTCCAAATTCTAACTTTCTTTATTCACTGCTTTCTTTAGAGCATGCTAATTTACTGCTTTATATTTTGGGGAAGAAAAATATCAGATTTCATTCTTAGTGCTGCTGAATGAATTCGAAATGAGGTTTGAATTTATGGAAATGACACATTTTAATGGTTATGGGTTTGTAAATGGTTTTTATGTTATACTTATTGAAGTGGAATTTTTTTTTTTTTGGTCCTTTCTGATTCCCAGAAGTTTTGCATTTTCATAGAAGTGAAAGCAAATAAATTCTTAAATTGTCATTATAGCCCTAACTGGTTTGGCTCAGTGCATAGAGCGTCGACCTGCAGACTGAAGGGTCCCAGGTTCGATTCTGGTCAAGGGCATGTACCTTGGATGCGGGCATATCCCCAGTAGGGGGTGTGCAGGAGGCAGCTGATTGATGTTTCTCTCTCATCGATGTTTCGAACTCTCTATCCCTCTCCCTTCCTCTCTGTAAAAAAATCAACAAAATATATTTTTTAAAAAATATTATCATTATATCTGATATACTCACAGTGAGTTAAATAGTCCCAAAGCCTCACCCATACCACTTTCCGATACTTTGACATTTAAATAGTGAAGGTGGAGCACATTTGAAAGGTTAATTAGACTTTGGGTATGAGTACCAAAACTGATAACTAGTGCTCTTCTAGTCAAGAAATGATGCATAACAGTGGATAGGTTTCAGGTGTTGTCCAAACATTGTCATTTAATTGTTCTTGTCAGTTTTACCTCTATTAGTTTTTGAAGTAACATTTCATGTAATGATGTGGGGGGATTAATGTAAATAATGTAAAGAATTCATCCCTCAATACAGTATATGTATATATATTAGATAATTTGTATAAAATTTTATTTAATCAAATCCTACATGTCACAAAGTGCCACATGCTGAGAAAATTAACAATGGAAAAATTGCAGCTATCTTGGTAATTGCCAAAGATTGCCTGAAGTTATTAGGCTCTGGTTATTATAATAGCAAATCTGAGATGCTTTCTTATATTTTATAAAAATTCTTCTCATTACTTGTTTTGAAAAGGCTTATGAAACTTTTTTGTTCATAAGTGTTGTTATCTTAGGTCAAACTATTGAATGAGATTTTTTTTCTATTAAAACAATTATTTTATAAAGTCTTTTGAAGGTTTTAAATAAATGTGAAGGAAATGCATTGTGGTTTCTTACAGTATCTCTTTGTATACATTATGTCTATACAAAAAACTACTCTTTGTATAATCCCTTTGTATAATCTTAAATCCAAAGACTTGAGTGACTATATATTCATAACCTTAAGAAATCATCTGATGTTTCTGATGCTTAACATCTATTTAAAATTAACATATGATGATTTACAATAAAACTTTTCAAACATATATATTCAATTTAGCACCTGCTAACCACTCTACTGCTGATAAAATTCCCTTAACAAAAGTGGGACGACGACTGTACACTGTAAGGCACAGAGAATCTGGAGTTGAAAGATCTATTGTTTGTCAAATTGATGCAGTGGAAGGAAATAAGAAAGTAACAGTTCGCTCCCCAGTGCAGGTACGAAATGATACTTTTTGTGGGTCATATGCATATTTGTGTGCTAATAAAAAAATAAAATAAAATAAAATAAAGCAAATTGCTACCAAAAGCATACAAATTATAATAGCAGTGTAACTAATATCAAAAAGAAGAATCATTACCAGTAATTGTACTACTCTAATATGAGCAGTGATTGGAGTTTGTTCAATATACTTATAATTTTTGTATAAGACTATTTTGTAAAATCTTTTTATGGAGTATTTTGTAAAAAACTACAACTCATCAATATTTTGTTTGGGGTCTTTATAGTATGTATATATCCTTTTATTTTATTTTATTTTTTTATTGCTTAAAGTATTACAAAGAGTATTACATATGTCTCCTTTTTTCCCCCCGCCCTGACAATCCCCTGGCCTCCCCTACCCCCCAGTGTCTTATGTCCATTGGTTATGCTTATATGCATGCATACAAGTCCTTCGGTTGACCTCTTACCCACCCCCCTCCTGCCCTCCCACCCTCCCCGGCCTTCCTGCTGTAGTTTGACAGTCTGTTCTATGCTGCTCTGCCTCTGTATCTATTTTTGTTCATAAGTTTATAATGGTCTTTATTATCCAGAAATGAGTGAGATCATGTGGTATTTTTCCTTCATTGACTGGCTTATTTCATTTAGCATAATGCTCTCCAGTTCCATCCGTGCTGTTGCAAATGGTAAGAGTTCCTTCTTTTTTATAGCAGCATAGTATTCCATCATGTAGATGTACCACAGTTTTCTAATCCATTCATCTACTGATGGGCACTTAGGCTGTTTCCAGATCTTAGCTATGGTGAATTGTGCTGCTATGAACATAGGGGTGCATATATCCTTTCTGACTGGTGTTTCTGGTTTCTTGGGATATATTCCTAGAAGTGGGATCACAGGGTCAAATGGGAGTTCCATTTGTAGTTTTTTGAGGAAACTCCATACTGTCTTCCATAGTGGCTGCACCAGTCTGCATTCCCACCAGCAGTGCACAAGTGTTCCTTTTTCTCTACATCCTCTCCAGCACTTGTCATTTGTTGAATTGTTGATGATAGCCAGTCTGACAGGTGTGAGATGATACCTCATTGTTGTTTTGATTTTCATCTCTCGGATGATTAGCGACTTTGAGCATGTTTTCATATGTCTCTTGGCTTTCTGAATGTCCTCTTTTAAAAGGTGTCTATTTAGGTCCTTTGCCCATTTTTTGATTGGATTGTTTATCTTCCTTTTGTTGAGTTGTATGAGTTCCCTATAAATGTTGGAGGTTAAACCCTTATCAGTGATAGCATTGGCAAATATCTTCTCCCATGTAGTGGGCTTTCTTGTTTTGTTGATGGTTTCTTTTGCTGTGCAGAAACTCTTTATTTTGATGTAGTACCATTTGTTTATTTTCTCTTTAGTTTCCAATGCCCTAGAATCTGTATCGGTGAAGAAATTGCTTCGGCATATGTCTGAGATTTTGTTGCCTTTGGATTCTTCTAGTATTTTTATGGTTTCCCGTCGTATATTTAAGTCCTTTATCCATTTTGAGTTTATTTTTGTGTATGGTGTAAGTTGGTGGTCTAGTTTCATTTTCTTGCATGTATCTGTCCAATTTTCCCAACACCATTTATTGAAGAGACTATCTTGACTCCATTGTATGTTCTTGCCTCCTTTGTCAAATATTAATTGAGCGTATTGGTTGGGGCTGATTTCTGGGCTCTCTATTCTATTCCATTGATCTATATGTCTGTTCTTGTGCCAGTACCCGGCAGTTTTGAGAACAGTGGCTTTGTAATACAGCTTGATATCTGGTATTGAGATCCCACCTACTTTGTTCTTTCTCAGGATCGCTGCAGCTATTCGGGGTCGTTTTTTATTCCAGGTGAATTTTTGGAGAGTTCGTTCTAGGTCTGTGAAATAATGCCATTGGTATTTTAATGGGAAGTGCGTTGAATTTATAGATTGCTTTGGGCAGTATGGACATTTTAATGATGTTGATTCTACCAATCCAAGAACATGGTATGTTCTTCCATCTGTTTATGTCTTCCTCTATCTCTTTTTTTTCAACATACTGTAGTTTTCTGAGTAGAGGTCTTTTACCTCTTTAGTTAAGTTTATTCCTAGGTAGCTTAATTTTTTTGGTGCGATGGTAAATGGGATTGCTTTTTTAGTCTCTCTTTCTGCAAATTAACTATTGGTGTATAGAAATGCCCTAGATTTCTTGGCGTTAGTTTTATATCCTGCTACATTGCCGAATTCTTTTATTAAGTCTAATAGTTTTTTGATGGAGTGTTTAGGGTTTTTTAAGTATAATATCATGTCATCTGCAAACAAGGACAGTTTTACTTCTTCTTTTCCAATTTGGATGCCTTTTATTTCTTCTTCTTGTCTAATTGCAATGGCTAATACTTCCAGTACTATGTCGAACAGAAGTGGTGAGAGTGGGCATCCTTGTCTTGTTCCTGTTCTTAAGGGAAATGGTGTTAGTTTTTGTCCATTGAGTATGATGTTGGCTGTGGGTTTGTCATATATGGCTTTTATTATGTTGAGGTATGATCCTTCAATTCCCACCTTGCTGAGAGTTTTTATCAAAAATGGGTGTTGAATTTTATCAAACGCTTTTTCTGCATCAATTGATATGATTATGTGGTTTTTTTCTTTCAATTTGTTTATGTGATGTATCATGTTTATTGATTTGCGGATATTGTACCATCCTTGCATCCCTGGGATAAATCCTACTTGGTCGTGGTGTATGATCTTTCTGATGTACTGCTGGATCCGATTTGCTAAGATTTTGTTGAGGATTTTGGCATCTATGTTCATGAGGGATATTGGCCTGTAATTCTCTTTCATTGTGTTGTCTTTACCTGGTTTTGGTATTAGGATGATGGTGGCTTCATAGAATGAGCTTGGGAGAGAGAGAGATAGAAACATCAATGATGAGAGAGTATCATCCATCGGCTGCCTTCTGCACACCCCACATTGGGATTGAGCCTACAACCTGGGCATGTGTCCTGACCAGGAATCGAACCATGACCTCCTGGTTCATAGGTTGATGCTCAACCACTGAGCCACTCCAGCTGGGCTGTTTCCTTTTATTAATATTTATTTCTTTAACATTTATATGTATCTATTAATTTTTATTGGATACCTAAAATTGTGAATTTTACCTTGCTTGAAATATATTTCTTTTTGTATTCTTGAACTTTATTCTCCATTATAGTTATGTTACTTGGAAAGTGATCCTCTCAGTCCTTATTTTTAAACTTTTTAGGTGGGATTCAAGCAGCCTTTTAGTTCAGGGCTAATTTTGTACCATTAGCAAGTCTCTGCAACTAATACCTTCTGTACTAAACAAGGTCATTTGAAGAAACAAATGACAGAAAAAGCTTTTTAAAGTTGATAAAAAGTATATATATCCATACATCCAAACAACTTTGGTTGGTGAGAAAAGAAACTGTCAGCACCAGAAATTGTTCTGCCTGCCCTTTTTAGGTAAATCTTTACCAAGCCTTAGAATCCCGAGATTTAAGAGTGTGCCCTACTCTCAAGACTTCAGTTCAGTACTGATTAGCACATTCACAGGAGTAAACTATCTAAGGCATGGGTGGGGCACACCTGGCCCACCGGCCATATAAGGCCTGCAAAATCATTTGGTCTGGGCCTGCCAAGGCATTAGGGGTGAGTTTAATTAAATGTGCAACCAAATACATCAGGCTAATTTTTAAATTGATAATTTTGTATGGCCTGCGAAGGATGTTATAAATATCCAAATGGCCCTTGGCTAAAACAAGGTTCCCTCCTATGCCTTAGATAGTTTACTTAGCTCTGTTTGACTTCTCCTTTCTTATACAATAGCTTCAAAACTATCCAGGCAGCAAGATGGAGCAGTTTTAGGGCTTTTCTTGCTGGATTTTGTTTATATTTTTATTTTCTCTGCTGCTGTCTAACCAGTGTCTGAAAATCATTGTTTAGTTTTTAGGTTGAGAAGGTATATCTGATCCCTATTATTCCATTATGGCTGAAAGCATAAATTCCTTTTCTTTCATTTATGATTTATAATTAACTGTTTTAAAAGATGACTGTTGGGCTGTCCTTGTTGATTTTTAAAATTTCATTAAGTAGTTAAACATTAATTTTAAGTTTTATATAGGTATTATTTTTAGAAATCAAAATGTATTTCTATTTGTGACTAGGTGGAGCAAACAATAGATATAGAAATAAAATATAGTGAATTTAAGACTCCATTTAATCTTAGTTTTCAGTATGATTTTTTTTAAATTAGAGGATATTAGTAAGATATAGAAGGATAAGAAATTATTCTTAATAACCTGTTTGTTTTTATCTATCCAAAGGTAAATATAACTGTTTGTAGGTATATTTTATATTTTTAGGATAATAATTACATGTTTACTTCTTTTCTTAATTATATAAGCAAGGTAAATATTGCTTTGATCTTTTGTTGGGGTGTTTATGTGGAATATATTTTAAATATCTTTAGTTTATTAGATTAATGATACTAAATATTATTATTTTTCTTTCCTAGATTAGAAATCATTTCTCAATCCCACTTTCTGTTTATGAAGGGAATACTTTATTGGGAATGGCTGCACCTGGAAATGAATTTAACATACCGTTAGCATCTTACCGGTGATTCTTTTTATCTACTTGTTTGCTCTACGTCTCTCATAGAGTTTTTAGTTTCTGATTTGATAGGGATAGCTATCTTTCAATTATCAAACTTTCATCAAATCTTTCCTGTTACTATCTGACCCTATGTGACTTATATAAGTTTCAGGGCACTTAGGAGTGTTTTTAAAGGAAATATTATTTAATATATTTATTTTATACCATATAAATTATTTATGCTTTACCAGTAAATTAAATTATTACATGCTTGCAATATAGCCATTATAACCATAATCTTCTATGGGGTGGGCAAAAGTAGGTTTACAGTTTTGAGAATGCAAAATACAGAGTTCATTCTTACATTATTACTTATTAATTATTGCATTACTTTTCATATGAACAACTATAAACCTACTTTTGCCCCACTTTGTATATTCACAACTTTAAAAAAATATCTAATTGTGTATAATTGGTGGTTTCTGGATTTACATATACTGTTATGAAGTGATTTTTACTTTTTAAAGGTTTCTAATAAACTTTTTTTGGAATTCCTTTAGAAAACAAAATATTGCACATTTATCTGTTGATTATTTTAGAATTTTAATCAGTTTTAAATATTTAAAGTAACTTGACTAAACTTGATGTAAAATCTTATATTAAGAAAGGATATATTAAAATTGTAACAGAATACTAATGATGGGCTAGTTTCGTAGTTATAGGTTTAATATCATAACAAACAAGTATTATTGTTCAGGATATTTAATTTGGAATTGAAAATTTAAAGCAAGGAAAAATTGAGATTTTGGAAAATAAATCCTTCCTCAGAATAAGCATCATGGTTGTCTAAGGTGCTATTCAGAACACATGCTAGACATGGACACTTAGTCCTATGCTACAGAAGGACGGAGACAAAATTACAAGCAGTGTTTAAATATCCCCTCCGTCTGTTCATGCTGACCCATGCCTAGGAGTTCAAGACTGGATCACTAATGTTTAGAAGACAATCTAGCAGTTTTAGACACATATTATCAAGTATTAGACCTGCTCACCCTAATAAACGTTCTATTGTCCTTCTGACCATAATGAGTATTATATTACTTAATTTGAACTTGCTGAGGGAAAAAAATTATATATTATTCAGAGAACAACAATAAAATAATTTATAGTGCCTGAACATGTTCTAGAGAGGATTATAGGTAGATTACAAGACTTAAGATAACATGTAAGGTATGTTTAAAAATTTCTATGAAGAACCTCAAATTCATTTTGTTTTTGGATAATAAATATTAATGGCACTATGTTTTATTTTTAATAAATTAGTATTATATTTTGTGACTATAGAAAAATTAAGCCATTAGTTATCTTTATACTTTTTTGTTTAAAGCTAAATATTAATTGGTTACATGGAAGTTATTCAATATTTACTAGAATCATTAATAACTAACCAGCTTGGATTTCACATTAGGTACTCTCCTATTCCAATGCTTAGACATGGGTATACTTACATTTAAGATATGAGCTCTTAAATTAACAAATAGCTATCTTTAATTGTAGAATTTACAGATACTTATCCTTAAATTTAATTCATTTAACAGTTATTTATCAAGTCTTTTTATTGTGTATACGACACTGCTGTAGGATAACAAGATGAATTGGCCTGGCTATTCCCCTTGGGTGATTGATATATTCTGTAAATACAGAGGTAGAAAATGATGGGTTGTAGAGAGTTACAGAAAGACTTATTGTTTCAGAAAACTATGAAAAACAAAGAAGAGATTACCTAGATGAATTATAGGTAAACTATAATAATGTGGAGATTAGTGGAGAAGGACAATCTTTTTTAAAAATATATTTTATTGATTTTTTTACAGAGAGGAAGGGAGAGGGATAGAGAGTTAGAAACATTGATGAGAGAGAAACATCGATCAGCTGCTTCCTGCACACCTCCTACCAGGGATGTACCTGCAACCAAGGTACATGCCCTTGACCGGAACCAAACCTGGGACCTTTCAGTCTGCAGGACAGCGCTCTATCCGCTGAGCCAAACGTAGGGTGAGAAGGACAATCTTAAGTGCAAGGAATTACATGAACAAAGATAAGGAGACATGAAAACAAAGGCTTTGTATAGGTCTATAAAGAATAGTTGGGATATGATTGGAGTGTAGTGTGCAAGTTGGAAGATTAAATTTGAAAGATAGTTTTAAGTTCACATTGAGGTAGTTGCTCCTTCATTTTCTTGCACCCCTTTATATACATTTTATCTTCATCTGTAATGTAATCTGTTTCTTCCTTTCCCTCTAAGAACATTTGGTGTTCTTCCATTGTAAAACCATTCACTTCATCAGTTTTTCTCATCCAGAACCTCTTGCCACTGAACATCTTTCTCTCATGTTTTCTCTTCATTTATTTCTTAGACTTTTCTTTAAACTTTCATATTTCTCTACTTCAAGTGTTTTCTTCAGAACAAAGATTTTTGGGAAAATTGTCACTTCTGCAGAATACTCTGCAGCCACCCTAGAAAAAGTTATGTGTGTAGGGGAGAAGGAAGTGTCTAAAATTATTTCAGAGTCCAGGGTGCCAGTAGTTGGAAGTTCCTGGAAAAGAAAACAAAGAAGCGGATATGGAGGGCTCAGAATTTAGTCTAGCAAGTTTAGGGCACCATTAGACATCATTACAGAAATATGTGTAGATATTAAGAATTTTAAGACTGAAGCTTAACCCTTTGCAGTCCAATTTTATTTTTGGAATTCAAACAGTCTGGTCCAGATTAATTGACGGGATTGAATGTTGAACCGGTTTGCGGTGTGGACCTCAGCCTCGACGTTGGACCTGCTCCTAGCGCCTGGTCTGTCGAGTCAGCCTCGATGTTGAACCAAAAAGGGTTAAGAAAATAATTAGGTCTAGAGCTAGTACTGACAGTTGTTCATCTGTAAGGAACAATGTCACCATAATTGATTAGTTTTACAAGTACAAAAACATTTCTTAAGTATTTATACGTGGACACAGCTTAGGTTTAAAAATTGTTAAACCTAAAATGTACCTTAAATGTAAACAAGGACAGTGATATTTAAATTTGTGAATTAATCATATGTGATGCCTATTGATTTTGTCACTATCTTCTTGTAACCACTTCTGCAACTATGCCCAACATTTTAATAAAATTAAGTATCTATTGATAGCTTTAACTGGTGATTTTTTCAATAGAAATAATTTTTTAGTTCATGAAATCATTCATGACATTTACTTCCTATTAGGACCACATATCCAGGAAAGACAACTTCTTTAAGTTAAATGTACAAGTCAAAGATAGTTATATATGTTTGCTTTACATATGTGACCTATATGATTATGTATTTTCTGTAAGAAACCAGTTATCTTGTAAACATACTTTTTACAATTTATTTTTTAATTACAGTTGACATATATTAGTTTCATGTATACAACATAGTGATTAGACACTTATATACCTTACAAAGTGATCACTCTAGTAAATTTAGAACCCATAAGACACAATATATGGTTAATTGTAAACACACATTTAAGATAGTAAGTTTATAAGATAAATATTCTTTTAAAAGCTAAATAACTATTAATTTCCTGAAAGTTAAGATGAAGATATTTATCTATTGTCTATCTTACCTATTTCTAAGAAGGTGAAAATATAAAAATATATTAAAATAGTATGGAGGGAGGTGATTTCATTGTTCTAAAGCTATAATCATATAATTTAATATGTTTTCTTTTAAAGGATTTCAACACATCTTTTTTAATGTTTTATGCAGATCACTCCTTTTTCTGAAGCCAGAAGATGAGGACTATCAAATGTGTGAAGCAATTGACTTTGAAGAAATTATAAAAAATGAAGGCTCTTTTCTAAAGAGGCAATGTAGACCTATAAACCCGTCTAAGAAACCATTTATTATTAATATTGTCCCAGAAAAAGATAATTTGACATCTCTGTCAGTATATTCAGAAGATGGTTGGGACTTACCATACATAATGCATTTGTGGCCACCTATCCTACTCCGAAATCTTCTTCCTTACAAACTTGTTTATTATATAGAGGTATTCTGGAATTTTATTAAATATCTTTGTGTCTATGGTTTTGGTACTGGGGATAGGTAATACTATTTGGTAATACTCAAATGGAAAATAAATGTTTAATCATGCTGTGTAAGAATAGGATTTAAAAAATATTTTCCATTGATTCACCTTTGAAATTTGACTACTAAGTTGAATATAAATTACCTACACAAGTGTGATATGTCATTTAGAAAATAGAGATGATAGAAATTGCCTACACTCACATCACCTGAAGGTAGCTCTTCAGATTAAAACATTGTAGTTTTAGAATATATATTTTTCTATATTTTCTAAGCATATACATTTCATATGTCATACATTTAAAATATGGATCCTAACTTTTGAAACAAGTATGAGAATTAGTATTAAATAATATTTAAGTACTAGACTTAAGTGGAAAAATGCTGCTACATTATATTATTCTGATAATAGGTCTCTAAAAGGATTTTATGCCCTATAATGATGCTTTTTCTTTTAAATATTTTGTTTTAACAAATTATGTCTGATTTCATCAGGATTTTAATATTACATTTGCCATGCCTATCAAATATAAGAAATTTCTTCATTGTAATTTATTAATTATTGTTTTGGTCATAGTGTATTAATTATTATTGGGATTTACTATATGTATACACTTCTTTGATAATTTTTTGGGGGGGTGAAGTTAACATCTATGGTTTAAGAATATCTGTTTTTCTTTATATTTGGCAGCTGTTCTAGTGGTTAAGAATTTGCACTTTGCTGTCAGGTAGATCAGAGATGTAATCCTAGTTCTATTACTTACTAACTTTAGGCAAGTTATATTGTCTTTCTGAATTATTTATCCTAATTTATGAAAGGGGGATAGTAATAAATCTTGCATGATTGGGATATGGGGAAATCAAACTAGATGATATATATATAAAGGATTTAGCACAGTGCCTTGTAGGTACATGATTGCTATTCATTTACCTCTCTAACAGCACCACCACTACTATTCTATTTTGTGGATATTAACATGCCAGGTGTCAATAACTTAAATTACTTTTACTTTAACTAATTTAAAATCTTAAGATGAAGAGATTCCTGTGTTATAACAACAGGAAGGAACCAAGTTAGAGATGCTAGACAATCTGGTGAATTATCCAGGCATACTATCTATCTATGTGCCATTCTTATAGGACTTTTAATTTGATGCTTTTAGGGATCACATTCTGTTTGCTAGCTCCCAATGGATATGACCAATTTTTAGAAAGACAGGTTAGCTGTGGTATGAAGAAGGGATTAAAGGAGACAAGAGCAGTTAGGAGACTTAAAGTGAGAGGACACAGTGGCAGGAACTAAGGTAATGAAAGTGGGGGTGAAGAGAAATGAATGTTTTTGAGAGATGCATAAGATATAATACTATAAACAACTAGAGGCCCGGTGCATGAATTCGTGCATGGGTGAGGTCCAGCTGGCCCACCCTGATGGGGCCGATCAGGCCAGGCCAGCTGGGAGGAGGAGCCATAGGCAGTTGGCATGCTGGTCCCGCCCCCGATTGGGGGGGAGGGGGACAAAATCAGGGATGGGGTCAGCCAAGGGGAGGGGCTCCGAGAGGTTGGAAGGCTGACCCTGCTCCCTGGTTGAATTCTGGTCGAACTCCCAGTTGAGGGGACAATTTGCATATTACCCTTTTATTATCTACTAGGGGCCCGGTGCACGAAATTCGTGCACTGGGTGTGTGGGGGGAGAGTGTCCCTCAGCCCAGCCTGCCCCCTCTCACATACTGGGATCCCTCAGGTGTTGACCCCCATCACCCTCCAATCGCAGGATCGGCCCCTTGCCCAGGCCTGACGCCTCTGCCAGAGGTGTCAGGCTTGGACAGGGGACCCCCATCTCCCCCCGATCACTGGCTCTGGCCCCCGCCCAGGCCTGAGGCCTCTGGCCCAGGAATCATGCCTGGGCAGGGGACCCCCATCTCCCTCTGATCGCTTGCTCCACCCCCCGCCCAAGCCTGACGCCTCTGACCCAGGCTTCAGGCCTGGGCAAGGGGACCATCATATCCCCCCAATCCCCGTCTCAGCCCCCCGCCCAGGCCTGATGCCTCAGCCAGAGGAGTTGACCCTCATCACCCTCCGATCACCAATCACCGGATCGGCCCTTTGACCAGGCCTGAGGCCTCCGGCAGAGGTGGGGACCCCCAGCTCCCCACGGTTGCAGGCTCCGCCCTTACCCAGGCCTAACGCCTCTGGCTGAGGCGTCCGGCCCGGGCAGCGGGGACCCACAGCTGCAGTGGCCCTGCGATCGTGGGCTTTGCTTTAGGCCCAGGCAAGGGACCCCTAGCTCCCGGGACTGCCAGCTTCGACCGTGTCCAGCTCCCATCGCTGGCTCCACCCCTACTTCCTGCTATCACTGGCCAGGGCGGCAAAGGCGCCTGATTCTCTGATCATGGTTGGGGGGCAGGGCAAAGGCGGCCCCAGGGCCGCCTTTGCCCTGCCCCCCAGCTCTTAGCTCCCCCCTGGGGTTCCAATCACTGTCAGTGGCAGGGGGCTTCTTCCTGCTTTCCCTTTCGCCTCCCTGCATTGTGCCTACATATGCAAATTAACCGCCATCTTGTTGGCAGTTAACTGCCAATCTTAGTTGGCAGTTAACTGCCAATCATAGTTGGCAGTTAATTTGCATATAGCCCTGATTAGCCAATGAAAAGGGTATCGTCGTACGCCAATTACCATTTTTCTCTTTTATTAGTGTAGACTAGAGGCCTGGTGCACAAAATTCATGCACAGATGGGGGGGGAGTCCCTCTGCCCAGCCTGCACCCTCTCCAATCCGGGATCCCTCTCGCAGTCCAGAACCACTGGCTCCTAACTGCTCACCTACCTGCTTGATGTCCCCTGCTGGCCTGATTGCCCCTAACTGCCTATCTGCTCTCCCCTCCTGGCCTGATCCCCCTAACTGCCTGCTACCTTACCTTCTCCCTTCTTCCGCAGTGCTGGCCTTCTCCCTTCTGTCTTCTCGCGCGGTGCTGGCCTTCTCCCTTCCCCCGTGGCGCCAACCTTCTCACCTCCTCCCTTCTCCCGTGACACCACCTTCTCCTTCTGCCTTCTCCCATGGCCTCTGCAAAAAGGGACCATGGTGCTGGATCGGCCCTCACAGCTGCCATGGCTGCCGGCCCTCGGCCTTGCAGCCACTGTGGCTTTGTCTGGAAGGACCTCTGGTCTAATTAGCATACTACCCTTTTATTAGTATAGATGATAATAAAAGCATAATATGCTAATTAGATGGGACAGCTGAACGACTTTCTGGACAAAGCCTGGGCTGCGAGGCTTGAAGCAAGCTGCCACGGCTGCGAGGGCCAAACCCCTTGCACAAATCTCATGCATTGGGCCTCTAATATAGGATAATTGGAAATGGGTGATGAACGATTGTTAACAATCAAGAATGGGACTTATTTTGGATTATCATCTCTTTTCTCATGCATTTTCTATAATTTTTTAGTTTTCAAAACTAAAATGACTAATGGATAAGATTTCATCACTTCCCATGCATTTTCCATCATTTTTTAGCTTTCAAAACTAAAATTACTAATGGATAAGATTTTTAAAATGTTTTACTAGTTATATGCATTATAATGTTTACTAGTTCCATTAGAGTTTTACATTATATTACTTAGTTTTATCCTAACCATAGTCCTTTGAAGTTGATCATTTAGACCATTTTTGAAATATGATTACTCATATCTCGAATAATTTACCCACAGACTTGGAGGAAATGTGAAAGTTTACATAGTAGGCAGAGTTAGAACTTGAATATAAGTCTTCTAACTTGTTCAGACAGAAGTATGTTTCAAAAGCAGTTCGTATAACATTTGAAATCCTTAAATAGAATTTTTGGCATATTTATCTGAGACATTAAAAAATTTACTATATTTACTATATTTTGTTTATTACAGGGGAATGAACATAGAGTTTTTACTCTAAATGAAGGTTCTTCTGCCCATATTTGTACCGTACAATTGGATAAAGCAATACTACATTTAAAATTACTTGACTATCTTAATCAAGATTGGAAAAGTGAATATCATATAAAACCTAATCAACAAGATATTAGTTTCATCAGTTTTACCTGTGTTACAGAAATAGAAAAGACTGATTTAGATATTGCTATCCATGTGACTTATAATCCTGGCCAGACAGTTGTGGCATTTCATAGCCCTTACTGGATGGTCAATAAAACTGGTCGAATGCTACAGTATAAAGCAGATGGAATTCATCGAAAGCATCCGCCTAATTATAAAATGCCAGTTCTCTTTTCTTTTCAGCCAAAGCACTTTTTTAATAACAATAAGGTACGTAAAGTTTTTTGACTTTTTTTTTTTTTTTAGCTATTTATCACTCCTTTTTAGATTTTAGAATTTTGAAGAATAAAATAATATGAAACAGGTAGAAATAACATTTGTTAAATATTTGAGGTTATAAAGATTAGAATTTTGTGTTGGGAAATGTTTAGTGCATTAACAGTACAATATTTATGCTGAAAAGCAAAATGTATAAATTTAGGTTGGAATTTTTAAAGGTACTTATGTTGTAATATCTTTGAAATATTTTTTCCTAGGTTCAGCTTATGATAACTGATAGTGAATTATCAGATCAGTTTTCAATTGATACTGTTGGTAGTCATGGAGCTGTTAAATGTAAAGGCATGAAAATGGAGTATCAAGTGAGTTCATTCTCTGCTCATCAAGAAATTTTTATTTAAACTGTGTCTATTGACTACTTAATTTTTAAGGATGTTATGATAATGTAATAAATAATATGTTCTTCCTTAGGTTGGTGTCATTATAGACCTCAGCAGTTTTAACATTACCAGAATTGTGACATTTACCCCTTTTTATATGATCGAAAACAAAAGCAAGTATCATATATCAGTGGCTGAAGAGGGGAGTGATAAATGGCTCTCTCTCGATTTGGAGCAGGTGGGTAGATGGATTTCAATAATATAGCTCTTAGGAATTTCATTTTTCCTGGAAGTTAGATAACTGAAATTACTACGTAATGTTTTATCTTTCCATTCCCCCAATTTTATTTGTTTCATAATCATTTATTGAGTATTTGTACCAAGCCCTAGATATTTAATTACTAAAATTCAGAACTTGCCATCGAGAAATACATTTCTCGGTAAGGGAGGTAAACATTTAGCAATTACTAACCAAATGGAGTCAAATAGAGCAGTAGAAGACTAGATAAGGTATTAATGCAGGAGAGAGAAGGAAATAATTTATTCTCTTCAGGAAGCTGTTAGGACTGCCTTTAAAGACTAGATTAAGCCAGTTATTTTAAGAAGGTGGTAGTGTCTTAGGAGTAAAATATTTCTTTTACTCCATCTTTAGTTGTTAAACCTCTACATAAGAGCTGTCTGAAGGACTGCCAGAGGGTGATAGAATATTTTACTTTTCAAGAAATTTTATTCAAATATGTTAGGATTATAAGAGAAGTGTTTGCTATTTTTATTCATTATTCTATCTTGCTTTTAAGCCATCCTTCTTGAGTCATTTGGTTGAGCTACTTCCTTTAGAATTTGCTTTAGTGCTGGTTCTGTAGGAAAGTACCATCAGTGGGTGTTTACCCATAAAGTTTTTATCATCATCTTTCTTTTATGATGCCTTTTTTTGATAATTCTATTTTTTCTCAGCATGTTGTATATTTTACTCCACTGTTTTTTGGCTTCCATTTTTGTTGAAAATTTGGCTGTGGTTCTGTCATTTCTTTGGAGGTCATCTTTCTTTTCTCCTTAGCTGCCTTCAGTCTTCTCTTTGTGTTTGATATTTTGCAGTCATACTATTTGTCTACATGTGGGTTCCTTTTATATATCCTGCCTCATATGCCTTACTGCTAGATCTGTGGGGTAATGATTTTTCATACTTTCTATAAAATTTGCAACTATTGTCTCTTTAAGTATTCTCCTGTTCATCCATTTTCTCCTTCTGAGCCTTTAATCAGACATACCCTAGACTTTCATATTCTATTTTCTCTGTCTCTTAATATCCTTTTTTTCTATCTGTATAACTTTCTGTGCTACAATCTGGATAAATTCTACGTATATTTTCCATAATTTTTTACTTTTACTATGTCTAAACTGTTATTTAAACCCTCACCTGAGTTTTTTATTTGTATTTCTCATTCCCAGAAGCTCCACTTTTTTCAAGTCTGCCTGTTAATTCATTCTTTTAGCAAATACTTATTGTGTACTCCTATGTGCCTTGCGATAGTTACATTTGCTAATGAAACCACAAGTCCCAGTCTTTGTATAGTTTATATTTTAATGGAGTTGTAAGGAAACAGTAAATGAATAATACCATGATCAATTAGTAAAATATATAATATGTTTAAAGGTGACGGGGGAATAGAAATAAGACAGGTAAAGGAGTATTAAGAGTTATAATGAATACCCTGGCCGGTGTGCTCAGTGGTTAGAAAATCACCCAATGGACCAAGGTTCTTGGGTTCAATTCCCAGTCAATGGCATGTACCTGGGTGGTAGGTTTGATCCCTACCCTACCTTGGGACAGGTATGAGAGGCAACCAATCTATGTGTCTCTCTCGCATTGATTATTTTCTCCCTCTCTCTTTTTCTTTCTCCTTTACCCTCCCTCCCTTCCACTCTCTCTAAAAAAAAAAAAAAAAAAAATTAGTGGAAAAAAATTCTCAGGTGAGGATTAAAAATAAAGTCACAGCGAAAAGGGGTGAGCTATAATTTTGCATAAGGTGGTCAAGGCTAGGACTTATTGAGGTCACATTTGAAAGACTTGGAGGAATTGTGAGAATTAGCAATTGTCAGGAGCTCAGCTGAGCTGGTGCTAAGCAGCCAGGTATTGGAGTAGCTGATTAAGATAACAAACCAAAATGAACATAGTCAAACCTTTAATCAGTCGCTTACTGAGATTGTATAAGCAAGAAGCTAAACTGGAGAAAGCCCCAACTCCCCTGTTCCATTTTTCCTATGGAACAGCATTGGTCAGGCAGGGGTCAGGTAGATCAGCAAGACACTAGGGTTGTGTCACAATCGGAGGAGCCCTGAACAAAAGGCTTTTACAGTTTTATGGACCTGGAAGATGGGGGTGAACAAGGGGAAAGGCTCGGAGTGGAAAAATCCTGAACACTGAGTCAGAATAGAGAATATGTGTCTTCAGGGTTCCCCTTCTCACCTTGATAAAGAGGTTTTGCATAGGTTCCTGAGGAAGGCCTATGCCAAGGGCACTACAAAAAAAGCCTCTGAATAAAGGTGCCTGGGGTAGGAATGCAGATATGTGTAAGAGCTTGGCTGGAGGTAGGGCTGAGTCCTTGACAATGCAAATAGCTGGCTGTGCACCTGGTCTGGTGTGGGAGGACAGCTTTTCCCTGTGAGGCCTGCCATAAAAAAAAAAAAAATCACCTTTGTCATTAACTATATTCTGACCTGAAAATTACACGTAGTTTTTTAGCCAGGAGCTGGCCACTTCAGCAATGTGGGTATCTGGAAAAGAGCATTAGTGACAGAAGGATCAGCCAGGGTAGGTGCCCCAAGGTTGGAGAATATTTGGCATGTTTGAAGGAAAGCGAAGTGGCCAGTAGTACTAGAAGAAGGAAAAGTAGCAGAGGACAAGGTATAACAGTGATAAAGGGTAATCGTGCAGAACTTTCTGAGCCATTGCAAGGATTTATCTTTTGCTCTGAGTGAAATGGAGAACTGTTGGGGGGTTTTGAATAGTTAAACATAGTATGCTTTCAATAAATATTTGTTAAATAAATATAGTATTTATTCTTGTAAATGTTTCGTGTGGGTTCTTGGCTTGTTGGCTATAGAACTGTCTGTGTATCTAATTGCAGTGATTAAAGCGGCAGCTTTGTTTTGCTTTATAGGTTTTCTAGGTATAACTTTTTCCATACTTTTATTTACAGCAGTTCTATGTCTCGATTTATGTGTCTACTGCCAGTAACATTATTGGGTCTTATCTTTTTAAAAACACATTCTATAGCCCATGTCTTTCGACAGTTAGTTTATATTTATATTAATTTTGATTACAACTGCATAACAACTTTTTTTTTTAAAGAGAGATCTTGTCTTATTTTCAATTTCCCCTCTCTTAAGATATCTTTTCTTTGCTAGTTTAAAAGTCTTATATTTTAATTTTGGCTTATAGTGGCCAACCTTACCATAAGATTTATACTCATGATTATTACCTATATAGATTTGTTTAGCTTATCTATAGCTCTGTTTTCCCACTACAAAAGACAAGTACTTTCCTACTTTCTCTAGTCTCAAGAGGTGGAGCATACAATATTTTTAAAAGATATGCAGCATATCTTTTTAAGCATAAAAACATTTTTTAAGGCAAGGCTACCAGAAGGTAGCAGGCTAGGGAAGTTCAGAGAGCACATCAGTGCCTCATGGGAAGTAGACTTGGATTAGCATTGCTGCTCTTTTAATTCTTCCAGGTAAGTGTCTGCTAGGTTGCAGGAAATCCTGAGGGGGGGCACCTTTTAAGCCTCTTACAGCCTTAACCATGTTCCATCTAGTTCTGTTAATCACCTTTTATGGTTGAATAAAACGGACTCTAACAGGTCAGTTCTGCTACATTTTCCCAGGTCATGTGATAATCAGATATCACACATGAACAGTCTCACTGAAGTATGTGACGTCTCCTGTCTGGCTGGGGCTGTAGACAGTTTGCATCTCCATTCCTCTCCGTGTAGTTCTTTTTGTTTCCAGCTCCTGCTAATCCAGTCTTCTTTCTGGGTACACTGTCTCCTATTCTTTCAGTTTGGTTTTCAAATCACCAGTATCCAGGTAGTTTTTAATTTTTTGAGCCTGTTTCGTTTTCTGAACTTTGAATAGATCTTTTACTTTTGTACCCTTGTTTGACTTCCCTGAGTCAACATTTGGGTGTACTTTACTGCTTAATTACCAAGGGTTGCCCACAACTGACTATAATTTTCAGTAACTGATCACTTGCTTCCCTTGTGCTCTGCTCAGCTTGTTGATTTTTCAAACCCTTCTCTAGATCTGGACCACATTAAAATTTCTGTTTATCATAGCTTTTCAGCTTACTATCCATTACTGCTTATTTTCACACTGTCCATAAGTGGCAACCCATCTCTATGTAGGCAGTTTATAACTGTTTAGGTAAATAACCCAGTAACAAGAGCACTGTTGAAAGAGATTTATTTTCATTTTATTTTGTTTACCCTGATGGATTTATTAAAATGATAATGGTTTTTATGGTACAATATATTGTAGGTTCTAAAAAAAATAAATATATGTAATATATGTTTTAGTGTATTCCCTTTTGGCCTGAGGATGCTTCAAATAAACTTCTTATTCAAGTTGAAGGAAGTAGAGGCCCTCCCCAAAAGATACATTTTAACAAGCAAGAAAATTGTATTTTATTACGTCTGGATAATGAGGTAATTAATTTTGTGTATGTGTGTGTGATGAGTTAATGTTACTTACTAGTATTTAATTTTTTTGTATCAAATAATTTTCTCATGGTTTTTTTCCCTTTCACCAAAAATGAACAAAGATTTCTTTTTTGTGAGGGAAAAAAGTACTAAAGGGAAACAGTCATAAAACAATTTTGTTATACAGATTTAGTAGAAGTGGCTAGAATATACATCTGGAATTTGACCCATCTATATATAATAATTGAGAGTATAGTTTCCCAGACATGCCATATAAAATAAAAATATGTTATGAAAAGTTTTGTTATTAAGTGTTGTTAGTTAATATTCTTTGAAAAATGGTCACATTAGAGAATATTTTCTCTTTTTTTATAGCTTGGTGGTATTATAGCAGGAGTTAATTTGGCTGAGCATTCTACAGTTATTACATTTTCAGATTATCATGATGGAGCAGCTACATTCCTATTAATAAATCACACTAAGAATGACATTATTGAATATAAGCAAAGGTAAGAAGAGGATCACAAATACAGTATCCCCTGATTTGAGCAAAGTCTAGGTCAGGGGTGGGCAAACTTTTTGACTTGAGGGCCACAATGGGTTCTTAAACTGGACCGGAGGGCCGGAACAAAAGCATGGATGGAGTGTTTGTGTGAACTAACATAAATTCAAAGTAAACATCATTACATAAAAGGGTACGGTCTTTTTTTTCAATAGTTTTATTCATTTCAAATGGGCCGGATCCAGCCCGCGGGCTGTAGTTTGCCCACGGCTGGTCTAGGTGATGAAACACTGACTTTATGATGATTTCTTTTTTTAAATTAAATATATTTTTATTGATTTCAGAGAGGAAGAGAGAGATAACATAAACATCAATTATGAGAGAGAATCATTGATCAGCTGCCTCCTGCACATCCCCTACTGGGGATCGAACCATGACCAAGAATTGAACCATGACCTTCTGGTTCATAGATTTATGCTCAACCACTGAGTCACACCAGCTGGTGCCGGGGTCCAACCCCAGCAGGTCCAGGGGTCCCCAAATGTGTGGATGGAGTCAGCGAAGAGGGAATGACACAGAGACAGCGTTCAGTTGATCAGCAGCCTAGCCAGGATCTCCAGCCAAGTTCTGGTCTGGATCTCCAGACAAGTCCTGTTCAGGATCTCCAATGAAGTTCTGGTTAGGATGTCCGGCCAGGTTCTGTGTTCATGTTCTCTCGCTAGGTTCTCCAGCCAGGTTCTGTCCAGGTTCTCCAGCCAGGTTCAGTCACCAGGTTCTAGTCAGGTTCTCTTGCCAATTTCTGTAGCCAGGTTCAGTCCAGGATCTTTTGCCATGTTCTCTCGCTAGGTTCTGTCTTTAGGTTCTGAGGCCAGTTTCTGTCCAGGATCTTTTGCCATGTTCTCTCCAGCGAAGTTCTTCTGTCTCTAGAGAATGTTCTGTGTAGGTTCTTTGCCTAGGTTGTGTCTCCTAAGTTCTGTCTCTTGCTGTCTTGTTACATCTATATTTACACCAGTTGATTCAATCCTATCAATCTCTATTACAAAGGTTAGGGCGTTTCTTATCTCCATTCCAGGGAGTAAAGATTATGTAGCTTAAGCATGATTGTTCGTAGTTAAAGTGATTAATTACCCACCTGGCACTTAGTTAAGGGGTTTTATTCCCTCCCTAACTTCAGGGGAAAATCCCTACCTGGGGAAACAACCTTTCTCGGAGAGGTGACCTTGGTTAAAACACAGCGCCAAGAAGGTGAGCAAACATATTAAGAACAGTATGCCATATATGCCAGGTCCCTTGAAACAGCAAGCATGGACTGGCTCCCGGCAAGCTGGGCTATTCTCGTTTTCTTAGAAAACCACTTTTCCATTATATAAGGAAAAACTTTCAGTCTACTCTTAATCAGAAATATTATAAATCTCAATTAATTGACTTGGAATTACTGAACTATATTATTTTGGGTTCTTTATTCATTTTCTTACCCTTAATTTAATGCCTGTTTTTACTATTTGTGTCAGTTCTCTCAGTGAAATAGAAGACTCTCTCCCTCCCGG
Source organism: Myotis daubentonii (assembly GCF_963259705.1). NCBI lineage: Eukaryota > Metazoa > Chordata > Mammalia > Chiroptera > Vespertilionidae > Myotis > Myotis daubentonii. Next base: position 43,914,095 of record NC_081850.1, read on the forward strand.
AAAAGCAGTATTTTATACATGGGCTGATCCAGTGGGCTCTAGAAAGCTGAAGTGGAGTTGTGGGAAAAGCCACGGTGAAGTAACACAAAAAGATGTATGTTTTGGGCTGATTATCATGATGTCCTCAGCAGTATTTTTTTTGTTTTTTAAAAAGTATTCTCTTTCAGCCTTACTAGTTTTAAGGCATGTTTATGTCTGCATTACTAAAATAAACTGACAAAGATTTAAAAAGTATTCAAACTTAACCAAAAATGTTTAAAACTTGAAGTAGTCTTATTTTGCCTACATCATTATTTGCTTCCATCCTATATAATAAAAGGGTAATATGCAAATTGACCCTAATAGCAGAATGACCAGGAATGACCGGTCACTACGATGTGCACTGACCATCAGGAGGCAGATGCTCAACGCAGAAGCTACCCCCTGGTGGTCAGTGCGCTCCCACAGGAGGAGTTCCACTCAGCCACAAGTCAGGCTGATGGATACAAGCACAGCAGCAGTGCTAAGGATGTCCGACTGACGGCTTAGGCCCATTCCTTTTGGGAAGTGGGCCTAAGCCGTCAGTCAGACATTCTCCAAGGGCTCCTGGGCTGCCAGAGGGATGTCTGACTACCAGCTTAGGCCTGATCCCCCAGGGAGCAGGCCTAACCTGGCAGGTGGACATCCCCCAAGGGTTCCCAGAATGCAAGAAGACACAGGCTGGGCTGAGGGACACCCCCCCCCCCTCCAGTGCACGGATTTTCATGCACTGGACCTCTAGTCCTATATAATAAATAGGTAATGTGCAAGTTGAACATCACTCCAACACACAAGATGACTTCCCCCATGTGGTCAAAGATGGCCGCCACAAGATGGCTGGCAGGGGAGGGCAGTTGTGGGCAATCAGGCCAACAGGGGAGAATAGTTGTGGGGGGGGGGACCCAGGCCTGCAGGGGAGGGCAGTTGGGAGGGACAAGGCCTGCAAGGGAGGGCATTTGGGGGGGGGGGACCAAGGCTGCAAGGGAGGGCAGTTGGTGGTGTCCAGGCCATCAGGGGAGGGCAGTTTTGGACAATCGGGCTGGCAGGGAGGGCATTTAGGGGCAACCAGGCTGGCAAGGGAGGGAAGTTAGGGGTGACCGGGCCAGCAGGAAGGGCAGTTGGGGGTGACCAGGCCTGCAGGGGAAGACAGGGGCAACCAGGCTGGCAGGGGAGGGTAGTTAGGGGCAACCAGGCTGGCAGGGGAGGGCAGTTAGGGGTGACCAGGCTGTCAAGGATGTGCAGTTAAGGGTGACCGGGCCAGCAGGGGAGGGCAGTTAGGGGCAATTGGGCCGGCAGGGGAGCAGTTAGGTGTCAATCAGGCTGGCAGGGGAGTGATTAGGGGGTGATCAGGCTGGCAGGCAGAAGTGGTTAGGGGCAATCAGGGAGGCAGGCGAGCGGTTGAGAGCCAACAGTCCTGGATTGTGAGAGGGATGTCTGACTGCCCACCACAATCAGGCATAAACGGGCAGTCAGACATCCCTTGAGGGGTCCCAGATTGGAGAGGGTGCAGGCTGGGCTGAGGGACACACACACACACACACACACACACACAAATTTCATGCACTGGGCCTCTAGTTATGGTATAAAGGTAAATTGTAATTAGAGAGGGGCTTTCAGCATTCACCTCATGAACAGATATACTTTTCATTGACAGTCATCTTAGGCCATTTTCACTTCTGTGAGGAACATCTAGGGATCTACTAACTAAAGAATTTATTTCTGGTAGCAAGCTATTATTGATATGGTTTTTTATAATGATAAAGTTGTACATAAACATTTTCCAGTAATATTTTCAATGGCTTTCAGAAATTGGGGTCTTTTTAGAAATCGTTTTTAAACAATTAAAAATTAAAATTTTTTTAGTCTTTTAAAATTCGTCTTAATTTGACCCCTATTCCAACGTCTTATTTATTTGATCTGTTGATTAGTAAATTTGCATATTTATGCCAAAATGATAGTTGAATTTTATAAAGCTAAATCTGAAATCCACTATGAAATATTAGAAATACTGTATAAATATTTGAAAATAAGTTTGCTTATTGCTATATATTTTATTTTAGAAAGAATTATAAGCGACATGTTTGTTCCTAGATACTGATTTTACAGTAACAACTCCAGTTTTTAATATCAGTGGGTTATAACAAATGTGTACTGTATATTAAAATTTCTTCTTAATCAGAATATTTACTTAACTAGAAATTCATGGGTAACTGTTAATTATTAGAATTTTCTGTATTTATCTTGTCATTGAACCTCAAGACCCTGATAACAGTGCAATGCTTATATATAAAGGCTTCCCGCAGAATTACTCACCTGTGCTGAATATCCATGTTTTGTAGAGCATGCAATTGAGATGTCAGATATGTTTTATCCTATTTACTTCAGCTCTGTAAGGAAATATGAATTTCTGACTTAAAAATAAATAATGCATTGGTTAGTCTTAGGATAAAGGCGAGAAAATAATGCTTTGTGTTATTGATAAGCCTACACAGGAAGACTATTTAATTAGACTTTATCAGGATATTAATAAAAGAATAATTGATGTGTCTTCCTTGCTAATAACTTTATAGTAGTAATGGCAGAAGCAGATATCAAATTATTGTAATTATGTAAATTTCCATTGTTACACAAATATTAATTCATTTAGTTTGTTTGACCCTGTGAAGGAGGTGCCATTACTATTCTCATTTTTTAAATATTAGTTTAAATGTTGGTTGGTGCCATACTCTTAATTTTTTATTTTTTGGTGGTTTTATTTTAGGATATGATGACACCTATAAATTTGGGGAAAAAGACTATTTATTTAGTTTCATTCTTTGAAGGCTTACAACGCATTATTTTATTCACTGAAGATCCAAAGGTATTTAAAGTGACATATGAAAATGAGAAAGCAGAATTAGCAGAGCAAGAAATTGTGTTGGCATTACAAGATGTTGGAATTTCTCTCGTCAACAATTACACAAAGCAAGAAGTAGCCTATATTGGCATTACAAGGTTAGATGCGTCATAATTTGGATAAATTTAAACGATCAGTTCTTTATCATCAAGAATGGTGATTGTAAAATCTGAAATAATTTAGTTTAACATCTTTGTTTTGATTAGCCATGATACTAAGATAATGTTAATTTTAAAATGCTTGTGAGATTTTTTTTGCCCTTGAGATAAAGATATATGATAAATCAAATTCATAAATCCCTTTTTATGTTGTTCATTCTCTCATTCTCTAAAAAGTTAGATTTATTCAACTTATCAAAAGTCTACTTTCTTTAACACGCCATAGTGTTATTCCACTACAACGCAGGGTATGTTGATGCTCCTTAAATAGAGGTTCAAGGAATAAAGACAATCACGTTCTAATTTCACCTTAACACTTTAAGAGCTAATAAGGTGATACTGTATTTATTATTCCCCAAATAAGTCACCACTAGTAAAACTTTGTTTTCCCTATGCCCGTAATACTCCTGTTTACAAATACTTACAGTAAAATTAATTTATGTGTATTAGTAACTAATTTGAGGGTATTACTGGATTCCAGTCTGTATAACAAGGATCTTTTAACTTAAACTAATGTACAGATATGTGTGTGTGTGTGTATGTATGTATGTATATGTATATATATATCATATATCTTTATATAAAAGATGTATAATGTATAAATGATATATAATCCAGATTTAATTTTTTTTTATAAATGCATCTAGAAATTTCCCTAACTCTTCATTGACTGGAATATATTCTCAAAGGAATATTAAAAACTATTTTCTTAGAAATATGTATTCCTAAAAAATGTTTATTATTTAAACAAAAATGTCAAATAGACAACCTGTTATGGGCTATGTCCTATGCTATGGTGTGAATGCAAGTGGGAGTAACACATGGTTCCTATCTTTTTTAAATTAAGTGAATATAAATTTTAGAAGGAATAAACAGAGTACTTAAATAGAATTAAATAACTTACGTACTAAAACTGAAAGAGTGAAGTAATTTTAGAATATGGGTAGATTTTTTGTTCTTTTGGCAGTTTTTCACTGAAATAGATTTGTTTCATTAATTCTCTCATTTTCCTAGATTGTTTCATACTCTGTCTCTTTTTAAACCCCCATTTCTTCTCTCAGCTCACTGCCTTGCATCAATTTCACTGAGAAAATTGAAGCAATCAAAAAGGAACTTTCAAAGACCCACCCCCCAATATCAATTTCCTACTCACCAGCATTTATTACCTGTATACTATGCTGACATACTTACCCACAGTTATCATAGGTATATCATATGTGGTATTTAAACAAATTTTTCTGCTTTTGCATTATATTCTGTTCCCTTTTACTTTTTGAGACACTGATCTAGCAATTCTCTCTTTTCTTTCTCCTGTCCACAATTTCTGACACTCTTTTGGATTGTTCTCATCAGTGTTATTTTTCTCAACTTAAATTTTATTTTCTTGATCCTACTTTCTCTGCTATCTACTGCCTATTTCTTTGCTTCCCTTTATAGCCAAACTGCCCAAAAGTGTTGTTCATGACAAAAGAGTTACATATATTCACTACATTCAATTATTTTTTACCCATTTTTTTCTTTAGTCACTTCCAATAGGCTTTGGCTCTCAATGTACCGTGAAAATGGTGTTACCCAGAGCACCTTAGGGATGTGTGTATTGCCAGGTTCGAAGTACAATATCCAACCCCCTTGTTGCTTAAAAGTTTATAACATTTAACACAGATTACTTCTTTGACAGACCTCCAGGATTTCTTACCTTGATTTTTCTTTTTCTCCCAACATTCTCAGTCTCATTTGTTGGTTCCTTGTCTTCTCCATTGGGTGCCCTGGAGCTCTCAAACCTAATCCTCATCTCTGTTTCAGTTTATGATTTCAAATACCACATATAAGCCAAATTTTCTAGAAATACATCTTTAGCCAGATTTTTCTTCATGAACTCCAGGCATGTATATCCAGCTGCCTACATAAAATTTGTACTAAAATACTTAAGAGACTATCTATCTATATAAAACCCTAATATGCAAATCGACCGACCAGTCGCTATGATGCGCACTGACCACCAGGGGGCAGACGCTCAGCACAGGAGCTGCCCTCTGGTGGAAAGTATGCTCCCACAGGGGGAGCGCTGCTCAGCCAGAAGCCGGGCACATGGCTGGTGAGGGCAGCGGCGGTGGCGGGAGCCTCTCCCACCTCTGTGGCAGTGCTAAGGGGCAGCAAGCCGAGCTGTAAGGAGCAGCAAGCAGGCAGGCCTAAGCCGGCAGGCGGACATCCCCAAGGGCTCCTGGACTGCGAGAGGGTGAAGGCCAGGCTGAGGGACCTTCCTCCCCTCCTCCCCACCCAGCATATGAATTTTGTGCATCGGGTCTCTAGTACATCATATGTTTAAAACCCATTTCCTGATATCCTACCAAGTCTGCCTCCTCATTGAAGTTAATGACAAATACATCCTTCTAGTTACTCAGGCCAAAAGTGTTGGAATCATTTTGTTTCATCTCTTTACTCACACCCCACATCTAATCCATCTAGAGCAGTGGTTCTCAACCTTCCTAATGCCACGACCCTTTAATAAAGTTCCTCATGTTGTGGTGACCCCCAACCATAAAATTATTTTCATTGCTACTTCATAACTGTAATTTTACTACTGTTATGAATCGTAATGTAAATATCTGATATGCAGGATGTATTTAGGCGACCCCTGTGAAAGGGTTGTTTGACCTCCAAAGAGGTCGCGACCCACAGGTTGAGAACCGCTGATCTAGAGGCTATGTGCTGGCTCTACCTTCAAAACATACATAGGATCTGACCACTTTTCACTACCTCAGTGTTATCACCCTAGGCAGAGCCCTCACCATTTCTCTCCCAGCTTACTACATTAAACACCTAATAAGTTTTTCTGCTTCTGGCCATCATTCCCTTTTTCTCTTACCCCTATCCCAGCAGTGTATTTCTAACAAAGCTTAAGTCAGATCATGTCATTGATCTTCTCATAATCTTTCAACTGTTATTCATCTCAGAGTAAAACTCCAAGTCTTTTCAGTATCCTACAAGGCTTTCCCATTATTTGGCCCCTGTCTTCATCTTCTACTCTTTTTTTTTAAATCCTCACCTGAGGATATTTTTCCATTGACTTACAGAGTGTGGAAGGTAGGAGGACAGATAAAGAGAGAGAAACATTGATGCGAGAGAGACACATGGATGGGTTTATTCCCGCACGCTCTGTCTACTGAACCAGACTGGCTAGGCTCGTCTTCTACTCTTAATGTGTTCCAAGTATGCCAGCCTCCTTGCTCTTCTTCATATACTACAAGCATGCTCACAGAGTCTTTGCTCTAACTGGTCCCTCTACTTGAAATGTTCGCCTGTTGTCTTCTGGATAAATTCCCTGATCTCTAAGTTCTTGAAATCTTACTTCCATGACACCCCTGTTGACTACTCACTTTTAACACTGCAACCCACAACTTTGCATATCCCAATACTCCATGTCCACCTTTCCTTGTCTACTTTTTCTTCTTTCAAAAGCATTTCACCTCCTAATATATTAAATATGCTAAGTTACTATATTTATGACGTTCTTTCTATCAGTCCTCAGCTAAAATGAAGCTAAAGAATGGCAGTCATGTTCACTGCTAGAATTCCTACTACCTAGAATGGTGCCTAAGTAGGAATTTAATGTGATTGGTTGAATTGAGGATATTGCAAAATTTCTACTCAAGATTTTGTAATTCATGTAATAAACCAGTTAAAATGAAAATGTATATAAATTAGTACCATGATTTTTGCTTTCATATGTAAGTTCTGATGTGGTTTGGGAGACAAAGCCCAAGAAGAAGGCAAGATGGAAGCCAATGAGTATAAAGCACACTGAGAAGTTAGAGAAAGAATTTAAGGAATATATTGAATCTTCACCTTCAGAAGATAAGGTTATTGAGTTGGACACTAATATTCCGGTAATATTTTTAAGTACTGATATGAAGTTTTAATTTTTATCTATTATAATTAGATTAATCACTAGTTAATACTTAAGTCTTATTTCCTTACAAAACAGTGAATGTTATCATACATACTTAATATAAATATTAAAAACTCAGACTTTCTCTTGATATACTAGTGGTCTATTCCTTGGTTAACAAGCCAGTAACTTTTTATTTTTTAATTATTTTTAATGTTATTTTATATTTCTCACTTGTTTTGGGTAAATTTTAGTAAGTTTACATAAAAAGTGATACAGCCAAGCTCTAAGGAATATCTGAATGTTTTTGTGAATTGTATGGATATGGGCTATAAAGTTCTCATTCTAAACCTAATTGAATATTTAGCCTATTATTTTAATTAGTATTTTTAAAATTTTGGTACACATTTCTAATTTTAATCAGTTATGAGTAAATAGAAATTCTATGTGTTTTGGGGGGATGCCATGTTTTTCAGGTTCGCTTTACACCTAGCGGCAATAACATGAAAATTCTGCAACCACATATAATAGCTATACGAAGAAATTATCTGCCAGCATTAAACGTGGAATATAACACATCTGCACATCAATCATCATTTAGAATTCAAATTTATAGAATACAGGTGAGTCTGAATAGATAGTCAAATTATATTATAACATAAACTAATTTATTCTAATGGTCTATTTTAGCACTTCCATTTCAGTGTGGGACTAGACTTTTTGATTCCTTCTCCTTCTTAAATCTTGTTATTTTAGTCAGGTTTAATAATTAACATATGAACATTGTAACCTGGGTTTTGTTTGTTTGTTTGTTTGTTTTTTAGATCCAAAACCAGATACATGGTGCTGTATTTCCATTTGTATTTTATCCTGTTAAGCCTCCCAAGTCAGTCACCATGGATTCAGGTTTGTCTATATCTTTTTTATATATATATATATATATTTTATTGATTTTTTACAGAGAAGAAGGGAGAGGGATAGAGAGTTAGAAACATCGATGACAGAGAAACATCGATCAGCTGCCTCCTGCACAACCCCCACCGGGGACGTGCCCGCAACCAAGGTACATGCCCTTGACCGGAATCGAACCTGGGACCTTTCAGATCGTAGGACGATGCTCTACCCACTGAGCCAAACCGGTTAGGGCAATATATCTTTAGATTGCTATAAAAGTGGTTGTATTAACTGTTTGGTTTATTTTACTATAATAATATGAAATGAAACCATTTTACTCAGCTAACTTCAACAAAACTCTGATTGAATACCGAAGAAAAGATTAATTAGAAATATATATTTTAATGTTTAGAAATGCTACTTTTAAAAAATTACCATGTTTAAAACTCTGATTTAAAAGCCAATGAGACCTTTGAATAAATTGTGAGGAAGTTCAATTTCAGACTGTTTTATAACCACAGGAACTGTGCTAATCCCCAGTTGAGAATTATTACAAGTCCTTTCTTCCATCCTCTCTTCCCTTCTTTCTTTGCTGTTGCTCTTCCCCTCACTTTCTTTTCTCTTCCCACTACCCTGCTCCCTCCCTCCTTTTTCTTTCCACAGTTACCTTCATACCACTGACTAAACTATCTAAAGGAGTATTCATAATCTGCTTGGAAACTTATTGACCAGTATAAATGCCCAAGCCCTTTCACCTAGAAGTCAAGGGCAAGATCCTGAAATCTGTGTTTCCACAAAGTTTCCCTGATGGTTCTAATGCTTGCTTCTAGTTTAAACTCAATAATTTAAAGGATTAGTAATCCTCAGAGGGAGTATAGATAATGTACAAAAACAATCCTGGAGTCTGAAATTAAGACTATAATGGGTCATGCAAATATTAGTAATTTTAATTGATATTCACCATTTAGTAAATAATTTAGTTAGCCATTGTAATGTGTATTACATGGTAAGAAAATGCTGCTTATCTTTTTTTAAAGCATCATGGGATTAATCATATTTATTACCCTTTACAGCACCCAAGCCCTTTACAGATGTCAGTATTGTCATGAGATCTGCAGGGCATTCCCAGATATCACGTATTAAGTAAGTGTCCTAATACATTCCTTGTGTATTTATTTAATGTTATTTTTATCTTTAAATTCTTTATTAAGGGATTACAAATGTGTCCTCATCCCCCCCCCCCCATTAACCCCCTTCCCTCCCCTCCCCCCCACTCATGCTCTCATCCCCCTGTTGTCCATGTCCATTGGTTTGGCTTATATGCATGCATACAAGTCCTTTGGTTGATCTTTATTTAATGTTTTGATTTAAACTGTGCTCTTTAGAAAAAGTAAATTTTAAATAAGTCAAAGATTTAAATGTACTATATTAAATTATGAAGGTCATAGAAAACGTCTATTAATTATTTTATAATTGTGGAGAATCAGAAGGCTCTAAATGAAATACACCTAGGTATTAACAAAAGTTATTTCTAAATTATGGGCATTTTATTATTTTCCCATTTTGTTTATTTGTTTTCTCAAGTTCTCTATAATTACTGCATAGTGTTAGAAACAAGGGAGAAAATAGTATTTTCAAATTCAGTCACCACCCAGTCCAAGAAATCTAACATTTATAGAAACATTTATCTATGTATTATTCCCTTATTTCTTGTTTTCTCTGCCCTATTACCAAGACAAACATTATTCTCTTGCTTTTTTCTTTTTTAAATCCTCACCTGAAGATTTTTTTCATTGATTTTTCTTTCTTTTTTTTGAGAGAAACATGGATGTGAGAGACAAACATCTATTGGTTGCCTCCTGCAAGTGCCAGGGATCGGATCCACAACTTCAGTATGTGCCCTAACTGGGAATTGAACCCACCACCTTTCAATGTATGGGACAGTGCTCCAACCAACTGAGCCACACTGGCCTGGGCTATTCCCTTGCTTTTCAAATTATAGTTTTATTATAATTTAAATAATGTCTATCTAATGTGTACCTAAACATTATGCTTCTTAGTTTCCCTTTTCTCCTCCTAATTAAAATTTTTTTTTCAAACCATACAATACTCCTGGGACTTGCTTTTTTTTATTAAGCTTTTTACTAAAATGTATTCATTTTGTGGTATGTAGCTAGACTTTATCTATAAACACTAATAAATAATGTTCGATGACTGTATACCACAGTTTACTTATAGATTTCCTCTCTATAGGCATTTTCATACTTGAGTTTGTTGCTATTATGAACAGTGTTACCATGACATTCCTCTAGAAAGTTCTAATATTTAATACTTTTTTCTTTATCTAATTTTTTTAATACTGTTAATTGATGACCTTTCATATTTTCTACTTTGTAATATAGATACTTCAAAGTGTTGATTCAAGAAATGGATCTCAGGTTAGATCTTGGGTTTGTCTATGCATTAGCAGAACTTATGACAGAAGCTGAAGTAACTGAAAAAACGGAGGTAAGACTTAAAATAATAGCATTGACGGTAAGGATTAGGAAAAGGACTGAGAAAAATGTTAGCTATCTGATAAATTCTTTCTCCCCCTCCTCCCCCCCGCCAAAGGAATCCTTTTTTTTTAATTTTTGTTTTATTGCTTAAAGTATTACGAAGAGTATTACATATGTCTCCTTTTTTTTTCTTCCCTTGACCTTCCCATGGCCTCCCCTACCCCCCAGTGTCTTGTGTCCATTGGTTATGCTTATATACATGTATACAAGTCCTTTGGTTGATCTCTTACCTCCCCTCCCCCCAACCCTCCTGATAAATTCTTAAAGTGTTAAAATGGTTTTGTTTCATTTTAAAAATATTTTTATTACGCTGCTGTGGTGAGTACATTGGCAGAAATCATGTTTTTAGATAATGGAAGACACGAATAGTCTTAAGCAAGACAAGTTAAAATAGTCTTTTAAACATGAGATAGCAAATAAGAGGAAAGATTTAAATCAATAGTAGGAAGAAGAGGATAATCAGTCATGTTCACATTACTGTTGTGTTTTTTTCAATCTTACTTTCCTTGGTTACTTTTGTTTAGATTAATAATTTAGAATAACGATTTTCAACTGGTGCACTGTGGCACACTGGTGTGCTGCAAGAATTGTAAAAAAGTGCAATAATTGACTATTAAAAAAAAATACATTATTTATTACAAAACAAAAACAAATGGATTAGGTTAGTGGCCTTTTCGAGTAAAATCTGTAGTCACATGAGGAAAAGCTTAGTGTCTTTTAATGGATTAGATGGAAACATAGATGTTATGCTTATCAGTTTACGAGCGACAGACTGAACTTTCCTAACAAAAGAAATATTAGTTTCTCTCCTCAGGCATTATCTTCCTAATTATGAATGATGTTGGATCTGGATATTACAGGGGAGTGTTCTGCAGTGTGTGAGCTATTGGCTTAACTACTTCCTGAAGATAGGTCCCTTAAGTTTTTAATACTTTATGTTCCTTTATAGGTTGAACTTTTTCATAAAGATATAGAAGTTTTCCAAGAAGAATATAAAACAGTTTCATTAGTAGATTCATCACAAGTCAGTCTCTATGAGTATTTTCATATATCTCCTATCAAGGTAGGGGAAAATAAGTTATTTTTATTATCTGTGATAATATAGGTAATAGCAAATTCAATAACCCTTTAAAAATTTTATTCTTATAATAATTTTCACCATATGGAACTAATAGTGGAGCTACCCACAGCATGTGTTTATATGTTTATGTCTTGACCTAACAGATTTCCTTAGTGTTAAGCTATTTAATGACAGTTTTCTAAATTTTGTGTATGATGTATGTATAAGTTTTTCTTTTAACTGAGTTGTAATTGATACATTTAATTTATTTCAAGTGTACAGTGTAATGATTTGATATTTGTATAGACTGTGAAATGATCATCACAATATGTTACCATCTGTCCGTATACTGTATTATAATTTATTTATTTTTTGTGATGATAACTTTTAAGATTCCTCCTTTAGCAACTTTGAAGTTTGCAGTACAGTACTAACTATAGTGTATACATTTTAATTTATAAATTAATCTTAATTTAAGATTTGAAGATTGGATGGAACTAAATATAAGTTCTTAACGCAAAGTTTTTATGAGTTACTTTACAGAATACTTGAAGAAAATTATTGTATAGCTGAGTATACAGCATGTCTATCTATATAATACAAAAGTGCTTTTAACATCCTGCTACCTTAGTTCTTATAGTTGAAAAATTCACTTGTGGAGATAATTATTTCAGCAACTTTAACTTCTAGATATTATTGTCACTAACAATGTATAAATGTTAATATTTTCTTAGCTTTACCAAAAGAATTGGATTGAGCTAAATATATCATCATACATTGCTGAATTTAAAATTTAAAAAGAACTGTATTAGATTTTAAATCTTTTAAACTTTTCACTTATTAAATTTGGCACAGTCTTGATATCTTTGAAATTTTATTTGTGGTGTAGTGACTTTAAAATAAAATGGAATATTAAAAATTAATATTGTCATTATGAAGGTACTGATTTAAATACTTATCTCTCTCTCTCTCTAGTTGCATTTAAGTGTTTCACTGAGTTCGGGTAAAGAAGCAGCTAAAGACTCAGAACAGCATGAAGGATTCATTGCAATTAGTTCTTTAAATCTCTTGCTGAAGAGTATTGGTGCCACTCTTACAGATGTACAAGATGTAGTTTTTAAGTATGTTTAAATTCAAATCTACAAATTAATGAAAAGTCCATTTTATATTCACCAAAAATTTATAAGTGAAAAATGTGTAAAGTACACTGCAGATCTTAGGCACAAGATGGTTTTGTTGTTAAGTGTAACATAACTTAGGCAACATAAATCTGTTAATCCTTAACTATTGAAAAACAAATTAGTTGTTAAATAATTTCCTTAAGAAATAGAGACAGGAGTCATGCATGTTGGTGCACTCTTTAAGTCTTGTCTGGTCTTAGAGAAGAATTCTAAGCAGCTGTGTGTGCCCAAAGGTGTGGTGCTTAAAAGATGTGACTTAAAGGCGGATCAAGACTCTTCAAAGTATATGTGACTAGAAAAAGTGAATGTCATGACAGGGGAAATGAAGGGATCAGTTTAAATGTTACCATCAGGAACTTAACTTTGAGTAATTGTGGGAGCTATTAGATAGAGTATCTGACCAAACAGAGTCCAAGTCTGAGTGGAGACTTCAGATATGAATGCCCTTTTCAACTACCACCTAGAACTGTTACTAAAAATAATAAGAATCAGTCAGTCCAGTAAGAGATATCTGAGTCTGGGTAAAGTTAGGTAACAGTAAAATTAAAGAACAGATTTGAAGACATCATATCAGGAATAAAGTGAGAATTCTAATCTTGCTATCTTAACTGCTAGCATAGAGCTTTCCAATTAGTTGATTGGGTGTATGCTGGGAACAGGGTATAAGTAAACATACCTTCATTCCTCAGCAGTAGGCTGTTCAGGCAGGCCCTGCAGCAATGAACCCTGGCCACTCTTGAGCAACCACTTACATTTATCTCAGTGTGTCAAACATTTTCTATGTGGGCCATGATAGGACTAAGTTGACAAATACAAGATCATGTCCATAGATCCAGAGGCTCTCTGATCCTCTAAATTATGCGGAAAATGTGTGTATGTTAGTGGCTTTTCTGAGGGTAAGATCCATAGCTTTCACCAGATTTTTAGAGCTTTTTTGACCAGAATGTGCAGAGATGTATGTAAAAGAGTAGGTTTTCTGGTTGGCATGGGAAAAGACTGAAAGGAAAGATTTGGAGAAAAATTCTAAAGAAAATGAAATCTTAACATTAAAGATTTTATTCCCTCTCTGCCTCTCTCCCTCTCTCCATGCACATACCTACACATTTACACATTTTTAATGTGTTTTCTTTTTCAGGCTTGCATTTTTTGAACTCAACTATCAGTTTCATACAACATCTGAACTGCAGTCTGAAGTAGTAAGACACTATTCAAAACAGGTTTGTCTGAGATTATTTTACCAAGGGGCAGAATGATATAAAATAGTGAAACTGTATGTGTCTGTACCTATATAATGTAGATTTTGCAAGGAAGTTAATAGCCATTTTCAAAAATTTAAGACATGTTTTTTTTTTTTTATTTTCAGAATTGTAGAAAGAGGCTCTGGCCAAGTAGCTCAGTTTTCAGAGCTTCATCCCAATATGCCAAGGTTACAAGTTTGATCCCCTGTCAGGGCACATATGTGAATCTACCAGTGAATGCATAAATAAGTGGAACAACAAATTGATGTTTCTCTCTCTTTCTAAATTCAATAAGTAAAAATTAAAAAAAAAAGAATGGCCATTATAATTTCTGTCCTAATTTTTAGCTATGTACCCAAATCTTTTCTGGAACAATGTAGACTATGCATAAACCTTTAAATAAAATATTAAGTAATTCACCACACTTACTTAAAAAACTAGGTTCAAAGGAAACTATTAGTAACTGATGAACACAGGATATTTTTTTAAAATATATTTTTATTGATTTCAGAGAGGAAGGAAAGGGAGAGAGAGAGAGAAGCATCAATGATGAGAGAGAATCATTGATCAGCTGCCTCCTGCATGTCGCCCTACTGAGGATCGAGCCCAAAACTCAGGCATGTGCCCTTGACTGGAATAAAACCTGGGACCCTTCAGTGTGCAGGCCAACACTCTCTCCACTGAGCCAAACTTGTGAGGGCAAACACAGGATATTTTTAATGTAATTGAGTTACTAAGTCTTCTAGATATATTATTTTAGTGGATTTTTTTCCCCACATTTGAAAAGATTCCAGTATTTTTATAAACTTATAGGGCATCTGAGACAGCTGTTGGATAATGGACAGATCATTGAGCATGACTCAAGAGGTTGGGGTTTGGATTCCGGATTTGCCATTCAACCTCTGTTTGGCCCTAGGTATCATTTGACCTGTATATTTCTCCAGTCTATAAAATGATGGTAGTATTAACAACTTTCACGTATAGTTGTAAAAGTACAAGTATTTTGAATATTCTAAAGTATTATGTAAATCTTACATTATTTCTAATACTATAACACTGAATTGCTTTTTAAAAACTGACTAGTGATGAATAAGGTAATATATGGTTTAGGTATTGAAATTGATGATAAGGATATTAGCCTGAAAAATTGGATGCGTGTACTAAATTTAAGAAAAAAATACTAAGCCTGATAATCCAAATTGATTAATGTTTATGTTTTCTTTTTAGGCCATTAGGCAAATGTATGTACTCATTCTTGGACTTGAAGTTTTGGGAAATCCCTTTGGCTTGATTAGAGAATTTTCTGAAGGTGTAGAAGCATTTTTCTATGAACCTTACCAGGTAAAACAGTTGTTCTTGCATTGTGCAACATATCACACAGATACTGTTGAAAAAATAATGCATTCCAATTGTTAACTTGAGTTGCAGATGTAAATAGATTTTGTGAGTCACAAAGGCACATTATTTTGCAGCAAACAATGTTAACAGCTTTTGAGAAATTTGGGAGGAAATTTTTACATTTTCCCTCAGATTTTAAACTTGAGACTTTAAACAAATATACTGAATTTTAAGTGCTCTGTTGTAAAATTAAAGGTGGGTAAACTTCACACTCTAGTAGAAGGAAGAGTATTATGGACAGGCAGTTTTGCTATGCACAATAGTATGCACAGCTAGCACTGTGCAAAGCAATCTCAATCAATAGCAGAATTAAGATTTTTCTATGTCCCTTAAAAATTTCTGCCAGAATGTTAAAAAATGTTGCTACTTTCACACTTAAAAGAGTAGATGATAGTGAAAAAATAGCAAAACATATTTATTTTGTACAATATAATTTAAAACATTAGATATATTAGGAATGAAAGTGTTTTTATTTCATAAAAAATTATCAAGGGTAGTGTGTGTTCACTTTTTTATCATACAACATACAGAACAAACATCTTTTGTACACTTTGATGAATAGCCATTTTCCTGAGTTTGGAATAACTTGCAACACTTAATCCTTTTCACTTGCAATGTCATGAAATATCTGAGACTTCTGTTAATGTGAAGTTTTCTTCTGGTGTCACTTTCTCAGGGATGACATGTGTTTTTTTTTTGTCGCTACTATTTTCTTCATATCAATTAGTGCACTTTTAAAGGTAAACATAATCTTATTTGTTGTTATTTTTGACCCTTTAGGGAGCCATCCAGGGTCCTGAAGAGTTTGTGGAAGGAATGGCACTAGGATTGAAGGCATTAGTTGGGGGAGCTGTTGGTAAGAAACAGAATGCTTCGCGAATGTGATTATATATTTGCTTTTACTAAAGATATGTTAATTTCTCCTAGGTGGATTAGCTGGTGCTGCCTCCAAAATCACCAGTGCTATGGCTAAAGGGGTAGCAGCTATAACTATGGATGAAGACTACCAACAGAAGAGGAGAGAAGCCATGAACAAGCAACCGGCTGGTCTTAGAGAAGGCATCACTCGAGGAGGAAAAGGCTTAGTTTCTGTAAGACTTTCCCAGTGTTGTGAATGTTATAGAAATATTATTATTATTATTATTATTATTACTATTACTACTTGAGGCCTGGTGCACAAAATGCATGCACGGATAGGGCCCCTAGGCCTGGCCAGTGATCAGTTGATTGGGGCCTTCTGGCTGCCGGCTGGGGCCTTCCTTTCCTGGCTGTCAGCTGCTGGCCAGGGCCTTCCTTTGTTCCTCAACTGCCCCCTTATAGTCAGTGCACGTCATAGCGAGCGATTGAGCTCTCGGTCTCCTGGTTGAACTCCCGAGGGGACATTTTGCATATTAGCCTTTTATATATATACTAGAGGCCGGGTGCACAAAATTCGTGCACTTGGGGCGGGGGTTCCTCAGCCCGGCCTGCACCCTCTCGCAGTCCAGGAGCCCTTGGGGGATGTCCAGCTGACAGCTTAGTGCTGCCACAGAGGTGGGAGAGGCTCCTGCCACCGCTGCTGCGCTAGGCTTCTGGCTGTGTGGCGCTCCCCCTGTGGGAGTGCACTGACCACCCAGGGACTGCTCCTGCATTGAGCATCTGCCCCCTGGTGGTCAGTGCTGGTCGTAGCAACCCGTCGTTCCACCGTTCGCTCTATTTGCATATTAGCCTTTTATTATGTAGGATATAGATAGATAGATATAGATAATTATTTTAACACTAGAAAGACTGAAATTTAGTATATACCTATATTGCCCAAAAGCAGTCAAAATGACTGCATTGTGAAAGGATAATATCGGAGCACTCTTCACTTATGTTCTTTAGCTTTTCCAATAACTCACTTCTATTCGACATTTCTTTCATGAATTTAGGGCGCAAAAGAAATAAAATAAACAACTTATTAGAACAAGTATCACTGCATAAAGATTCAAATAACAGGTACTAGCTTAGCTTATTGAGCAACTGCAACTTATCAAGTATCAACAATTTATCATGTACTTGTATGTTATCATGTGATGGTCATCGAAAAAAAATGAAAACTGTTATTCCAATACAGAGCCGAACTGGTCATATAAGAAATTTACTCAATTCAATAATAAGAGTCATAATTTCCCAAGCAGTCAAAATGACTGCTTTTGGGCAATATAGGTATAACACATATATATATACCGGAAATGAAGGAGGGGGAGGTAACTACAATTATTAATAAACGCATTTATATGTTGTACAAAAAGTCACAAAATTCTAAGACATTGTGTCCTTATATACATAATTGTTTTTCTAATTGAAATTAAAAAGCAGTCAAAATGACTTCCTTGGGCAATCTAGTGTTAAAGATTTGTGGGGGTTTTTAAGTTGATTTCAGAGAGGAACGGAGAGAGGGAAGGAGAGATAGAGAAACATCAGTGATGAGAGAGAATCACTGATTGGCTGCCTTACTGCGGATTGAGCCCACAACCTGGGCATGTGCCCTGACTGGGAATCAAACCATGACCCCCTGGTTCATGGGTCAACACTCAACCACTGAGCCACGCCGGCTGGGCAGAAATATATTTTAAAGCCATGTTCTTTAAATAAGGAAATAGATATATAACTTACACTCCTTCAAGTATTATTTGCATGTTGGAGGAGTAGTGTGTTGTGATCTATATAAAATATGTCAGTAATCTCCAAAAGCACTCTGTTTAAATAAAATATTTAGGAAATACATTAATTCTTATGTATGTAGAAAGCACAACTCTGTATTTTTACTTTTTTGAAACCAGATTTGGTTCGTCAAGGCATTGTGTGAAAGTATTACAAATTTTCAATTGTGCTTTCCTTTTAGGGTTTTGTAAGTGGCATAACAGGAATTGTTACAAAGCCAATCAAAGGCAAGTATAATAGTTTCTTTAGGTAACATATATTACCAAGTGTTTCACAAGTTGATTCAATTTTCACTCTTAATCTAATTGCCTAAAGCTTTGTCTTTTTTATTTCCAGGAGCTCAAAAAGAAGGAGCAGCTGGTTTCTTTAAAGGTGTTGGGAAAGGTTTAGTTGGAGCAGTGGCAAGGCCAACTGGAGGCATCATAGACATGGCTAGCAGTACATTTCAGGGAATAAAAAGGTAAACTTTCTTTGATGTAGGGTATGAGTGAAATGCTTAAACCATGAGAAATGAAATAAGTCTGCTATATGGCTTGAGGTACTCAGTTATGAAACCTGAAATATGGCAAATTGCATATGATCTTCCTAATTACTTTTGGTATATTTTTTAACTTGTTGCCATTGCATCACTTCAGCTTGATAGAATTTTTTTGTATTTGTCATCCATTCCCAGCAGCCTTGGCAACAAAGGTTTGACAAGCAAGCTTTTTCATTATCTTTATCAGAATAAATTACAACAATGTAATGCAACATGTCAGTTATAAAATTAGCAAATATTACATTGTTGCCTTTTAGGGGGAACAATAAATGGCTTTTTCTATTCTGGGTTCAAACTCATTTGTGTTCACCTTTCTTCATAATATTATTTTGTTAAAGGTTATTACAACTGTTTCCTTTATGTCTCTTCATTGGTACAAATCTTAAAATATGTCCTCTCTTCCTCAAAATTAAATGTAACTTAAGACTGAAATTTAGTATTTGCATTATTGTTACCTCTATTCTAAAAATTTGCACACGTATGTATCACAATTGATTAAATTCATGCTGAGACCTAATTTATTTTTTTTCCTTTTTAATTTTTATTTTTTATTGTTCTCTATTTTATTCCTTTTAATGAGACCTAATTTAGAAAGTTAGATGGCTGGATATTTTTCTAATCTATTTCCTTTTGTATTTTCTTTTGCTTACTGCCGTACAGAGATAAGTATTGTCATTGTATGAGTTGCTCCTCTTAAGTCAGTATTTCATACTGCTTTACCCCAATTGTGGATGTTCAGCTATATTCCCTTTCAGCAAAATAAAACATTTTTATAAAAATAAGACTAAAAACTAATAAAGGATATAATTGTGAAGAAGGATGTTGAAAGCAGAAAGGGGAAGTGGGTTACAGGAACCAGATGTAAGAATATAAATTGGTGGATAAATCTAATTGAACTGTATAAAAACAACATTGGAATCAGAATATTTAAAATTAGAAGATACAATTTGAGAAGGAACTGACTGGCTTTAAGGTATACATTATTTCTCTGAATAGGATTACTATGTAATATTAGATAAAATAGACCTTAAAGCCAAAAAAAGCATTATTATGGATAAGGTAATTAGCTAATGACAAAAAGAACAGTTAACCAATAAGATAACAATTTTGAACTTGCACTCAACTCACAATAGACTCACTCTTTAGAAAGCAAGAATTGACAAAACTACAAACATTTTCCAAATCTTCCATAACATTTCTCTGAATAATTAATATATTAGGAAAACAAAATTAAAGTAAAATGATTGAACAGTTAACAAGCTTGATCTAATACACACATATGAATATTTATTGATTGAACACATTTTAGAGAGCATCTTATATGTCTAGACACTGTTTTAATCACTCAGGGAGCCAGAAGTGAACACAATTGGCAAAGTCCCGGTCCTCATACAGCTTATATTCCATTGGGAAAATAATAGATAGAAATGAGTACACTGATAAACATATGGTATACTAAATGGTGAAAAATTCTATGAAGGAAAATAAATCAGAGTAAAGAAGTCCAAAGTAGTGGGGAGGAAGGTGGCTAATATATGATGTTCAGGGAAGCTTCATTGGCAAGATTAAATTTGAGGAGAGACATGAAGGAAGCAAGGTAGTGAACCATGTGGGAAGAATGTTAAAGGCAGTAGGAATAGTAGGTAATAAAAAATCCTCATGCAGGCCCTAGCCGGTTTCTCAGTGGTTAGAGCTTCAGGCCATGGACTGAAGAGTCCTGGGTTCAGTTCCAGGTCAAGGGCATGTACCTCAGTTACGGCACTATCCTAGACTCAGGTCAGGGTGCATGTGGGAGACAACCCATCGTCTCTCTCACATCAATGTTTCTCTCTCTTTCTCTCTCTGCCTCCATCCCTCCTTTCCACTCTAAAAATCAATGGAAAAATATCCTCCGGTGAGGATTAAAAATGCCCATAAAAACAAAAAAAAAAGAGACAAAAGCCCTGATGCAATAGTATTTTTGGCCTCTTTAAGGAACAGCTAGACCAGTACACCTAGAGTAGAGTGAGCAAAGGAGAAGGTTGGAAAGGTTCTACAGTACCTTTCCAACACACACACACACACACACACACACACACACACACACCCCACACCATATCACGCCCCATTCATCTTATATGAGAGCATTGATTTAAAATCAGGGATTTATAAGTGGAATTATTCCCCCCTCTCCTTAGAACACTCTTCCCTCTTTTGTCAGCATGGTCACTTTCTTTATTCAGAAGTTGTCTTCCCAATGGGGCCTTCCATTGCCATCCTAAAATTTCAATTTATTCCCTGTCCCCACCACAGATACTTCATATCTCTCTTTCCTTCTTTATTTTTTTTCTCTTCAGCTCTTATCACTGTTTAACACAAGCACATTTTCCCTTGTTTATTTGTCTCCCCTCCTAGTATGCAAATTCTATGAGTGCAGTGGCTCTTGTTTCCACAGCACTTCAAATATTGCTTGACATGTGGTAGTCTTTTTTTTTTTATTGAGATCATTGTAAAGTCACATGCATTTGCAGGAAATAATGCAAAGAGATTCTTCTTACACTATACTAGTAGTATGTTTCCTATGGCTGTTGTAACTATCACAAACTTGATAACCTAAACCAGGGATGGGAATGCCTGGCCAGAGGGCTATATAAGGCCCTCAAAATCATTAGGTTTGGCCCTGCCAATCATTTGGTCTGGCAGGATTCAAAATTCAATAAATCTAGGAGCTTTTTTCATAGCAACATAAATGTATATTAAGTGAGTTATATTAAGCGAATGATGTTACAAATATGCAAATGGCTATTGGCAGAAAGATAGGTTCCCCACTCCTGGCTTAGCTTTCTTGATAGTATTTTTTATTAAGTCTAATTTATCTGTATCTGTATTTTTGTTGGTTGCTTATGCTTTTGGTGTCATATATAAAAAAGCATTACCTAATCCAAGGGCATGAAGATTTACACCTATATTTTCTTCTAGCTGAGTAATAGTTTTATCTTCTAAATTCAGGTCTTTGATCCATTTCAATTAATTTTTGTGTACGAAGAGAGGTTGAGTTCAATTTTTTTTCTTTTGCATGTGTATATATAGTCCCAGCATCATTTGTGAAAAAGACTTTGTTTTCCCCATTGACTGATCTTAGTACCATTTTCCAAAATCAATTTCTGCAAAAAAGATAGCTGGGACTTCAATAGGGATTGTATTGGATGTGTAGATTAATGCTATGTTAACAACATTAAGTCTCCCAATCTATGAAAATGGATGTCTTTCCATTTATTTAGGTCTTTAATTTCTTTCAATAATGTCTCAGAGTTTTCAGTATGCATCTTCTTAATTTTATTCCTAAATTTCATTATTTCAGGTACTATTTATTATGTGTGTGTTTTTAAAACGTTTTTTAATGATTTTGAGGTTTTAGCAAAGGCAATTAGGCAAGAAAAGAAACAAGACATCCAGAACTGAAAGAAAGAAGTAAAACTACCTTTATATTCTAACTAGAGGCCCGGTGCACAAAAATTTGTGCACTCGGGGGGAAGGGGCGGTTGCTCAGCCTGGCCTGTGCCCTCTAGCAGTCTGGGACCCCTCAGGAGATAATGACCTGCTGGCTTAGGCCTGCTCCAGGGTGGCAGAGGGCAGGCCCAATCCCTAGGTGCAGCCCTTGGTCGGGCTCAGAGCAGGGCCGATTGGGGGGTTGGGACACCACCCCCTGTCACACTCAAGGCAGGGTCGATGGGGAGGTTGCGGCGTGACCCCCTGTCACGCACAGAGCAGGGCCCATCAGGGGGGTTGGGGAGCTCCCTCCTGTCACGCACAGAGCAGGGCCCATCAGGAGGTTGAGGAGCTCCCCCCTGTCACAGAGTAGGTCCGATAGGGGAGTTGGGGCACCGTCCCCTGTCACACACAGAGCAGGGCGGATCAGTGGGTTGGGGCACCACCCTCTATCACCCACAGAGCAGGGCCAATCAGGGGATTGGGGCGCCGCCACTGTCACACTCAGGGCAGGGCTGATGGGGAGGTTATGGCTCTACCCCATCACAAACAGATCAGGGCCCGTGGGGGGGCGGGGGGGTTGAGGCACCGCCCTCTATCACCTACAGAGCAGGGCCGATCAGGGGGTTGGGGCGCTGCCACTGTCACACTCAGGGCAGGGCTGATGGGGAGGTTATGGTTCTACCCCGTCACACACAGAGCAGGGCCCGTGGGGGGGCGGGGGGGGTTGAGGCGCCACCCTCTATCACCCACAGAGCAGGGCCAATCAGGGGGTTGGGGCGCTGCCACTCTCACACTCAGGGCAGGGCTGATGGGGAGGTTATGGCTCTACCTCGTCACACACAGAGCAGGGCCCGGGGGGGGGGGGGTGGTTGGGGTGCCGCACCCTGTCACACACAGAGCAGGGCCGATCAGGGTGTTTGGGCGCTGCCCCCTGTCATGCTGATCCCAGTGCCGGGAGGCCTCTCGGCTCTGCTGATCCCGGTGCTGGGAGGCCTCTCGGCTCCACTGATCCCGGTGCTGGGAGGCATATTACCCTTTTACTATATAGGGTAGAGGCCTGGTGCATGGGTGGGTGCCAGCTTGTTTGCCCTGAAGGGTGTTCTGGATCAGGGTGGGGGTCCCCACTGGGGTGACTGGCCAGCCTGGGTGAGGGGATGATGGCTGTTTGCAGCTGGTCACACCCCCTTCAGGGTGGGGGTCCCTACTGGGGTGCCTGGCCAGTCTGGGTGAGGGGCTGAGGGCCGTTTTCAGGCTAGCGAGCAACTGAAGCTCCCAGCCTCTACTTTTTTTTTTTTTTTTTTAATTCTGGGATTTATTTACCTTCTATAATTGAAACATTGTTGCTGTTACTGGCGCTCCCAGCTCTGAGGCCGTGGCCTACTGAAAGCAGGTATCTGGGGTTTGTTTAGCTTCTATAATTGAAACATTGTTGCTTCTGGAGCTCAGAGCCGGGCCGCGGCAGGCGGGGAATCTTGGCTTCCTCCATCACTGGAGCAAGCAAGCTTCATGTTCACTTCAGCTGCATGGCTGCCGGCCGCCATCTTTGTTTGCAGTTAATTTGCATTTCGCCCTTATTTGCCAATGGGAAGCATAGCGGAGGTATTGCTAATTACCCTTTTTGTCTTTTATTAGATTGGATAGATATAAGAGACATTGGTCTGTAGTTTTCTTGTGATGTCTTTGTCTGGTTTTGGTATGAGAGTAAAACTGTCCTCATAGAATGATTTAGGAAGTGTTTTCTTCATTTCTTGGGAAGAGTTTGTGGAGGATTTGTGTTCATTTTTCTTTAAACATTTGATAAAATTTTTAAAGAAGCCATGTGGATTTGACTTTTATTGTTTGATTACTAATTCAATATCTTTTTTTCATATAGATTTAATCAGCTTGTTTATTTCTTCAGTCATTTTAATTATATATATATATATATATATTTAAATATATATATATATATATATATATATATATATATATATATATATATATTATTGATTTTTTACAGAGAGAAAGGGAGAGAGATAGAAACATCGATGAGAGAGAAACATCGATCAGCCGCCTCCTGCACATCTCCCACTGGGGATGTGCCCGCAACCCAGGTACATGCCCTTGACCGGAATCGAACCCAGGACCTTTCAGTCCGCAGGCCGACGCTCTATCCACTGAGCCAAACCAGTTTCGGCTCTTCAGTCACTTTAAATCTCTCTTCTTTTCTTTGTCAGTCCAGCTAATGTTTTGTCATTTTTGTTGACTTTATCAAAGAACCAAGTTTTGGCTTCATTGATTCCCTCCATTATTTTTCTATTTCATTTACTCTAATATTTATTATTTCCTTTCCTCTTGCTAGCCTCAGGTTTAGTTTGCTTTTCTTTTTCTAGTATCTCAAGTATTAAATTAGATTATCCATGTTGGAGCCTTTTCTAAATGTTCACTTTCACAGCGATAAATTTTCTTCTGAGCACTGCCTTTACTGCATCACATTAAGTTTTGGTTTGTTTTAATTCATCTGAAAGTAGTTACTTTCCTTTGTGATTTTTTTTTCTTCGGCCTTTAGTTATTTAGGCTTCTGTTGTTTAATTTCCACAAGTTTGTGAATTTTCCAAATTTTCTTCTCTTATAGATTTCTAATTTTATTCTGTGTGGTCAGTTAACATATTTTGTATGTCATGGTACTTTTATATTTACTGAGACATGTTTTATGGCCTGATGTATATAGTCAGTCCTGGAGGATGTTTCATGTGCACTTAAGAAGTATATGTAATTTGCTGTTATTGGATTGAGTGTTCTACAAATGTCTGTTAGGCCAAGTGGGTTATAGTATTTGTACAAGTCTTCTATTTCCTTGATGGTCTTCTGTTTGGTATCTACTATTGAAAATTGGATATTAAAATAAGTGTCATTGTGAATTGTTTTTTCTCTTTTCAGTTCTGTCAGTTTTTGCTTTGTGTATTTAGGGGCTCTTTTGTTAAGAACTTATATGTTTGTAGCTTTTGTATCCTTTTGATGTATTCACCCTTTCTTCATAAAATATCCTTCTTTGTGTCTAAATCTCAGTATAACCATTCCAGCTCTCTTTTGGTTACTGTTTATGTACTATATCTTTTTACATCCTTTTACTTTCAATTTATTTGTGTCCTTAACTCTAAAGAAATTCTCTTATGAACAGTGTGTGTGTGTGTGTGTGTGTGTGTGTGTGTGAGAGAGAGAGAGAGAGAGAGAGAGAGAGATTCTGCCAATCTCTGCTTTTAATTGGAGATGCTATCCATATATATATGTGTGTCTATACATGTAGACACATTATGTGGTAAGGTATATTTATATAATAAATTAATTTTTTATGAATGTGAATATTTGCTGAATGAATGAACAATTCATGGACAATTCTCAAGTAGGTTCATACAGTCAAAATGTTAAAGAAAATATTACAGTATCAAATTCAGCAAGCATATATGTGTTTCAAATAACACATATCAAGCCCAAGAAGAAAAATTCTTACAGAACAAAAATGTTGCTAATATCTGTAATTCATAGAGAACTCTTATGAGCTTTCCTTTTTCTTTTAGGAATGAGAAAGGATGCCTGAAATCCTCTCTTATATTTAGCATTGTACTGGAGGAACTAGGTAGTATCATAGGAAAAGCAAAATAATTTAAAGGTCTTAAAATGGAAAAGAAATAGCAATACTCATCATTTTCTGATTGATCTACAAAGAAAGTCCAAAAGATGCTATAAGCAAACTTATTCATAGTACTACATTTTTCTAGAGAACTTGCATTATTAGTGTCATAAAGATAAATTTTAAAAGAGAAGTATCATAGTCTTATTTTGTCCAAAAGAAGATGCTTTTTAGTAATTCCATTTTAAAGATGATGAATTTTTGGGAAAAGAAAATAATTTTTTAATCCTCACCTGAGGGTATTTTCCCATTATTTTTTTTGAGAGAGTGGAAGAGAGGTGGGGGAGAAGGGAGGAGAAACATTAGTGTGAGAGAAACACATCCATTGGTTGCCTCTTCCAAGTGCCCCAACTGGGGCCAAGGATCCAGGCCCATGTCTGTGTCCTTGATTAGGAATCGAATCCACAATGTTTTGGTGGTATAACCACTGAGCACACCAGCCAAGGACAATTTTTGAATATTTTTAAAAATCAAGTTATATTTTTTTCCTCTAGGGCTACAGAGACTTCTGATGAAGTGGAGAGTCTGCGGCCCCCTCGGTTCTTTAATGAAGATGGAGTTATCAGACCTTACAGGTTGAGGGATGGTACTGGAAATCAGATGTTGCAGGTGGGTGAAGAAATATCTTACAAGTTAAGATTAATTTAGCTTTATTGAAAGTAGCTTTAAACATTTGTTAGATTATTTGAGCTTCTATGTTTTGCTTAATTCCATTTATAAGTTCCTTATTTTACCTAGGTTTTATTGTACATTTATTTACTATAAGATTTTTTTTCTTTTTTACAGGCATCAAAAAGTTTGATATGAAAACAGTTAATGCATGACTTTGCAACTGAAAGCCAACAGTAGATTTTAGTCTTAAAATTTACAAACTACGTACAGCTGTTTCAGTGTTTTGAAAACAAAGAAAAGCTTTTGTATTGGTAACTTTTGTATAGGACTTTTAGTGAATCTGATCTTTTTATAGGGTATTCTAGTTCTGTGCTGGATTTGCTAGATTTATTGAAAACCATTGTGTCTATATACCCTCATAGTTGGTGGTACTTTTTAGCCAATGAAACCCTTTCTGTTTAGGGTACTTCCTTCTCTTTATCAAACCAACCGGTGCTTTTATACTGGATATAATTCTCATGTCCAACTAAGAATGGGTAGGGAAAAAATCAGGACCATTGCTATTCGAATTCTTAGGTTCTTGTGCTTTTCTTTTATAGATGCTCAAGTGGCCAAAACCCTCTTTTTGCTTTCTGCTTGTGTCATCCTTTTAAAATCTTTTGGAATTTGATAAGCAGTTCATAAGAAAGCCAATATCTTTTAGTAAAGGAAAGTAGCTTTTGGAACATAGGCAGTTTGGAGGTAGAATATTTTATCTGTTAGATAATTTTCTTGCTAGTAAGTTGAACTTCTTAAAAATCTGGATTATAGTGTAGGTAACATACCATAAAATTATACCAATTTAAAGTAGTTTGTGTGGGTTAGATGTGGAATACTAAAATAAATTATTTTTGAAAACAAAGAGTCATTATGTTGTATAGACTTGCAAATATTCAAGGTAATAATGAAATGTGGGAATATGTCTCTTCCTTTATAAAGCCTTGAAATCTTAACTATTGCCAAGTTTAAAGTGATTAGGGTAAGATTTAAAACTTCAATATTTTTCTCACTACATGCAGAGTATGTAATTTTTGCATAAAATGTGCTCTCATCTAATGTAGTAAAACATAACCATTGAATTAATGTGTGATATTTAGTAAAGTGATTTTACGTTGTGTTTAAAATGTTTTTAAAGCATCAAAATAATACCATATTGGGATGGAACTGGCAATCGAGTGAGAGACTGTGCTCTCAGGGGCATTTTATACGGTCTCTGCAGTGTCAGTTAGCCTTCTTTGGAAGAAATATTGGATGGAAATCCAGCAAGTTGGAAATGTTACAGAACAAACCTCTGGTTCATACATTTGAAACATATATTTCTACTCAGTACCTACCTTCTCTTTCTAGAACACAATTAACAGGTTACTAACATTTTAGTAGACTGAATGGTTATTAAATCATCTTTAAAAAACTAAAAATATTTGAGACACTATTTTAATAAACTTAATAGGAAATAAAGATGAATGGTAAGGAGTTTAGAAATGCATTGTCATTATTAGAAAACAGATCATAATACATAAGAAAGCCATGAGATACCAAACGTTTCTTGTGATTGATAACTTGATTTCACTGACAAGTAAATTTATTCTATGCCTTCCTTGTTTATATAAAGCTTTAAACCTTGGGATTTAAAGGTCATTACTTTTGACTATATTTTTTAATATATATATATTATTTTTAGTAGGCCAGTCTTACCATTAATTGCCAAAAGAGCTATTTAAAGGTCTAAAAGTTCACAATCCTTGTCAGCTATTACTTGTTTTTCAACAAGAACAGTAAACACAGTATAACTGGAATACCTATAGGAATTCACCAGATGCCTTAGGATGTTTGCAGTTAGCATTATTCTCTTAATAGGTGTAAGAACTGGGTTATTGCTTTGATGGTAATAGTGCTTCTTTGAATAAAAACTCTACTGTATGATTAGCTAACACTTTAAAATATATGAATACTGTGGTAAAGAACTGGATGTCATAGAAACAGGATTTAAAATCTCATCAGCTTAGATTTAATCTATTTAACTGGTGCATTTAGAAAAAGTTTAATACTATCAAATATTTCTCCTCTTATTTTCTAATTTTCTAAAAATAGTGCTCTGTATTCACAAATTCTATAAGCCCCTGTATAATAATTAAATATAAAAAACCACTTTTGTTATGTACCTATCTGGAAAGTAGTACATTATCATAGTGCTTGGTAGTAGTAAGTTGAAGAGAAAAATAGAATAATTCTATTAGAGAAATAGAATAATTCTAATGTATCCCCAGACTACCTTATTGGTATCACCAAACGATTTTAAACATAGCAACCAGTAGAGTTTAGTCTTAGTCTATTAAGATATGGAATATTATATCCATAATTATTGCCCTATTCAGAGCTGGTGTCTGCTTCAAAATTATTTTGACTCCTTGAACATTTCATAAGTTTGCATGTCTTCAAGGAATTTGTCATACTTAGCTAACCATTGTGCTTCTTTCTTTCCTTTACCATGCTTACAGAAAATTCAGGTCTACAGGGAATGGATTATGACTCACAGTAGCAGTAGAGATGATGATGATGATGATGATGATGATGATGATGATGTAAATTAGTCAGATCTCAAATGTTAAAATTAATATGTTAATCTTATTTGAAATGTTTCAGTAACATTTGATGTTTTGTATGACTGCTAGCATAATACCCATATGCTCATTCTTAGCAAGTTAAAATATTTTTTCTTTTCAAAATGTTTTTCTCTACACAGTTTCAAAAGGCAAAATAATCGCATTATTTAAGCACAGAAAAATGTATTATACATCCAAAGTAGGGCATACTATATATTTTGTTTGTATATATTTTGTAGTTTTGTAATATAGTTTGTCTTTAAGATTTAGTTAGACTTAAAGTTTTTGTTAATGTTACCTAGTTTTATCTTATTTTAAATTTCTGTTTGTTAGCAAAATGCTATTTTTAATGTTCTTTGTATATGTTTTGGTTTGTATGTAATGCCATTTTGAAAAAAAAAGGAAGAAAGAAAAGGAAGAAAGAAAAAGGAAGAAAGAAAAACCTAATAGCTAGTCAAAATTCATATTTATTTAGCAATTTAAAAGTATTTTTGTCAAAATTTTAAAATAATAAACATATAACTTGAAGCAATATGAATTTGTTGTTCTATTCCAAAATCATATAGTTGGGACTGCTATTATAAGGAACATTTATGATTTATCACGGAAGTGATAATTTATAGTCTGAGAATGAAAAAAGTGTTCTTTAGTTTACATTTTATTTCATTTTGTATATATAATTTATAGTGAAACAATGAACAAAGTTGGTTTTATAGTCATTACATTTACTTATTAACTTACATATCCATATGCTATTCCCCTATTATAGAATGATAAAATTAGTTCAGGACATAGAAGTATTTTTATAGTAAGCATAATTTTTCTTGATAATATTGGGAAAATGTTATCTGTCTCTGTGAGCAAATGTTTTATGTTTTGTGTACTGAGGGATGGTTGTTTTTTTCTTTTTTTTTGTAATTTCAACTTAGTGAAAGTGTCTTGTCCTGTTTCCCTAGTATATCAGATGTATTATTATTTTTTAAATCCTCCAGAAACCAAATGACTATTATTTGTATAATGTTTAATCCCTAATGACTTCAGTGCTTTTGGTTCAACAAAGGAACATTTACCTTGATTCATGCTAAGCACTTTGGTCATAATGGACTTGCATTAGATTGTAGTAAATACTTACCATAATTGTTCAGCTTTGGGCTTGATTCAGCCCATGATGCCTGAATGTCTTCTAATTCTTAAGTTTATCAGGATTTTATTTCTGTTAATCACTGTTTTCTATTTCTTAGAAAGTTTTTATAAAAATTTAAGATTTCCAGTATTGAGCTTATAGAAAAGGAAGCTCTTTTGAAATTACTACCTGCCTAGCTTTCATTCAAATTAAATAGAAACCAAGATCATGTGTATTAGGACTAAGAAATATGTGAATAACAAAGAATTTAATTATTGTTTTCATCAGAGTAATTTTCTTGCCATTTTTTGGAATAAGTGAATGTGAAAACAGTGTCCATTAAAATAGTCACTGCTGGTATCAGAGACCATTTGTATTTGTCATACACCCACTACTCTATCACCGTTGGCCAAAATAGAAGCCTGCTGGTTCTACTAGAAGCTGTGAAGAATGCAGCCTAGTGTTATGTCTTGTGTATGCCTGAGGAATATCTTCTTACATTCCAACTTTGCTAGGTATAAGGCTTTTCTATAGGGGAAATGCTAAACTACGTGTTAAATTGAGTTTCCCGTGGTGGGTCTGTCACACTTAATTCTATGGTACAGGTTTCCTAAAGATCCTTGGAATTTATCTGGAAAAAGTTCTGTATATTTCAGCAGTGACATACCATTTTAATGAAAAGAAAATTGGAAGTAGGATTATATTTATTTAAAATGTCTTAAACAATAAAAAAGATCAAAACAATATTCTAGCAACTAGTAAACTTGGTTCTTGTGGTCTTAAGAACTCATCATTCTTCAGTTTTAGTTCTTAGAAGTGAAATATGTTCTTTGATAGTATAATTGCCCTTGTTCTTTGTGTTTTCCTGTTACAGAGAAATAATCTCTTTAAGTTGACCACAGGTATTATTTTTTTTAAAAGTAATTATACATAGTTTCTTAAAAATATTATACATAATTATTAAGGTATTATCTTCTCTATGGTGTACTTTATATCCCTGTGACTGTTTTGTAACTGCAATCTGTACTTGTCCTTTCACCTTTTTCATCCAGCCCGCCCCCCCCATCTCCCCCCCCCCCCCGCAATCTCCATCCCCTCTGGCAACACCGTTCTGTTCTCTTTATGGGTCTGTTTCTATTTTGTTCTTTAGATTCCACATATAAGTGAAATCATATGATATTTGCCTTTCTCTGGCTGACTTATTTCACTTAGCATAATGCTCTCTAGGTTCCTTTTATTAGGGAAATGTTTAAGACCAAGGATAACTTGATTGTTTTACATCAGGGCTGGGGAACCTTTTTTTCTGCCAAATACCCATTTGGATATTTATAACATAATTTGTGGGTCATACAAGATTATTAGCTAAAAAATCAGCCTACTATATTTGGTCAAACATTTACTTATTAACTCCTAATGCCTTGGCAGGGCAGACCAAATGATTTAGCAGGCCTTATACTAAAAGCTGAATGTTCTCCAACCTGGTTTTACAGCAATATGTTCCTGTTTGTTTTTTTAACTTGTTTTTGTCTATTAGAGAGAGACATCTATAGGTTGCCTACTGCAGCTCCCTAACCAGGGTCAAATCTGCAACCTGGGCATGTGCCCCGACTGGGAATCAAAACTGGCCACCTTTTGGGGCATGGGATGTTACTTGACCAATTGAGCCGTACTGGCCAGGGCTACACCACTGTGTTCTTGATGGAGTTTTAGGACCTGGAAAAATGTATTTTACTCCTTATCAAATATATAAAAAATGAGTTTTTTGTTTTACACCAGTGATTTTGTAATGGAGAAATAGGACCTAGACAAAAAAATCTTCTTATTCCTAATCTAATGTACAGAAAAGAGTTCAAGTTTGAGACTTTAATGAGATGAACAAGTCTTTTGTTTGTTTGTTAATGGTTCTATAAATAATTAGAAACTTAAAGTGGAAGAATCCATCTAATAAGAAAGTCTTCTGAGAAAGCTATGTTTGGAAGAGTCTGTAATTCCATTTCTTTTCATGTTCTTTGACTTTATTTATATCCGGAATTTCAATGTTATCATGGCTTACCTGTAGGAAAAGAGAAGGGTTCTCTCTTTTCTAAGCTAATAATTGCCCATTCTTTATTTTGCTTGTGTCTACCTGAAGAAGAATTTACCTGAAATCGTGAATACCTGTCACCATGGATAAGTTTTTAAAACAAGCCTGTAAATAAAATTAATTAGTGCTCACATTGCATATAGATAAAAGAAATCTAAATCCAGAACAATATTGCCAACTTTCAATATTCCTTATAGAAAAGGAAGTCAGAATAAATATCAATGTGTTTCTATATTTAAAACTAGAGGCCCGCTGCACGAAGAGATTTGTTCAATAGGCCTTCCTTCCCCTGGTTGCTGGCACCAGTTTTCCTCCAGCACCTGGGACCCAGGCCTTTGGTCCGGCCGCAGTGAGGCCACTGCAGCGGAGAAGCCAAGCCTCTTTAGTCTTTAGTCTTCAGTCTTCAGTCTTCACTCTGACCGGAGCCTTCATTTTTCGCTCTGTGCCTGCATATGCAAATTAACTGCCATCTTTGTTGGGTTAATTTGCATAGTCACTCTGATTGGCTGGTGGGTGTAGCAGAGTGACACCAATTTTCATGTTTCTCTTTTATTAGTGTAGATAACCAGGATTTTTGCAAACTTTTTGAAATAGTTCCAAACTCCTATCATCAATGCAGTGTTGAGTGATTTTAAAGTCATGTTATTAAAATTTACAGATGGAACCATTGTTGATCTGTGACTAGGATATCAATGTTCAGCATGATATATTTGCTATTGCATTTCTATCCAAACGTCATATACACTTAAGACATAAGATGACTGCTATAGTAGCGACTATACTGGTTTGTCACATTTAAACCCTGTGGTCAAATTTTGCATTGTTCTTTTCTGTATTGATGGGAGGAAGACTAGAAACAACCATCTCAAATGTTATTTGAGTACCTTTCACAACTGCTCCTTCAGGCCTTTGTTTTTTATTTTATATATTTACTTGCAAATTTATAATTTATAGGCCCAAAATATTAAAGATCCTATTGTGTCTAAAGATACACAGATTATTCATTTAGATCACAAAATACTTATGATGGGTATATAAAAGAATGTCCATTTTATTTTTTATTATAGTTTACATGCAATATTATTTTGTATTAGTTTCAGGTGTATAGTATAGTGGTTAGATAATCATATACTTTACAAAGTATTCCCCTCAATTTCCAGTACCCACGTGGCATCATACATAGTTATTACAATATTATTGACTATATTCTCTATGCTATACTTTACATCCCTGACTGTTTTGTAACTGCAATTTGTACTTGTCCCTTCACCTTTTTCTCTCAGCTCCCAACTACCATCCCCTCTCGCAACCACTGTTCTTTTCTCTTTATGAGTCTCTATTTTGTTTATTTTGTTCTTTAGATTCCACATATAAGTGAAATCATGGTAATTGCCTTTCTCTGATTGACTTGTTTCACTTAGCATAATGCTCTCTAGGTTCATCCACACTGTTGCAAATGGCAAGATTTCATTCCTTTTTATAGCTGAGTAACAGTACATTATATATATATGTACCACAACTTTTTTATCCACTTGTCTATTGATGGGTTTGGGTTGCTTCCATGTCTTAACTATTGTAAAAAACACTGCAATGAACATAGGAATGCATATGTAAAAGAATGTCAGTTTTATTTATTATTCTATCTCTGTACCTTTGGGATACATGGAGATCAATTAAAAATATGTCAGCCCAGCCAGCATGGCTCAGTGTTTGAGCATCGACCCATGCAACAGGAGATCCTGGTTCAAAACCCTCAGGGCATATGCCTGGGTTACAGGCTCGATCTCCAGTAAGGAGTGTACAGGAGGCAGCCGATCAATGTTTCCTGTCATCATTAATGTTTCTATCTCTCCCTCTCCCTTCCTCTCTCTGAAATCAATAAAAACATATTTTTAAAAATATTTAGATCATTAATCTGTAATTTCAGTGAACAAATGTTTGAGTTCATGAAGTACAGTAAGTATAAGCAGTGCTATGTGAAACATAGAAAGTCTTCAGTAATAAAAATAAAAAATAATTTCAAATATTTCTGTGTTAGGGAGATAATGAGAATACTTTATGATTGTCAGATGTAGTTATTTATGGTTTTATTTTAATGTAATAGACCATTTTCATGTCCATAATTATTTCTCAATCAGTGTGGTAAATTTATTTCCAATTATTTCAGATCAACCCATATATATAGTAACTGTGTTCTTCCAAATATCAGTTTTAAAATAAATATTTAATAATGTTGTAAAGTTAGTTTTTAATGTAACCTTTTTCATTGCATATCCATATTTTAAGCAGTGAAATGGTAACATATAGCTACTAAATGGCATTTTGCCATTCCTCTGGACCTTAGAGATGCTTAAATATTTGAACATTCAAAATATTTTAATCATTATTTGTGTTTAAAAACAGAGATTTAGCTAAGTATATCCATTTAATTAGGTATGCTGTTTTTCTACCATAAATTATCATCTATAATAATAAAAGCGTAATATGCTAATTAGACTGGACAGCCAAAGGACTTTCCCAATGACCTTCTGGACGAAGTTGGGGCTGCGAGGGCTGAGGCAAGCTGCCGTGACTACGAGGGCTGAGCCCCTTGCACGAATTTCGTGCATTGGGCCTCTAGTTTATAAATAATCTGTTAACTACATGTCTACAAAGATTTTCTGAATATATTCAATTAAACTTGGGGTTTCTATTAAGTTAAAAAGTTAGAGGCCCATAATTCATGATAAAGCTAAATTCATCTTATGAATCAGCTAATACTATTCATAATATAAAATTTTAGTATTTTACAAGAGACATCAAAATTTTAAAAAATTAAATTATTTTCTACATTGTTAAAGAAAAATGTTATCCTGTCTCCCCACCATTGATGGCTTATTTCATTTTAAAATTGCTTATTAATGTGATTATGATACAAGTATATTTCTATTATATATTTTATTGTAAATTTTTTAAACAATTATTAATTTGTAAAGATTAAAAAGTGACCCATATATAGAGTCATCTCTAATATGGGAAATCTGGTTTTTATTTTTGGAATACATAAATAGCCAGTAAAATTTTTATACCTTTAAAAATAAATTCTAGCCTGTGTGTGTGTGTGTATGTGTGTGTGTGTGTGTGTGTGTGTGTGTGTGTGTGTGTGTGTGTGTGTGTGTGTGTGGTGTATACATACGACCCTTGTGTTCTTCCTTCATTGTGTATGAGTATTGACAGCTGGGTTGTCCTGTAGGGATAGTATATTATTAACCATTTCAGGTATTTAAAAATTTGATCTATGTTGTCTTCGAATCTCTTACATCTCTGACAAATATATCATAGTTGCTATGATCTAAGTTGTTACAGAGGGAGGCTGTTTTTGTTTGTTGTATATTTCTTTTCTTTCAGAAATGACAGATGTTTATAATTAGCTTCAAACACTGCCTTAGTAGCAGTTGGACGATAACTGCCTTCAACCAACGTGGTCTTTCCCTTTTACTTCTGGAGGAGAATTACAACTGACCTGGAAAAAGGGCTTACCATAGGCAGTCAGATCACCAGAGTGTCTTCCTGGCTTCATCTGAGATTTTGAGTAAGTGCACAAGAACTAGCAGACACAAAGGCATATTGGACTTCACTCTTCATTCTGGAACTCTTCCTCTGCAGAAGTATACTTCTGAATGGGATGAGAAAACTGAAGAGAGCCAAATTCTGTTGTCCAGGCACATTAAAGTTCTTAGCATCTCCAATAAAGCAGATCACATGGGAATGGAGATTACTTATCCAACTTGGATACAATTCTAATACGTCATTTATTCATTTGGCAGAAATCTCTTGGAGAGTCTTTGACACATCATTTTTGGAGGCCCATTATTTTGAATATTTAGTAGTAAGTCCCACAAACTTTATTTTGACCACTGAACATTCCAGTATTATATTAAAATACTGTTTGAATAAGACTTGGAAATGATGGCCTGGCTGGTATGCTCAATGGTTAAGGGTTGATCCATGAACCAGGAGGTCACCGTTTGATTCCTAGTCAGAGTACATGTCTCGGTTGTGGGCTTAATCCCCTGTAGGGGGCGTAAAGGAAGCAGCTAATCAATGATTCTCATCATTGATGTTTCTGTCCTCCTTTCCTCTCTCCCTAAAATCAATAAAAAGATACGTATATTTTTTAAAAAGACTTTGAAATCATGTCTTTCTCTAGAAGCAGTAGTTCCACTTAAGGGAGGTTCCAGTTTTTCTTCATCTCAAGTGTAAAATGAATTTAATTCTCCTTTTTAATTCAGTAACTTGAATGAGACTCATTTGATTCCTAGTTCTTTTCAAAAGTTTAAGATCATTTCATTTCTTTATTAAGGATGGTTAAATACTATTGAAATAAAAAATTAATACATTTAACTTTAAAAGAAATTCTGAAATATTAAGCTCAAGTAGATTCAACTTGAGTCTTTCTTCATATTGAGGATGTGCAAATAGAGCTAAAAGTCTGCAGTAGGCATTAGTTTTGACTTAGTATTAGTTTTAACCTTTATTTAACCAAGGTGCTAAATTGTAACCTGGGACTCAACACATGACTTCACTATTCATGTGTTGAACTCTCTGCCTTATAACTTTCCCTGGTTACTTTAGACAGCACAGAGATTCTTAATATAAATTGAGGTTAAGTAAAGCTAATTCAGACTTTTTCTAACAATACTACCATAGTGCAAGTATGAAAAGTCTATTTTGTTATTGGCCAAATCCTATCTAATAAAAGAGAAAAATGGTAATTGGCGTACGACGATACCCTTTTCATTGGCTAATCAGGGCTATATGCAAATTAACTGCCAACTATGATTGGCTGTTAACTGCCAACTAAGATTGGCAGTTAACTGCCAACAAGATGGCGGCTAATTTGCATATGTAGGCACAATGCAGGGAGGCGAAAGGGAAAGCAGGAAGAAGCCCCCTGCCACTGACAGTGATCGGAAACCCAGGGGGGAGCTAAGAGCTGGGGGGCAGGGCAAAGGCGGCCCTGGGGCCGCCTTTGCCCTGCCCCCCAGCCATGATCGGAGAATCAGGCGCCTTTGCCGCCCTGGCCAGTGATAGCAGGAAGTAGGGGTGGAGCCGGCGATGGGAGCTGGGCACGGTCGAAGCTGGCAGTCCCGGGAGCTAGGGGTCCCTTGCCTGGGCCTAAAGCGGAGGCCACGATCGCGGGGCCGCTGCAGCTGCGGGTCCCCGCTGCCCGGGCCGGATGCCTAGGCCAGAGGCGTTAGGCCTGGGCAGGGGCGGAGCCTGCAACCGCAGGGAGCTGGGGGCCCCCCGCCCAGGCCTGACACCTCTGCCGGAGGCCTCAGGCCTGGTCAAGGGGCCGATCCGGTGATTGGTGATCGGAGGGTGATGAGGGTCAACTCCTCTGGCTGAGGCATCAGGCCTGGGTGGGGGGCTGAGCTGGGGATTGGGGGGATATGATGGTCCCCTTGCCCAGGCCTGAAGCCTGGGTCAGAGGCGTCAGGCTTGGGTGGGGGGTGGAGCAAGCGATCAGAGGGAGATGGGGGTCCCCTGGCCAGGCATGATTCCTGGGCCAGAGGCCTCAGGCCTGGGCGGGGGCCAGAGCCAGTGATCGGGGGGAGATGGGGGTCCCCTGTCCAAGCCTGACACCTCTGGCGGAGGCGTCAGGCCTGGGCAAGGGGCCGATCCTGCGATTGGAGGGTGATGGGGGTCAATGCCTGAGGGCTCCCAGTATGTGAGAGGGGGCAGGCTGGGCTGAGGGACACTCCCCTCCCCACACACATCCAGTGCACGAATTTCGTGCACCGGGCCCCTAGTATTCTATAAAAAAGGTTGTTCTTTTGTCAACTGAAACAATTTATTTTCCTACAAAATTAGAATCCTCTTTCATCTAAAAACAAAATTTAATGTTATCTATGAAAGGAAGCACCGTGTATGCTTTGTCAGTTAAGAGTCTTTAGTTTTAAATCCAAATGAAATTGCTATCCTGGTTACTATTGATGATGACGTTAATGAACTTTGACACCAATTTTTCAGTGAAAATTAACCCTAAAGACCCTTATAAAAACCAATGTGGAGAAATTTAAATACTTTTAGATATCTTGTGGTACTTCGGGTCTAGGTAGTTATTTTAGTAGAGATCTCATGAATCTACAATGTTGGAATACAAGAATAAGTGATTGGATATTTCATGTAAAGTTAATCTTTCTGAAATAAATTGCCAGGCTACTTTGAATTTTAAAATTGCCAAAAGAGTAAATTTATAAGCCAGTCAGAGAAAGATAAATATCGCACTCATTTGTGGAATATAATGAACAACATAAACTGATAAACAAAAACAGATCCAGAGACAGAGAAGCATCAATCAGACTGTCAAACCTCAGAGGGAAGGTAGGGGAGGGTGGGAGTAAGGGGGAGAGATCAACCAAAGGACTTATATGCAAGCATATAAGCCTAACCAATGGACACAGACAACAGTGGGATGAGGGTATGAGTGGGGGGGATGGGGAGTAATGTGGAGATAAGGACACATTTGTAATAACTTAATCAAGAAATTTTTTAAAAAGTAAATTTATAATTATATATGTATAATTGCATTTTCGCTGGATGATTTGGTAGCATGGTTTATACAATCACAAGAAAAATTTTAATGCCGTGTATTTTTTTAATACAATTATTTGTTAAACTATTAGTGATATATTAGCCACTCTTCTAGATCTTAAGATTACAGTCCTGAAGAGAGTAGTCAAAATTCCTGCTCGTCTCATGAGATTATAATCATACTGAGCTGTATTATTCTGGTGACTGGGAATATAACACATGCCGTGTTAAGGGTCCAACCCTGTAATGTTGGATCATAACGGTCTCATTTCCAATTGTTGATTAGCTGTTTCATGTGAGGCTCTGAGGAACTGTAGGAATCAAAAGACACATAAAATATGCCCAATCGTTCAGAGAGAGAGTGATCTATACATATTAAATGAAATTGAAGCATTGCCAGAGACAAGATACAGCTCATGAGATATCTGAACCCATATTCCAATGAGTTTTAAAAATGGAATCCCACTGCATTTACTGGAATATGTACATTTCTTCTGTGTTTATCTTGACAGTAAAATTATCTAAGTTGCAGCAATAACCTGTGGCTCAAGGCCTGGATTCTGGAACCAAGTAAACTTGAGTTCAATTCCAACCTTTCCTCTTATTAGCTTAATATTTTATTATGCTTGCCTGACCCTGGTTTCCAAACTGTAAGATAGAGTTAATTATTGTAGTTAACAGTCTCCTGACGTTGAGATACATAACACCAAGATAAGAGTACATTGGTGGTGGTGCTGAAATTAAAACAAACGAAGTAATATATATAATTATTAATACAATGTCTAATAAGAACTCGTTATGTTTTTGTTATTCCTGATGAAGACCAGTTGATGCTAATTCTTGGTCATCATTGTGTAAATCTATATTCCTCATTTGTCTCCTCTTCACCAAGATAAAAGTAATTTAAATATTATCCTTTTTCCTTTCAAGATTAATAGAATACTTTAGTTAAAATACCAGGACAACTTCGCACACTAATTGGTGAGCAATAAAAAAAAATAAAACCTCAGTTATTTGGACTTCATCAAGTTATATAGTATTTTATAAGAAATGCTATTATTTTCAAGTATATTTAGTATCATGTGTCATAAATGATGCTCATAGAGGTTCATTAGAAAGACTCTTGTAACTATTCACTTACATTATTATTTCTAACTCACCTCTTGGCCCTTTTTCTAGAACATATTAGGTAGGTTAATTAATGGTTTATTGTTGTCAGTGCA
Source organism: Myotis daubentonii (assembly GCF_963259705.1). Taxonomy (NCBI): domain Eukaryota; kingdom Metazoa; phylum Chordata; class Mammalia; order Chiroptera; family Vespertilionidae; genus Myotis; species Myotis daubentonii. The sequence goes on from NC_081850.1 coordinate 43,954,008, forward strand.
CATAATTATGTCAAGAACATAATTTTCCCCTTTCTCCAGACTGTTTTAGTTGACTAGTTGATGACAGTTCACATTTGTTAAGGAATCGTTTATTTTATTTGATTTTATGTTACAGAATTGTGCTCGGCTTTCCTGCCCTGTCTAAACTGTCAATATAGATAATAGTTTGTTTGCCAAATGAAATAATTCATTAGCATGGGAAGAGACAAAGGTATGGGAGAGTAATTAAGGGCTAATTCCTCTTCAGATTTGATGACAGTCAATGAGATTTGTTTGTTATTGTTAACTAACTTGCCTCATGGAATAAGCTAAATATCACTTTTCACTCTTGTTTACATTTATGCTGTTATGTATATGAAATCATTGAGCTTTGAGGCAATGGATTTCTACTAGTTGATCATGGAGATTGGTTGAATGCCTGTTTTTCCTGGCCATAGTCTTCAAAGTCTTTCACATTTGAAGTGAGTTGGTAAACCATTTTTATCCATAACCTTTAATCACTAACTCTAAGGAAGTTATACTTACTGATTACATTTTTCTCTAAAGATAAGATTGTCTTGAAGAAGTTGACTACTTCTTAAACAATTAAGAAATAGTAGCACTTACTACATTAATTTATAATTACTTGCCTGAATTCTGTTGTTTTTTAAAAGTAAGTTTAATATTTTGGTATAATCTATTCCTAACTTTTTCTCTTTATCCATAATCTCCTGAATATTAAATTAACCAATCTATAAAAACATTTATTTGTTGTCCAGTAGATTTTCTTGCTTGATAGCGTTCTTCATCTTTTATCTGGATGGATTTCATTTTTCTTTTATCCCCCATGATCTTTAAAAAATTACTTACTAATCAAATTTTGTTTTGTTTTTAGCCAAACTATGTCCTCTTCTCCTTTATCCAATTTTATTAAATATATTTCCCACTAATATTAGCACTTTACAGTGAGCCCTTTGTATCTGGTGGTTCCACCAACCAGACTGAATTGACTCATTGGATGTGGACCCCACAGATATGGGGCATGAGCACTGCCAGATTTTTGTGTGTTGGTAGTAGGGAGGTGGTCCTGGAATCAATCCCCTGTGGATACTGAATGACAACTTGATATTGTTTGGGATTTTAAGCCTTCCATGTTAGTGGTTTGTTCCTAATATCTATCTATTCATATTTTACTTTGTTTTCCAGAAATATTTTTGTCGTATCACTCTGCTACTTCATAGTGTTTGTATGATTTGAGAGTTAGAAATGTTTTCTGCATAATACTTTCTAGCTTGTGTTGTCTTTCCTAAAGTATTGGGGCATACCTGACAGGAAGTGCAGGTATTAGCAGAGGATAACCCTGACACCACCATCTTTCAAGTTCCTACTTTGTGTGCATTTCTAAGCTCGTGATCAATTTGGTTTGCATGTATTTATATCTAATAAACTAAGGTTTACTTATGCATCTTTTCTAATGCAAAACAAGGGATTCTTTGAGCAATAACCATACATTTGAATTGTTATCTACAGATTCTGACAGTTATATGTAATGAATGCAGTTACCTTTGTGTTTCTCTGTTTATTTCTTTAAGATTCTTAAACAATGATAGGTAATTCATATATATTTTTATGAATAAGGAAAAAATTGTTTTTCCTTTAACATTATTGCATGTTAAATGAGGCTAACATATCTAAAGTACTAGCTAGTACTTGATACTTCAGCCAAATCATTTGATAGTTCAGCCAAATCTTGGTCTTTATGCAAAGGCTCTACATAGTGATTCCTAGCCCGAGTTTTGCTAGTTCATTTATTTTAAAGGGTATCGCAAATTATTTTAGTAAAATTATTACATAACATCTGTTTGGGATGGAGAAAGGTAGTATATTAACACTAAACTGTTTGGACCCTGTTAACCTAAAAGAAACAAACAGGCAGCCTAAGTGGCTTTAGCAGTCTACTTCAGCAACACCTCACACCCAGGAATATTAAAGGTATTTTTGAGGTACCATGGGAAAACATGACTGACACCATAAGAGGAGATATCATGACACACTGGAAAACACTGGAATTAGAAATAAACCACTTTTCTGAGCCCACTTTTGCAACTGACATTATGACCACAATCAAGTCACTTAGCTCTACGAACTACACAAGATTGTTATAAAGATTTCAGTGGTTCTCAACCTTCCTAATGCCATGACCCTTTAATACAGTTCCTCATGTTATGGTGACCCCCAATTTCATTGTTACAAATTGAACATAATTAAAGCACAGTGATTAATCACAAAAACAATATGTAATTATAATATGTGTTTTCCAATGGTTTTAGGGGACCCATGTGAAAGGGTCGTTTGACCCCCAAGGGTGTCGTGACCCACAGGTTGAGAACCGCTGGATTAGATGGATAAGACACTTACCTGATCCTCGATTTCTTCACGTGTAAAAGTAAAAGATTGGTTTGGATGTACTATGACATTTCTTCAGGTCTAAAATTCTGTTGTTTTTTCCTCCATAAATATATAATGACGTCTGAAAATTATAAAGCCTCATATGCCAGGAATTTACAAAGTCAGGAAATTGTTCCCAAAGCATGGTATTTGTAGACCCTACAGCAGGAGGGGGCTGTTCTCTCTCATGTTTCTATGGGATTTAGTTCTGACGTTCTGTCTTCTGCTCACAGTGCTGTTCTTATTCCATATTCACATGTTTGTAATGGAGACTGACCAGCAAAATTTTACTGTATAAGTAGTTACCTTTGACATTTATTCAAATATAGGATGTCCCAAAAAATGTATACACATACTTTGAATAAAGGCAGTGTTTATTAAAATACATTTCATTTTCAAAATTGAACTATCAGCTATTACAGCTATTACATTTTTTGAACACCTGTATATCCATTTTAATAACAAAGAATACAGTTCATTTTATGTTTCAGAATAGCCTGGACTATAATGTCCATCTTTCAAGTGTAGTAGGTAAAGTTTTTTTATGAACTCCAGAAAAACATCACATGAACAACTTTGTTGGACTTTTTAATTTTTATTTATACTAGATGCTATTGTGACTATTGAAATTGGTTTGATTGCATATATACTCGGGTTAGATTCGATTTACATTGGGTCTGAAAAGTGGAAAGTGATGTGAGGCAGGCTCAACTGCAGTGCCCAAACTTAACACCATCCTATATAATAAAAGGCTAATATGCAAATTGACCAAACGGCAGAACGACCAGTCACTATGATGTGCACTGACCATCAGGGAGCAGATGCTCAATGCAGGAGCTGCCCCCTGGTGGTCAGTGTGCTCCCACAGGGGGAGCCCCACTCAGCCAGAAACCCTGAGCCTGGCTCATGGCTGGTGAGCACAGCGGCGGTGGCAGGAGCCTCTCCCGCCTCCATGACAGTGCTAAGGTCCGACTGCTGGCTTAGGCCGGGAGTGGGCCTAAGCCATCAGTTGGACATTCCCCAAGGGCTCCCGGGCTGTGAGAGGGCACAGGCCGGGCTGAGGGATCCCTCCTCCCCCACCACACACACACACACACACACACACACACACACACACACGAGTGCATGAATTTTGTGCATCAGGCCTCTAAAGTTGAAATAAGAGATCAACCAAAGGACTTGTATGCATGCATATGAACATAACCAATGGACACAGACAGTAGGAGGGTGAGGGCATGTGCTGGGGGTGGAAGCAGCCAGGGAGAGGTCAATGGGGGAAAAAGGAGACTAATGTAATACTTTAAACAATAAAGAGTTTTTTTAAAAAAGAAATAGAAGCTAGTTACTGAGGTCAGAGTTGAACCATAGCTTTTATTTATTTTTTTAAAATATATATTGATTTTTTTTTTTTTTTACAGAGAGGAAGGGAGAGGGATAGAGAGTTAGAAACATGGATGAGAGAGAAACATCAATCAGCTGCCTCCTGCACACTTCCCACTGGGGATGTGCCCGCAACCAAGGTACATGCCCTTGACCGGAACTGAACCTGGGATCCTTGAGTCCGCAGGCCAATGCTCTATCCTCTGAGCCAAACCAGTTAGGGCTGAACCATAGCTTTTAATTGATTTAAAGGTTTAGATCTTTTAATGGGGTATATACATTCCTTTTTTAAAAACTTGAAACCTTTTTATTGAATTGCTATATGGATATACATTATAGCAAGAAGATTTAGCAACCTGGCTAGTTTTTAAAATTTGTCATGAAATAACATTATTTTTGTTAAAATAGGGATATATAGATTCTTGACTCTTAGTAGCAGTTGATATTCTTGAGATCAACATTTGTATTCTTGCTTTTAAAACTTGGCCATATAAAACAAAAGAAAGTATGTACTTTTAAGCTAATTTCTTTTCAAATACCACTAAACTGAAACAAAAGGATATAAAGTTAAAAATAAGACTTCATTTCTACCTCCACTATTTTTCTTTGGAAACGTAGAGATAAGTGCAATGAGTAGATTGGTGTGTTACTATCAACCCTCCAGAAATTTTCTGTGCACAATAAATAAGTATACATGTATGTGTTTCTGCTTTTCCCCCATTCATTCTCAGTATTTCCACAAGATGGCATATTTTTTTATATCTGTACACACATCTACCTTTTTCTCCTTACTGCATAATATCCCATTATATGGCTGTACTATAATTTATTTAAATAGTCCCTTATTAATTAACATTTTTGTTTTTTGCTTTTAACACAATATTGCCATGAAGATTTCTATATGTATATCTTGGGATACTTTTACATAAAATGAGACTCAAAGGGTACATTTAATTGATTTGCAGTTTTTTATTTTGAAATTAGTTGAAGGTTTTCTCATATGTTTATTGGTCACATTTTGTTTGTGTTTTGCTGAACTACCTGTTAATAGACTTTACACATTTTCCTATTAGTTTACTCATTTTTTTACATTGGTTTATTCATATTCCTAGAATTCTCTTCATTATGAAATTAGCTCTATAACTCTGTATTGAAAAATGTTTTCCAAACATTTTTTGGGTTTTGTGTTATTTTATTTCTGTTTATTAACTCCTTGTTTTGCCATTTAACAGTACTTAATTTTCATGTACTTAGGAATTCTTTTACATTAAATTTTAGGAACTTTGTATTTTATATTTAAGCCTTTCCCACTTTAAGATTATTAAAATGTTTTATTTAGTACCTCTATATTGTTGCTTTATATGCTTAAATAAACCATGTGGAATTAATTTGGTATATGGGAGAAGTAGGGATCCAACTTCAGCCAGCTAGTTGCCTGAAACACCATTTATTTGATAATACATGCTTTTGCCCAGGAACTTGAAATGCTATTTTGATTTCATAAATTTCTATATTTGTATATATAGAATTTTATAAAGTCCTATGTGTGTTTTGGTCAATTTCTGGAATCTGTATTCTTTCTATGATATGTCTATATATAACTTCTACCAACACCAAGCTATTTTCAAATTTATTTATATAATTTGTGATCTAATAATTCTTATTACTTTCTTCTGAATCTGTGGTTGTGTCCCTTTTTTTGTAATTCAAGAAATTTGTTTTTACTTGTCCTGCCTGCCACAAGAAATAGTAAAGATGCTCTTTCCTCAGTATTATAAAATTTGAAGTTAGAAATTTTTCCATTTAATTCATTTGTATGCCTCACCCTGCTGTTGTAGTTGGGTTTTTGTTTTGTTTTGTTTTTGTCATCGTTTTAACTTCTGTCTCCAATAGAAATGAAGACTATTCTATCAGGCTTCTCTACCAAGATGATTAAGAAGTCACTCATTACCTTTCTTTTAGGCTAAATACTTTTAGTATATATATATATAGCCTCATGGAACATAATTTTCCAACAGAGTATTGTTGAAAATGTCATGGATTGACAGTGTTTCATCGGTCTTGAAAATAAACTTAAAGGCCAGTGCATAGGTTAACTAGGTTCTGGGGTTCCCTGTGTGTCCAGAAATACTCTGGTCCTTATTTTTTAACTAGTGGCCCAGTGCACAGATTTGTGCACATTGAAAGGAAATTATTCAGAAGAAGTATTTTAATATTGCTATTCGCCGTTTATAATGGAAGTGTCAACCAAATTCAGATTCGACAAAGACAGGTCAAAACACTCGTGTACAATTGGTGCCAGGAAGAGCTTTCTATGTATCATGCATGCGCAAGTCAGTTTAACCTTTTATAGATATAGAATAAACTTGCTTAATTAGACCTGCTTTCTGATTTAGCTAAACTTTTTCCAGCCCAGTGAAGCACCCCAACTTCTCTTTCAGGTAACTGTCAGTAAATATCAACACAAGGCGATTATTATTGTAGATCATGCAGGGAGAACAAAGGGTAAAATATTTAACTGCAGCAGTGTTTGACTATATTCTGCGCAGTGAGAAAACCTGAAGTCATTTTCAAGGTCCACCATTTCTTCTTTTCAGTCAGTTCAAGTTTCTAAACTTTATAAATGTCCATTTTCCGGCTAATGAAAAGAAAATAGGATTCTATCGAGTCTCCTATCTACCTACTCCAGGACTTCTGTGAGGGTCAAATGAGATGGGAAAATGCTTCACAGACATTTGGTTAAAGTTTGAAATGTTTGCACCTGGCTATAAAGCAAGTCATGTTCCTGGGCTGAAGAAACTCCAAGGAGGCTACTCACTAGGGAGAGGAAGCTGGGTGTTGCTATGTGACATCATTACCTGGCGCCCTCAGCCACCATTTCTGGGCTGGGCTGAGCTGTGGGCCACATTTTGTGCCATGGGGTCTAAGCAGCATTGGTTGCGATTTGGTGGGCTGTCTCTCCGGGGTGGTGGCAGGGCCTGTGTCCCACTTGGGGGAAGCCAAGTGTTGTTTTGTTGGCACCAGTTCTGCAGTGTCGTTTCTTTGTAAATGGCCAGCAGCTCCTGCATTGAGCGTCTGCCCCCGGTGGTCAGTGCACATCATAGAGACTGGTCGGATGGTTGGAGGGACATGTAGATGAGTTGTGAGATTGAGAAAGAAAAGCATATATGTAAGGCAGGTAGGAAAATTCCAGGGAAGGGGCAAGATGAGAGTTAATAGTAATTTATGTGATACATATATTTAAATATGTGTGTTTACATGTGTTTTTGTATAGATGTGATCAAATACTAATATAGTTCCCAAGATAAAATGAATGTGATAGTTTAATAGTAAACTTATGTCTCTGAGTTTGTAAGGTATTAAGATTTCTTTTAAAAATTCAGCATTAAAGATTGGTATAACTACAATTGAGTAATCTTGAATAAAGCAGTGCACATAGGTGCTTTTAAACAAGTAGGAGCAATTATTTTGTGAATATTCAGTTTTCTGATGATATATTTACTATAGAAATATGTTAATGACTTGACCCCATTAAGAAATGGTTTTAGAAGATCATAAGGGATTTCTTACATTACAATAGGAATAATTATTGATTTTTTTCTCACCTTTTTTAGGTCATAGAAAATGGAAGATTTGCAAAATACAAATATTTTACCCATGTCATGATCAATAAAACAGATATGTTAATGATAACCAAAAGGTAAATTTCTTTCTTATCTCAATGCCTTAATGTATATGTTACTTAAAGAAACCTCTGGTTGTACCTGCAATTGATGTCTCAACCAGAAGGAAGAATTGGGGAAGAAAAGCCTTTGAAGGGAGGATTAAATAGAATTATTATAGAATGCATTTTCATTGCTTTATTTTTTCCCTCCAAATGAAAGAAAACAAGAATTAATTTTAAAAGCCTCTTTCTGTTGTAGGTTGGTAAACATATTACATGGAGCCTCAGTAATAAAAGTGTTTATTCTGTAGTATTGATGACATGAAAGTTCCCCAAAATATTGGTTGATAATAGGTTCTGCAAATATTTTATATTTCTCATAAAATACCTTATATATTTGACTTTATATCTACTTTATTTTTTCTAATATAAGTATATTATGCTATAAATTCCCCACTAATATTGATTAAGCTGAAGCCCACAAATTTGGTTATGATCTATTTTCATTCTCATTGAGTTAAAAATATTTTTTTAATTTCATTTGAGATATTTTGACCCCTGGATTATTTAAAAGTATGCTAATTTTTAAACATTTAGAAATAGTCATATTTTTCTGTTAATTGGTTTCTAGTTTCATCATGATCTGAGAACAGACTTCATAAGATTTCAGTTCTTTTAAATTCATTAGGGTTTTTTATTACCCAGAATATAGTCTCAGTGAATGTTCTGTGTGCACTTGAAAAGAATGTGTATCCTGATATTATTATACTGTTGGATATAAGAGTCTAGATTTTCAAAGTGATTTTTTTTTTTTGCAGTGGGGTATTGTTTGTAACAAAAGGAACATTTGGACAGCTTACATGTGAGTGGCAGTACAGTTTTGATGAGTTTACCAAAGAGCCATTCATTGTTCATGGAAGAAGATTGCGAATTGAAGCAAAGGTACGTTGAATAGATTTTTTTAAAACTTGGAACTGAACATAGCGCATTGAGATAGTCCTCTTTACTTTTGTAAGTTTCCTCTCTTTTATAGATGTTGCTTTATCTTCCTATGGTTTTCCTTTATACCTGCTGTCTTACGCAGGTTTAAAGAAAAGAAAGGTAGGCCAAGAAGAAATATGCTGCACGTTGACAACAACATTCCTGGGTCCTTATTTTATATTCAGTAATAGAACCTTACCCTCTCACCGCTGTCCAAGACACCAAAATGAGAGAATCATTTGCATACCTCAAAATCCCTAGCAGTGCCATGGAGAATAGTTTTCCTTGAAAATCTCACAAAAGGACACTTGCAAAATAACAGGTGATAGTTGATAGTTCCTTCTCTTTTTATAGATATTCTTAGCCCATTCCTATCCCAATTCAGTTATAATCTTGAAGGCAGAGGCCATTTCTTTCTCTGTTTTGATTACCAGCAGCTAGCACGTTGCCTGGCATTGGGTGTTCATGTAAAATACAGTGAATTTCTAGTCATTTGGGAAATCAATAGAGACTCCATTGTAAGTTGTAATGATTGCACTGCCAGTGGTCAGCAAATTCATTAGTCAACAGAGACAAATATCAGCAGTACAACAATTGAAATTTCTTTTGAGAGCCAAATTTTTTAAACTTAAACTATATAGGTAGGTACATTGTTATTAACTTAATTAGGATACTCCTAAGGCTTAGAAAGAGCCACACTCAAGGGGCCAAAGAGCCGCAAATGGCTCGGGAGCCGCAGTTTGCCGACCACTGCACTAGGCATTGTAGGATGTAGTAGTATATAGGTATAGTAATATAGTAGGTATATGTGATAAAAAATAACATATGTGTAGGGCCCCTTTGGCACTGACTGTGTTGGGAAATATTGTGACTCAACCGAGGTAAGTTTTTTCTTGGTTATTTTTGTTCTGTTTTGATTTTGAGAGACTTAATTGACTCATGTAAAGTGAAAAGTCTTAAGTCTTTATCTTATAACTTAGATATGCTCAAATGATGTCATTAGCAATTATTCTCCCTGCCTTCCGTTCCTTTTTCCTGCTCCTCTTCTGCGCCACCCTCATCTCTAGGTTCTGCTTTCTTCAGTGGCAGCTTCATTCTCGAGTTGGCTATTTTTTGATGACAGGATGGCCAGGGAAGTTCCAGGCTTCTATCCTGGTAGCTCAGCAGAATGAAAGCTTCACAATGGGGCACCTTTGGTCACTTGCTTATTCCTAAATCAATCCCAGGAAGGAAGGGTCAGCTCTGTCTGAAGTGTTGGTGTGAGAGAAGGTGAGAAATAGTTACCCAGAGGAGATTCAGAAAGTGCTTAATGGAGTAGTGGCACTGGGCACAGGCAGGCAGAAGCAGCAAATGTCTTCTGGGCTGGCCTCCAGAGCAAAACTGTCCTTCCCTATACATAGCCAGTGAAGAGCATTTCTCCAATCTTACCACTCAGTTCAGAGAGTGGGGGGAGTGGACCAGACATTAGTTCCGGGGGATGTTAGACCAACATTTCCCATTGAGAATTTCTCTAATTCATTCAGAAAATGAAAGGCCCTGTGGCCACCTATGAAATAAAGAAGAGTGGCTGTTAGATCCTGTTCTAGCCTTTACTGCTTTCCTGGCTTTTTTCCCATTTTTTTTCCTCTTTCCATGAATAAACTTCTTATCTCCTTGATTTCGCCCCCTCCCCCCCGCCCCTTCTACCTATTCTTGAGACATTGTATTAGTAGTCATCCTTTTTTAAAAAAAATAAAAGAATCTGATTTCTTTTGGAGTCTATATTTGCATGGATATTGGAATGACTTAAAGGATTTGTTAGACTAGTAAAAACCTCCACATTGCCTCTTCTATGACCCTACCCTTAGTTAATAGCAGTTAAACACCAACCTCCTCCTCAAGAATTCCATTTCTGTTTGTCCCTCTAATATTTAGTATGTATATGAGGCAGTTCTCCCCACAGACACTGAACAGAATACTGAAGGAGTGCAAAATTTGGAAGACTGTCATATAGGATCTTGGACCCACCCTGATTTCTTTGATCTTTAGCTATATTCTTATTCAATGAGTGGTTTAAAATGTCAGAAGTTACATGGATACATACAGACATGCACACACACCCATAATCATGTGCATGTATGTATGCATGTACACACATATGTATATATCATTTTTGAGCTAAAATCATCATTATTCCATGGCCAGATATCAAGAACCACCGAAAAGTTTTTTGGAGGGAAAAACAGTGGCACTCCTCCTAAACTTACCTCCCTCCCATCCTTTGTGTAAACCCTTTATGGCTTTAGCTATAACATCACACCTAAGGCGTTTTAACTTAGGTTTAGTGATAATGGATGTGTTAATGTTTAGTCTTTTCTTTCTTCTATTTGTCTTTGATTCTTCTTGATTTCCCATTCTTGGCTTTTTTTTTAAGGTGTGTGATTTGTGTAAAATGGACGCTTGAAGCACCAGTTTTTAAAACTACATGTCATTTCTTTATCATATTTCTACAACTGATTTTTCATTTTTAATGAAGTCACTTATTCTGTTTATAGGAACGAGTGAAGTCTGTATTCCATGCCAAAGAGTTTGGAAAAATAATTAACTTCAAGACCGCAGAAGATGCTAGGGTAAATATAACGGTTCTCTTATGAAAACAGCATCTTTGCTTTTCATAGTCCTGGAAGCTGGGCTGTTTCTAAGGCAGACAAGTTTTGTTTGTTTTTAATTATGTTCTTCTGCTTTGACTGTTTTAATATATGTGACTAGATAATATTTCGCCAAAACTGCTTTTCATTAGATTGAATTCAACACACCTACTTGTTTTTTGTGTCAAATGGCGCCATCTGATTTTAAATCCTAACTGTAATACTTGTGAAAAAGTCAAACGAAAGAAGTTATTTCATTCTAATGCTAATCTACCAGCTCCAGCAGGAACGGATGCCCCACATTGTAGATTTCTCCTCTGTGTAGCTATGGTGATTTACAAACAATTGCTATAGCCTGGCACATAGCAGAAGGAGCCAAGCCTGTAGTCAGAAAATCCAGGTCTGAAGACAGGTTCTGATCCTTCTTGACTGTGGTACCTTGGGGAAGTCGTTTAACCTCAGTTGCCGAAAAATATGAATTATGTGAGCTGAAAAGCGCTGTGCATACGTTAGGGGTTATGGCAGTTACAAGGAGGTGTACTGTCAAAAAAAGGAAGACTACAGACTGATTATCTGTCTTGTTAATCAAACTAAGATGCTATTTCTGATACTGAATTGTACTCACTGTGTCATGAAATTTATAAGAACACAAGGCTCCTTTACTGAATCCCTGGGCCTCCTGCCCTCATACTGCATTGGTCCTGACTGGGTGTGACTACTTACCGGTTCACTCTCACATCTGGGCCCCAAACTAGGAACCTCAGACCATTTAGCATGTGCCGTGCAATTTTCCATCCAGCCATTGGGATACAAGGCCACACTGGCATACTACCAGTAGATAACTGAAAGGGTCAAGTTACAAAGAAAGAGGAAGAAAGTGACTAGAGCCTCGATATGTGTGTTGCCTGGAACAGGGAGACAGACTAGAGAATGAAAAGTGTGACTTTGAGGCCATCTTTCACATTGTTGAAGAGCATTACCACCTATTTCAGTTGCTCTGCAATACGTTTTCCATGTAATCTCTGTCACCATGTTTTTTTGTCCCAGAAGGTTTGTTTTTAATCTTCCAGCTCTGCTGGAAACATCCAGAAAAGGCTACTGAGCTCAGTTCTCCTTCTCTCCTCATCCTAGAGCTATTCCCACTAGGTTCTTACTAAGGTAAAGAAGCACAGATACCTCTGCCAAAGTGTTTCATAGTGGGATGACCCAGTGTCACCTCCAAGGCTTTTATCAGTCACACAAGCCCAATGATTATAGACATTATTGATAGAAAGGTTTGCATTACATATGTGTTTTATGTTTGTGATTTCAAACCTTTTCAAAATAGAAAATACTATATTATGAGAACACCTAAAGTGCTCAAGAATGTTGCTATGCTACTCCTACCCACTGTAGAATATGTACTTACTCTTAATCAGAAGAATACTGTATCTGGAATAATGAAGGTTTATGGGACAGAATTGGCATAGGTTGGAAGGAGTTTTGCATACGTAATTTGCACACTGTGCCTGAGTTAGCCCAGCTGCCAAATTACCCTTTCTCTCAGGATGGTTTATTTTACTTTTCTTATTCTAAAGATGAACATGCCAGTTCAGTGACCTTAAAACAACATTATTCTTACTGTTAAATAAAAAATCAGTGCCATTGACCCTGAGTCATCTGAGCCATTTAAGTGAGTAAATGATCTCTTACATAAGATAAATTGAATTATTGGCTATGATTATACACCTAACTAAACTGAGAAGCCCACTTCTATATTTCCATTCAGTACATTTTGAGTTTCATTACAAGTTCATAGAAGTAAGCATATGTTGTTTTATTTCCTCACAACAGTGGATCCTCACAAAGCTAGAAGAAGCAAGAGAGCCTTCCCCAACCCTCTGACAGAGAACACTACCAGAAGACACAGTGATTAATCCTTACAGCTTCTACCATGTACCTTCCTAAACCTGTTTGGGAACCATAGTACAGAAGTAATTTTAAGTACATAAAATATATATGTGTGTGTATCGGTTAGAATCAGGTAAAACAGCTATGTAATTAAAATATTTCAACTCCTCTGGTTTTCTAACTTGAATCATGCATTGGTTTAAAATTCTAATTATTTTATAAGAGAAACATTTTTTAAATATTTGCTCCAGGTGATTCTCTGCACTGGTGGAGAAATTGCCCATAATTAGCCTTCATATGGAGCTAAGATTAATGTTCCGAGTTTACACTTTAAACTTCTCTCATGCTTACTTCCAACTCTCTGAATAAGTGATGGGAGTGATCAAATCAATAATCAAATCAAACATTGCCTCAGTGGTATCAAGAGAACTTTAGTGGTGATTTCTTTAGAAACATGTTCTTCTTACAGATAAATATTTTGATATTATTTTCCTTATTTTTATAAAGGATAGGTTTGAACTGTACTTCAAATACACAGCATGAATATAAAAAACAATCTTTTTATATATAATACAGATTGAATATCCTTTCTAGCCTCATCTTAAGAAAGGCTTGTAAAATGAATGTCATAACCCAAAAGAGAAAGCCCTCCTCAGAACTCTGATGCCTTAGAAATAGTTCCTCAAGCCATCTCCATGGGATCTACTTGGTTTGCCCAGCTCACATTTTTGATAGATTGCCACTTTAAAGGAAAATTCCTGAAGCCTTAACAATGCCCACTTTCTACTCACTGCTAATGATGAAATAAACAAAATTCCCACCATCTTAAATAGGAGTTATGCTTCAGACCAGATAACCCCTCTCACAATATAGGAATGCACCATACAGTCTAACCCAGGAACCTGTCCTGTTGGTAACAGATTGAAAATTTACAGTTTGCTTTCTCTATAGTTATTCAAATGAGAATCATTCTTTCAAATGTATAGCTCAGGGGTCCTCAAACTTTTTAAACAGGGGACCAGTTCACTGTCCCTCAGACCATTGGAGGGCCGGACTATAGTTTTAAAAAAAAAAACTATGAACAAATTCCTATGCACACTGCACATATCTTATTTTGAAGTAAAAAAACAAAACGGGAACTACAATATTTGTATTTGCATGTGGCCTGCGGGCCGTAGTTTGAGGACCCCTGGTATAGCTCATCAGAACAAAAATCATTAGTAAAAATAAGGTCATGGGTTTTTTTCCTTGGTTTTTGTTCAAACACCTTAATATGAATGGGCTTTCTCAAGTGAAAGAAGATGAGTGTGTGATTGTGAACCATGAAAAGAATGATACAGCATCTTAGTTATTAAATAATACAGATTTGATGCATGTTGTATGTGCCATGAAATTCTTATAAACTGTTTTTTGGACTAGAGACTTGTGAAATGCTCCTAAGGTTCCTCAAACCCTTTGCTTTGTTGTAAAAGCTAAAATAAACAGCATGCCAGACCGTAATTATATGTATTCCTGACCAAATCCTGCTACTCACTATTATTGATTTTCCTCTTATTATAAAAATGCATTGTTTATTATCAATAATTTCCTCCAGAATGTGTTTTTTTCTTTGCTGAACATAAATTGAATCGAAAGATGACAAATTTCTAGTCACCTGATACTGTGTGATCCCTTGATGGCACATTTTCTCTGTTGCTGAGCTCTTCCGATTCTGCAGACATTACAATTAAACCTGAGAGCAGAGGTAGTCAGAAAATCCAGCAGGTTGTCCTCCTCCGCAGTGTTGCTCTCCCGGAGTTCCATTCAGTGCCATTAGCCAAGTACCTCATTACCTACTCCAGTCTCATGATTTTATTCTCAGAAAAACAAAAAGGCAGGCCCATAACTCCTTGGTTGGCCCATGATAAAGGGCAAAAGCCTGAAAGACTAGCAGAGAGAGTCTTCTGGTGCCCTCAGGAGGCCAGCAGGAGTGGGTCCTGTAACTATCGCCCTTTGCAGAGCCAGTACGCCTCTTCTGTTCCCTCACCAAGAGGAACCTCCAAATGTCTTTTCTTACTCTTTCTCACCAGTCCTCTACCTGTCAGTACCTCCTGTCCCTTCTTCTGTTTCTAAAGTAGAAAGACCTACAGTGTCAAGAGCAGTAGTTTTTCAATTGTCTTAGGTTGTTCTCATTGAAACAGTAGATCTGATGCATCATCTTTTTAGCGTTAACACATTACAATTATGTATTTGATTCTGTATTCTTTTTCTTGAATGTAACAGAGTCTATAATCTTATTATATTTGAAAACAGTGCCCTGAATTATACTTTACTACACTTAATGTCTTTCTATTTGAAAACTTTAACTTTGTTGTTCGATAGTTTGAAGTTTTTAAGCTTGTTGAGAATGTTAAGCTTGTTGTTTAGTAGTTGCTATGAAATGAGGTCCTGAGTTTTAAGTCAGTTCTTTCTTTGTATTAGGTGTCAGCTGTGGCTCCAGGACCTCAATGCTAGTCCAGCATATATTCTGGTCCATGATTGTTGTGTAAAACCCAAGGCCGAGTTTGGTTTCCTGCCAACTCTTCTCCAGAAAGCTGTGATTATTAGAAATAGCAATGTTGATTTCTGGTACAAAAAGAAGCTTGTGATTTCCTCATTTCTATAAAATACTTTCTGAACCAAAGAACATGTGCACGTCTCCAAAGGCTCCCCTATTACAGTGTGAATGTCAGTTGCTCCTTCCCAAGTGAGACCGGGTGGTTTTTCCCATCATCTGTATATACAGCTGAGTTACTTTCTGGTCCCTTCCCTGGCCCTTTTCTCCTCTACAGTCCTAATCCATTCCAACTATCCTGTGGCCTCAAATTAGTAAGAAATTTTTATTAACTTTTTCTATCATAATTATTTCTCTCATTTTTTTTCTGATGGGGGTAGCGGTGATATTATCCCAGTGAACACATATGCACCCATGGAAATATCCTCTAAGGAGCGTCCTATTTCTGTCTGGTAAACAATGAGGAGACACAGTGCTGACTTTTCTGCACCTTAGTTATCCAGTCATCCATTGACCCTTCAGGCCAAGCCAGAGCCCCTGTACAAGGAAGACTGGGAGAAGGTACTGGGTCAGTTTGCCGGTAGAAGTTGGAAGGTGTGTGCTGAACACCATGAAAGTGGAAGTAGCCATGTAGGGTGGGTGTTTTGTGTGCCAGCCAACACCATTCAGAGAAATCTGTTTTAGGTTCCAGGGCCATTACTTTTTACCTTTTCTCAAGATCAACCAACATCCTCAAGGGCACTGTTTTTCAAACTATAAGTCTTGACCCATTAGTGGTCCATGAAATCAGTCTAACAGCTCAAGCCCTGAATATTTCAAAAGTGGAATAGAAAAGAAGAGAGCTGTGCATGGAGCAAGATCAAACATTGTTAAATACTCTATATACTGTGTGTGTATACTAGGTCACAATATAAAATGTTATTTCCTATTGTGAATTGCAGTTTAAAGAAACACAAAACTAAAACAAAAATGAAAACCTTGAGGCCATTGCAAGTGGAAGTGCAGGCTGGCCAGTGATTGTTGAAACATTCAGACTGTGTGGAGCCTGACTTCATATAGGCTCAGAGAGCCACCACTCAGGGAGTCTGCAGATTGTGAGTGCTCTTGATCTCTAGAGTGAGAAGATGGGATAGCTCTTGTTTTGGTTTATAAAATGTTTTCCTTTCATGGTGTGTAAAACCAGGCATCAGTGGGACCACAAACAGTGCCCCAAAAGGCCACAGGATATTAACTTGATGCATTTCAGCCTGCCTCCTACTAAGCATTTTACTAGGAGTGGAGACAGAGGTTCTCCTTTGAATTTGCTTCAACTACCTTCTCTCGGATTCATCATACAGGTAGCAAAGGCCCTTAAAAATAGGGAGCTAGTATACATAGGTTACATTCTTCCGGGGCCAAACTGCTCATTCATTGGAGGGTGCTATAAAAATGCCAATGCAATTTAGCTGAAAATAATTACATTTCCTCATTTCTGTGGGATTCAAGAGGGAAATGTAGATAACCTGCATTCCTTATGCAGTATTCAATACACAATTTATTCATCCTGATTTTCTTCGGTGCTACCCTGTTTATCACTTAAAGCTCCTTTCCATATTCTTAAGGGAAGCATTTACCCTCTTGGCCACACCTTTGAAATGATGCCTTCCTGCTAATGCTAACCTAATCAAGTGGGCATTAATCTGTTAAATTTCTTATGATTCTTGTTATCTACATTTTTGATAATTGGCTGTTAGTGCAGCTATTAGTGCAGACTTTCCCCCCGTACTTTTCTGCCACAATTGGTATAAAGTAGTACTTGTTTCAGGGCTCTCCTTCAAGCAGCTCAGCACACGTACTGAGAAGATACTGGGTCTTATGTGATTTGTTGCCTTTGAGTTGGCTCTGACTCCTGGCGACTCTGAATGAGTGATGTCCACAGTGTCCTGTCCTCGGCAGCCCTGCTCAGCTCCTGTAGACTCCTGGCTATGGCTTCTTTTATGCAGTCAATCCACCTACTTGTTCTTCCTCTTTTCCTGCTGCCTTCTGTTTTCCCCAGCATCATTGTTTTTTCCAAAGAATCCTGCCTTCTCATGATGTGCCCAAAGTAGGACAGTCCTACACTATTACAAACCTCCTTCATGTTTCTTTACTTGAAACAATTTTTACTTTATTGCCTCCTTTGTAAAATAAATTGTTCTATATTGTTTTTTCAAAGTTTTACTTTAGAATTACAAATTCATTCTTTTTTAAAAAGCATTATGACAGTTTCCAAAAAAGATAATTTTGGTTACCCGAAGAGCTCTATGAGAGGTGTAACTTCAAATTTTATCGATTGATAGGAGTGTTTAAATTCTTTTTACTTTATACAAATACAAATTATATTATAGTTTAACACCTGCTATGATAGACTTCTGTCAACCTGTCACTGAGCACCATTCATTTAGTATTGCTCTGCTCCCTTGATAATGTGTTTCTCCTAAGGGTGTCCTTGCAACAAGAGACCCTGTGTGAGTGATATAATAAAAAGTCTAATAATCATAACTGTACTTAAAGTAGAATATGTTGGAAAACCTCAACATTTCTTAATATGCTATCATACCACCAGCATCCCATTGGCTACCCCAAGGTTACCAATTTGGGGACTGAAAAACATCCAAGTGAAAATGTAGATGACATTGAAATGGCAATAATTTCATATCCATACTCACAAACTATCAGAAATTGTACCTGGGGCTTGTTGCAAGGTCAGGTAGATTGATTGTCACAGACTTTTTTAAATAGTCATATCTGGATGTAAATATGTATATTACATATAAAAATGAATTTTTCAGGGAATGTGCACTTTAAAACTTATTAATTTTTGTATTAGTCAAATAGTGCTTCTTTGGAATGCTTATTCTTTGGTAAAATACAGTCATTGATGGTGATAATTTGTTTATTAAATGGCTCTTTCTGTATCTGCAGTATTTCCTTCACTCTTGTGTTCCTTATCCTTTTATGTGGGCTCCTGGTCCGATTGCCTGTTACACAGTCTCTGCTTTGCTTTTGTGCATTCTGATAAGATAGTTTATAAACACAAATGTTTACAATGAAGTTCTTCCTTTTGAAATTGATGTCTTTTTCTCCCCTTTGGTTGGCTATGCTCACCAATGACTAATTTTTCTAAACAATAATTATTTCTTGCTATTGGTAGGATTAAATTACTTGGTCAGGTGATTGCCCGGTTTAATTATGTATATCATTTTTAAATAAATTAAGTCAAATAAAGATTTCTGGTTTTTCAGTCCTCCTCTGTTTTTCCTTAACTGGATCGAACTAGAAATATTACCAATAATCTTTTCCTTGCCTAACTAAACCCTACCCTCTTTGGGGCCTAAATAAGTGTGGACATCTAACAGATTGCCAAGGTCCTGATTTTTCAGTCAAAGCCAGCGACAGCATCCAGCCCAGCATGATTGTTGCTGGCTAAAAGCTTGAAAGCATCAAGACTGTGCCTCTCAACCTCAGAAAACTTCAAATGGCTCATTTCCGCAGTAAGTAATGAGTATCTTCTGAAAGAAGGGTTAGGAGGGTATTTTCTTCCTGCAGAATTAACATTCACAGAAATAGTTAATTCACCTTTGATATGGAGAGTTCAGCCTTTTCCTTAAGAAGATTCTTCACTACCTTTGGTTATGATTTATTTGACAGCCCTCCTGCAATTACAAGTTATCAAAAGCCATCATCTTCTCGCATGCTTTGTCAGCCAAAGGTAAGTTAAAAATAACAATAACTTGATGCTAGAACGTGCCTTAAATTTTTTGAATTCCCCTCATTACTGATTCTTTTGAGCCCTTTTCCTGTTAGTTGGGCGATCAGAAGCAGTTCATGATGTTTAGTGCATGGTGCCCACCCCCCTCCCTGTACCCAGCGTTGTCTTGCTTCTTGTTTCTGTTTCTAGATATCCTTAAGAGCTATTTTCCCATCTTTGTTCTCTCATGCAAATTTCCCTGGTTATTTCTGGGCCTTTACTATTCCAGATAAAACTTTTACATCAGTTTCTCAGGTTTCACAAAAACTGTTGCATTTGCATTCATTTCTTGAAGTTTATAAAGCTTAATGTTGCGACAGTAGGATCACTTGCTATCAGCATAATTCCTGTCTCTCCCAACATTGATGCTCTTGCCTTTAATAGCCTCCCACTTGGAAGAGCTCCAGCAGAATGAGAACCCGGCTGCCCTAACTGCTGATAGAAGGCTTAGTACTGTTCCAGGAACACCGACACACTGTTCCACAGCACACCTCACTAATCTGGGTATGTCTTGTAGACTGATTGGAGATAGTACGTGTGATACCCTAAACCCCACCTGATGTGCTTGTGTGTGTGTGTATGTGTGCGCACACACACACACACACACACACACACACCTTCAAGTAAAAAGCAGAAATATCTTGGGCCTTTGGTGTGAAGTACTCTGCACTTTCCAGGCGACTCTGCTTCTTCTTTTCTAAGCCAGCTAGTCAGGGAATTCCGACATTAACATGATGAATGAATGCAGGCTTGCCCTGAAAAGGAGCAGAATACACCACCTCAAAATATGCCTCTTTGGCCTAAGGATTTTTTGAGCTGATTATTTTTAAGAAACTGTAAACACAGCTCTGAAAACCTAGTAGAAGTTATCCTTTTGTAAGAGAAATTTACATTTAGAAGAGAAATCTCATTTTTAAAGGTGTCTCCCTCTGTACCTGGAGGAGGATGACTCTAAATCAAGAAACTCTTACCAGTGGAGAAGGCTCCAACTTAAATCCGCGTAACAACCTCACCCTTGTTTACTGTGCTTTTCCCAGTAACCTCCCTTAACTGGTCTCCCCCCTGCCCCCACAGCCTCCACCATCCCCCGGCCAATATCTTTCTTGTGTCTTTAGCTGAAGAAAGTAAGGAGATGGCTTGGGCCATTTTCGGGGAGTTAATTTTCCCAGGTATCTCTCATGTATAAAGGAGTTATAGGTAGATCAACCTATATATAGCACAGGGGTACATTATTAAACTTCTGTTTTTTTCCTGTTAATCTTTTATTAGGCAGGGATGGGGTCTCAGTCAAGACCTAAAAGGGTAGGGGGGGAATCATTTTTCCTCACATACAGTTTGGCAACTCATGAGGGGACCTGCTGAGACGCCACTTTTGCTCTGGAGCCTGCAGACAGGACCCTGGAACACTGGCAGAAGCAGCCCAGGATAAGAAGTCTGCTCTCCCGAATCTCTGTACTGCCCCATGGAGAGAGGACGGGAAAAATCATCTGCCCGTTCCTTCCCATCATTTAGGTAAGCAGGAAACAATATTTGTATGAACTAGTCCCTTGGGTATAGATGTTGGTAAAGATTTTATTATACGCTCGTTTTCTATTGATCTCTCCCCTCCCAGAGATGTTTTCTGTTATCTCTGTCATTTGTGTTGTTTGTCATAAGGAGGAAAACCATAGGCCAGATGAGGTTTTCCTCCTGTCTTAATCTATGTCTTAAGAACTTGGCCTTTTGACCAGTTCAAGAATACTCTGTGGCCTCCACCAGCCGGAAGATGCCAGTATGGGCTTGTCTCTAGCAGCCAACCGAATAGGCTGGGAATCAGACACACAACATGGTAAGCAGCATCCTCTTGGTCCCACAGTGCCAGCTCTCAGGAGAGTTTACAACGTCTTATGGGGTCCCGGTCCACAATGGCCCTTTTTGTCTCTGGGAGTGAACTTTTGGATTTTGTGAGGACTGCATCTTTTGCAACCTCTTTAGGAATGCCTCTTGTGTCCATGGTTAAGTCATAAAAAGGCTTAATGGTTTGAGTTGCTGTTGAAATTAATATACCATCAAAGATCCTATTTATCAATGGCTAGGCAATGGATCCTTTAAATTGAAGAAACTTCTATAGTTAAAATTCTAATGTTTTAGAGAGCTTGCTTTCTAAACATTTGTACCTATGAAATGAACAAATTGAAAATAGGACATGAAAGGATATGGCATCCAACTTTAGGGACTTTCATAACAAGATGAAATTACACTTTCAGAAGATCCTACAAGATTTAGAATAGAGAGAGATCAGTGGCCATTCACAAGCCCACTCACAGGAGCCTTGATGGGATGCTCAGGGGTGTTCATCCCACCCATGATTATACTGTAGGTAGCAGACAAGCCAGGCAGCTCCTAGGGAAACACCCTCACAGAGGAAACAGAGGACCGGAATGTCTCCCAGACCCTCCTACAAATCATCAGGAAATGGATCAGCTGGAAGGCAATGTTCAGGGACTGGTAGAAACCAATGTTTGTAGACATTGTAAAAGATTGGGTCACTGCTAACAGAATTGTCCTGCCCTTAAGAAGAGGAAAAAATTAAAGGGTAATAATGCTAGATACCTAATACTTGGAAATACACCTGATTTATGGTTAAAATTTTGTAACAGTAGCAATAAGGTCTCTGTGTGTGTCTGTCTATACATTTATGTACGTCTATATATGTATATTGTCAATGTGTCATATTTTTCTACCTCCAGATGGTATGGCAAAATTAATTTGTAAAATAGTTCTATTCATTTGGCTTAAAAATGTGCACTTATATGAAATAAGTATTTCTAGACTCTCAGAAATATGGAAACAAACCCAAACAGTTTCTAATATAATTATCTGGGGAAATATTCTATAAATTAAGTTGGTTTAAATCAAATGAGCATGTGTTCAGATCTCTCAGAATTGGATATAATGCAGACATACAACTTTTATTCCACCAATGTTTATTAGTCAAATAGGAAATAACACCAAAACTCCTTAGAGAAAACTGGATACTTTCTTTGTGGTTTTGAGATGTAAATTTTCTACCCCCATCTTCTTTAGGACCTAAGAGCCAACTCTTTGAAATACAAATTTCCTTTTCATCTGAAGAAAAAAAAACTAGAAATTTTCAGGAATAATCTAAATATGATTTTTAAGACCAAGTGAATTAAATAGATGTAAGTGCAATGAACTTTAAATAATTAGAAAGTTTCAAAACACATGTCTACTTAAAAATAGCTTCCAAATCTGTTTGGTAACTTGAACCCTTAAAATTTTGCTATGTTAAATGATGGAAATTCATTCAATATGTAGATCACTTTCAAATAAGATAAAGTACTAAAACATGAATTACTGAATATAGTTTCATCTACTCTTGGCTTCTTATTACAAAGAAACTAAACATTTCTGGGTCTGTGAGTAAACATGTCTTGTGCCACATTGAAAATTGTACTACGAAGAAGCATATGCTTCAAGAAATTAGGAAATGCTAAGAAATTTGCCAATTTACATAATGGTGTGTAGCAGTTCAAAATTGCTAACTTCTTGGTTTTCAATAGAAATTAAGATTTCAAAGGTTGGGAATTATAATTATTATATGTAATTAAAACTGTAGAATGAGTAAGGGCAACATCTCTGTATGCATGGAAAGTAAGATGTGTTTTTGGTTAAAAAATGTACCAGGTACAGAGATGAATTTTTGTTAAGGGAACGAGAGTAATTTTTCCTGAAGTACAACCAGCTGTATCAAAATTGCAAAGAGGAGGATAAAGGACAAAATAATGGATTATAGAAAGTTTGGAAGTGAGAGAGGGAACCTTGTGTTATTAAGGTAGCTAAAGTGGGATTAATTTATTATAAGGGTTTAAAGATAAGCTTTAATATTAGTAGTGTACTTAATGTAAAACTGAAACTTTATTTTCTTCCATCTGCTCACAGGATTGTCTTGGACTATTGGTCTGCTCCTGATAAAAGATTGTGAAGGGTTTTCCACTTTTAGGTAATTTGCCTAAGAAAGCAAAGATTTTGTGTTTTACTAAAATAACTAGAAGCCCGGCACACGAAATTCGTGCATTGGACTGGGGGGGGGGTGTCCCTGGGGGGGGGGGTGTCCCTCAGCCCGGCCTGCACCCTCTCCAATCCAGGGCCCTCAGGGGATGTCCAACTGCTGGTCAGTCAGACATCCAGGACCACTGGCTCCTAACCACTCACCTGACTGCCTGCCTAATGCCCCCAACTGCCCTCCCCTGCTGGCCTGGTCGTCCCCAACTGCCCTCCCCTGCTGGCCTGGTCGTCCCCAACTGCCCTCCCCTGCCAGCCTGGTCGCCCCTAACTGCTCTTCCCTGCCAGACTGATTGCCCCTAACTGCCTCTGCCTCGGCACCCACCACCATGGCTTTGTCCAGAAGGAAGTCAGACGTCCGGAAGATGGCCAGTCGACCGGTCTAATTAGCATATTACCCTTTTATTAGTATAGATTGTGTGCTTCATGTTATCTTTATCACCCGGTTTTTGATTACTTAAGAAAACCAAGTCTTCTCAATAATAAGAGCTAAGTTTTGCTCACAACTGTGTAACTTTCTGTATTTGCCTTTAAAATATTTTATTGTCACTTTGGTTAAATAGGTAATTAAGTATCCTATATAACAAAAGCCTAAAATGCAAATTGTCCTCTCCACCAGGAGTTTGATAGCTTGCTATGACGTGCACTAACCACTAGGGGGCAGCGCGGAACAAGGCAGGCTTCGGGATGCAGCGCTGGAGGCACTGCCAGCCCTGATGGGCCCTGACGAGATCGGGACTGAGGTGGGATGGTGGATCAGGTGAGTGGGCGGTGCCAGGCCAAGGCAGGTATGAGTGGGGGCCTGATTGCCCCACGGACGGCAACCAGCAGCAGTGGCAGCAGGGGGCCGGGCCACCACTCAACTCCCAGGTACTGAGGGAGCCGGGTGGGGGGGGCCCAGCCTCGATCAATTGCCCTGCAGGTGGCAACCAGCAGCAATGGCCAGCAGGCCCTGATCGCCTGATCGGGGCTGGGCCCCGGACTGGGATGGGGAACTGGGGTGGGTGGCAGTGACCAACTTCCCATGGTGCCCGAGCGAGGGGTTGTGACATCTCACCAGCTACCTGGAGGCGGGGTTTACAGGGACAGAGGTGTGGTGAGAATGCGGGGTGTCTGCCCACCTCACTCTTACTTCCCCTACTACCCTCCCCCTGAATGCCAGGGCTTGTGTGCCGGGGTAATCCCGACGCTCAGGTACCGGGAGCCTACAAAGAGCCTGCCCTGCACCCGCGTGGCCTCTTCCTGGTGAGCTGGGCCGCAGCCGCTGGGACCAGTTGGGCTCCCTGTGGGCTCATGCAGAAGTCGGTCTGTGAGGCAAACCAGGAGAGAGCGTACTGCCCACCGGCTTCCGTGCAGCACTGCTGGGTGGCCCAGAGGCCCACACTATTCCCTGGCTCGCGGAGTTGGGCCGCGCTCGCTCACCACATCTCCACATGGGGACTCGGGCACCGTGACTCAGGCTGAGGGGGGCACGCAGGGGCCTGGGAGCCCAGGTGCTGCCCAGGGCCCAGAGGTCAGCTGGGACCTGCCCTTCCATGCCAGATGCTTGCACTTCAATCACCAGCCAGGCCTAGAGACCACACCAGTGCACGAATTTCATGCACTGGGCCTCTAGTTGTTTCATAATGGTCTATGATCCTACTGTCAAGTATCCAAAACTTCTGATATTTGGGGAAAAACTGAAAAATCAAATTCTATATTAAGTTTTTTGTACTTTGAACTTGGAACATATCAAAGGATCCCTAGAACATCTCAGATTACTCTCTCCTTGAAAAAATAAAAAAAGATACTAATTAGGCTTTTGTTGTATAACATGGGCAGAATTGGTACATAAGTAATGCAAAAATATTTTAAGTTATATTTGTAGGGAAACATGTTATTAATGTGTTCCAGAAATTGTATGAAGTTCCTGGAAATCTGATATGCCCTAGTATAATGTTATCACTTGTAACTCTAGGTATTTTCATAAAATGTATTTCACAGAAACAACCAAATGTCCTCAGCTCTTTAACTATGACCATTTTTAAATCTTTTGCCATCTATAGAAAGTATTGTTTTGCTTTTGCATAAGTGTTTCTTCTTCAGGGAGATTCATGGAAAGGACTCTGAAAAGGACAGGTTTCTGATAACTTTCAGATCATACCACTGAACTGGGTAAGAATTAACCAAGAAAATTCTAAGGAAAAAGTGGATTCACAAAACTTCTCATAAAATATCAAGATCAACACATTTATTATCTAGGACTGAATGAAAGAATAAGGATGACTATAATTTTTATAACTTTTTTAATGTTTCTTCAGGTTTAAAGAAACTTTTCTTTTCTGCTAAACTATCTATGACTTACAGCAATTTGGTAAGTACACCTTTGTGAACAAGATGAAACAATTACTCATTTCCCTGATTCCCCCAGAATTTGGAAATTCTGAGTAGGTATTCTTGTTTTCATAAACACAGAGGTTTTTGCACAAGTTAAACAAGAATCTGTTCTCCTTGTAAAAGGACACAATTGGAAACATTGTTTTTAGTACCAAGGCTTTGACTAGAATGTCACATTTGAAAATGTGCAAAGAATCATGCATGACCAGGCAGTGTTGAGGAGTTTCAATAAAGCCCGTTGGAAAAGCTTCCTGGCACCTTGCTTATAGGGCTGCTGTCAGCCTTATCGGGTAAGAAAGGATGGTCACTTCCTGGAAGGTGCAGGAGCATCAGGATATATTGGGGACCTTGATAAGAGAGGAAATAACCCAGGCATAGTATAGGTTATTGAAGGTGAAGTTTGAGGCCAAGACTTTGGCTTCCTAGCCTTGAGAGGATTTTAAAAAGTCCTATCTGCGATTCCTTATGAAAAGTTCCAGCAAAGCAGATTTTTAAATGCCTATATCTGGTCAATCACTATTCTTGTTGCACTTATGTAAACCATCAGACCAAGTTTATTAAGACTAGATTTATTTTGCAAACAAATTAGTGTACTGTAATTATCTTTGGTAAACATGGGGATAATGATTATGGAGAGAAAAATCATGCTTCAGTAGAAACTAACGCATCTTGGGATGTCTGATTCTAGTCCTGCTAACTGCGGTTTCGTTTTCTACCTGTAAACTAGGCTGGATCCTGAGTTCTAGTTTCCTCAGGTAATCTGGCTACAACTCTACAAATTAGCATTTCCAATTTTTCCCCCCACTCTATTAAGAACAAATTTTATGAAATTCCTAGAAATCATGCCAATGACTCCTGTTTGGACACTCCCTGTGCCTGTTGTGTGGGCCACTCAGAAAGTTGACAGAACACCCGGTGGCATCAGAGACATTCAAACTGAAAAGATGCTTCATCTAAAGACCTTATGACTGGCTCAGAATGCGTTTATAATTGCTCCAACTATTACCCTTTGTTTCCACAGAAACACGTTTTATTAAATACCTTGAGTGCTCCCACCCTATAGGCCTCACTTCGGGAGCCCACCTGCAACACTGCCTCCTGAAATGAGACACAGCCATTTAACTGAACGGACCTCTTCTCAAGATTAAGAGACCCACCCAAGGACACAACCCAGCTATTCATCATCCCAGCCTCTAGACTGTTGGTTTCCTGTGAAGGGTCAGAGGTAAGACTGCAGGGGAGCAGAGTGCACACCCAGAATATGCCGCTTTGGCATAAGGGGTTTTTTTTTATCTGATTATTTTTAAGAAATAGGAGACATAGGAAAACTGTGAAATGTAGAAGTACGGACCCTTTCATAGAGGAAATTGACATTTGTAAGAGAAATGCCCATGTGTCAGGGTGTCTCCCTCTCCATACCTGGAAGAGGACGACTCTACAGTAGATGAAACTCATAGAAGGCACCAACTTAAATCTGCAAAGCATCCCTACCCCTTTTACTGTGCTTTTCATGGTAACAGGCCTTTCCCACCCACCAACGATGGTTTGGGCTATTTTCAGGGAGTGACTCAGTTTCCCTGGGTGTCTCCCATGGTTACAGGAGGCAGGCATGTATTAATCTTTTCTCCTGCTAATCTCTCTCCTATTATAGGAACAGGTCCCAGCCCAAAACCAAGAAGGTAGGGGCAAAATTACATTTCCTTGTCCACAAGGACATGTAGGAAGTTTCTGAGTAGTTAACTGTTAGGTGACAGCATTTTTCTTTTTAGGAGCAGAACCATGAGCTCAAAGAAACACAGCGTACAATGCTAATGGCAGAATGGTGTATTCTTAGCCTCCCCAGAAAGGCACGGCCCACGTGGTGCAGACAGCACATCTGTGATGGCCATCAGACCTCTGGCAGGGTTACATTACATTGGTTAAACAGTTGGGGCTTTTAGCCATTTCATAAGTTTATAAGGCCTGGTCATATACACTTTTCACCAGGATAACATAGGTGCTATGTGGAGCCCATTTACCTTATGTCAGCTTTGGCTTCATGGTGATCCAAATGTGGAAAACCAAATTAGATACCAACATAGTCATTAATTTGACTTAAAAAGTTAGCACACAAAAAATAACCGTTTTAAAAAATCTTTGGTGGCATGTTAAAAGCATCACATGTTTCAGCATAAAGAGAGAAAAACAATTTAAAATGGTCTCAAAATTACAAGCTATAATAAAAAAGCTTAAAACTTATCTTTTTAAACAAAGTTATGCAAATTAATTCTAGTGGTTTCAAGGCATGATCTCTAAATTAACAAACACACTTAAATTTATTTCTTTAAAAAAACAGTAAATTATGCTGGCTTTTTAAAAAATTCTATAAAACCTCAAATTCAATCACTACACAAAATCTTAACAAGTCGAAATATAAAAACAATTTTGGAATCAAGACTTTGAAAAAGTTTTGCTAAATTCAAATGTCTTACAAGCTCCGTGGCCCATCTCTGTCCCTGTGGCCTGCAGGGCGGACTTGGTGCGGTACTGCCCAGGGGGCTGGGATGGCGCATGTCAGAAGCTCTCAGAAGGAAAGCAAGGGGCTGGTGAATCCCGTCTCTGGTTGGCGAGGTGTGGGCAGCAGCATTTAGACGAGGTTGAACTCCCTCAGGTTCAGCTGGAGGATGGTGTCCTTGACGGCAGCGAAGACAAAGCGGATGTTCTCCGTGTCCGTGGCGCACGTGAAGTGGGAGTAGATGACCTTCTCCTTGTCAGGGTTCTGGTCCTGATAGAGCTTCAGGATAAAGTCTCTGGCGGCTTTGACGTCTTGCTTCGGTCCTGGTTCCAAGCACAGTTAGAGGGATAAAGAAGAAAGATGCCACTCACCACCAGGTACCCCCCCCCCCCCAATTAATTCCAGTGTCCTCTTGTTCTTATTTGGGATCTTTCCTTAAGCTATCTTAGTTCTAGGAAATAGTTTCCCTGGTACCTAAAACTTGTATTTGAGGCAATGTGTTGAAGCACAGTGTCCCAAGTTAGCTTTCTGACTTGGACCCCTTTTGAAGAGAGATCACTCTTACTAACTCAGCAGTAAGCTAGGAGAGGGAAGAGGGAGAATATGGGAACTAACATTGTTAGGCATCCATGTCTTATTTTAAAGCTCGTGGGTGCTATACTCCATGGCCAACACAGTACAAGGAAAAAGGAGAGTTCTAAAACACTGCTCCTCTAAATATCAATGTCAGACTTAGTAATATTTGAGACCTACGGTACCAAAAATTATTAGCAGTGGGTCACGAACTCCCCTGCCTTGTATTGATCATGTAGACGAGGAACCTAGTGTCCACCCTGTGTCTGCAAAGGAGCTGCCACACTTTAACCTACTCATAAGAAGTGCCAGGTGCTCTGACCAACTGGGAGTGCAGTCAATGGTAAGTCAGGCATAGTCTCTGCCATCAGGAGCCAACTGGGGAGAGAGGGAGGTGCACCTGCTGGGGATGGGGTGAGGGTTGGAGGACTTGCCTGAGCTGGGGAACAAACTGGAGTTAGCAAAGGGCTAGCATGTGTAGAGGTGGGAACGGTGAGGAAGTCCATTAGAGGCAGACCATCTAGTCCCTGGGAGCCATCAGAACTCTGGACTAATGTCAGCAAGGTGGAGACCTACCTGTGTATTCTGGGAAATAGCTAATTAGATGAGAGTACATGATTTTCTCTTCCAGAAGATCCTTCTTGTTTAAGAACAAAATCACGGATGAGTTCAAAAACCAGGGGTAGGTGATAATGGTTTTAAATAAGGCTTTGCTCTCTTCCATGCGGTTCTAAGGGAGAGAAAGAGGCACTTAGGGTTAACGAGAAAGAAAAGCAGTACTTGGAACACATGTCACATCACTGGTTCTATCCCTCTTCCCCCTCACCCAGCTGGAGTCTGGGGGTCACTGTCCTTGCCAGAGCTGGTGAACACCCCCATCCCCACCCTCTCTAATCACCCCTCAACTCTAGCACAAATTAACATGTAAGGTATCAGAAAGGCTTTTGTGCAACGTGGAAAAGGAAGGTTCTTGCTCGGATTTGACAGAAGTTTTATGTGTCATTATTAGGATTGTTCACAGCGTCAGCCCTGGGACACCCATTCTATTGGGTGTAGCCTCCACACTTTGTGGCAGAAGTCGGGGGACAAAGAGAGGAAGACTGGCTCTTCAGCAGGGCTACCACCTTTAGCAACGCCGGAGAGAAGGGGCCCAGTGCACGTGTGCACACGTCCCATGCAGGTGATACTGGTGTGCTGGCAAGGGGAGCGGGGTCTCTAATGTATGGGTGAGGATACTTATTTACAACATTTAAATACTTTCCCAAGCCTGGATAGTAGTAGGACCTGGTGGAAATTATGCAGGACAGTAAAATAGTAACTTCCTGATTTATGGAGAGCAGACAGGGCATGTACAAATCTTATCTAAATTTGTGCTCAATAGAAATACTTGGGAGGGATGTGCCATAAGTTTCTGTTTTCCCACGACTCTCAGAAACATGGGTTCATAGTCCTGTTCAATATATTTTGAGGGATTAAGATATGGAATTTGTTGCCAGACAGGAAATCCCTCTTGCTTTTAAAGCTTAAAATTTATTATGATCTTATCAATAATAACCCCTAAGAAACTACAACATATGAAAACAATGATGCCTATACAGCACAATGAGAGGATGCAACTCATGTCTACAACCAGAGGGAAGAGTCTAGAGTGGCAACCACTTCGTTTTTCTCCAAATACCTGTGTTTTTTAAGAGAGGAGAAAATGTTCAGTTTTTTTTAGCACATCAGGCTGAAGTTCTTGTCCACCTGACTAATCTTTTGCGTTTCCTGAGACAAATTTGGAGCTAATTTTTCCTATTGATAACTCGCGGACTTTCCTTTTAAAAAAATTTTTCCACTGAAGAGCTAAGTGGCAGCCAAAGCTTCTATTCTTGTTTGCACAATGACACTAGTAAATGGGCTGATCGTCCACTAATTAGCTAATGTAACTGTACTCCTTAGAGAAAATTCTGCTTTCAAGAAACACAAGATATTATTTGTTCATGGTTATTACCTAATCCTGGATAGAGCTCTTGACTGATTTACTTTCATGCCCTAGAAGCAAGAGGCATTTTTCGACAGGGTCAAGAGGTAGGGGGGGAGACGACGGGAGGATAAGGGTATCCTGCAGAAACTGCCCCATCCTCACAGAGAAGTGCCTGTGGTGTTCAGTGTCACTGGCCAGGCAGCGTAGTGGACCCCGTGGAGGGCACTGAACATCTGGCGGGGTGGGTCAGTCCCAGCTGCCCAAGCTCATGCCTTCCAGGAGGCCCCCAAACAGCCAGCCTAGCTGGGGACTAGGGGAGGCCCTGCAGGTGGAATGCCTGTTCTCAGGTAAAGTTTGCTAGAAGTAGCATTGGTCAACTCTGACTGCACATGAGCATGCCTAGGGGACTTGGAAAAGATACCTCAACTCCAACCCAGAAATAGGAACCTCTGCTGTGGGGTCCAAAGGATGGCACTTTTTCAAAACTCCCCGAGGGCTTTCAGTGTGCAGCCAGGGCTGAGAGGCTCCACCGCTGGCGCACATTCGATTAGATGCCACGCTCAGGCCGCACACTCCATCCACCAGGCTTCTCTGTCAGGTACCCATGGAGTTCCAGTGGCACCCAAGTGTAAGAACCAGGTTTCCAGGTCAGTGATCCTCAAACTTACGTGTTTACGGGCATCACCTGGAACCTTGCTAAAATGCAAATTCTCATGTATTCAGTCTACATTTCTAACAAGCATCCAGGTGATGCCCGTGCTTCTAGTCCACACACTATACTTTGAGTAGCAAGACAATTTAACATCAGGCATAGAGTCTAATGGCAGATCCAGCTGGCTTTTTGCAAACTATAAAAATAGGTCTCTGTCTTCCACAGCTCCCCACACTCCCCACCTGGCATACCTCATTGTCACACTCAGCCAGGACCTGGTCGTATTCACTCAGCGCAACCAAGAATATGATGGAGGTGACGCTCTCAAAGCAGTGGATCCACTTCCGCCTTTCGGATCGCTGGCCACCCACGTCCACCATCCTGTCCAACAGAAACACAGGTCTCAAAGGCTGGGTTCGTGGCTCTGTAGGAGGGCGTGCTCATTCCATGGAAGTCAATACGTCTTGGCTTCCTCTGTCATCTTCAGGAGTGAAAAAGGGTCCTGAGACTGAAAGGTTTGAGCACCACTGCTTTCGACAATGAGGAACCAGCAGGGGAGGATGGAGTGTAAGTGACGTTACTGAAAGCAGGTGCAGAGGTCACTCAGGTTCAGAAGCTGCAATTGCCCAGGCAGAAAGCACAGGCCTCCCCTGGGCATTGCTCTACCCACTGGAGGGCCAGGCACCAGCCACCAAAGGGGCAGAACGGCAGCCAGTCTTCCAGGTCCACTCAGCTTCCTCCAGGCCTTTGCTCCTTCCTGTTTCCATGCCTCTGATTTATCCACAAATCCTTTCTCCATTAGGTGGATGCTGCCCCTTCTTCCCTGTAAAGATGTGTAAGTGCCCTCTGTCGCACATGGGAAAGATTGCAGGGCCTTGTCGCCATAGGATCAATCCCACGCTTGAATGCTACATCCAGGGGTCAGGCAGGCCTCTGCTACATAGATGTATTCTCTTTGGCCAACGTAGTGTTTTGAAGAGCTTTTGAGTTAACATTTAAAATACCAGCTGTTTCACTTAGAACATTTGTTATCTAATTGGAGGATCTGGTCACAGTGAGCCTGCATTTTGTCCCCCAGTGGCTGGCGTCCCTGTGCGGCAGCCATCCCTTTAGACAGGGCCCCTCGCCCTCCAGAAGTGCATGCTATTCTATAGACGTGCAAAGGCCTGCCTGACCCCTGACATCTTTCCCAAATGGGACAGAGGGCACTTATATCTTTCCAGGGAAGAAGGGGCAGCATCCAGGGTGAAGAGAAAGGTGGGTTCCTCTCTATCTAGCACTTGACACCAACCACAATTCTAAAAACCCTGTGATGGAGAGGGCCCATTGCCCTGAAAAATAAGAACCCTTTGGGGGACTTCCAAACCTGCACAAATTCTTAATGGACTGTACCAGGGGGACATTCTTACCGAAAGATGATGTTTTCCAGGTCAAACGGATACTCGATGATGCCAGTTGTGGGCACGCGAACACGAAGCACATCTTGCTGTGTCGGCACATATGACGGCAAGGCGATCCGGTCAATATCAGTCAGGTAACTGCAATATCAGAGAACACGTTGCTGAGACTCATTTTACAGAATGGAGAAGTGTTCATCCCACTCCAGGAAGTCACCCCAGCTCAGAGCCACCCCTACTCAGATTCCTGGGGTCCATCAATGACTCTGAGAGCCAGCCGTCCTGCAATTGTTTCAGAAGGAATGTGGAAAGGATCCCACATGAGCCTTCGGGAAACCTGTCGATCACTCCATCACTTCCGACTGGTTCTAGCCCATCACTGGCCGGAGGAAGAGGAAGTAGAGTTTAACCCCCTGCCTTCCAAAGGCCCTTCCCCTCCCACACTCATCCTCAGCCAAGAACATTGGCTGAGGATGCTGCTCTCTGGCACTCTGCTGAGTGAACTAGAGTTTTTAAGAAAACACAAAGCATAAAACAGGCCAACAGGAAGTTTGAAATAACAATGAGAAAGGTTTTCCTGTTACATGGGGAAATTAAACATCTAAAATAAACCAAAACTTGTCTTGGATTATTTTTGCCATATATGAAATCCCTGAGCTTACAGTATATCATTTTTCTGAGGTAAAATAAGAGGGCACTTAAAAATGCCTTTTTTAAGGCTTAAAAAAATTTTTTTGAGTAAAACAACTAACTCAGGCCCTGGTCAATGACAGAGTTGATTCCGAGCCCAGCAGCCTACTGCAAACTACCCTGTGTCCCAATAAGTGACCCCAAGGCTAATCGTCACTGACTTCCATATGTGTAGTTTTTTTACTTACACATGTCTAGTTCCACCAGAAACAAGACAAGTGTAAGTAATGTTCCTTGACATCAGAGAGCACTGGTTGTACCTGCCACCCTCACCAAAGTGCCTGGTCCGTGGCAGGCACACCTCACATTTTGTGCAGTGAATACCTGTCCAAATAATCACGTGACCAGCAGAGCAGATGACAACCACTGACCTGGTCTAAGAAAATGCATAGATGTCTCTAGTCTCCCCAGTTCCAAAGGCGGGGCAATTGTCTGCTGCAACTCTGTCCACCAATCTAGTCACTTTCAATGTTCTTCTCATACTTGCTGCCCCAGATTTCAGGGGTCCGTTGAATTTTATGGTGCCTCCAATAGGTCTTTTCCAAATGGATCCACATCAAGAGCCTCAGCAAGTGATGCTAGGCTCTGTCCAGGAAGATGCCGGGACGCCATGTCCGACCAGGCTGTCCCTGGCTCCCAGCTGTCACCCGCAGGCTGCCCTCCTCTTTGGGAAACTGCCTCCCTTCCTTCTGCCTCTTTTCTGAAGTTCCAACACCTTAGTGGGACTCCTTGTATTTCCTTTCCACATAAATGTTCCTGAGCTCAGGTCAATTGTGCAAACCTGGATTAATGGATTAAACATTCAGCCTGGGACCAACCCCAAAGGTAAGATTTCAGCTTCCTCTCCTGCTCACTGCCTGGTCCAGGTGATGGGAGTGGATCCCCGCCGCCCCCCCACACACACCAGATCCGAGGGCAGCACCTGAAGGGAAGGGGACGTCTCGGGGAAAGGACTTTGGAGCCCTCAGAAGATGGAAGGTGATATGGTCCAAGGGGTAAAGAGCTGAGCTGCAGGAATCGTCTCTTGAAGGACTAAGATTCAGATTGTCCAGTGATTTGTCTGGCTGAGGCACTGCCTCAGGAAATTCTTAAGAAAATGAAATTTTGGTCATCTCCCTGGGACCCTTTACATGCAGGCCTATGTAATTTTTTTACTCTAAAGATAACATTTAAAACTTGAGCTTTATGGAAAAAAAAAAATAGTGTGTAGGCCTTTGCAAATTGTTAATAAACCAAGAGCTCCCAGATTGAACTTCCTCCCTGGGTCTTGCCCACTAGAGGGCAGCACATGACCAGCCACTGCCGGCCTATAGCATTGAGATCTAAACTCTGATTTTTAGATTTTAGGGTAATTGGACCTTGGGTCTACTGATCAGGAATTCCGAAGGCAAAGAGGTGTGGAGAGGAGGAAAGTAGAAGCCAGAAGCAGATGCAGTCCTCCTCTAAGATCATTTCAGCACCCCAAATGAGATCAGTTCCGCCAAGGGAACACCACATTTGCTTTCGCCTCATTGAAAAGGACAGAGGCTCGGGACATGGCTGGGACAGGTGGGTATGGGCAAGGAGAGAAATCTGGGATCCACGGGGAGACTGACGGTTTTAGGTGGGAAGCTTCTGTGAGGTACATAGAGCATGCTTGCCTGAGAGCGCAGGGCAGCCTGCTGAGGCTCTGTACTCACTATTTGGCAGAGTCTGAGAGCTGGTACTCCCTCCTCCTGTCGTAACACTCCTGGATTCCTGGGTCCAGCCAGAGCTGCTTGATGGCCTGCACCTGGTCCTCGGAGAGCGCAGAGACCCTGTCTACTTCCACTTCTCTGATTAGCTGGGCATTTTCCTACTCAAGGGAAAGAGAACTTTTATTAAGCAAAGGAAAGGAAGCCAACCCACTGGGCACAAGGCTTGCCCTGCTTTGTAGATCAGGGACATCTCCTGCCGGGAGCCGGTCCATCCTGCTGTTTCAAGGGACCTGGCATATACGGCATACGGTTCTTAATATGTTTGCTCACCTTCTTGGCGCTGTGTTTTAACCAAGGTCACCTCTCCGAGAAAGGTTGAATCCCCAGGTAGGGATTTTCCCCTGAAGTTAGGGAGGGAATAAAACCCCTCAACTAAGTGCCAGGCGGGTAATTAATCCCTTTAACTACGAACAATCATGCTTAAACTACATAATCTTTTCTCCCTGGAATGGAGATAAGAAACGCCCTAACCTTTGTAATAGAGATTGATAGGATTGAATCAACTGGTATAAATACAGTTGTAACAAGACAGAAACACTCAGAACTCAGAACAAGACAGCAAGAGACAGAACTCAGACAGGGCTTGGAAGACAGGACCAAGAGAGACAGAAGAACTTCGCTGGAGAGAGCATGCCGGAGGATCCTGGACAGGGACTGGCCTCGGAGCCTGGAGGCGGAGCCTGGTGAGAGAGCATGGCAGGGGATCCTGGACTGAACCTGACTGCGGAGATTGGCAGGAGAGCCTGACTAGAACCTGGTGACTGGACCTGCCTGGAGAACCTGGACAGAACCTGGCTGGAGATCCTAAGCAGAACCTCTCTGGAGATCCAGACCAGAACTTGGCTGGAGATCCGGGCTAGAGATCCTGGCTAGGCTGCTGATCAACTGAACGCTGTCTCCGTGTCCTTCCTTCTTCGCCGACTCCGTCCACACCTTTGGGGACCCCTGGACCTGCTGGGGTTGGACCCTGGCAATCTCCCTGGGTGCTAGGGTGGGGTAGGTGCCCTCTGAGGGGCCCTCTTGTCGCCATGCCTCTCAGCCGCACGGTGAGGGGAGCTGATGTGCCTGTCTCACTCAGTGGAGGGAGCCACACACCCAACACCTTTGGCTTTCAGTCCCAGCAGTACTTGGAGGCCAGTTATACCAGTTCCGTATAGAGAAACACTGACCAACTGAGCATCATGGGACTAACAACTTGACTGTCTCTTTAACATGCTACTTATTTGAATATCTGCACAGCCAATTTAAAAATAACCATTGTCATTGTTGGTGATGTACCAAGGGTGGGGTGGAAGAAATGGGTGGAAGCAACAAAGGAGTGTATTCTTTTGAGAACTGAAAAATAATAACGCCAACTTATCATCAATTTACTCTCTTTTTCCTCCTCTTTAAACATTTTTTTAATTGATCTTATTTTTCAGAGCAGTTTTAGGTTTATAGCAAAACTAGGTGGAAAGTAAAGAGAGTTCTGATGGAGTCTGCCTTTTTTTAAAATTCTCATCCAAAGATGTTTTTATTGATTTTAGGGGTGCGGGGATAGAGAGAAACATCGATTGGTTGCCTCCTATACATGCCCCAACCAGGGATCAAACCCAAGACCTAGGTATGTGCCCTGACTGGGAATCAAACCTGCAACCTTTTGGTGTATGGGTGATGCTCCAACCGACTGAACCACTTCACCAGGGCAAGTCTGCTTTTTATTATCATGTGTCACTGGGAAAAGCACTCAGACAAAAACCCCCACCCCAGGCCACTGATTACTATACCGTTATTATGTATATAATTACCATCATTATTAAAGAGTCATTGCTCTAATGCTATTGCCCTGTTATTTCAGTAATTCATTATTACTGCAATTATTACTATTACAGAAGTTACCATGTATTGCCCACTTACCATGTGCCAAGGGTTCTACATATATTATCTCATTTAACCAATGGAAGGCTAGCACAAAACCAGAAATCTTTCCAAATTTCAGCAAATGAAAATGATAAGAAGGTTGGCCTGCCCTCACATGTCCACGTGCTGGTCCCGGAGACTCAGCATCCCATCCTCGGCTGCAGGTTGCAGCAGACCAGAGAATTCTGCCAGGAGAGACAGGAGCCGGCCCCTTCTTCACTCTCCCATCCTGCAGAGTCTCCCAGCAATTACATCACGCAGAGCTGGCTATTCACTGGCAGCTCTGAGTCAGCAGAGCATCTGTTTGGCAGCTGTGATCTCCTGGAGTATATATGGTACCCCCGGAAAGGTTGCTCTTATCTTGCATTGCTCATTCTCATTACTAGTCCAACAGGAAGCCAGAGAACAGGGAGCTCTAGAGTCACCTGCTCAGGCACGACCGAGGCTGTGATGAAATCAACATGACGGCACCACATCCATCACAGGAGCGGGAATAACTCTCGGCTCGACTGCGGGATGCTCGGGCAGGCAGGGTCTCCAACAAGGTCACAGCAGGATGGCGCAGTGGAACATGCCGGGTGGGGAATCAGGACCCTGGTTCTAAGTTGTGCAGTTGGACCTTTAAGGACCCCAACAAGTCATATGCCTCAGTGTCCTCATCTGTAAAAGGAGCCAGTGATTTTCAGGGGAACCTGATTTACAAAGTATCACCCAAACGTAAGTAGAATTAACCTTAGTATTACAGCGGATGCCTAGTAAATATTTCTTGTGTGCCAAACATATCACATTGATGGCCCTGAAACCACTACTTCTAACTCCACCCACTGGCACAATTAGCATCATCTGCCCTGTTCTCAGCCAGAGAGAATGACAAATGGAGAACCTGGGCAGCGTTTATATGGAGCAGAGGGCTGTCTCCCACTTCCTCCCTCCGCTCTCCACCTCCCTCTCCCCAAAAGGATCAGGTGGTCTCTTCTCACCCTCTAAAGGTCCAGTATCTGTGCTTAGCTCTGCCCTCTAAATTTAAAGTGTCTGTTTTCTTCTCTCTCTTCATGACCAGTCAGGAAATGCCACAAGGGCAGAGTCAAAGTGCGATTGATCCTTGTCTCCCAGAACCTAAGACAGTGTCTGACAAAGGACAGGTGCCCTCTGTCGATGTAGGCGTCCAATAAGCATTTGTGGCGTCCATAAAAATATATCCAACAGGCAAAATCACAAGGTAACAATAGCAGAAGGATGCTGGGGCAGGACGGAAGCCTCTGCCGGTCACAGTTGGGAGCTGGGGGACCGGGAGCCAAAGGGCAGGAAAGTCTCAGAGGAGGAAATGCTCTTGGCCAATGTCTCTCACTCTGTTAACTGCTAAGAGGCAGCACTGTGAGAATAAAAGGGATGTTACAAATACATCTACCTCTTCTCACACAATGTAAGGTTGTCAAGTGTAAGTGTAAGCAACATTCGTCTCTTTTAGAAACAAACTTCAGTCACTCAGGAAGCCTGGCTAATGGAGGGGCAGAAAACCCCTAGCACACCAGACTGCATAGGTAGCATGAGTGATAAATCGCCTTTTATTGTGTCGAGTAAACTGAACTTCAGGGCAGCTTATTACTGCAGCATAACCTACTCTATCCTGACTGACGCATGGTGTAGTGGATAAACCCGGCATCTCACTCTTCAGTAGAGAAAAGGTGCATCACAGTGACATATCGAAGAGGAACGCAGGCTTCCGCAGAGGCTGCTGCAGGATGGAATCTGGGAAAGACCTAGACCTGAGCTTTCAGGTAACCAAGGAGGTCAGCCAGGAGAAGAAAACATTCTGTCTGGTCTGCTGAGTAACAGGACTTTAGGGGAAATCTGGCCGGAAGGAAGAGGAGAACTCAGTGTCCTTAGAAACCCAACAGTCGGACTGGACTCAGAGGGCCCAGAAGTATTCCAAGTTTGGAGATCTCCTCCTGGTTAGCTCCCCTACCTGTCAAGATAATTTTTTAAAAACTTCTGATTTTGAAATAATTTGGCTTGCAAAAAATGTGGGGGAAATGGTACAAGAGTTGCTCTATGACCTATGCCTTTCAAGCTTGCCCAAATACTGACTGGTTTGGCTCAGTGGATAGAGCGTCGGCCTGCGGACTGAAGGGTCCCAGGTTCGATTCCGGTCAAGGGCATGTACCTTGGTTGCGGGTGCATCCCCAGTGGGGGGTGTGCAGGAGGCGGCTGATTGATGTTTCTCTCTCATCAATGTTTCTAACTCTCTATCCCTCTGCCTTCCTCTCTGTAAAAAATCAATAAAATATATTCCAAAAAAAAGACTGCCCAAATAATGGTTTACTACCTTGCTTTACCATTCACCCCCTTTCTCTCCAAGTGTGTGTGCACACACGTGCACACATATACTTTTTTTCCTGGAATATATGAGGGAAAGTTGCAGACATAATGCCTCTTTAAAGACTTCAGTGGTGTTTTTCTACAAAAACAAGATTTGCTTGTATAACCACAGTATAATGATAAAAATCAGGAAATTAACATAGAGTATATAGATACAATACTGTAATCTAACCTTTAGACCTTATTCAAAATTTTTCCATTGTCCCATTAATGTTATTTCTCTGCCCAGCCTAGGGTCACAGTGCATTGAGTTGTCTTTAGTTTCCACTGACCAGGAAGGTTCGGCAGTCAAAGAGGTCATTTTTGCCACTCTGACCAAGAGGCTTTTCAGAGCTAGATTTTATTCAGTATAGAAATATACACCGTATGATTATGGCAAAAAAATAGATAAATAAGTAAGTAAGTAAATAGAATATAATAGAATAAGAATGGCCTGACCCAGATGTTATTTAATCATAGGTCATAATGAGGATGATGGACAGAGAGAGACGGCCATAGCCCAGACTCTTAGAATATTGCAGGGGTAACTACCATGAAGGGAAGAGATGAACAAGGAAAAGAGTGGCCTGTTCTTTAAATAAATTGTATTGAAATAGGAGAAGAATGACTTTTGTACAACAGGCCCTCAAATAATGCCGTTTCGTTAAACATATTATTGTAATGTTGGTGAGATGCCATAGGAAGGAACTCTGGTTTATATCACTTAGCTGGTGGAAGCCCTGTTTTATGACGTGTACTTTCACTTAAAGTTGCAGAGCCTAGCTACAACGTTGAGGATTTACCATGCACTGTTACCAATGTCTGTGGTTACAAAGCACGGGGTTGTGCGCACATTCCCTCTGGCTTGGCTGGAGAGTTCCCCAGACAGGAGCATGGGCATTTTGATGGGCCTGTTCTAGCTTGACAAGGCACCCCCCTAAAAAGCAGGGCCCCTTAGAAATTTGGGAACAGTGTGTGCCATTTAAGACTGGGAAGACGGGGAGAAGAGTTTAAGAGGATCAGGTTTAGGAAAGTGTGACTGGGGCAGGGGACATGCGGAATCTGCGGCCACCAACATCTAAGTGGAGATAGATGTCCAGGACATGGGTGGGTAAAATGGTCTGTAGTTCATGGGGAAGTCCTAGGCCAGAGGAGCACATTGAATTGAAATCGGAAAACTGTGGAGTTTCCTCAAAAAACTAAACATGGAACTGCCATTTGACCCAGCCATCCCACTTCTAGGAATATATCCTAAGAAACCCAAACACCCACCAGAAAGAATTATGCACTCCTATGTTCGTAGCAGCACAATTGACAATAGCTTAGATCTGGAAGCAGCCCAAGTGCCCATCAGCAGACGAGTGGATAAAAAGGCTCTGGTACATTTACGACATGGAATACTGTGCGGCTGTGACAAAGAAGGATCTCTTACCCTTTGAGACAACATGGAGGGGCCTGGAGGCTATTATGCTACGCAAAGTAAGCCAGTCACAGAAAGACAAGTATCATATGATTTCACTCATATGTAGAATCTAATGAACAAAATAAACTGATTTAAAAAATCCAGAAACATGGAAGCATAGAACACACTATTGAATCTCAGAGGGAAGGTGGGGGGTGTGGATGAGTGGGAAGAGATCAACCAAAGAACTTGTATGTATGTATGTATGTATGTATGTATGACACACAAAAGGGTGGTAAGGGCCCGGGGAGGGGTGAAAGCAGGGAGGAGGGAGTCCATGTGGAATAAAAAGGGGACATCTGTAATACTTTCAACAAAGTTAAATTTTTTAAAAAAAGAAATTGCCTAAAAAAGAGAAACTCATTCATTTCATTGAAAAACCACAAAGGAGTAAATATTACAGGAGCAGTTTCAGCAGCTACAACAGAAACATGACAGGTTTCTCAAACTCTGAGCTCATATCTGGCTTTTCCTCTTCTCCTGTCTCAAACAGAACCACCACTTCTGCTGCTCCGAAGGAAGAACACGGAAAACAGATGTCCTACATGTGTGTTTGGCTTGGAATTCCCAGGGAGATGGTGAAAGGAGCTGGACACGAAGTGGTGCCTTGCTGGTTTCACATGTGGCCCGTGGCTGCCGGGGTGACAGCCCCAGTCCAGCCCAGAGAGCCCCTCTGGCTGGAACCCAGAGCCCAGCGGGCAGCCCAGCGCTCCACCAGATTCTCCCTGGGAAAGCACCCGCTACCTTTCCCCCACACACACCATCAGCTGCCCAGGACTGCAGGGTGAGAGCTTTCTCTCCGACTGCCTTTCTCACTAACTAGGGCAGTGATGGCGAACCTATGACACCTCTGACACGCGAACTCATTTTTTGGTTGATTTTTCTTTGTTAAATGGCATTTCAATATATAAAATATCAAAAATATAAATCTTTGTTTTACTATGGTTGCAAATATCAAAAAATTTCTATATGTGACACGGCATCAGAGTTAAGTTAGGGTTTTTCAAAATGCTGACGCGCCGAGCTCAAAAGGTTCGCCATCACTGGACTGGGGTGTGAGGGTTAGTGTGGTTCATATACAAGTTTTAAAAAGCCACTCATCTCTGGTCTCCTCATTTCTGGTTCCCCACCCTCTGTTCCTACCTTCCCAGGTCCCAGTTTCTCAGACTTTAATTGCAGTACCACTTCCTACACACACACCTTCCCGGAGTGGGAGCACCACAGCTCCTCACCCCCATCTCCCCAGTCAAAACCCATGGTCCGCCAGGTAGGTGGGAACAGCTCTGAGCTCTTCTTAGATTTTAGTTTCTTGCCTTTATCCATATCTGAGCCCGAACGCGGTGTTGTTATTAGAGAGGATAAGCTAATAACCCCAGAATGTCAGTGCCGTAACAACACACACAGGGTGTGTCACACTCCTCGATCCAATATGAGTCAAGGGTGGGGGTGGGGAGCACTCTGCTCCACACAGTTATCCAGACACCCCTCCCCCCATCAAGTGTCCTGCCACTTCCTGGGGCCCTGATTCCCGCTGGCAGGTGAGGGAGGAGCGGACGGAGCAGTGGGCTGCAATCGCAAGTTCCGAAGAAGGATGAGTGAATTATACCGAGTCGTGTAAGAGATTGTCCCCATCCAAGTACAAGGAACACACAGCACAGAACCTCAAAGGACCAGGGGCTGTTTCTGCTCCTGGGACCCAGGGTCAAGGCTCTTCTGGGTCAGCCCTAAAAATCACTAACACAACTAATATGTCAGCCATCTCTCTCCGGCGTCTTATCTCACCTCAAAACAACTGGAAGACAGCATCTCAGACCGTCATCCCCCCGCCCAAAGGAGATATCACCCCACCTCCTTTCCCTTTCTCACCCCAGTTCCTCTGTAAGCCCAAAGGCTCTGGACCTCACGTCATTCCATCTCGGATGGAACAAACCAATCAATACACCGACCACCACGGCACTCAGCCACTCTTCCACGCAATTGCATGCGGCTCTCTGCGGTAACCGGGGAGTAAGGAGACCCGCTGGGACTGGCACAGCGAGTCTCTCCTCAGGCATTTCAGAGTTGTACATTTAACCTACTTCCGGTCAAAAATCCCTATCACGCCATCAGCTGAGCCCATCTAGGAGGCGGGTACTGGGCATGGTTTCTCACAAGTCCCCGGGGCCTAAGAGGACATGTTGTGTGCTTACTACTTGCTAGGTCATGCTGGGCCCCGGGGGGGGGGGGGCATAAGTCATCCGCGGGGCCTGACTGAAGAGGGTGACAATCCAGAAACACACCAGTGCACACCTGACAGCAACACTGTTTGCCCAGGACCCTCGGAATGTCCTGGTCCTGCCTGTCAAGCAACAGTCTCGCAGGCGCATGCGTCCCCGAAGTCACCTGTTCATGGGGCAAGCGAAGCATCTGAGTTTCCTTTTAAGAGGCAACGAAGGTTATCTGCACCCCAGACCCTGGCAGAGGATTTATCAGGGACCTCTCCACTGCCTGCCTGAAAGACTTTGATGGGTGTTTTCCCTGAAGCACACAGCCCAGCCAGGCCCCCGCCGAATTTCCCAGAGTGCTAGGCTATATAGCACACGACTCAACCAAATGTAAGCAGACGGAAAAAACCATCTCTGTCCAAATAAATTTAGGACAAGGTCTGAAACAGTCCCCCACGTATTTTTTTTTTTTAACTGTAGGGCTTCGCAGGGGTGTGTGTGTGTGTGTGTGTGTGTGTGTGTGTGTGTGTAAGACATGCACCACGAGGGGCAGGGATCTTAGCCCCTTTTCTTTGTCAATGAACCCCAAGGACCTAGAATGGTAGCTGGCACACCGGTACGAATAAATGAAGAAATAAATAAATGACACA
Source organism: Myotis daubentonii (assembly GCF_963259705.1). Lineage (NCBI taxonomy): Eukaryota > Metazoa > Chordata > Mammalia > Chiroptera > Vespertilionidae > Myotis > Myotis daubentonii. The sequence continues at coordinate 43,997,801 of NC_081850.1, forward strand.
TGAAAATCTTTACATTTAGTCAATAAGGGTAAAATATAGTAAATCAAGATACATCAGTTCATGAAAAGGTGTAAGTGTGCAGACCAATTCTTAAACCATCTGATCACTTACAGTGAGAATACACAGATGCGTGACAGCAAATAAACTCTGGAGCTACCACAGGACTCCCTCAGTAATGCAGCATTTAGTGAGAACGCACTGGACTGAGCAAACACCGGCAGGAATAAGCCCGTTGGAACCACGACAGATAGAACAATATTAAGTAGAAACGCCCAAACAGAGCACAGAACCTTTCATATGCTCATTTGATTATGAGTTTCCAAAGAGGAGATGTGGCTTTCCCTGCATGCCAAGCTCATGCACTTCAGGGACAGCTGGGCCTCCTTTCTCAGAAGGTCTAAGGCTCAGACCCCAGTCGATTCCATGGCAGTGAAAGTCAGAAGCTCTTTTATAATTTCTGCTAATTCCCGGGGCTTAACCTTCATGGTTCACATCCTCATTGCACAGGCACAAAGCTCAGCCCCTCCATCCTTTGCACAGAGCATCCCACCTGTCCAAAATCTTGGTTTTCACAGGGGATGGTCACATTGCACAGCCTTCAACCATCTCGTCTCTACCTCCTCCGCCCTTTCTCCTAAAACTTTGGAATTTAGGGGCTCCCAATCCTTCACCCTTTTTTCTCTCTTCCCCTTTTGTTGTAACAGTGATTTGCCCTTCCTTGGTCACTTAGACAAAGGAGAGAAGAGCTCAGATAATACCCTAAATTTACAAGCCAGACCCATCTTTGTGGACTCCCTCTGCTTTTGGTGGTCTCGCTCCTGTGGTACAGTCAGCCCTGAGGAACGATCTTGTGGATCTTGGAAGGTCTGTTAATTCAGATGTCCGACTGTTGCCTGGCTAACTGTCAGGCCAGTCACACTTCCCTGAGACTGAACCCCGAGCAGAGTTATGTGATGACAGTGGGAGGGAGGTTCTTTTGTTTTGATGGCAATGGGGCCCTCAAAGTTTTTCTTAGTGAGACCCCAGGGTCCCGTCTATTCTGAGACAGTTTCTTCAGTCTTCTCCTTGATCCCACAGCCTCCACTACAGCCTTCCCATAAACTGCCTTCTACCTGCGCTATCCAGCTTATTTCTATTGGTTACTATTTAAAACAAAACTGGCTCCTTGCCCCAGCAGTAGAGCATCTATAAACATCAGGGGTTGCAATAAAAGTTTTCCTTTGTTCGAGACACATCTATTAACATCTCCCTATATTTGTGTTATATGAAATTTAGTTTGGAAGATGTCGTAGATGTACGAGGCTTTATATCTGAATCTGCCAAAGGCTGTGGACTTCAGCCATATTATCTGGATTAGTTTCCCGTTGCTGCCTAACAAATTGCCACAACTCAGTAGCTTAAAATAATCTTATTATGTGACAGTTTCTGTAGGTCTGAAGACCAAGCATGGTGCACCTGAGTTATCTGCTCAGGGTCTCACAAGACTGAAATCGAGATGTTCACTGGGCTGGCTTGTCACCAAGGAGTTCAGGATCCTCCCCAAGCTCATTCAATTCTACCAGCAACTGAATTGAAGGGCCGAGGTCCTAGTTTTCTGGTCGGCTGTCACTGAAAGTCTCTCTCAGCTCCCAGAGGCTGCCTTAGGTCCTGGACTTGCTGTGGCCCTGTCACACCTGGCAGCTACTTCTTCAAGACCAGAAAGGGTGCCCTGGCTGGTTTGGCTCAGTGGATAGAGCGTCGGCCTGCAGACTGAAGGGTCCCAGGTTCGATTCTGGCCAATGCACATGCCTGGGTTGCAGGCTCGATCCCCAGTGGGGGGCGTGCAGGAGGCACCTGATCAATGATTCTCTCTCATCATTGATGTTTCTGTCTCTCCCTCTCCCTTCCTCTCTGAAATCAATAAAAATATTAAAAAAAAAAAAAGAACAGAAAGGGAATCTCCCACCTCCAGATCTTCTCCTAATGGGCTAAGTCAGGTGACCAGGACACTTAAAGTCAACTGATTAGGAACTGCAATTACATCTAGAAAACCCCTTCACCTTTGCTTATCATGTAATCTAATTATGGGAGTGGCATCCATCATGGTCCTGCCCACACTCAAGGGGAAGAGATTATGAGGCGCATATACATTGGGGCATGAATCTTGGGGGGGGGGGGTGTTAAAACTCTGCCTACCACATGGTTTTATTCATAGTTCTGGGGAGCATAACTACCTTTTACTTCCCCCTGGCTTATAATAAAAGAGTGCCTATGATACTGCATGTGGGGCAGCTGTTGGGGTTACTGTGTTATATCAGTTAGCATTTGCTAGATGATGTCCCACTTAAGAAACATATTTTTCGCAGTAAGAACCAAGAACAATTATGCTTCCTTAAGAGAGTAGTAGGTTTTGCCTTGTAGACCATAGGAATCACATAAGGGAACCTGATTCTCCTTTCACTTTAGGTAGCGGGAAGCTCAGACACAAATCTGTGGCTAGATCTAAGTAACTCAGTAAAGTTTATGAGTGCCCATGTCCTACAATACCCATGTTCTATCCCCCCCACCCCCGCAGATTCACTCTTTTATCTTAATGGAAATAATTTCTAGCATTGAACTTTTTAAGGTAGATATTCTTATAGATAGCTTCTAAAAAATAGAGCATAAATACAAATAAACTGACACAATAATAATAATAGCTAGTATAAGCAGAGCTATTATTATGTGACCACCTTACATAAACGTCATCTCATTTGATCATTTACAAAGACCCTATGGAATTAGATTCTTCAAATATCCTGATTTAATAGATGAGGAAACTGAGCTTGGAGAGAAGAGGTAGTGGAAGTGGGGCATTCAAGCCCAGGTATGCCTGACACAGAGCCTGTGCAGTTAACCATCATGTGCAGCTGATGTGAAAACATTCACATTTTAGAGGGAGGAAGCAGTGGGGACAGTGGCTGGCTGTGAAAGCCTCCAGACTAGAAAGATGTCATCATACGTGAGAACCAGAAGAATCGTTTTCTGCATAACTTGCCTGCCTGCCAACTGCTGTTTGACAACCTAAAATGAAGCTCTTTGGAATGCAGAACTCAATAGCGAGGTTATTTTCTAAAGAAAGGGGCAGGGGGGCCTTCAGAGGTAAAAGAAGGGCTTGGAAATGTAAGCTTTTTCCATGGTGGATTGCAAACAGGGGTAAGTGAACATCTGCCACTAAGCCCCAAGCATGACACGACCTTTTCCATATAGAAGATGCTCAGGTACACACCATGCAACTGAGGAGAAAAATGTGCTTTTCTTAAAATAGAATATGAAAACCAGAGTTCGAAATGCCCATTCAGAAGGCTCGCCCCTGAGGCCAGCCATGCAGTCTTTAATCCTTACTCTAAAGGTATCAGTTATATACGAATCAATTCTTAAAATCAGCTCACTGTTCTTGGTGGTTTATGTCAATATCAGTGCGATGTTTACAGGAAAATAGGCGACAGCAATTAGGCTTCACACTTAGGTAGGCCCATCAGTAGCCATGACTGGGGAGAGCCTGGCCATTTGGTTCATGCCACTCTGACTCCTGGCGCCACCTAGTGGCCGCTTCCCTGATTGCAAGCCCACTGACCTTGGCAAGAAGCCTCATGGTCCTTGCGTTATGCCCTCCTAGGAAGTTTTAGCCAGAACCACATGGTCTGGCTTTCATCTCAAAGTCCATCTCAGAGTTAATAACGTCTGGGTAAGGGCTGAGGCATTCTCACTCTTTGAGAGAAAGAACGAGACGAAGAGATTGAGAGTGTTTAGTGGAAGGCATAACCTGAAGCTTGTATTTCTGCAAACAAAATAATTGATACACAACTTCCAGAGACAACATTCCTTGCTCTGGGGTTGAGGTGGGGTCATTTTCACTTTTTTTTTTTTTTTTTTTTTTGGTGTTTCACTTTTTCCATTCTTTTCAATGGCTTGAACAGCTCCTCAGCACACCACAACAAATATTTGGGTCACAGCTTGCTTTAATGATGTGCTTTCGAAATGGTGGTTTTAGTCCTGGATGCATGTTTGGTTGTTGTTTTCCTTTGGCAGTGAGAAGCCTCCGCATGTCTGCCTGGGAGCGGCATTAGGAGATAGGGCACCCCAGCTCCCCAGAGGCTCCCTCACCACTGGCTCTGAGGGAGGCCATTCTAGCACCCGTACCCCACGGTCTTTTTAAAAATATTTTGGGCCCTAACCGGTTGGCTCAGTGGATAAAGCATCGGCCTGCGGACTCAAGGGTCCCAGGTTGGATTCCAGTCAAGGCATGTACCTTGGTTGTGAGCACATCCCCGGTGGGGAGTGTGTAGGAGGCAGCTGATCGATGTTTCTCTCTCATCGATGTTTCTAACTCTCTATCCCTCTCCCTTCCTCTCTGTAAAAAATCAATAAAATATATTTAAAAAAATATTTTGGATTTTTCAATTACAGTGGACATACAATATTATATTAGTTTCAGGTGAGTAGACATTTATCTATGTTACGAAGTTATCATCCCCAGAAGTCTAGTACCCACCTGACACCATACATAGGTATTACAATATTATTGACTATATGTAAAGAAACCCAAAACACCAATTTGATAAGATTTTGTACCCCTATGTTCATCACAACATTATTCACAATAGCCAAGATATGTAAGCAGCCTAAGTGTCCATCGGTAGATAAATGGCAAGAGATGTGATCCATACAGGGTGTCCCCCCCAAATGTATACACACTTTAACAGCTGATAGCTCAATTTTGGATGCATTTTAATAAACACTGCCTTTAGAATCATTCAAAGTGTGTGTGTACATTTTTGAGGGAGACCCTATATATGCAATGGAATATTACACAGCCCTAAAAAGAATAAAATCTTGCCATTGCAACAACATGGATGGACCTAGAGGGTGTTATGCCAAGTGAAATAAGTCAGACCATCCTGTCATCTTCATAGCACACTCCTAGGCTCTCCCAGGGCTGCTGCATACTGTTCTCTCTCAGTCATTGCCCACCGCAAGCGACACCAGGTCCAACTGCACAGCTTTGAAGGGGCAAAGGGGTCCCCTGGGAACTCCGTGTGGCCTGAGGGTGTGTGGGAGCCCTGGCGGCTTTGTCTTGGTTGCAGTTGTGACAGAGCAGAGTGGGACACGAGCCTGCAGTGTTCCCAGTGGGTCACAAACCGGGTGGAAAGAGACGCCACTACAACCAAGTCCTGGATTTAATTAGCCCTGCTATCAGAGTTCCATCGGAATATGACTACTAAATAACCATGGAGGACACCCGGTCAAGTTTGATTTTCAGATACACAACAATTTCTCTTTTAATATAAGGATGCCCCGTGCTTTCAAAAAGAACTTGGGCTAAAGTGTCTTCTCTTTTCTTTAAAAAAAGTTTTTTTAGTATAGTTGGTATACAATCATATATTGGTTATATTAGTTTCAGTGATCTGACATTTTTATACCCCACAATTTGTTCATGCCACTAATTCTAGTAATTTTCTGTCACCATATAAACATACCACAATATTCCCTTTGAGGGGAGAAGGCAGAGGTCAGTGCCCATTTACCGCTGAGTGACATCTCCGCTCTGCCTCCCAGGGTTCCGGGCAGCCCACTTAACTGTAGAACCAAAGTTCTTTTTTGTTTTTAATCACAAGCCTGAGAGGACCAACGTTTTCTCTGACCCAAGACTCCAGGCCCCCCTCCTTCTGGGGCTCTTTCTGCCACTAACATGAAGTACCCCCACCCATCGCCCTCCACCCTCACATCCCGTGAAGTAAGGAACATGCACATTATTACGACTGTGCTTCATTAACTCCACCGAGCTGCGCACTCGTTATGATAAATGTCACGTTATGTATATTTTACAACAATTTAAGGAAAGAAAATGCACGAAACAGGGCTGTCCAGCTAAGAGATGCTGCAGTGCAGCCCCGGCGCAGGGGATGTCTGGCCTCACAACCACACTATTTGTCTCCAATTCATGCTCCCTGCTTTACCTACCTGCAAATCCATGATGTGTCCCCGTGTGGCTCTCCCTGCACAGGTGGCCCACCCACCCCCTCCTGCCAGAGGAAACCCCACCGTTTCCAGCCCCTCATCTCCAAGGACCCCACCCCCCCAAATACTTTCCTGAGCTCTCCCCCATCAGTCCAACTTGTGGGAGAGGCTGGGTCCATTTATTTCTCCTGTTTATGGAATATTAGCAATATCAACAATTTTCATTTATTTTTTCTAAATGTCAAATCAGCTTCTTGGCAGCCAAGCATAATAGCGTGTCCTTATTCAACCCCAACTCCCCTGACTTACAGGTACAAAGCTTTCTCTCAACCCATGGGCCCACAAAGTGCCTTTTTATCCTCCTGGCATCTCACAGCTGCCCGCTGCCAGGTATCTCCATGCTCTGCCCTGCCCTGTCCCCGACCTCACAGTGGTCCAGGCCGAGGGGACCTGTCACCAAGCTGCTTGTGGTGCTTAGAGACCTGCCGGGAACCAATTCCAGCATGTCATAATTTCAAGAGTTTCATCAAAAGGTTGATGAAACTTGGGGACTCAACAGGGTTGAGTCACACATATAGTCCCCTGTTGGAAATGGCTAAAGGCATTTTCCCAAACCTGAATAGGAAACTGACTGTGGCTGCCAGACAGTTAAAGGGCATCTTAACCTACATGTTATTGCCTCCTGCTGACCAAACACCTGTACAGCCGTAGGCTATTCTCCAAACTGACAATGCCTCTGTACCCTTTGAAACCTTACCCATTGAAGTGTATTATCTCCACCTTGCCTTAGGACAAATTGTGTTAATAAAAGCAAGGGTCCTAGACAAGGAGGCACTCTTCAGTTCCTTTAGCTGAAGGTCCTCTGACCCCCAATGCCTTTCAAAATTATATCTCGTCTCCGGACTCTTTATTAGTCTCTGGACTTCTATGTCATCTACACACAGCCCCTTTTCCAGACTCCTGAACCCTTCTTGATGCTGGAACATAAACCCCGGCATAAATGGATGCCCAAAGTGGGACAAGACCACCAAGAATAGAGACCACCCCTGAGTCACATGGAGAACCCCGTGGAGCACCCACATCTCTATGCCGGGACGCGCCCTGCACCTCTCCTGAGAAAATCTATTTCCTTCTCCGCTTTGGTTCCCCTGTCATGGTTCCCTGCCCTACAGACCTGTCAGAAAGCTCTTCCAAACTCTATTGAGCTGACAGTGTCGCCACCAAATTTACGTCCCCTTACAATGTGCCCTCACTTGGGAAGGTGTGATTAAGATAAGGATCATGGTAAGACCATCCGGGATTAGTGTGGCCCTGAATCCAATGAGAGGTCTTTAGAAGAGGTCACACTGAGACACAGGGAAGGCGGCGATGTGAAGGTGGGGCAGAGATTGGAGTGATGTGTCTACAGCCAAGGCATGAAGGACCGCCAGCAGCCGGGAGAGGCGTGGAGCAGACTCCCCCTCAGCCTCCAGAAGGCGCCAGCCGGGCCAACACCTGCGTTCCGACTGCTGGCTCCTTTCCCTGGGCATGTGCTCAGCTGAGATGGGCAGATTCTCTCTGCCAGCTCACCGCGCTCGGGCCTGGATACCCGCCACGGAGGGGGCCTGCTCACAGGTGCAGCGGCTCTTGCCGTCAGCTCCCTCATGAAACAGCTGGTGGAATATCTCTAGAGGTGCCCCAGGCTTCCTTCCACTCTCCCAACTTTGGAAAGAAAAAACTTAGCTCACTCTTTCTGCAGCCGTTCTCCACCGTTCAGGGTTCAGGAGAACAGGCAACTGCAAACTGTTCCCAGGATCCACAGACCCCCAACCACCAACTTCCTCCACCGGATTTGCTGTCCTTGGGCCTTCCTACTGGGCTCCAATGGTCTCTCCAGTAGATGGCGCCTCTCCTGAGGTAACCCTGGGGTGATTTCAGCCTCACCCCCACCCCATGGCCCTCCGGTGACAGCTCAAGGGTATTAAATAGCTTGGAGCAGGAAGCAGGTAAGAGAGAGGAGTTTGGAAGACCAAGCTCTTATCTTGATCCTCTGCTGCTACCAAAACACGCCACTGCAGACTACAGAGAGACGTAGGCCCTCCTCTAGATTTTAGAGCAAAGGGTAGTAGAACACCGCATCACAAAACACTCACACCAGTACTGAGACTCCTCTGCTCCCTGGGTGAGAAAGGGTATTATGGATCCCCATCAGGGTCAGACACAGCAGTAGTGCATCCGAAACAGCGGCCACAATCTGGGCTAAGCCAGTGATGATTCTCCACCTGAGACGCCCAAGACCCAGGGCTGCTAATGAAAATAGTTAATGTAATAATAATATTAAGGTTGCATTTTAGGGGTGGAATGGTCAGTTCTAAGACAAATGCTGACCTTTGCTTTAGAAAATCTCCCTGTGTGGCACAGGGCAGGGGCATGGCCAAGGGGATTAAAGTGGAGAAAATGGACCTTTATCCTTAACCTTTCGTTTTTAACTCCAGCCAAACATTTCCGTCATTTAGGAAGTGTGATTAGCTTTTAGATAAGGTTTTTCTTTCCTTCAACAGAGAATAATACATAGTTTCATAACTAATATCAAAAGCAACTAGAAATGTCTCAGAAATGATTATGTGGCCCCCATTTCAGGAGGGGGTGACAGTAGAATAATACCAAGTTCAACAGGCCAGTTCTCCATGCGCCCCGAACAAGGCCGGGAGATCTCAGGATCGGGGAGCCTCTTGGAAGCGGGACAGGCCAGTCTAAACGAATGGCTAAAATTTAGGAGAAATGCTGGGGTCATTCTGACTTCATGTGGGTGAAAGCGCATGTGTGGATTCCTTTCTTTTATACAATTGCTTTTTAAAATAATCTATTTTATCTTATTGACTTTAGAGAGAGAAGGGAGAGGAATAGAGAGACAGAAACTTAGATGAGAGAGAAACATCAATGATTGATCGACTGCCTCCTGCACGCCCCCTGGGCATGTTCCCTGACTGGGAATCGAACTGGTGACCTCTGGGTTCATGGATCAGTACTCAACCACTGAGCCACACCAGCCAGGCTACAATTGCTTTTTATATCAGCAAAGAGATGAAAGAAAAATAAATATGTAATGAAATTGTCTCTTATCATTACCTACATAATCACCTTTCCTGGAACTCTGTTTTCTCATGGATTTTAATTACGGCCTGTGTCCCTGCCTTTCAGCTTAAAGAACTTCCTTTTAGTATTGCTTTTATGGAAGGCCTGCTAGCCACAAATTCTCTCCATTTCTTTTTCTTTTTTAATTTGGGAATGTCTGTATTTCTCTTTCATTTTTAAGGCAACTTCATTCAGATATAGTTTACATACCATATAATTCACCCACTGAAAATGTACAATTCATTGTTTTCTTAGGGTAGTCAAAGAGTTGTACAACCATCACCATAATCAATTTTAGAAGATTTTTATCAACCCCAAAGGAATACTGTACCCATTAACAGTTATGGGTTGAACTCTGCCCCCCCAAAATGATATGTTGAAGTACTAAACCCTGGTACCTGTGAATATGACTTTATTTGGAAAATAGAGGCTCCATGCACAAAATTCATGCACAGAGGGTGGGGGGGTCCCTCAGCCCAGGCTGCACCCTCTCACAATCCGGGACCCCTCAGGGGATATCTGACTAATCACCCCTAACTGCCTCTGCCTGCCTGCCTGATCACCCCTAACCACTCTGCCTGCCTGCCTGATCACCCCTAATTGCCTCTGCCTCAGCCCCTGCTGCCATGGCTTCATCAAGAAGGACGTCCAGAATGATATCCGGAAGGGCATTTGGCTATCCAGTCTAATTAGCATATTATGCTTTTATTATTATACATAAGATCTCTGCAGAAGTTATCAAGTTAAGATGAGGCCATTAATACATTTGACTAGTATCTTTATAAGAAGAGGAAAAATTGGACACAGATACACACACAGAGAAGAGAACACTGTGGGGTGTACTTCTATCTTCTTTGGCCAATGCAATGTGAGAAGTTTGTCACTTCCAGGAAGAATCATTTGCTTGGAATTAGTTGCCTGATTGCTGCTGTAAACTTCACTCTCTTTTCTCCTGTTGCAACAATCCCTGGAGCTTTGTGATGACCGCATCATAAAAGGGAGAAGCCTCTGTTATCCTGGGTCCTGAGAGATAATTGTAGAAAGCAGAGCCTTCACTCTTCTGGTTGAGCATATGGTGTGAGCGAGAAATAAATCTTGGATGTTCTAAGTCACTGAGTTTTGGGGACTGTTTGCTTCTGCAGCATATCTTAGCCAATCCTAACTGATAAGAATATTCTTTTTCTTAAAACTTCTATCACATGCAGTACATTTTTCTGAATATCAGAAGATACTGGCTAAGATCAATTTTATTGCTTGGTATATGTATAAAATCCTTGGTATATGTATAAAATCCCAGCTCCTTAGCAAGTCCACAGGTGCTCTATGTCTGTGCCCTGCCAGCCTGCTGGTCTCAGCTCTCCAAGGATGCTCCACATCTCCCTTCCTCTCTCTTATGTTTAAGACTCACAACCCAAGCATACCACCTCTGCCCCACCCCTCTTCCTGCACACAGTACCACCGTCCATCCTTCCAGACTCAACCACTTTCTATAGGTAAGGAGGGCTGGGAGCAAATGTAGAGTGAAGACAGAAAATGAACAAGAGACTGCATTTGTGTATAACTTGCTGTGAAAATGGGAGGGCCCAGAAATAGCCTTACTATGAACTGTATTTTTTTAAGAAAAGCTTTCCAGAATAATTGCTTACAAGTTTGTGTCAAAGTTGTATTTCAAGCTCTGGGCAAGAAAAGACTGACAATAAAAAAAAAGAAAATTCTGGTTAAAGATTACTAGGTTAGTCAGTCAGTTGGCTGGACAACCCTAACTTCCCAGACATTCTTAATCATTTAGGAGTAGCAGAGAATTGCTCAATCACTTAATCAGGAAGGCAAATTACTTCCCAGAAGGATGTTGAGAATGACATCATGCAGAAAGTTGTGCTGCAGACCCAGTTTGACATTTTTTCTTTCTCAGGAGGCTACAAAGAGACAGTGTTGGCTTGATTGGTTGTGGTTCACTCACCAGTTTCCTCTTTAGAATTAAAAAGCATTCCTGGATTTTTGTTTTCAGGCATTCAAGCATTTATTATAAATGACAGATGACTAGATGCTGAAGATGAAAAGAAAGTCTCTTCTTCAGGGAGTTCACAGACTGTAGGGGGAGACAAACATGTCCATACATCATCGTGTAAACAAGCAAAACGGAGCCTTGGCTGTTCAGGAGGCTATGCAAGCTATGCAGAGGATGTTGTTTTATTTAGACTCATCGTGAGGGGAAAGGAAGAGTACAGAGTAGGTTAAAGGAGAAACATTTATATTTTGAAGGACAGCGAGGCGTTACCAGGACCCCCAGACACTCTGGGAGTGGACAGTGCTCAGAATGGACATGGCATGTTCAGGTTATCCAATGAGACTGAGCATGTGTGTGAGAGGGAGGGGATGGGAGACAGAGCTGGGAGGGGTAAGGAACCCAGAGTGAATTCTGAGGACTTGGGGTAGCATCACATCATATTAGGAAGGGGACTGCCTGAGCAGATGACTGTGGATAATATTTTCAAGGAGAAAAAAAAAGTGGAAAGAGAAGAACGGGAGGCTGAAAGATGAATACAGGTGAGTATAAAGCACAGGTGGGAAATGATCAGGGTCTGACCCCAGCTAGTGTCAGTGTCAACCATGGTGGTTGTAAAACACTTTGTGATGGATTTAGTCAATGTCCATTTCCTTGCCAACAGCTTATAGGAGATTAGGATAGTCACATACCTACAAAAATAACTAGTTGATAAGACAGAAAGTGACAAATGTCTAAGAAACCTAGAGCTAAAGTGCAACAGGAGTTCAGAAAGCACAAGAGATTACTATAATTGGAGAGATCAGGAAAGATTTCAAAGAGAAGGTAGCATTTGAGGCGAGTTAAAAGAGTGCAATAGGGTAAATGCTGAGATGGGGAAGGCATTAAAAGCTTATGAGACAAGGTAAGCAAAGATCTGGTAGCAAGAATGCAAAGGAACAAAAATGGAAGATGTTGAGGTTTGGCCCCAGCAAGAGATTCAATGGAACAGAAATGCTGGGACTTCCTAGGAAATTTTGTATGCTATGGAATTTTGGCTGATTTTACAAGCAATGGATAGCCACTGAGGTTGAATGATCAGGAAAGAGATGTAATCAGTCTTGCAACAAATGACCACTGATTGAAGAAACCGATGAATAGAGAGGCTCCTCAAACAATCGAAGCCATTCTATGTGAGGGAAGAGCCCTGAGAATGCAGGTGGAGGGAAGTAGGAACAAAGTTGTTAGAAACCAAACAGGTAGACTCAACATGACCCACTGAAGACTAGACCAAGAGGCAAGAGAGAAGAAGGTGTTAACACGGGAAGCAGACAAGAGGTATTATGGCATCATCACAAGAAGATGGAAATCTTAGGAGAAGAGAAGTCTGAGCAGGGGCAGTGGGGAATCTGTTTGCTACAGACTGTGTTTGAGATGCTAGGGATGCATTTTAGGGGAGATGCTCAAAAGGGAAGATGAGAGCACAGGAGAAAAGTTAGGGCTGGTCCTAAGACTGTCCAGTCATTCACTAAAGTCATTGACTGCAGTCTTACATGAGTTAGGATGAACTAGCCACGCAGTCTGTGCACTGCAGCACACCAGGTGTTTAGGACTTGAAAAGGGAGTAACAAGTTCTCTGTTCTCAAGTATGATAAAAAGAGAAAGCACACACCCTGAAAATTATTATGAGCAAATATAAAACAAGTGCATAAAAGGTAGTGTACGTGCCAACTGCATCCATAAAATGTAGTCTATTAGTTATTTGGAGGTCTGTTTCCCCATGGGACTATTCATTTATAAAATTATCATTACTGACTGATGTTCTTAGAGTTGGACTTATCTTCTGGCATCTGACCAAGTGCTGAGTCTGGCAGTGGTTATACAGTGAACTCAACTCCATGCGGCTTGACACCAGCACTGTTGCCCAGTCCTCTCTAACCCCCAATTATTTACAGATAAAATACTCTTGCCAATCTGTGCACTAGAACTTCCATTGACAACTTGGATAACAACATATCAGCATGTTTCTGTTGCAAGATGTTTTGAAATGTCATCATGGGAAGGTGTGTTAAGTGGAACCATGTTACTATCAGTTTCACGAAGTCCCTCTCTGTTCGCTGAGCCTTCGTGGCATGGCCTCCATCATAGTGACGGAGGACTGCATTTCTGGGCCCATGCCTTCCAACAGGAAACACTGTGCTGGAGTTCTGGCCAGGAAATTTGGGAAATAAAAAGGAATAAAAGGCACCCAGATCGAAAAGAAAAAAGTAAAACTATATCTATTTTTAGATGACATGGTCTTGCATACAGTGAATCCTAAGGTATAGATTCCAAATATTAGAACTAATAAATAAGCAATTCCATTTGCAACAGCATCAAAAAGAATAAAATACTTGATAAAGTTAATTTTAAAAGTACAATATTTGTATGCCGACACTACAAAAGATTGTTGGAAAAAATTAAAGATCTAAATGAATGGGAAAAAAATCTCACATTCATGGATCGGAAGAGGATATTTTAATGACAACAATTCGCTCCAAACTGATCTACATATTCCATACAATCCCTACCAAAGTCTCAGCTGCCTCTTTCTTTTTTGAAGACATTGACAAGCTAATCCTCAAATTCACTTGGAAGTGCAAGAGACCCAGAATCACCAAAATAATATTGAAAAAGAAGAACAGAGCTGGAGGATTCATGGTTCCCAATTTCAAAATTTACTAAGAAGCTATAGTAATCAAGTCAGTACAGTACTGACATGAGGATAGGCATAAAGTTAATGGAATAGACTGAAGGTTCAGAAATAAGTTTGTATATGGATGGTTAATTTTTTTATAAGGGTACCAAGACAATTCATTGGGGGAAGAATAGTCTATTCAACAAATTGTGTTGAGACAGCTGAATATTCACATATAAGAGAATGAAGCTGGATTCTTATCTCACCCAATAAAAAAAATAACTAAAATGGATCATTGACTGAAGTGTAAGAGCTAAAACTATACATTTAGAAGACAGCATAGGAGCAAATCTTTGTGACCTTTTATTAGGCAATGAATTCTGAAATATGACACCAAAAGCAAAACAACAAAAGAAAAAAGGTTAGGTAAGCTGGACTACATAAAAATTAAAAACTTTTGTGCTTCAAAGCACACTATCAAGAAAGTAGAAAAAAAAACCCACATAATGAAACAAAATATTTGTAAGTCATGTATCTGATAAGAGACTTCTATTCAGAATGAAGAACTCTGAACTCAGTAATAGAAAAATGAATAATTCAAAAATAAACAAATAATTTGAACAGATATTTTTGCAAAGAAGAAATACAAATAACTGAGAAACACATTAAAAAGCTGCTCAGCTTCATTAGCCATCATGAAAATACAAATCAAAACCACAGCAACACTTCTATATACACTAGGATTCAAAAAGGAAGCAAGTGTATTGGCAAGGATGGAGGGAAACAGTTACCCTCACATGTTGCTGGTGGGACTGGAAATCATGCAGCCACTTAGTTATATCATTTCCTCACTTAGTTATATACAGAGTTATTCTATGACCCAACAATTCCACTTCTAGATCTATACACAAGAGAATACAAGATACATGTCCACATAAGAACATATTCATGAACATTCATAACAGCATCATTCAGAATAACTTAAAAGTAAAAACAACCTAAATACCTATAAACTGATAAAGAGATAAAGTGTTTTATACACACACACACACACACACACACACACACACACAGAGGAATATTATTCAGCGATAAAAAGGAATGAGGTATTGACACATGCCACAGCATGGATAAACCTTGAAAACATTATGCTAAGTGAAAGAAGCCAGTCACAACAGGCTGCCTACTACATGATTCCATTTAACTGAAATGTCCAAGTAGGCAAATCTATAGAATCAGAAAGTGGCTACTAGGACTGGGAGGTGGTGAGGGGAATGGGGGGTGGGGGGAGTGACTATTTAATGGTTACAGGGGGTTTTTTATGGGGGGAAAGTTTTCTAAAAAACAATTTAATTATACACTTTATGGAGGGGTGAGTTGCATGGTCTGTGAAATATATCTCAATAAAGGTAGAAAATTGTTAAATGGTAGTTTATAAAGAAGACCAAGAAGAGAGCGAAGATGCAGACATCTGGAATTCTGGACTGGGACAAAGACAATGAGGCAATAATGCAGCTGGCGTCTAAGTTGTGTGCATTCTTCCTCCCTCAGTTCCCCAGGTCGAAATTCAAGGCATGCGTCAGAATGCCCACGCGACTCCAGCCGTTCTCAAGGTGTGCTTCACACCAGCAACATCTGCATCCCCTGGGAGCCTGTTGGAAAATCAAATTCTCCTGCCCCAGCCCAGTCTCCAGAATCAGAACCTCTAGGGTAGAATCCCAAAATCGATGTAATTAGAAGCCCTCCAGGTGACAGTGAAACACACCCAAGTCTGAGCACAGTGGCTGTACCCCAAAGGGGCGGAAGTGACAGTCACCTGGCAGCTGCTAGTTTTGATGCAAACCCAGAGGCAAGGGAGAAACACTCCCCCGCATGGCTTACCATCACTAAGCGATGGATAGAACGCTGTAATAATGGGAAAAGGCGATGAGAGCAGGTTCTGACCTGGAATATGAAATACTGATAAAAACCCTCTTCTCCAGCGTGGCTACGCAAGGGAATCTGCTCACCTGATAATCACCTGCACCCATAGCCAGGTTTGCTTTGTATGAAGACAACCAGAAACATGTTCCTCTTGTTAAGGAAAATTTAGCCACTAGGCCCAGCATTTGAAAAGGCTTACCAGATATAGTTCTTGCAATACTGAAGCCACATGACAATACCTGCACTTAAGTACTTATTTGCATCACCTAAAACAGGTCCTGGGGCTGGGGGAGGAGGGGGGTGGGGGGGGGGGTCAGGTCCCATGAGAAGGGTGCTGGGCCTTCACCGAGAGAGTAGAGGGAATCTGGCCTTGAGTTGGTGAGTGGCCTGGCTCCAGGCGAAGAGCTGAGAACGGAGCCTGAGAATGCACTTTCCTCTTTGCCTACCTCTCCTCTAATTCTCACGCGCCTTCTTCTCTCCCCAGCAGGACCAGGCTGAGACCGGGAGAGCATCGAGGGCACACAATTAGAGAGGACATGACATGCTCTCTCATGGTGCCCAGTGGGGCTAGGATTGTGTGTGCTTTTCTCGTCCACGGGAGGCAGCTGGAGAAGAGGCCCACTGGGGCCCCGGGAGCCACTTGGTGCTGTTGGGCTGGAGATGATCTAGAGCGGGTGCAGGCTCCAGGTGGGCATGTCTTCTCGGCCCCTTAAAATCCTCGCAGGAGCAGGCTCAGGTAAGGCCTCTGTCTTGAATCTTTGAGAATTAAATTGGTTTGGTAGAACTACACATGATGATGAAATGTAACAAGAGATGCTCCACTCTATGAGCAATTTGGGAAAAGGGAATTCAAACAATTTAGTTGAGAAGGATTTAAGGGGGACAGGGCTGTGGTCAGAATGGTTTAGAAATGAAAGAAACTCTGGCTTCTTGTATCATCCAACTTCCCGGGGAAATGACTCAGATTTCAGATATTTAAAAATATTGAAATGACAAAACTATACAAAAAAATATGCCTGTTTTGGTACTTGAAATAGCAGAGAAAAATCAGGATACCAAAGGCTGGCAATGCCATCCTTAGGTAATGAGGAGGAGTTACTTTGAGAGCAGAAAACGTCTTATTTGTTTCCGAATAGTCACAGAGCACAGCCTAGCACCTGGCTCATTGCTGGAAGGAACAAAACCTACATGATAGCTCGCACCCCAAGCTGGGCCCTGGAGCTGGTTAATACAAAGCTGCAAAACCTAGCTGATATCACAGGGGATCCCAGGACCACTATCAAAAAGGGGCGTGGGTGACCTGGCGGTTTAGGAGGACAATGGCAGGCTTAAAGCACTGTCCCTTAAAATGCACCCCAAGACCCTCTACCAGTCCTGCTTCTCTAAGGAAAATTCCACGATCACAAATCCTTAGGAAATATGGCAGAGTTTATTTCCAGAAACTCACAATGCATGTTAGTGTACTGAGATACTCTCAGAGAAGAGATGGTTGTATTGGGTCTACACTACACAGTATTTCTCAAACACAATTTACTGTGTTAGATTTACCATTTGTTTAAATCTCATTTGAGGAAGAGACTTTGGGAAATTCTGATTTGAAAGAATTGGAAATTCCTATCTACAAGGAAATACTGAGCCGGAAGTGTTTAACTTTAAAGGTAAAAACCAAAGAGAGAAGAAGGGGCCTTCAGATTTGCAGAGCTGTTTTATAGACACTGGAAAGTCTTGCACTACTGAAAGACAGAGCACAAGCAGATGGGATCAGACCCAGTGGAGATGTAGGTTATATCAAAGGAAGAACGAGGTAAGATCACAAGTTGCCACAGTGAGTAGAGGAGTGAAAAGACTCCTTCTCAAAGAAACCTCCAAAATGTGGCAATGGTAGCTATTTAGCCAAAAACAAATCCTTCTTACCCACGACAGCACAGAGTTCCTGCAGGAAAACCACTTCTTGGCTCACAAGCCCTCTGTGCACAGTGACTTGGAGATACCATGTTGAAGATGCAGGCAGAAGAACAATATGAAGTAGCCTGGAACCCTGAGTCACTGCTTGGCAGAAAGTTGCCTGACCACGTAGATAGACATTTTATGGACAAGAAATAAACCTCTACTCTGTTGAGGTACTGAGGTTTGGGGGCTGTCTGTTACATCAGCTAATAACAGTTACTCTGACTACATAGCAAATATGGCTAACAGGTTTTGGCAAAGCTGAGTGGTGAGCGCAAAGATATTAATTATGCTCTCTACAGTTTGCTACATGCTTAGAATATTTCATAATAACTGAAAAACCAGAAGGCTCCATATCTTTAGGCACTCTGAGAAATTGACTGTAGGTCATAGTTTGAAAAAAGGAAGCAAAAGGGAAAGGGAACGTATATACAAGAGGCTTCAACTGTTTTAATGCTCTATTTCTTTAAAAACAAGTTCCTCTGAAGTGATTTAGTCAAACAAAGAAAAGTGACTTGCTCTAGTACACAGTTAAAAATCATATTCCTTGCCATAACTGGTTTGGCTCAGTGGATAGAGCGTCGGCCTGCGGACTGAAAGGTCCCAGGTTCGATTTCGGTCAAGGGCATGTACCTTGGTTGTGGGCACATCCCCAGTAGGAGGTGTGCAGGAGGCAGCTGATCGATGTTTCTCTCTCATCGATGTTTCTAACTCTACATCCCTCTCTCTTCCTCTCTGTAAAAAATCAATAAAATATGTTTTAAAAAAATCATATTCCTTGCCCAGCTCATGTGGCTCAGTAGTTGAACATCGACCCAGGTCACGGTTCGAATCCTGATCAGGGTACATGCCTGGGTTGCAGGGCTCAATCCCCAGTAGGGTTGTGTGCAGATCAATGATTCTCTCTTATCAATGATGTTTCTCTCCCTCTTACTTCCTTTCTCTGAAATCAATAAACATATATATTTTTAAATCATATTCCTTAACGAGCCGGCATTCTTCCGGGAGAGGACAATGCTTCATGAAATGAATAGAGAAGGTGTATGGTACCAGGGGACCCTGGACTTGCTCTGCGAGGACTGGCTCCAGGGCCAGCAGCAGTGAAGGGCCGGACACCTCTGCTTGGGAAGTGCTCTGGGCAGGGCGCATACCTCCATAGTTCTTGGAACCTTTCATGGTATCCTCTGAAGATGAATCAACAGGGAAGGAATTTGGTGTTTTTCCTTCCTTTGGCAAACAATGACATTTCAAATCATGATAGTGGAAAAGTACTGTTTTTGAAACAGTTGACTTTTAGGAAACTTTTGTATAATCTGCTTGCATGAACAATGGATTGGTTACTTTCCCCTGATCGACTCATCTAAAGCCACAGGTTCAAGAGTCAAGTTCTGCCAGGACATAATGTGGTGGTTCTTTTACTACTTGTATGAGATCCTTTTTAGAAGAGCTTTGCCCTGGAGTGCCCTGCTCATTCAGAGCTCAGCTCTTCCTGGGATGTCCTGAAGCACCCTCCGTGGCCCTGGGAATAGAAATGGCTGTGAAAGACCTAAAGCAGTGATGGTGAACCTGTGACACGTGTGTCAGAGGTGACACGCGAACTCATTTTTTTGGTTGATTTTTCTTTGTTAAATGGCATTTAAATATATAAAATAAATATCAAAAATATAAGTCTTTGTTTTACTATGGTTGCAAATATCAAAAAATGTCTATATGTGACACGGCACCAGAGTTAAGTTAGGGTTTTTCAAAATGCTGACGCGCCCAGCTCAAAAGGTTCGCCATCACTGACCTAAAGCAAATACCATGCAGTATCATGATTTGGCAAAGCAGGATAGCGGGTACAACAGCATGTGTTATATTATTCTTTATGCCTTTCTGTTTGATGGAAACATCCCATTAACAACACATCTGGAAGGGCATCAGTGCCTACACCAGTTCCTTTGACCTCGGCACTCATACTGGGATATGTTCTTAGTACATTTTCCTCCGCGACTCCACATTTTATATTGACCACACTCCGCCACAATGACCCATCCAAGGAAGTAAAATCTGAAACTCTCAGAGCTAAAACTGCTGAACTGGCTCCCACCTGGGGCATCAGAGGCTCGCTCTTCCACTCAGCCAACACCTGACAGTCTCTGAGCAATGCCGGGGCAGTGGGTTGCGGGGAGCACCGAGTTGAACAAGACAGTGTAGTAGGAAAGATGTGACCTGGGTCTGCCAAGAAAGGGGTATTGCTTGTATGGCAGGAATTCATGGGCACATTCTTTCAGCTAGAGGGAGTCAGACATGTTTTCATGGAGGGAAGGTCAGAGGTATTGAAAATCAGTCAAGTGCTTACTGTGAGATTGATCCACATTTTATGCCTCACTCCTGGTATGCTTTGTGTTTTTAATTGACTATTTTGAGCAAACAGAAAGGAATTATGGACGAAAGGGGCCACATGCTGACCTGACAAGCTCAGGGGAGGCCTGCATGGCAGTCTTGCAAACTCAGAGACCTAAAGTAACCATAAAGGATAGCCTGAAATTAAACTTTAACTAAAAGTAGTTATGATGGGTAGTTACGTCCTAGGCCAGTATCTTCACTGACAAGGTCAACCTTTACCTTAACTGAGCCTATCTGTCTTTTTGCATCTATGATAACATACCCTTGAAATGCCTGGGTAACTTGTGACTTCCCTTTTCCTGGAGCCCCTGGGGCACAACCAAATGTGCTGGGCGCCAGGACAGATACCACAGATTCCTTCATTATCATGTTAATTGTTCCTGCACCCACCTAAGTATGTGTCCATCATTTTACTTTTTATCCAATCCCAGGGGTTTCCACCCCGCCCCCCAACCCCTGCTTTGCTTTATCCCACCTCCTTAATCTATAACCAATGAATTTCATGTAACCCACCTACGTCCCTCCTTTGATTGCAATGTGTAAATACAAATGTAACCCGCCATTCTCCGGAGCATTATCTCAATTTGTTGAGGTTTGCTTCCTGGAATATGTCAACAGTTTGGCTCAAATAAACTCACAAAAATACTTTACAGGTTTCAATGGGTTTTTTTACATTAACAGAATAAAGAATAATATAACAGAAGTATTTATACCGCTACCCTGCTTTGTCAAATCATAATATTGTATGGTATTTGCTTTAGGTCTTCATATCACATAGAAGCTTCCCAGGTAGCCCTCCATTTCATATTCTTCTCTTTCTCTCCGGATGTAACCAACTCGTTTTTCTAATTTGGAACTTGTATCCTCTGCTGCTTAACTCTCCCTCCACGGCAGATGCTGCTAACAGACTATTAATTCTTTCCCATGAACCGTGGAAGAGGTCCCCACCCAGGCCCCACTGACTGAAGTGGTCATGAATGATAAAGCCTCCTGGCCTTGCCTCTAACTCCAGCTCTTGCCGGAAGGCTTAGAACCTAAGAGGGGGCTCTGATCTACCCTCCGGCTTATCTGCCCAGAAGCTAACCTGGCCCTGAAGTGCACACTCCAGAAACTGTACATCTGAGGAGACGAAGACTATACTAGACCAACAGTCAGAAATCCTGGTTTCAAACCACAGCCCCACCACCCCCTAGAAATGGGACCAAGGGCAGGGCACTTAGCTTCTCTGAGTCCATTTCTTTATCTACACAACAAAGACACCACTTGCCTGAGCTGCAAGCCTACAAGGGCTGCGTCTGTGTGCCTCAGGTATGCCTCCTTGGCACCTTGGACTTACCTCCATTCGAGCATTTCACAACTGTATAATAATTATTGACTTAGGTGCCCAACATGCAATAGGCACTCAATCAATACTGGCTGAATTAAACTGATCAACCATAAATATGTTAACAATCTAACACATTTATACACACATATTTATGATCTATAAAGCATACAAGCAACTATCAGGTATAATTCTCATTTGACAACACAAATTAGAATAAGTGGCACCGGTCTCACCCCATCTGAGCATTGGTACCTGGAGGGCTGCACCTGGAAACGTTCCTGTGATGGTGGCCAGCCCTCAGCTCGGCTGTCAAGGGTCAAATCTAGGCACTGCCACTTCCTTGTTACGCAAACTGCTTAAGCGTTTGCTTCTCAATTCCTCATCTATAATTTAACCCAAATGGAAATAACCTGCACCAGGGGGATTTGGCTCTATTTTATTCATGAATCTAACAACATACTTCCAATAGGAAGGGGCCCATAGTAGGAAGTCAGTTTATAATATAGCTCCTGATGAAATGGGTCCTCAGACCCATCTCCTAGGGCAGTGGTCGGCAAACTGCGGCTCACGAGCCACATGCGGCTCTTTGGCCCCTTGAGTGTGGCTCTTCCACAAAATACCACGTGCGGGCGCGCACATATAGTGCGATTGAAACTTCCTGGTCCATGTGCAGAAGTCGGTATTTTGCGGATGAGCCACACTCACAGGGCCAAAGAGCCGCATGTGGCTCGTGAGCCGCAGTTTGCCGACCACTAGGGTCACCGTAGGGATCATGTGATTAACGTGCCTGGAAGTGCTCAGCATACACAGTGAACACAGAACACACTTACACCTCTTTACAAGGATAGTTTTGATGAATAGTTCATGGCTCCAAGGGAATGAGTCTAGATCTTGGTCTCACAGCCCTCAGATTTCCCCACACTGAGGGATGCCATGAGCTTAGCCTTCTGACAGCCTAATGACCCATGTCCGAAGCACTGACAGGTGTCACTGGTCCTCTGACTTCCTGTGGTGTGGTTCGTAGGGTCTCGTGCTGACAGACCACAGGCAGTGTGTGGGGTCTGCTCTCACACTCTTTCCAAGCCTTCTCCCCCCTCCCCATCCTGTGAAGGGGCCTGGCCATACAAGTGTCCAGCAAACTGGACAATACACATGAAATCCACAAATGATGGTGAAATGCTAACAGCTGCGAGGAATTACGTGAGTGGAATTTTCTGGCCTGATGTGAGGGGAGTGAATGTCAAACATGTTCTAGATTGGGGAGAAAAACAGGCAAAATGCTACTATGCGGGGAATTCCACAAACACATTGGACACATAAGATGGTATTAAGAAAAGGATAATTAGCTAGTGGTTACCCCAGGCCATTTAGCTTTACCACCTTTTAGCATCACTTCCGACCATTGCTTTGTTAAATAACATTTGTATATTTTCCTGATTTCAAAAGCTCATCCCATTTTTTGTAATTATAAAAGTTCCTTGTAAAATTCTGGAAAATACCAGAAGAATGATTATGAAATATGGAAACTTTCACCACTAGCAGAGATATCCACTGTTAGCATTTTGGTAAATTTCCTTCAGTGTGTGTGTGTGTGTATATATACACACACACACACACACACACACACACATATATACATATATTACTTAAAAAAACAACTCATGACCATATTTCAAATAATTAAGTATAGTGTTTTCTCCATTCAGATCGTGTACATCTTATCATGTTATGAAATAGACTTAATTTTTTTAATGTTTTAGTCTATTGTACAGTGAAGCATGCATGCAAAAGGACTATATAACATATATGTACATCTGAAAATAAGAATAAAAAAAATAGAAACAACACCCTGAAAATTGGCTCTTGCAACTACATAGTATTTAAACACATTACTATGACATAATTCTATCTTCATCCTATTAACTATTTAGGACCTAGGATCGCTGTGCATATCTCTGATTATTATTTAAATGGCATTTACAATGATAATATTGTAGGAAATCTGAAAAGGGTCTAACGCACACTGATATTGTTAATAACACTGACCAAACCAAAACATAGAGCAAAAAGACACAAATTACCGATGCCAGGAATAAAATAGATTCACCATAGACCCTGCAGACACTCAAAGGATTTATCTGTTGTTGAATTCTCTGATTATTTCTTTGAAAAGATGAATTTGGGTGAGTGAACCTACTGAGGCAAAGGCTATATAGAGATTTTTCAATGTAAACTCTTTTTTTATATATATAATGATGGATTTTCATGCAGTTGTAAAAAAAAAAAATAACATACAGAGATCCTGTGTATCCTTGACCCAGTTTCCTCCAACAACCAGGATCTATCAACACTGACATAATCCACATTTCCCTCATCACAAAGATCCCTCATGCTGCCCTCTCAAAGCCACAACCACTTCTACCTGATCCCCAACCCAGTCGTAACTCATGGCAGCCACCAATCTGTTCTCCAACTCAATTCTGTAAGTTTATTTCAAGAATATCACTAAATGGAATCATATAGTACACAACCTTTTGGGGTTGGCTTTATTCACTCAGCACAATCCTCTGAAGATTCATGCAGGCTATCGTGTGTATCAATAGTCCACTCCTGTTTACTGTGGAGAAGTATGTCACAGTAGAGAAAAGTGCACCACCATTTGTTGAACCATTCACCTTTGAGAAAGATATTCGGGCTGCTTCCACTTTGGGGCTATTACAAATAAAATGGCTATGAGCATCTGTGCGCAGGCTTTTGTGTGAACATAGTTTTCATTTCTCTGGGATAAATGCCCACGGATGCCACTGCTGGGTTGTGTGGTAGTTGCATGTTGAATTTGTTTAAGGCACTGCCAAACTGTTCTCCAGGGCGCTGGTACCGTTGTACATCCCCACCAGCAATTTCTGAGTGATCCAATTTCTCCACATTTCCCCTGGCATTTGGTGTTGCCACTAGTTTTCATTTTAGCCATTCTGATAGAAGGATAGAGATAGTTCATCATGATTTTAACTTGCATTTTCCAAACGGCTAGTGATATCGACCATTATTTCATGGGCTTATTTGCCATTTGTACATCTCTGCTGAAACGTCTCTATGTTTTACCTCATTTTCTAATTGGATTGCTTTTTTAAAATGTAGTGTAGGGTTTTAGTAGTTTTTTATACATTCTAGGTCTAGTCTTTTATTGGATATATGGTTTGAAAGTATTTTCTCCCTGTCTGTAGCTTGTGTTTTCATCCTTTTAACATGATGTTAAAGTCCATTTTTTCTTTGCTGTTCACACTGGGTAATTTCTATTATTCTATCTTCCAGTTCACAGATTTGCCCCCGTCTCCTCCATTCTGCTGTTCAGTCATCACTGAGTATTTTGTTTTGGCTATGTATTTTGCAGTTCTAAATTCCCATTTGGTTCTTCTTCATTTCTTTTTTCTTTTTTTTCTTCTTTTTCTTCTTTTTTTCTTTTTTTGTTGAGTCTCTGTTTCTAGAGTGTTCATAATTGCTTATCAAAGTATTGTGAGCATGGCTGCTTTAAAATGTTGTCCTTTAATAACATCTCAGTTGATATTAGTGGTATCATATACTATCATATACATTCAGTTTGGATCTTCCAGATACTTGGCATGATGAGCGATTTCAATTAAGCTGGACATTTTGGATATTACATTATGAGCTTCTGAATTCTGTTTTAGTTGACTTACCCTGCTCTGGCTAGGGCCCCTTGATACTGCTGGGTGAGATGGGGGTTCTGGTTCCTCCTGACGTCCTCTGAAGCTTCTCTGCTGGGAGAGGTAGGAGAGCCTTAGTACTGCTCCCCATGTGATCTCCATCTACACTACCATTGGGGCAGCGAGAAGTGGCCTTGTTACTCTTTGTATGAACCATGCCTTTGATTTTCTGATGCTTTGACATCTTGCTCTGGAGGCCCTGCCAATTCCTGGAGATCGTAAATGATGGCTCTGCAGGTGCACCTTCCATATACAGACCAGCCAATTCGGAGCCCATATCCCCAGCCACCTCCTCTACTGGGCGCCTATATTCTGAGCCACTAATCTCCTGCCCCACATACCCCGGGAGCAGCTATCAGACAACTCAGGACAGCCCCTCCCTGAAAAAATTCTTCAAACTAGCCAACCCTGGCTGCTTACCCTGCCTCAGCCGCCCTTCTCATGGAGTCCACAATAACGGCCCTTGCCCATCTTTCCCCAGCTCCTTCCGCCTCCTGACCCCGTTCTGGTGCTTCCCTGTGTGACTCCTCATGGTGTGCCGTGCCTGTTTCCAGGGAACTGTCAATATAAGCTTCTGCCTTTACAAGTCATTTCTGTCTGAATTTCTCACCATGCCTGTTTAAAACAAAGCCTGGGTACCCTTAAAACACTGTTAGGCAGTGGTGGAAGTCCTCATTCTCCACCGGCACCAACCCTGTGGGAGAGGAGGACCCCTTATTACCTCCCTGTGCGAATGCAAGTCCCAGCTTTCTCTGGCACTGCCCAGCAGGGTTGGGGCATCTTGTTAGAGCTTGGTGAGGGTGAATGTCTTTCTTGGTTCCCTTCTGTGCCTTTACTGGCATGGGTGGGATAGGCCACAGGTTTTGTTTTGTGGTTTTTTTTTAATGGTCTTTGGGTGGAATAGAGTGACTGTTGCTTAAAGTTTTGTCCTGTTCATCTGTCTTTACTTAGTCCTTTGGCTGGAGAGAGAAAGCCTGCTGGGGGCTTTTTTGGTCTGTGCCTGCCACATTTCCAAGTTACCGACATCTTCACCCCCAAGTCTGGAATATGTGAGGCAATACATAAGCCCAGAGAACTCCCCGCTGTGTTCTTTCTTGGGTCCTGTGGTCCCTGCTGGTCTTTCTTCTTCTCTCCACCTTCTTATGTTTGTTTTACGTGTAACGTCCAGGGTACTCAGCAAGAGGAAGAGGGAAAAGTGCGTCTTTCTGGAAGGAGAAGGCCCATTTCTTTTTAATGCACACACATGACAGCAGCTGTTCTGATGTCAGTCCTCAGGATTGGCCAACTGTGCCCACTGGGGTGTGATGAACACCAATCCTCATGGAGTGTCCTCAAGGAGTTTTAGGGAGAAATGACAGTGAAAAAGGAGCCTCTATGGGAGGCACCTGATAAGTGTGTTTTTACTAAATCAACCATTTCAAAAAGCTTCACTGAACTTCCCAAAGACACATAAAGGAACATGCTAAATGAAAAATGACTTTAGGAAATAGGTGCTGTTAATGTTCCTCCTCGATTTTCCATTCCTCTTGATATGAGCTATGTGCTTGTATTAACTTCTAAAAATGCTCTACAGAAATGTAGCAAACACTTAACGGAGTAAGTGCACGAAGATATTTACATCCCACGGAGGCTAAAATACCAGATTCCAACACAGAAGGCAATGAACAGGGCGTGTACAAAAACAAGCAGGCAAAGTTGCCTCCAGTGAGACCCCACCACCTCTCTACTTGTTCTGGCCCCTAATTATCCATTCCAACAGTCTTCACCTCCCCCTTTAGTTAAGTTTCCATCTGAGAAGCGAGAAATTAACTTCCATCACAGCTGACTTAAGCTATGAGTAATGGAAACAAATCTTTTTCACCATTTTCCATCAGAAATTCTTTTCGAGGGCCCTTATAAACACTGTCATTTTTTTAAAGCCTTAAATATTTGATCACTTGTTCAAGAGTAAACAAATCAGATCTTCAATTCCCGAGGCCAGCTCTCAACAGGAATCTGCTTCCCCTATTCAACCTGTAGTGCAACCTTGTAGAGACCACACAGATCTCTCTCCGGAAGGCCAAAAGTCAGAAATGTTTAAAAAGGAGAAAGCTCCTCAGAAGACTCATTACCGTGGCTGAGTTTCAGCATGTTCCTAACTAGAAGAAACAGCCTCCAAAACTATGAACTCCTTTCTTTAGAAAAATGAGAAACAAGCCCACATTCAATCCAACGCACGGAGCCCTCTGCTGGGGAAGGCCATCATCTGCTGGGCGATGGAGTTCTGGCCATCTGGTTGACTTAAAATTTTAATTCACTGGGTCCTCTCAAGTTAAAAGTTTCTGATTATCTGTATACATCCTTTTCTGAGAGGATGTAGAATTAGAGGTGTGGGTTCAAATGGGAATCTCAAGAGAGAACCTCCCCTGGTCATAAGTAGGCTTCTGATAAACTTCTCACCCATGAATGCTTTTTACAGAGCATAAGTGTAGCTAAGGATATAGTTCAGTGGACAGACTAAATTTGAGAGTGGAAGTAGACCCAGCCTGATGAACAAAGAACATATATTTATAATAAGGATTGCAAGTAAGAAACTATTTTAACATTTGTATTCGCTAGCTTTAATTTATTTAAATAAACTTGGCAAAGCCTCTTTATTTTATTTTTTTTAAATATATTTTATTGATTTTTTACAGAGAGGAAGGGAGAGGGACAGAGAGCCAGAAACATCGATGAGAGAGAAACATCAATCAGCTGCCTCCTGCACACTCCCCACTGGGTATGTGCCCGCAACCAAGGTACATGCCCTTGACCGGAATCGAACCTGGAACCCTTGAGTCCACAGGCCGACGCTCTATCCACTGAGCCAATTCAGTTAGGGCATTGGCAAAGCCTCTTTAAATAACAGCCTCTATAAATAATCTATAATAATAAAAGTGTAATATGCTAATTAGACTGGACATCCTTCTGGACAACCTTCCGACCTTCTGGACAAAGTCACGGCTGCGAGGGAGGCCCGGGTCCTGGGTGCCAGAGGGAAGCCGGTGCCAGTAGCTGGGGGAAGGAAGGCCTATTCTTGCACGAATTTCATACATCGGGCCTCTAGTCAAATTATCAATTACCCCAAAGCCAAGTCAAGTCTTGGTTACCTTTCCTTCTTTCTGGTTACATTTTGTACAGAGCTCCAGACCAGTGTTTGCAGGGCTATATTGTAAATTATTAGTCCACATGGCTGCCTCTCTCCTCCTCTTCCATCTCCCTGAAGATTTGGAATTCTTAAAGGCAGGACTGAGTCATAATTCATCTTTGAACTATGAGCACACACTATATAGTGTCTGAATAAAACCTGTGAAATAGCCTGGCCTGTATGGCTCTGTGATTGAGCATCAACCTGTGAACCAAGCAGTCACAGTTCAGAGCACATGCCCAGTTCACCGGCTTGATCCCTAGTAGAGAGCATGCAAGAGGCAACCGATCAGATGGTTCTCTTATTGATATTTTTATCTCTCTCTCCTTCTCCCTTCCTCTCTGAAATCAATAAAAATATTTTTAAAAACCTCATGAAATAAATAGATGCTTAAATGATTGAGTGATCCAATAAAGAATAAATTATTAGATCTTGAGCTATGCTATTTGCTAGTCAGAATTTCCTATAAATGACAAAGAGTGACATGAACTGAGACTCAGTTTTCCAACAGGGAGGAAGGAGTATCACTGTAGCAAGGCACCACCATTGTCTTAGTTTTATATAAAACTTTGAAGACCCAAGTGCTATATGAATGCATGGCATGCTCACAAAATATCCTTGTTTTGGCCTCAGATGATGAAAATAAGTTAGATAAGCACTGTTAGAAATACAATGAGATGCTTAGGAAATGTGTAATGTCAATATCTCTTACAAAATTTCCAGTAGTCATTAAAAATATAAAAAGAAACAAGAGAAAAAATTTTTGTTAATCTTCACCTGAGGACAATTTTTCTATTGATTTTTGGATAAAGTGGAAGGGAGGGAGGGAGCAGAAGGAGAGAGAGAGAGAAAAAAAACATGAATGTGAAACAGACACATCAATTGGTTGCCTCCCTCACACACCCCGACTGGAGCTGGGGATGGAACCTGCAACCCAGGTACATGCCCTTGACCTGGAATCGAACTCATGGCCTATGATGCTCTAACCACTGAGAAACACTGACCAGGGCAGGAGAAAATAATTTTGATGAACAATGTCAAACCCATATAACCAAAAGATCATTTCCAGATATAATCAATGTAAAAAATTGAGACATTGCAAGACTTTAAAATTCAGTGTATATTTTAGTCACGGCACATCTTGATTCAAACTAGCCACATTTCAAGGACTCAATAGCCACACAGCGCCAGTGGCTGCCATATTGGACAGCAAATGGTTAGAAACATGTTTGCATTCATCTTATCAACTCTTTGGGTTTCTGGCGCCATTCATTTCCTCCCTCCCTCCTCCCCCATCCCATGATTCTTAATTATTTATACTAACATTATCAGAGTGGTTAGAGATGTAACATTTCTTACAAATCATTTTGGCAAGTGTGTAGGGCACAAATTCTAAAGTAAAATAAAAACAAAGCAGGTTTCAATCCCTATTTCACAGTTGAAGAGCTGACGTTGTGGGGTATCTATAGTCACATGACTAGTTAAGTCTCAGGACATAACTAAAACCCAGGTCATGGGACACTTCGCTTTCATATCACCTTCTCTTAGAAACCCAAGTACTTTCTAGCAGGGAAAACAGCTTGTTTCAGAGTTAAGCAATGCAGAAAAAGAACCTCTTGTTTCAATATGCTTGCCCAACTCCTACACAAAAGGCCAAATGGATCTCTGGGGTGACAAGGAGGTTAGGTCTCAAAAGGAAGTTATTTCCACAACTTGAAAGACATACTTGGTTCTCTTCCAAAGGCAGGAGAACCTTTAAAAATAAATCAATTCCTCATTTTAAGAACAACCATGTAGAACATGCATGCTGGATCAAA
Source organism: Myotis daubentonii (assembly GCF_963259705.1). Lineage (NCBI taxonomy): Eukaryota > Metazoa > Chordata > Mammalia > Chiroptera > Vespertilionidae > Myotis > Myotis daubentonii. The sequence goes on from NC_081850.1 coordinate 44,027,848, forward strand.
TGTCACGTCTGAGAAAATGTCACCATCAAAGCCAAGTACAGCAACCGAACCCCCCTCAAGCAGGATAAAATCTTATCGGAATTCATAAAAACCAGCTGTCCTCTCTGTTTTCACCGAGTCTAACCTTATGTAGTATTTCTTGTTTAAGTAAACATAAAAAACATTTACAGCAGAAGTCAGCAAACCAGATTCTTCTTTTTAAAAACTATTTTTTCCATTGGCTCCTCTCTTCCCAATTTTTACCTCTTACATGCCTCACTCTTATTTAATGAGTTTAGTCATATAAAAGTTTTAATGTTAGAAAATCTCTCTTTCTCTCTCTCTCTCATCGCTATTCCCCTACTCTCTCGCTCTTCCCACTCCCTTTCTGTCTTTTGTTTCTCTCCTGCTTCTCTTCCAATACCACCACTACCTCCACTTCCCCCTCCCACCCACTAAGAAGGAAAATAGGTCCATAAAATGTATTTAGCACTGCTACAAATCAGAAGATGTGAATTGTATTCTTTAGTTTTTAAAAGGATTAGTGTGATTGGTGTGAGAAATCTGAAATTGTTTTGTTTACTGCAGGATAGAGCAGATAAGTAAATATGTTGTTATTCTTTGGAACCAGGGTTGTTTTATGGGAGAAGAGAGATAAATATGGATTGAGGTGAGGTGGGGAAAATATGGTGTTGGAATTGCATTGGAAACTAATGATTAACATGCCTGTATGTACTTGTGTGTGTGTGTGTGTATGTGTGTGTATGTGCTTGAGTGTATATGTGTATTGTGTGTGCATGTATATTTGTGTATGTGAGTATATATACTATTCACTGAAAGGGTAAGACAGCCAGGTAGCAATTAGCTCACATGGCATCCAGGCCTTGGTTTCTGACAACAGTTCCCCTGTAAATGGAACCATGTGTCCTTGCAGAAATGGCTGTGTCTAAGACCAGGACGAGGGAAGTAAAAGTAGGTCTGAACTGCCTTGTGCCAGGAAGTAAGGAATACTCAAAGAGGAATGAAGGGCACAGAAGCAGCCTGAAGGGCCTTCTGGTGGCCAGTTTCTAGAATCAGGATGGTAATTAGGATAATATATTGAAATAAAAAGGAACACATAAGAATCTAATGAGGTATTTTTGGGGTCGTAAAATATGCACAGCACAAAATGTATCATCTTAACCATTTTTAAGGGCACAATTCAGTGGCATGAAGGATACTGACACTCTTGTGCGACCCTCACCTTCATCCATCTCCAGAACTTTTTCATCTTTGCAAACTGGAATTCTGTACCTATTAAACAATTACTTCCCATTCTTAATTCCCTCCAGCCCCTGACAACCACATTCTACTTTCTGTCTCTATGACTCTGACTACTCTACATACCTCGTAAAAGAGGAATCACACAATATTTGACCTTTTGTGTCTCATTTATTTCACACAGTATAATGTCTTCCAGGTTCATTCCATGTTGTAGCATGTGTCAGAATCTATTCCTTTTTAAGGCTGGATAATATTCCATTGTATTTACTGAATTTTGTTTACTCACTCATCTGTCGGTGGACATGTGGGTTATTCCCACCTTTGGCTATTGTGGATAATGCTGCTATGAATATGCGTGTACAAATATCTGTTTTAGTTTCTGCTTCCAATTCTTCTGAGTATATACCAAGAAATGGAATCACTGAGTAAAATGATAATTTTATGTTGAATCATTAGAGGTGTGGTGAATTTTGGAAAAAAAAATGGGGGGGAGGGGAAAGAAATACTTCCTCTACAGAAAATTACTAGTTAATAAATGTAAAAAATATAACCATTAAAAAATCATCATTTCCCCCATGCATGTAATAGATCCCATTGACATCAATCACCAGTGAATGCTAATGGGTGGAGAACAGGATGTTCACACCATGGCAAATGTCACCCTTCAGATCACTTATTAATTACAGAGAAAGGAACGTTTACAGTGGAGAGATCTAGCAGGAACCACGTTATCCAACTGGTCAAAACTTAGCATCAACAACAGGGGGACAAACTGGCAGTAATTGCCTCTTAACATGCCCAATGGGGAGGACACCACCACACAGTATTCTTTACTTTCTAATAACAGTTTTACTGAGATATAATTCACAGGCCACACACATAATTTACCACTCAAAGTGCACAATGCAATGTGTTTTTTTTTAGTATATTCACAGAATTGTGCAACCATCACTACAACAATTTTTAGAATATTTTCACCCCCCTCCTCGGGTTATGTGGGAGATCTGTTCCTACGGCACAACGAAACGCAATTTTCGCGGTAAGTCGGAACCCACCTACATAAGCACCTACGTCACTCACATGGAGCACACACACAGCAGTGATGAAGTGAAACGGTACAAAAATTTAAAAGATAACAATTCCTGACCTTTACTTGTGGTAAATAATAAAAAACATAAAGCACATATGTTCATACGTCAAAATGATGGGACTTTTTAAAAAAATAAATACTGTAAATGGGAGATGGCCACGTAACCCGAGGGCTGCCGACTCATTAGCAGTCAGTCCTCCTTTTCCCAAATTCCTCCAGCCCTAAGCAATCACCAGTCTCTCTCTTTCTCTGGATTTGCCTATTGCCAGACATTTCATATAAATGGAATTATAAAATACTTGGCTTTTTGCAACTGGCTCCTGTCATTGTACAACATACATGCATGTATCAGTACTTCATTCCTTTTTATTGCCAAATAATATTCCATTATATGGACATACCACATTTTATCCATTATTCAATCAATGGACATTTGTGTTATCTCCACTTTTCTTCTATTATGAATAATGCTGCTATGAACAGCATTTATTTACATGGTTTTTTGTGGACATGTTTTCACTTCTCTCAGGTATATAACTAGGAGAGGAATTGTTGGGTCCCCTGAAACTCTATTTTAACCTTTTAAGCAACTTCTTGACTCTTCTCCAAACTGGCTGCGCCATTTATAATCTGCGTGCAAAGTAGGAGGTTTCCTCCATAAACTATTCTTGCTGAGTGTTTAAATCTAATGAGAAAACAAAACTAGAACTCCTCTTTGTGGGGCATTTTATAAGAAAACTGGCCTGGACCCTTCAAAAATGTCAATGCCACTAGAGACAAAAATAAAATGGTAAGGGGGGGGGATGGTACAATTTAAAGGAGAATAAGGATAAAAACTAAATATAATGCAGTGTTCTTGGTTTGTTCCTGGAGTTTAAAAAAAAAAAAAAAAAGGGAATCTGTGCCCAAGCCGGTTAGAGCATTGGCCTGAGGAATGAAGAATGGTGGGTTTGATTTCAGTCAAGGGCAGGTACCTTGGTTGCAGGCTAGGTCCCTGGTTCGGACCAGGGCTTGTGTGGGAGGCAACCAATCGATGTGTCTCTCTCATTTCTGTCTCTCCCCCTCTCTTCCATTCTCTAAAAATAAATAAATAAATAAATAAATAAATAAATAAATAAATAAATAAATAAATAAAATATCCTGTGGTGAGGATTAAAAAGACAAAAAGAATCTGTAAAGGACATATTGGGGGCACATGGAGACATTTGAACTTGCATTTTCTATTGTATAATATTGTAGCTATAAAGTAAACTTTCCTGGGTGTGCTCATGGTACTCTTGGAGAATGCCTTTGTTTGGAGGAGACACTTCGTGAAGCATATAAGGGTGACATCATGATGTCTGCAGTGGACTTTTACTTACATAACGAAAAAGTAACAGGGAGGGACCTGGACAATATTATGCGAAGTGAAATAAGCCAGTCAAAGAAAGAAAAGCATCGCGTGACCTTATTTATATGTGGAATCTAATGAACAAAATAGATCCAAAGACATGGAAGCATGACGAATCTCAGAGGAAAAGGGAGTGGGGTAGGAAGAGACTAACCAAAGAACTTATATGCATAACCCATGGACATAGACAATAGCGCGGTGAAGGCCTGGGGAGGTTGGGCAGCGGGGTGGAGAGGGCAACGGGGGAAAAGGGGACATCTGTAATATTTTCAACAATTAAGATAAATTTACAAACAGAGAAAAATTAAGAGTGTGTGTGTGTGGGTGTGTGAGTGTGTGTGTGCGCACTTGCACACACTTGGCACATGTGCAAAAAGAGGAGAGATAGAGCTAGAAAGTATCACAAAATATTAGCAATTGGCTGAGGGTATATGAGTGTTCATGTGCTATTCTTTCAAGTTTTGAAATTTTTCTTTTTAAAAGTTGAGAGGAACAGTTATTTGAAGAATAAAGAAACAAACAAAAACATGCTAACCTGTAGAAAGCATGAATTAAAATGGGAGAGAACTTTTCAAATGCCGCCTCAATTTATGATCTCAACTTCTAACAAGCTGATGTTACAAAACTCAGAACCTCACTTGAAGACTCGGGTGTAGATCCATGCTAGAGTGACAGGAAACAACCCTCCTGAGATTCTCTCCAGTCCCCTAACTTGCCTTGAGCACATCATTCGGCCACTTTGGACTGCGGTTAGTTACCCATGGAGAGATCTGGGTTAACCTAGAGAGTTGAGGGTTCCTTCAGGCTCTGAAATACTGATCTGCAATCCTACTTTTTGAGTGGGATTAAGGATGAATCTCTGTATATATTCTCATTGAGGTGACGCTTTAGGGCTTCTGCTTCACAGAACTTTAGATGAGATGAGTAATTTATTTCAATACTAACCAAGAATTGTTGGTCATATTTAAACAGATGAGCCTGAACAGGGTGGGAAGAACCCGCGGTTCCTATGCCAACGCACTCTGCCCTCAGATGGGTCCCAGTCAGTGGCCTCTGGGCATCTCACCAAGGAGCAAACCTCCACCCATGACCCAAGATGCCCCTGGGATAGCCAGGGAGACAGAGAAGGAATGTTCCCTTTGGCCCTTTCTATATCAGGCTCCTAGGATATAATTAGGAGGCAGCTCTCAGAACAGATGTGTAGGGAGTTAGGTTGGAAGTATCCAGGGGGAGGGGGAAGGAGTGAGGAGGCATCTTGTCCGGAGGTGTTCTAGGATGCTAAGATTATCTGATAAATGATGAAGCAGCCCAGACAGCCTTTGGGGAAAAGGACAGATCCTCTCAGAACTAGCCAAAGTCAGGAAGGGGCCAAAGTGTCTCCATATTAGAACTGACCAGTAGATTTGAATCTCAGGGTCCAAGGTCCCAGGGCACAGACATTTTCTCATCTCAAAAATATTTTTTTTTAAGTCAGGAGGGAATAGAGGTTTTAAAAAACCTCCTCAAGATGATCATAATCATGAAACTCCAGAATGCCCTTTCTTTATTATCCTCCAACTCTAAGATAAGTCCTTCATTTCTCTATAGTTCGGAAATTTAAAAGCCATTTAATCCAGTGCCCTCATTTATGAACAAGGAAGCAAGTTCAGAGAGGGCCAGGAATTTGCCCAAGTTATCCAGCTCACCAGCCACTAAGGCACTGTTCCGACCCCTGCTCTGCTCACCAGACCAGGCCTCACTCTGAGAACCCACGTGCCAGTCCAACTGTTTCTGAAGTTGCACAGAGATCAGAAGACGTGCCATTCTCCACACGGGTCCTGAGAACCAGGGCCCACCCCTCACTGAGACAGAGAATTTGGACGTGCAACCTGAGGGTAGGTAGGAGAGATCGTGATCGCATCACTCTTCTTTCTCCTCCTATATTTATTTTTATTTTTAAAATATATTTGTATTGATTTCAGAGAGGAAGGGAGAGGGAAAGAGAGATAGAAACATCAACGATGAGAGAAAATCATTGATGGATGCCTCCTGCACAGCCCACATTGGGGATCGAACCTGTAACCCAGGCATGTGCCCTGACTGGGAATCGAACCACAATCTCCTGGTTCTTAGGTCAACAAAATCAACCACTGAGCAACACCAGCTGGGTGTCCTCCTGTGTTTTCCCCAACTGAATGAAACCAAACTTGTGAGCAGGTCTGGAAGTCTGAATAAATTGGGGGTGTGACAAGTTAAAACATAACTGCACTTGAGACATAATCCAGGCAGAATATCAAAGCTAAATGAGTCCCACTTACACCAGCATTAGAACATGCCCTTCAGGTTGTACTTGATCTTTCCTGACTCTCTGGCACTGGTTCGAAGGTCACTGCCATGTTTTGTTTGTTTCAACTTGCAAAATAAATTCAAAATCATCTCTGGCTTGTTTACTTCTCTCCTCTAGGGAAATAAAAAAAAATTAAAAATATTCTCCATGCAACTGTTTCAAATCCACTTAAAAGAAAGCTCTTCAATCCTCAAACTTCACCCAGCAGATGCACAATCCTGATATTCCTGGGGGTTTTCATTGCCTGGCTTGTGTGTGTGTAAATATTGATAAGAGATAATACCGACAGTGTGTGAGCAGGCTGAAGCCCAGCCAGGGAGAAAGTAATTATTTGAAAGGGGCCAGGACCCGAGATTTTGAGAAAGAGAGCCCTCCTTTCATATAATTTACTGCTTTTATAACCCAACCTTTAAAGGAAGATCTAAGACCTCCCACTGCACATGCCTTATCTTCCCCATAGAGAAACCTGAAGCGCAGGTGTTAACAGCCAGGCCTGGGGAGTCAGGCAGCCGGGCTCTGTTTCCCAGGTACCTTAACCCCAATAAGCCTCAGTTTCCACACACTGACAGTATCCACACTGAAGAAGTGCTGAGGATACAACGATAGCTCTTCAAAAAAGCCTGACAGATTCACACTCATCTCAGTGCCTGCCCTCAGGCATGGGTAGCGATGGCGTGGGATAAGTGCTATGACCCAGGTGACACAGGACGCTCTCCAAGTGGAGGCATGTCAGCTGAGTAACACTCTGCCCTCTGCCCTCTGCCCCCAACCCTGTCTATGCTATTAGAGCCCTGCCCTGGGGGTGAGGCCGGGGGTCTTGCTGACCTGACAGTGACTTCATGGGTAAGTCGGTCACCTTCTAAGTATTCATTAGAAAGGTCACAGGGCTTAGTGATGAGCCACATTCTCCACCCTTAGCTTTAGACAAGCAAACATGATATTTTGGTCACCATATGCCTTACTCCTTTGTCTGATTTCTCAATTATTTTACAACTAGATTGCTGAGTTGTAGCACAATTCCTTGACTCTCTCTTCTAACTAATAAGCCAGCCATTCTTCCTTATAGCCCTGTTTTTTTTTTGGTCCCGTGGGGTTCCAAAGCAGCCTCCTGGTGACTCAGCTTAGGAGGAGTCATCACCACTGACTTAACTTGCACAGGACATTAGCTGCTCCCCAAACACATCCCAGGAGCTGATCCGGCCAACCCCATGTTTCCTCCACGGCTTCTGAGCCCCATGACTATGCCAGGCTTCCTGCTTATCTCAGAAGCAGTAGTTCCAATTGCCAAGTGTTTCTTTGGAAAAAGAAAAACATGGCCCTGTAGACTCTCTGTTCCTTTTTGCCTGGTGTCACAATCCCAAAGGTAAGAAAACAAACACGTATCATGTGCAAGAACAGCTTAGCAATCCTCCAAGGTTGTGACTATCACCCTGGCACAAAGCCCTCAGGCAGCTTTGAATTGAGGATGTTATGTTCACACAAGGTTTGAATGTGACTTCACTAACAATTAAGGAGCCCACAAGGATACAGAGAGGAACAGGACATGATTTCCAATCTCCAAGAACTCCTGGTCTGAAGTGGGAGTGATGCATAAATAATTACAATGTAATATGCTCCATGCAAGGTATTATAGGTACACTGGAAAGAGTGCCTAACCCCACAGGGGTTGGAAAAGGGAGGTTGGCACAGAAAGTCTGCTACAGTCCTGGAAGCCGTGTTTAAGATAAATAGATGAAGTTGGCTATGTATGAGTGTCAGGATATTCAAACAGATGAGACATATGAGCAAACAGAGAGGTACGGGCGGTGCCAGAACCACAGTCCAATAGGGAGGGCAAAGGAGGCTGGAGAGTATGTCAGAGGCAGGTTCAGGAAAGGCCACAGGTGGCCCTCAGATCACCTGTTGGGTTCATTTTTTAAAAATCAGATTCTTTTGTCCCAGAAGTTGGCTCTTCAGTAGATAGGCTTTTGGCAAATTACCTGCATCCATGTCAGGAGCTGGTGCTGCAAAGGTGCATAAAAGCTACATGTCCTTGGCCTTCATGGACCTTTCAGTGTCTGTCTCTGTCTCTCTCTCTCTCTCTCTCTCTCTCTCTCTCTCTCTCTCTCTCTCATCAAAAAATAAAAAGAAGGCAGAGAGCCTAGAGGCTAAAATACCAGCAGACTCGTTCCTATCATCCTCAACCTTTTTGCAACTAATTCCACCTTAACTATTTAAATGATTAAAAGACTTGAAGTGTCTTTTATTTCTAAAAGAGAATCTTGACAAACTTTCTACATATTTCTACCCTTAATAAGTTACACAGTCACACACAAAAGCAAACAATTTCCTAACCAGATCTTGTAAATGGTGAACTTAAAACAAATTTTTACGTCTAATTACAGATAGGAAAGTGCCAAAATATTTTAATTTAGGGGAAATACAAAGCACAATACCAATGTGAAAGCTATTTCACATTCATTTAGATAAGTCTTAATTAAACATGACAGAGTTTTTTAAGTGTCGGAAATCAAGATGAAGTATATGAGATACAATGTCTCAAAACATTTGAGCTTCCAAAAAGAAGTGTCAATGAAGAAAAAAAAAAGGAAAGCTTATTGTTATGCTTTCTAATGAATATGGCTTTTACTCTAAAAGTAGATTTACTGAAAAACACACCCATCGTGTGTGCAGAGGCAGGCGCGCGCACACACGCACACGTTTAACAATTTGTTTCTGTTGGATTAGTTGCTGTATCCCATTTGAGTCCCCAGCTTTAAAAAAAAAAATCTTTAACTACAGAGAGGATGCTTTCTAGAATGTTTGCCTAGGATACTATTGCAGAGCTAACCAATTAATGAGAAACTCTACCTTTAAATTCAATAATACCAGATGAATACATGATTCCCTTGGCAGGATTCCAAAACAAACCTGGAGGGTAATCTACCTCTTGGCACAAGTCAGCGAGGTAACTAGGTGCTCAGAGCAGGCAGAGCTAAGGGGGCAGGGCTAAGGGGGACAGGGCCGGGGGGGGGGGCACAGAGCAGCACTGACACACCTGTCACCTCTCTACCTTCAGAAAATGAGAGGCCAGCTTTACCAGGAGGAGAAAGCAAACTGTGAAGGACTTCAGATCTCACAAGAACTTTACTAGCATCATAATTATGATTCTAGCTTTTATTAAAGAGCTTTGAATCATGAGGGTCTTTCACATGTTCCCCATTATATTTTAAGATAGCAGCAAAATAGGATGGAATTTAAAAGACTCAAGGCAATCATTCCACATATGTGGGACAGATGGGTCGATGTTCACATAGACTGATGGTCACACTAGTTTCTGGACTGTCTGTAACTTTGTGAAATTTCCTCCTTTTGCCAGATTTGTAAAAGCATTTCTTTGGAAATGGTAGGATGTGCTAGCCTTGAGGTAGGGGAAGAAATTTATATTTCAATGGTCAAGTAACTTCCTCTCTCTCAAGTCAGGCTCAGTGGGAGTGGGTGGTCAGATTTACTTCTGATAATGATTAAGGAGAAAACCGGTTCTTTCTCCTTTACATTTTTTTTTTTTTTTGCCATTTTCCAAAATCTTACATCTCAAGCTCTGATTATAGCAACTTTTACACTACAGTGAACACTGATTAATCAGAGAACGAGTGGGATAAGTAAAAATGCTCCAACCTGGGATGTTGGTGGAGAATTTTGTTGCTGTTGTGACACTAGCTGGTACTCCAAGTTCTTAGTAACACGGCTTCACCATCCAATGGGGCACGGGAAGAAAGAGCCCAAGTTGAGCATCTGCCAGAGGACCAGCACCCTGGGCTCCCGCCAACGTCTGAACATGGGCCTCCCTAGTCCCAGGGGCTCTTAGAGAATCTGACTTTTCAAACTGGATGAGGAAGGAGGACTGAAAAATATATTCAAACAGATGTTTACAAAATTAGAAAAGAAGAGTTCATCTTAAAATACTTGAAGCCCTGAGAAACTCTTCGACAGAAAGTGACATCCATCGACTCCTTTCACTTCTCTGGGCTCGGTTTCCTCACATGAGTGTTTAATAGACTGTCCGGAGCTTCAGCCTCTTGCTTCCTGAGAATGAACAGTTAAGCTGGAAGAGTCATATATACACAGATGGGACATTATCAGAGCTCTCTTGGGCGTTAAAAAATGTTATCCTCTGTGATCCTGCCCCATATATACTAGACTTGATTGCTTAATTGTCAAGGTGGACACTTGATGTTTAAGTTTTATACTTGGTAAGCTACTGTCTTGATAGATAAAAATACCTTTGGTGGAAGGAAGGGACATTTGTAATACTTTCAAATACTTCTAGAAACACTGAATTCCAATTTGCAGTAGAATGGTAGGCAAATAATTGTTTAATTATTAACTTTCCTTTTAACAATATTTTTGTGAGGACCCTTTGCAATCAAATTTGTGTAACATATGCAAATGTGATGTGACTCCGGTATCATAAAGAGCTCCTAAAAGCATCTTCATGGGGGCTGCTGCCCGAGAGCCCATACAGACCTAATTCTTTTTTCTGGGGCCCACTGAACAGAGAGCTAAAAGTCTTCTGAGAAGCTGGGCAGGCTGTCCTTTACTCTTAGGAATTTCTGAATCTAAATCATCCAGGCAGATTCCGCAGAACCTTTAAGGAATCAGAAAGATTTGCTTATAGGACAGCTCTAGAATGAGAATTTTCCAAGTTGGAGACACTACAAACAGCAAAAATATGAGGCTCTTCGGATTTCAATGAAATCATCACTAGTGAGAGCGAGTTATAAGCTAACTCAAATGTAGGAGCCTTCCCACTGAGCACATGCCTTTGTAATATTTATTCACAAAGTCATAAGTTCTAATGTGCTCATACAGCACTCCTGAGAGACATTCCTAAGTGAGGCTTACCAACAAATACATAGGAATCATTTCTTTACAAATAAAAGATGGCAAAACAGAAGAAAATATTCTTCAAGGCTCTACCTTTGTTTTGTTTTGTTAATCTTTACCCTAGGATATTTTTCCATTAATTTTTAGAGAGAGTGGAAGGGGGGGGGGAGAGAGAAACATCAATGTGAGAGAGACACATGGATTGGTTGGCTCCCACAAGGGATTAAACCTGCAACCAAGATACACGCCTTTGACTGGGAATCCAACCTGTGAGCCGACACTCTACCACTGAGCAACATCAGCCAGGGCAAGGCTCAATCTTAATTGGAAAAAATATGTTGGTTAAAAAACAAATGCTGAACTAACCTTCTGATAATTTTTCTTTCATAAGCAGCCTGTCTGTAATAGGCAAAGACTTTAAACAACTTAGCTGAGCAATAATCTTGCAAACATTTAAAGAAAAAAATCACTCTTCATTTCCTTATATATTCTGTTAAGAAAGTGTTCCCAGCTCCAAAAAAATCAATAAATAAATACATAAAAGATAATCAAACGAAATTCTTAGCAAAGAATTATTGAGGGAAGCAATACACCACTAAAAATGAAACCCAAGGAAGACTTTGTTCAACCCTGTCCTCACTAATCAACTGTTTCAAGAAAACATTAATTTTATCATTTGATGACTTAAATGAGTACGGTACTTTGCTATAGTTCCATGTTTAGTCATCAGTTTTAGCCCACAGAGAAAATTATTCAGAAAACAATAGAGAAGGAATGGATGAAAATGACCTAAACAATGAGTCCATTTTGGCTTTTGAACTTGCCCCAATAATAACCTTGTATTTCTTGAGTGCCGTTTAATTTGTAAAGCACTTCCTTTTGCCCATGTTGGCTTATGAAGTAGACAGAGCATGTGTGGGCTGCACTGACCAGGTGGAGAAATGCAAAGACCAGGGATGTTTTATGGCTTCCCCTAGGACTAGGGTGGGCACCTCCAGCCCACAGACTTAATGTGCTTGTGGCCTGTTTTTGTCCGGACCATGAGTTAAGAGCGGCTTTTACATTTTGCCAATAGAGTTTACAAGCCAGTCCCATTCCTTTGTTTATGCATGGCCAATGGCTGCTTTTGCACTACAATGGCTGAGTCGAACAGTTGCCAGAGAGACTGTATAGCCCTCAAAGCCAAAAATATTTCCTCTCTGGCCCTTTACAGAAAAAAGTTTGCTGACTCCTGCCTGAGACCCACAGGGGAGCCATGAGCAGAGCCCAGATTTTTAGGAACCCATCCAATGTTCTTTCCACTCAATCTTTTGCCTTTCCTTAGGCCATTTCAGCATGTGGTTCATCCCAGGCATATGTCTGAGGGTTAAGAGGAAGTTTATGAGGCATGAAAGTAGGTACTTAAAGCAGAAAGAAAGGAGGCATTGAGAATGGAGCCAGATACATAAGTGAAGAGGACACAGGACTTGCTTCCTAGTTTCACAGGTCTGTGGAAGGAGAGGAATTCTGCTCCAGAATGGACCAAATCCAGAATCCATATTCCAATATGCCATATAACTGACATACACCCATACCTGATTTAGATGATTTAAATGATGAGATTTAGGGCCTTGTGAGTTGATATTTACATTAGCTATGAGACAGAGTTGATGCTGGAATGGATTAAGACTTTGAGGATTATTGGAATAGGGGAAATATATTTTGCTTGTGGGATGGATATGAATGGAGGCAGACTCTACTGAGTTGAATAGCATCCCTCTGAAATTCATGCAAACCCTAACCTCAGAAAGTAACTGTCTTTGTAGATGTAACCCAGTTACATCCAATGACTGGCATCCTTATAAGAAGAAGAAATTTGGACACGGACAGAACACAGAGACACACACAGGGGAGAACTCTGTGAAGATAGGCAGAGACTGGAAAGGACATCAAAGGTCGCCAGCAAGGACCAGAGGCTAGAAGACAAGCATGGAACAGAGTTTCCCTTACAGTCTCCCGTCGAACCAATCAACCTTAATTTCGGACTTCTAGCCTTCAGACCTGATGCCACATAAATTTCTCTTCTAAGCCACCCAGTTTGAGGTCTTTTGTTACAGCAGCTGTGGGAAACTAACAGATTAGTAGGCAAGTGGACATGGCCGGGTGAAAAAGAAGATCAAGAGAAAAGTTCCCTCTTTTCCATTTGCAACAGCGTAGATGGACCCGGAGAGCACTGTGCTAAGTGAAATAGGCAGTCAGAGAAAGGTAAGTATCACATGATCTCACTCATACGTGGATTCTAATGAACAAAATAAACTGATGAACAAAATAGACCCAGAGACATAGAGGCATGGAACAGACTGACGAAGGAAGGTGGGGCGGATGGGTGGGCAGAGATTAAGCAGAAAATTTACATGCATAAGACAATAGACAATAGTGTGACAAAGGACCGGGAGGGGCAGGTGTGGGGTGGAAGAGGTCAATGGGAAAAAAAGGGGGGGACATCTGTAATACTTTCAACATAATTTCAACAATAAAGATAATTTTAAAAAAAAAAAAAGAGAAAAGGAGAAAGTGGTAGAATGTCAAACCCCATAAAACCTTTTTGTTCAAAACATAAACTCAGAGTAGCACCAGAAGACCTTGAGGAAAAACAAAACAAAGCAAAAACCCAGAGACCTTGATTACTAAGTCTGATTGGGTTTTACAAACATGTTGCCAAGGTAAGCAGAACTGACATACACTTAAGCATTTTCTTCCCAATAGGTCTGTTTACAAATCCACCCCTAAATTCCAAGCTTGCCCCGGTCACCCTACTATGACCGAGAAACCAAATACATGTTAGAACAGAAAAATAAACAAACAAACAGAAAACTAAACCACAAGAATATTCCTGACATACCTCTTCTGATTCTAAATTTTCACAGATGGCCTAATTTTTAAATACCTAATGGCCTAATCTTTAAAAAAGAATGGGATAGGTTCAAAAGATAGAAAGCGTGTACTCAAAACCAATGTGCAAAAGAATCATCAGAGTCACTTCCAGAATCTCCCAATGGCTCGGCATGCACCTCTCACATTACTTGGCACCACATATAGTAAAGGCTAATCCCCCCTCAACACACACACTTTTCAGTATAACACTGTTGAAAGTTGAAGCTATAGACAAAATACATTCCTTCAAGACTGCAAGGAAATGGTGGTAGACATGAATTTACAGACACAGTGTAAAAGTAAGTCTAAGATTTGGTGCATGCTGTGTTTTTCTATGTAATCCAGTCACTGAGAAATAAAAAGTTTGGACTAATAGCTTTGAAAGTCTTTTAATAATCTATAATAATACAAGTGTAATATGCAAATTGACCGAATGACCAAACAGCAGAATTACCATCAGGATGACCACGCTATGACACACACTGGCGCCAGGCCAGCCAAGGCAGGTGCGACGCGATTGGTAAGGGGGCCTGGCATCGCCCCATGATCGCCCTGCAGAGGGAGGCCCAGGCCACCAGCCGGGGAAGCAATCAATGGGGAGGGGGTGGGCCTCCGTGATTGCGGAGCCCCGGTGAGTGGGGCCTCCCTCTGCTGGGCTATCGATGGCGGAGCCCCCGCGATTGATTGCCCCACAGAGGGAGGCCCAGGCTAGCCAAGCCATCGCACTCCACGCCTGTTGCCCACACTGGGAGGCGACTGGTGGCGGGGTGGGGGGGGGGAGAGAGAAGGAGGGCAGTGCAAGCAGCAGCGAGGGCGGGGCCAGCTGCCGGCAGCTGGGGGAAGGAAAGCCCCCATAGGCCCTGATCGCGGGCCAGGCCTAGGGACCTTTCTTTCCCAAGGGGTTCCAGATTGCAATAGGGTACAGGCTGGGCTGAGGGACCCCTCCCCTTACCCCCCCCCGGCACAAAGTTTGCCTCTCGTATATATATATGAAGCACATATGAACACAGGTGCCACCAGTTCATGAGAAAGCTGTCCTTGGGATCTATACTAAAGCCCACTCAATTCTGGCTTTTTAGCAGCTATATTTCTTTTTAATAGACCCCCAAGACTCATCTTAGAGTTTTTCTTTTTATCATCACATCATGTAGTAATTTGGTATGATTTTAAATAAACTCTATTTCTAATCCAGATCCCTAATGAACTCAGACATAGTATTGTCCAATGAATTTGCATTCCAATATACCACATAAAATGTTGTCTCCTCCTCCCATCATCCTGCCCTTTATTCCCCATGGTCTTACACAGATTTGTGTTTTAAATGACCAGTGGTGATATGAAAAAGCCAATGAGAGCTTGATACCAATACTGTATCAGGGCCCGCTGCTGGCTGGGATATAAGCATCACTCACATAAGCTATCATTTAACTCCCAAGAAGGGCTAGCTCCCAAAATAAACAAACAAAACCCACTGCTTTCTCTGAGTAGTTTACAGGGCCTTAGTGAAAATATTTCCTAAGACTGGGAATTCTTCAAAAAGTTGGCCCTTATAAACCCAAGGTCTCCATTGCTCCACTGAAAAACTAACTGGGTATCTTAGCTGAAGGAGAAAATGCATATGCCTTCCTGTTCTCAGTGCCTGAAATAAGCAAATTAAACAACTGCCCACATTTATGAATCCCCGCACAGGGGCAGCCCCACACTATTGCCGTGCTAGAACTCCAGCATAAAGAAGACCACAGGCATCACACGTCTCTGGAGTTTGAGCTCAAGAGCTTCATTTGGCCTCTCACCAAAACACCCAGTAAATCTTTTTGTTCAGAAACATCTGCTGACCGGAGTAGGAAAGCAAGCCGTCACAAACAGGGCAACGCCCCGCAAGTGCTGTACCTTATTCTGCTCACACAGGTACTGTATCCTCAGGGTGTCCATGGCTCTGATCATGGCTTGCATGGCGGTGAATATGTTCTGGTAAACCAGCTTCGTGAACCCCTTTCTGTCTTCATCGCTGTAACCAGACCCATGGATAATTCTCATCTGCTTGATAAAGGTGCTTTTGCCACTTTCACCAGTTCCTAGTGGACAAAACAAGAGAAAAACCCCGTCAGCAGTCTTTAAAAGGAACACATTGAGAAAGTCAGGACATCCTGGCCCGGTTGGTCCATATCATGATTAATGGGCTGACGGGGATGAACTTGGAAAAGGCTTGTTGAATGCTGATGTAGGGTAGTACCATCCTAAATCCTGGGCAGAGCAGTCTTTACCCTGTACTTTAGAAGGCTTTAAATCAATTGATCAATCAATTCATTCATCAATCAGTCTCTCTCTCTACCTACATACACACACACACACACACACACACACACAAATTTATAAGGACACGTGAGTATCTGTGTCACTTAAGAATAATCTTAAACATCAGCTCTCATGATTAACATTGTTTAGGCCCCAGGGAATTGCTGCCCCACATCCCTTCCCGTAAGTCCTCAGAGCTGTTCTAAATGAGATCGTTCCACCAGCAGGTGAGGGCATGAAGGGAGAGGGGTGGAGACGGGGGTCTCTCTGCAATGACAGCTGTGACTGGGACCATGGGGACCAGTAAAGTCAAACTGAGGATCTAAGTTGAGTTTCCTCTCTGGTTCTAAACAGAAACTCAAACCTTGGACCTTGAGTATAATCATTTATTCTGTTTCAAGTATAAGAAACAAGAAATATGACTTTTAGAATGAAAAGTATTGGTGGCTGGAGGATTGGGTGACTTAGCTTTTACAACCCACCTAATTATGCCTTAGAATATATGGTTTGGGTCGGTAGCACAGGTCCACTCTACTCTGTTTGTCTTTTTTATGAGGACTTTCTCCTCCACTCCCCCACAAAAGCAACATGATGGTGGGGGCTCCTCCAGGGCCTGAAAAACTGCAGAGAGGGAGGCAATGTGAGCCCGCAACCTGGGAGCAGCTTTTGATTGGTGACCCCTGCTGTCAGCTTACGAAGGGCCTCATGAAGAGGCCACAAGGAGAATGGGGGAGGTAAAGATGGGGGTAAGAGGACCACAGCCCAGAAGGATTTTTGCTGTTAAACACAGATGAGGAAAAGAATATGATTACAATTTTGTTTCTAGATTCTGTTCCAAATATAAATAAGGCGAATGGCTCGTCTCCATTTACTTTTTGCTTCATGGTTTTTGTATTTGCAGGGGAAAAGAACAATGGTTGTAAGTACTTGTAAGATTTCACGAAGAGCCTGCTCCATTTGACATTCTTGCTTAGCGTCATCCTACCGCACTGTCCTCTTCAATAAAATCAGCAAGTTAGTCCTGGCTGGTGCAATGTGCTTCTCAGGTAAGACTGGGCTACTCTCCTGAGTCTCTCGCTATAAAGCTCTGCCCAGGATCCTCTGGTCCCCCAGCCTCTTCAACTGATTTCCTATTCCAGAGTAGAGGCTCAATAAGCGATTAAGCTGAACACACACAGCTTGCTACTCTGTGTGGTTGGCATATACCCATAAAGTGTGACTATTTTAGGTAAAGCTCACCTCCACCAGCTCCCTGCTCTCTGTGGGTGACGGGTGTGCACCTTTGGCCTGGCAGGCCTAGGGCTGGCCTAGAAGACGCTTGCTCTTGGCATCGGTGTTTCCCCAAACTCTGTCAATTGTGATGTCTACCATATTCATATACCACCTTTATGGTTATTTAACATTTTTGCATTTTTTATTGTTTTATTGCTTAAAGTATTATAAAGGGTATTACATATGTCTCCTTTTTCCCCCCGCCCTTGACAATCCCCTGGCCTCCCCTACCCCCCAGTGTCTTATGTCCATTGGTTATGCTTATATGCATGCATGTAAGTCCTTCAGTTGATCTCTCACCCCCGCTTCTGCCCCCCTACTCTCCCGGCCTTCCCGCCTCAAACAGATTGTCAAACTGCATTTTTTATTTAAATAAGCTTTTATGAAGGGAGACATGCATGTCATAAATGAAAAGCCAGTTATCACATGCCATGACTAATCAAATTAAATATATTATTAATAGGTAAATAAGACTTCAGTGAAATTCCAACTAAACACATCTTGTCTAGCACCAGTGATGTAGGTGTCATAGTTTGGAAAGCGGTACACACAAATTAGTGTCCTCATTACATGGAATTTCCCCTTCTACATCCCATCCATAAAGGAACTTCCCCTGGAGGCTTCTTCAATCTAACTACGTTCTCACCCAGAAAAAACTGAGGGTTGAAACTCATGTCATTGTAAAAGGGCCAACAAAATGTCTTCACACTCAAATTCTAAACTCGTTCTGAAATTTGAGAAAGCAATATGACAGCTTAATTTTAAATACACAGAAAGGCTCATGAAAAAAAAAAAAGCTGCTTTTTTTTTTTTTTTTAGGAGGCAGGAGGGAACAGAGGCCAAAGCAAAATAAATCCTTTCCAAGTGATAGCCCAAGGACATCTAAACAAAAAGCCAATTGTTCTCAAGTTTACCTACAATCTTCAGTAAAGCCCGTCTCCCTGAGGCCCAAGGCCAATAGCTGAGAAGGCTTCTGAGATGGGCAGAGCCATCTTCAGTGGCGGGGGATGTGTTCTAACATCTGCGAGAAGTCACTGTTTTCTAGCTCAGTGTTACAGAGTATAAGCAGAACAAAATGTAAATCCGAATAAAAATAAGAACACAATTCCGGACATTGGTCACGTGGCCTAAATGATCTGTGAGACCAGTGGGCTTAGAAGAGGTCTGGACACACTGAGGTGGCCCACAAGCCAGGATCCTATTTCTCTTGTTCCCTGGAATCGATGGAGCCTGAAACAACACACAGCAGAAACCTAATACATATTTGTGAATGGATATTTGTTGACTAAGATGACCAGAATGATTACTGTTTTGGAAAGCAATAGGATGAGTGGGCCTTCTTGGCTCAGGGGAGGCCCAGCATTGATTGGATAAATCTGAGCATACAAAGCTACCTCACCCAGAAGCAGGCACCCTGCCACCTGCCCTTTCTGATAACACTTAGGACCCAGTGCCAGCCCCTGGGGAGGCAGGCTCCGGTTCCATATCAGGGTTTCCTGGGAGTGGAGATAGATGAATTAATTCCTTATGAAATCTTTAAGCTGGAGGGCTGAGAGGGATTTTGCTCAGCTCCTTCTAACTTCAGCTGATGCTGGGCAGCAGCCACCCCACATAGTGAGAGCTTCTGCACTGTGAGTGCTGCAATCTTGGAACTTGTTATTCTAGAGATACTGATTTACAAGAGAATCTGGCCAACATTGGGGAAAATTCCAAGTGATTCACTGCTGCCATGGTCGGAATGTTTGTGTTCCCCACACCCCCAAATTCAACCTAATGAATTGAAAACCTAATACCCAAAGTGATGGTACTAAGGGCCTTTGGGTGGTGATTAGGTCATAAGGGTGGAACCCTCATGAATGGGATTAGTGCCCTTATGAAAGAGAACCCAGAGAGCTCCCTTGCCCCTTCCATCATGTGACCATACAAGGAAAAGTCTGCAATGTGGAAGGAAGTGCTCATCAGAATCCAACCTTGATGGCACCTGACCTTCAACTTCCAGCTTCCAGAATGTGAGAAATAATTTTCTGCTGTTTTTTCTCCCAGTCTGGAGGTTAGAAGTTGGGAGTCAGGTGCCACCAAGGTTGAGTTCTGATGAATAACCAGCCTGTGGTGTTTTGTTATTCCAGCTGGATGGGTAAGATACCTACATAAGTACAATCCAATGGAGGGAGGGATACTCAATAAAAATGCAGATTCTTGGCTCCTCCTCAGTTCAAGCCTGACTGGTCCTTGCAGGAGCTGGGGAATATGAATTGTAACCAGCACTCCAGAGTTTTTTGTTTGTTTGTTGATTGATTGATTGATTTTAGAGAGGAAGAGACAAGGGAGGGAGGTAGAAATATCAATGAGAGAAACATCAATCAGCTGCCTCCTGCATGCCCCCTACTGGGAATTGAGCCTATAGCTCAGGCATGTGCCCTGACTGGGTATTGAACTGGCAACCTCTTGGTGTATGGAACTCTGCTCACCCAACTGGGCCACACCAGCCAGGGCACTCCGGGGGTTTTGATGCACCCAGTTCACGGATTGGTTAGGAAGCACTTCTCCAGGGCTCTTCTGAGGGGAACATCTGCTAATAAAATTTACCTGGGACTGAAATGCTCAAGGTTTTACATCATGTTCAGTTTAGCTGATGGGTTTTTATACCAAGTTCCAATTTCATTTCTGCATGAATAAAATATCCCCATGTGAGCTCTGTTTTTCCAGAGGAAAAACATTTCTAAATCTCCATAATGATTTACTTATTCCAGCCAGCCCTGCTTCTGCCCAGCTCCTATGTCACATCACAACCATACCACCTTCCCCAGCTTCTGTGGTTGCAAACAGAGGAGGTGCTATTTTTTTACCATAAAAGAAGTAGCAATATCCTAGGCAACTCAGAACTGTAAACAACTGAAGACAGGATTCACGGCTGCTCTCTCAACAAAAGCGATGACTACAAAGCTTTTGAACAAGGAGAGAAAGCTGAAAAATTGAAAAATTAAGTGATGAGGCTCAACAAACAGTATGAGATTTTTTTTAAAAAAAGTAATAAAATAATGGAGCAAAATTCAAAAGATGCTGTCTTATATTTGATAATCTACTTGTTTCATTAACCTGCACAATCATCTTTATTGACTAACCAATAACAGTGGCAATTCCAAGTATTTCCCTCCACTTTCTGCAATCTTTGGGCATTATTGGATTTTATTTGGACCTTATTGATCAATAAATTATTTTCAAGTCCAAAGTTAATTTCTGATATCAGGCAAAGCCAAAAGGTTAAGCTGACATATAAGTTCCTGTACCAGACAAAGCCAAAAGGTCATGTTAATATTTTATCACAAAGAATTTTTAAAATATCTATTTTGTATTGATTTCAGAGAGGAAGGGAAAGGAAGAGAGAGAAACATCAATGATGAGAGAGAATCATCGATCAGCTGCCTCCTGCCAGTCCCCTACTGGGTATTGAGTCCACAGCCCAACCTGGGTATGTGCCCTGACCAGGAATCGAACTGTGACCTCTGGTTCATAGGTCAACACTCAACCATTGAGCCACACTGGCCAGCACAAAGGATTTTTGAATAACTGTTTTTCTATTTGGAAAACACAAAATAATGTATTTCTCATATTTTCCATAAGTGTATTTAAAAGTTCAAATGCAAGACAAGGCTAATTTTTACTCTAAATTAATTTGAGCTATTACCTATACAATCAAATATTCTGTAACTTGCTATAAATGTGATATTCTTTAAAAATCCAATACAAATATTTAGCTGAGTGCTAACTACTAGCTGCTTTATATCAGGAAGCAGTTGTCATTGACTGATATGCAACTCTTCTATATAGTCACATCACCCAGAGATTTTTGTTATTTGCTAAACATTACAACTGAGTCTTCCATAAAGAATTACACAAGTTTGCTCATTCTATGTCAATAGCTCATCTGTATAAGAGTCTAGAAAAGTAGCAAAATATACAGAATCTTAAGACTCAAGTACTTGTTAGTGACAAAACTTTATTTTGGAAAAAGTCTTGAACATCAATTACTTTTCCTTTAAAATGAATAAGCCACACAAAGGATAGGAAAAAACTATTTCAATAAGCTCTCTGGCTTATGGCTAAAATATTAGTGATTCCTTGAGAAGTACAATTCATCTTACTTGTAAGGAAGGTCACAAGATCACTTTCTGCTCTCCGACTCTGACTTATACGTATTTTACTTTCCGAAAAGACAATAGTAAGCATTTTCATAAATGGTTCCAGAATCTTCCACAGCTCACTACTCCTAAAAATGAGTATTTCACCCATTCTTACAGAAGTGTGCAACAAGAAATCAAAACACCAGGGCACGAGCAAGACTTTGGCCTCTCAAACTTTGAAAGAATATGAGGAGTAATATAGCCTAGAATGGTTAACACAAGAATGAGTCTAAAGTCAGAACTTGTTCTTATTCTAGTTATGATTGTCCAACTGTTTGATTTTGTTCATGTGGAGAAAGTGGAGAAAGACTAATAAACAAATAAAAAATTCCTTATGGGGAAAGAAAGCAGTTCTAAAAAGAGGCAATGGACTTAAAATCCTTAAGCCTCAGTAAGTGCAGGCAAGGAGAAGAGGTACCATTTGACACATTAAAGCATTTTGCTGAAACACAAGCAAGTACCTGGCCCACTCTTCTCTCCATCCTCTCCCTTTCCCAAAGATAAATTGAAAGGAAAACAGATGCTAAGCAAAAGTAGCTACTAGTGCAATTAAATGTAGGCTCAGGTTAAGAATGAAAGTATGGGGATTCCAAACTGTAGGGTTTTAAAAATACAATGCACTGTCATCCACCCACTCTGGATAGTTAAAAAATTATTCTCCTGAAGTCCTTCTCATGATTCTGACAGAATATGAAATGAGTTTTACTCATATGTAAGTAGACATACAAATAGGTATATGGTGTTTTTCAGCCCACAGTTGTAACCAAAATATGTGACTTTACCCTTGAAAAGTCCAGTTTAAGTAACAGCAAGATATTGGCAAGGTTACACCAACCACTTAACATTCAAGCCATGTGATCTTTGCTTTCCTTCCTGTGCCTCAGTAGGCCTGCTGGTCAATTCATCACACAGCTCCATCATCGCTTTTTCCACGAATCCCCCTGAATTCCCAGGTAGAAGACTCATTCTCTTCTCCCTGTTACTACCAGATCTTTACATACCATTATTATTACACTAGAGGCCCGATGCACGAAATTAGTGCAAGAGTAGGCCTTCGCAGCCGTGGCTGCCTCGATTCCTCCCTCGCAGCCACGGCAGCTGTCTCAATCACAGCCCCAGCTTCGTCCTGAAAGGACGTCCAGAAGGACGTCCGGTCTAATCAGCATATTATGCTTTTATTATTATAGATTTTGTCATAATGTCTATATGTCTTCTCACTAGTCTGTGATTTCCCTTAGATCAGGAACTCTCTTCTCTACCTTGAACCCCAGCACTGTGGGCAACACCTGTCACAGAGCAGGTGCTCAATACATGTCTGAATATTGGAAGAATTTCCTGATATCACTTTCCTTAGCATGCCTCATCTAATCACCACCATATGGATTGGAATCTTTCCTACCATATCAATTCAGGGGGAGCCTTTTCCAAAGTAAATGAAATATATTCTCCTCTCAACCCCAAAATCAACAAACAAGTTTATGCCTACTCAACCCTTGAGTTTTCATCAAATGGTCTTCATTATAGCTTCATCCACTGAGAGAAATTTCTATTCTGTTGTACAACTGTGGATCACTAAGTTCACAATCCAATGCAGGATGTGCTTGTTCATTCTAATCATTATTTACTGAGCATATTACAAGTGCCTAGGTTGGGCACTGGTTCTGGGCACACATCTTCACCCACGTGGGGAGGCGCAACTCCCTGTTTCCTTTCCTCCAGGCCAAGATCCCTTTGAACCTCAGTCTCCCCAGAACCATGAGCTTCAGAATGACTAAGACCCAAGGCTTTGGGTAAGAATTTTTCAACATGTCTCTTACAGATACCAAAAAGAGTTCCTTAAATATATATATATTTAATTTCCAAGAAACGATCTCATGATTGATGACTAATAGTAATGTCCAGCCCTATTCATCAAGTTCGTTCGTTCTCTCTCTCTCTCTCTCTCTCTCTCTCTCTCTCTCTCTCTCTGTGTGTGTGTGTGTGTGTGTGTGTGTGTGTGTGTGTGTGTGTGTGTGGCTGGACTCCTCTCTGCAGGGTGGATTAAATGAGTAGTCTGACGATATCCTCCAGTTGCCCAGGACCAGCCCTAGTTTAAACCTGTTGTCTTCAGATAACTAATAGTATCTTTTTTTATTCTCAAAAGTGTTCTGCTTTGGCTGATAAGTATATTGTCACCCTCAGTGTAACTGCCTAATTGGGGTTGGGAGAGACTTGACAGCCTCCTCTGGCCTTACAACTCTAATTTACCACTTAAACATACAGGCCAAGATAAGAAAACCCATAACCTCAAAGTTAACAAGAAACCCAGCTTTTCAGTAAGACAATTATGGGAGTTGCTAAGATGTTTCTTCTGTTGGGAGGATGTACTTCTGACCTCACTATAAAACCAGCTGAAAACAGAAACCGACTAGCTGCTGTTACTGGCAGTGGGAGAATGCATGCAAAAGAGGTCATTCAACTAAAAGAAATCTGGGTATGAGATAGCTATTATCTCTATTAATTACATCTCCAGTGACCTACTTATGTGGAAAAAACCTCCCACCAAAGCCAATTTGATGTCTCTTCTAAGGCTGTAATGAAACATATATAAGAAATTGTTGTCTTAAGAAAGAGATACAAATAAGCTCTCTCTTTTGATGTAATAAAGCACGTCGACTGTAATTGAAAAATAAGAAGATTTGTCCTAGCCGGTTTGGCTCCGTGGATAGAGCATTGGCCTGTAGACTGAAGGATCCTGGGTTCGATTCCGGTCAAGGACACATGCCTGGGGTTGTGGGCTCAATCCTCAGTAAGAGGTGTACAGGAGGCAGCCGATCAATGATTCTTTCTCATCACTGATGTCTCTCTCTCTCTCTCTCTCTCTCTCTCTCTCTCTCTCTCTCTCTCTCTCTCTCTCTCTCCCCTCTCCCTTCCTCTCTGAAATCAATAAAAGTATATTTTAAAAAATAAAAATATTTTGAAAAAAAAATAAAGTGACTTTTTTAGGAGTGAATGTGGGTGAGCAATTAAGTTTCTGCATCAGCATGGCCACAGGAGTTTAATTTAATCAGCAACAGCCCCAGAAAGTTGGGCTCAGGGACCCCATTCCCATTTTATTTGGCCAGTATAATGTTCAGCATTTTTATTTTTAATTGGAATTTGCTGATTTGCTGATTCCACACAAATCCTCCCAATTCTCCCGCTAGCCCCCACTGTCTTATACTAGGTCCAGTCACACACTGTGGTACCTGCTGGCAACATGGCTTTGCCAGCCCTGAACTCCATGATTCCTAGGACCCCATGGCCCTGAAACGGGCCCTCCCCCTCCAGCTAGGGCCATCACTTTACTCCATTTCACCCCAAATACCCTTACCCGACAATTCTGAGCCAACCATTTCCCCTTATTAATCAGTTATCTTGTAATTATCCTCAGTTCAGCTTTTGTCTCCCCCATGACAACATTAAAAATAGCCTTTAAAAAATAGCTTTGTATTTTCTATCCTCCCACAGCACCTAGTCTAACAATCTGCACAGAACAGACATACAAATGTGTGCGGGCTAAAAGCAAAAGAGCCCGTGAGACAACATCCTGTGATTATTCCCATTTTCAAGGGCTGGACACAGTGCTGCCCCCATGTTGGACAAAGGAGTTCAAACCCATGCTGGCTCGCTCATCTTTCTCCACTCCAATGGCAGTGAAGCCACGGGGCCACGGAAACATGACCACTCGCAGTGCTTGTCCTCTCCCAGCTTTGAGACCAGGCTCCAGGTGCCTGAGAGCCAGAATTTCACTGCCCAATGGCCCCACGTTGGGCCCTTCCCCAATCTATGCTCTTGAGGGAGAACATCCCATCGGTGTGCACATCCCTAGGCCTGAAGGGCACTAAAGACACAGATGTGTGTGAGGGGTGTGGACAGAACATGGACGTGTTGGCCTGAGTGCATGTCATTGTGGGTGAGAGGTGGTGGTGACAAGGGGACACCAGCCAGGGGCTTCCGTCTGTCTTCCTGCCAGTGCCCTGGCTTTAAGTGCCTCTCTGGCTCAATACACACTGAGAGTTAAAGAGATCAATCTCAGTAACAAAATGTTCTTATTTCTCACTTTGACCCAGGACATGTCTTCCTAGCTTTGGTATATTTTGGTATAGATCTACCCAGCAGAGAAACATCTGACTTTTAGTTATTTGCTGAAAGGATGACAGACTAAAACAGAGAGGACCTATTTTCACCCACGGTCTTTAAGAACTGGAGAAAACTTTAAAAGCACAGAAGAATGGTACACGTAATTGGCCACATATGCAAAGATCCTTCTGAGTTAGCCAGTGTTTCTGGACCCAGGACAATTTGGAGTGATGTCATGTAATCGCATTCAATCCATTTCCACTCTGAAAAACCATCATCACAGTGCACATCTAGGTTCCAAACACATGCATTATCATAAAATGCATTTAAGTTAGGCACTACAGTGTGAAATCAATTTGATGAAACTACTTAAAATGCATTTAAAATATTTTCAAAGTAGCCATTGAATCACACTTTATATATTCTCTTCTAATCCAACTATTATGTACACTTTGAAAGCCAAACAAAAGCTAATGGGAGATGGAAATGAGATGGCCTTGGCAGGGTTTTGCCGAAGTCTGATAGTCCACAGGAGAAACAAGATTGGTTATGGTCTACAGTGTGCTGATATAATGGTCACTTCCACATTCATTCTCATACACTGGAAATTTAGTTACATTAGGTCTCGGGATCAGATTTGAGATTTTCTCTTTCCGATTATGATAGTGTGGGTCTAATTCCTGCTTTACACCCTGCAGGGAAGTGAAAAGTCATTTCTGATTTCCCTGATTAAGGCAGTAAATCTTTCCCTGCAGTCTGCTTAGTCCTCCCCTGCCCACCCCAACACATGTGGATGAATTTTTTCCCATTATAGACTTAGGGGGGAAAGAGAACCTCTTTGGCAGATGAGCTAAGAATTTTCATTATACTTTATGCAGAACCTAATGCGCCTGCAAATAAGCAGAACCCAGATCAGGAATCCTTGGCTGATGCTCTTTGACACAGTTTGATGTATCTTCTCTAGCTGTTCTTTCCCTCCTAGTTCTTATTTCAAATTCTGAATCTCCTCGAATTCCTGAAGGATTCAATTTCCACCCGTCTGCTGATATTTACAATCAAAACTCTGTCCTGCAGATAAGCAGGTTCTTTAACTTTCCGCATGTGGACTGTGATATCTGGCCCTATGTCCACCCAGCCTGCCCCCTTCCTCCATGCAGTGTATGCGTAGACAGAAGACTAGTCAGGAGACTAGAACAACTGGGATCTCATCATAGACACACACACACACACACACTTTCAAGTGACCCCAAATCTCTAGGCCAGTGGTCGGCAAACTCATTAGTCAACAGAGCCAAATATCAACAGTACACCGATTGAAATTTCTTTTGAGAGCCAAATTTTTTAAACTTAAACTATATACGCAGGTACATTGCTATTAACTTAATTAGGGTACTCCTAAGCTGGCCTTTGCGAAAAACGTCCTCAATCTGATTGAGGTACGTCCGCTGAGGTCGACCCCTTCCAACTCTCCCATCCACACTCGTCTTGTATACTTGTTTCATCTATCTCCTTTCTGAAAACCGACTTCTGCACATGGGCCATGAAGTTTCAATTGCACTGCACGTGTGCGCCTGCACGTGGTATTTTGTGGAAGAGCCACACTCAAGGGGCCAAAGAGCCGCATGTGGCTGGCGAGCCGCGGTTTGCCGACCACTGGTCTAGGCCATCAGATACTGAAGCTCCTTCCTGACTGAAGCTGAAGCCCTCTTTCATGGACACGCCCTGTGCCTAAAGTCTGGTCAATTCCAGCCCCATGGGAGAGACTGCAGTGAAAATGGAGGGAAAGGACTATTCTCTTGGATCTGAACAGCATCTTTGGGAAAACAAGAAACAATAATAAAATGGGGTTATGGTGTGTGCTCTGTTTTTCTTTAAAAAAAAAATCCTTTTCATTGTCTCGGCTTATCTGGTAGAATATAGCTGCAGCAATTTGGGAGTGACAATCTTTGCAATACAGCCTTAGTATAAACAACGCCACACAAGCAGTCAGTTATTTCCAAAAAGTTCTAAAATAAAATAGAAAGAACCTATGCTATCCAGATTCTGGGAGATTATTTCTTTACATGTTTGTTTTGGGGGACTTATTCTGGTGGGGAGTTAGTAGTGAAAAGTGAAGGCCATGTGTCAGCTTGGAGAGACTGAGAGATGAGCAAATCTCCCATTTCCATAGTGATGATGTGGCCTGCTGCAAAGCAAGTCCCAAGAAAAGAGGCCTAGCAAAATCCCAAACTAGCTTTATGAAAGCTAACAATTCTCATTCATCGTTCATAGGAGCTGCATAATATTTATCATTGATGAAATGGTGCAATCTCAATTATTAGTCCTGCTCTGTTTCTCTCCCTCCAAACCAATTTTGGATACAGCAAGACCACTTAACTATGTACTTCTAAGACAATGCAAGAGACAGGGAGAGAGTAAGGCAAGAATTATTTACTGAGAAACTGTGTGCCAGCGACCACACCTCCCACTTTCATTAATGGCATCTCAATAAGTAGTGTTGGGACTAGATTTTAACTGTATAGAAGGGGAAAAAAAGCAAATCTGTATGGCAGGTCAAAATTAATCCTAGATGAGTTAAAGATTTACATGCAAAATAATGAAATGATCCATATACTTCAAGAAAGTAAAAACTGCATTGGGAAATTTCAGGTTATTTTAATATAACAAGATGTAAACTATACCATTAAAAATATGAAAAAACAAAGATCTAGCTTGGTAAAAAAACAACAACCCATTCTAACAAAGAATTTATATTTTTCATTTTAAGAGCTATTGCAAATAGATTTTAAAAATACATCAATAGAAAAGAAATCACGTAAAGTACAAAAAGCCAATTCACACACAAAAATACAAGTTGGCATAGGGAAAATATCTGGCCTCACTATAATTAAAAATCACAAATTAAAAGATGAGATATTATATTTTTTCCATGAGAGGAGCAAAACTGACAAATTCCAGTGTTGGTGGGAATATTAGAAAACAGAGAACCATTCCAATTTATTCCTGCTGTACACAGCAGTAGGAAGGATAATATGACAGCTTGTATCAACATCATTCAAAATGTGATTATGTCATCCAGAAATTCCAATTCTAGGATATGTAACCTAAAGAAATCGTTGGATTTCAGGTGGCTGAAGACGTATGTAATGGGATAGTGATCACAAGTGTTACACATAAGAAGAAAAAAAAAGTAAAATTAAATGCACCATAAACTCAATTTACTTATGTTGACTTTATACATAAAAATATTATATGGCCAAGAAAATTGATGCAAATGAGTACTTACTGACATGGAATGATGTTTCTACTACAGTTAGTACATGAGAAAGTCATGCATAAAACCCAGCTTGCCAGGAGGGATTATGTTAAATATTAAGAAGACTCTCTGTGCTCAAATTCTTGGTCTGCCACTCATTTGATGTCTACCCTTGAATCTCAATGGCCTCCTCCGGAAAACGGGAATGATTATAATATAAGCACTTAGGCCAGTGCTTAGCCCATAGTAAACACGCAATAAGTGTTAGTGTTACTTTTACGTGAAAGTGATCTGGATTGCTTTTATGCCTGCATACGCATACAAATAGGCATACACACACACACACACACACACACACCTATACACACACTTTTAAGTTATAGTCACAAATGTTAATAATAGTAATCACTGGGTAGTAGGGACAGAGTGTTTATTTTATTAATTATGCATAAATAGGTAAACAAAATTTTATGCCCATTTGGTTATGAGCATATCATGCCTATTAGTTGTCAAAGCTTAAAACTAAGAGTTTTTGCTAAAATTTTTTAAAGCTTTAGTATGAGTTTTACTGTCACACAGAGCAGAGATACAGTCTGTCCTACTTCCTCCCTAGTCTCGGTGTCAGGGCTTCATATCCTGTGGGCTATTCTAATACTAAAGTTATCCATTTCATGTGAATTCTAAAATGACATTAACTATTAATACTCTACTGACAAAAATTCAGGTCCCAAAGAAAATTGTGTCAAAACATTCTCCCACGAGACTTTTGGCTGCAAGGTCTATGTTTACAAAATGAAGAACTGTGTTATTTTCCCTTCTAAATCTGAAAACTATAAGCATCCTGCTTTAAATCCTCACAGACATGGAGCTTATTACCCTGTGCTGGTAGCCACACTGGGATCTCATTTACATGTTGGCAATTAAAGATACAATCTTATGCTTGAATTACATATTTTTGTGGCTGACTTTCTTAAAAAATGGAAATGTGAAAGCGATACTTTTTATCCATCTGACTGGCAAAAATTAAAGTCAGATAATAATAAAATGTTGGTGAATGTGTGGAGAAGTTGAAATGTTCATGCATTGCTGTTGGGAATAATAAATTAGTACAGATGCTTTGGCAAGACTTTAGTAGTAGTTTTTAGAATAAAAATATGCATATTCTAGGTTGGTATTATGTGACACTATGGCATTATTATTTAATTTTCTTAGGCATGATCATTGCACTGTGGTTATATAAGAGAATTACCTTGTTATTAGAAGATCAATGATGGAATATTTAGGACCAAGGTCTAAAACTTTAAAAGATTTAGTTTTAAAAAAATTAATTGCACATATATGTAGGTAGGTGTGTGTGTATATACATATGTATGTGTGTGTGTATGTATGTATGTATGTGTGTATATATATATATATATATATATATATATATATATATATATATATATATATATATGCCTGTCTATCTTCTTATCTATCTATGGAGGGCGAGAATGCTATAGATTGAGTATTTGTGCACTCCTCTCCCCAATTCATATATTGAAACCTAATCTCCAAGGTAATTAGTATTAGGCGGTAGAGCCTTTGGAAGGTGCTTAGGTCATGAGGAGTGCCCTCATAGAGAACTAGAGAGCTTGATTCCCCCTTCAGCCATGTGAGGACACAGTGAGAAGACAGCTGTCTATGAACCAGGAAGCAGGCACTCACCAGACACAAAATCTTCTGGCACCTTGATCTTGGACTTTCTAGCCTCCAGAACAGTGAGAAACAAATGTGTTGTTCATAAGCCACCCCGTCTATGGTATTCTGTTATAGCAGCCCAATCAGACAGAGAGAGGGGGAAAGGAGTGGAAAGGGGGAACAGAGAGAGAATATGGTGGAATGAAATAATTGGATAATTTAGGTAAATGGAATGCACATGCTTATTGTACACTCTTTCAACTGTCCTACAGGCTTCAAAATTTCAAAACAAAAGAGTTGGAAAAAATGTGCAGAGACATGTACCACTGCATTAGCAT
The DNA here is from genome assembly GCF_963259705.1 of Myotis daubentonii. Classification (NCBI taxonomy): domain Eukaryota; kingdom Metazoa; phylum Chordata; class Mammalia; order Chiroptera; family Vespertilionidae; genus Myotis; species Myotis daubentonii. Next base: position 44,058,798 of record NC_081850.1, read on the forward strand.
CTGTATCTGCAAAGAACTGAAAATTGCCCAAATGGCCAAACAAATGTATAATTGGTGAACAAAAATATTGAAAAGGCATGTACTGAATCTGAGTATAGGTACATAGATGGATCTTATAAAGCAGTGCTGAATGAAAGGTAAATAAATGAAAGCAGGCTGCCAAATGAGTCTTCTATCCTATTTATTTAAACGTCCTTTTTTAAGCCCACACAAAATGTGTTGTTTCATAGTTGCTATGAAAGCATTGAAAGGAGAATGGGCTGAAAGAAATCATGCTAGATACATCAGGTGGATGCTAATGGGTGGGGTGGGGTGGGGGGATCATGAGGGACATGATGAAGCTCACAGATAATACAGGGTGGGGCAAAAGTAGGTTTACGGTTGTTCGTGTGGAAAATAATACAATAATTAAGTAACTAATAATACAAGAATAAACTCTGTATTTTGTGTACTCACAGCTGTAAAATGATGATGATGATGAAAGCAATAATTCTGAGCAACACATGTGGAACAGGTTTTTGTTTATTTATTTTTTCACTTAATAGATCAAATGCTTTAGAAAGGAGTCAAATGGATTCATTATAAAAGTGAATCATTCCGGGCCACCACCAAGGTATCACATTGCATCTCCATTTGTGTGCTAGCCAATCCCAGGAAACTGAGCCTTCCTCTTCTTCGCAGCCCAGGCCAGTCACAACTGTGTGCTCTGAGTTCTCCCCCTTCTTTCTCCTCACCAAGCCCAGGCTCCCCAAATCAGAAGCTGGCTTGAAAATTGCCTTGTAAGTGACTAATAAGCCACACACACACACTCCAGGGGTCCTTTTTCATTACGGTCATGAAGCAGCTCTTCAAGACAATGACCCTCTTGCAGCCCTTCGTTCTGATGTGGGCCATGCCAACGCAGAAGTAAATAGAACTAAACTGCCGGGAGCTGGTCCATGCTTGCTGTTTCAAGGGACCTGGCATATATGGCATACTGTTCTTAATATGTTTGCTCACCTTCTTGGCACTATGTGTTTTAACCAAGGTCTCTGAGAAAGGTTGTTTTCCCCAGGTAGGGATTTTCTCCTGAAGTTAGGGAGGGAATAAAACCCCTCAACTAAGTGCCAGGCGGGTAATTAATCCCTTTAACTACGAACAATCATGCTTAAACTACATAATCTTTTCTCCCTGGAATGGAGATAAGAAACGCCCTAACCTTTGTAATAGAGATTGATAGGATTGAATCAACTGGTATAAATACAGTTGTAACAAGACAGAAACACTCAGAACTTAGAACAGAATCAAGAAGACAGAACCTACACGGATCCTAGAGACAGAAGAACTTCGCTAGAGAGAGCATGCCGGAGGATCCTGGAGAGGGACTGGCCTCGGAGCCTAGAGACAGAGCCTAGCGGGAGAACATGGCAAGGGATCCTGGACTGAACCTGACTACAGAAATTGGCAAGAGAACCTGACTAGAACCTGGTGACTGGACCTGGCTGGAGAACCAGCAGAGCCTCTCTGGAGATCAAGACCAGAACTTGGCTGGAGATCCTGGCTAGGCTGCTGATCAACTGAACGCTGTCTCCGTGTCATTCCTTCTTCGCCGACTCCGTCCACACCTTTGGGGACCCCTGGACCTGCTGGGGCTGGACCCCGGCACTAAACCAGTGGGGTGGGGTGCCCTCCACAGCAGCCCACCCTGTGCCCAAGGGCAAGGCCACAATACATGAACATACTGACCAAGTGAAGGATGAGTAAGTGAATGAGAAAGAAAGGAGGAGGGAGAAAGAGAAGGATGAGAGGGAAAAACAGAAAGCAAAAGAAGCAACAGGCTCAGTGGGGCCATGATGAGCCAGCAGAACCAGCCACAGCTCCCAGATTTATTGCACCCATGAGCAATTCCAGCCACCGGGAAGGTCACCAGAACACAGTGCAAATCAACAAAACCAGTCAAGTCAGGGAAGACCACCCTGCTCTTTCCGGTGTTTTATGTTCTAGGGCAACTGCAGACATAGTGCTGGGCACTCTCGCTCCACAATTACCCAAACAATACTTCATTAGGAACAAAATATTGGTTAGCGGGGAATGTGAATGGTCCACATTAGGGGCATTTTTTGGCAAGGGCTGAAACCATCTTTAAAAACAAAACAAAAATATGATGGGAAAACAAGAGTGGCCCTAGATAAATGATACAAAGGAGTATGCTAGATTTAAAAGTGCTCCTCCCCCAGTGGAACAAGGGGTACAGTGGTTAGTAGACGATTCCTTCATGGGAGAAAATGGCACCACAGAAGGGAAAGTTACCTTTAGCTTTCATCACTAGACTAGACAATCCTAATCAAGAAAGAGGCGGCAAAAAAACTTCCTTCAAAAAACCAGGGCACCATTTGCATATTTTTACATTAGCAATGTATAATATTTTTTAGAGGGGAATCAGCAGGGGCCTTAGGAATTATCTTACCCAATCCCCTTATTTTGCCATTGAGCTTGGAAAGCTAACATCTTCCTTAAGGCCTCACTGCAATTTAGAACTGCAACTCAGGTCTCCAGATCCAAGTCATATTTTCCACGTGGTACCACTACATTCTTTCCTTCACAATTCCCCAACCTCTGAAATCTGCCTCAGTTTCCCAGTCTCTGAGGTATTTGTTAGGAAACTAATGTTTTAAAATTATCCGTAAGAAAGTGAGGATATTTGAACATAGATTGGACGTTCTATAATATGGTAGGGGTGGGGCATAGAAGGGAGCCACCAAGCTAGAGTAAGGGATTTACCAGGAAGCAGAAAGTGACATGGGAAAGGGAGGGTGAAACCTGATGGGCTGTGGAAGAGTGAGTGGCCTGATGGTTAAAACGGGGCCGCCAGAGTGGCAAAAGTCCCATGTGCAGGAGAGCAACCATTAGCTATCAATTCTGCTAGAAAATTTACAACAAAAAAATGCAATACTTGTTTCATGCCAGATCCAACCTATATATTCAACCACTCTTGATACCATAACCTAAGTGTTTTTGAAACGTAAGATCAAATAACTGTTTATAATTTTTGTTTTATTTTTTTAAGTGAAATCCTAATTAAACCACCCCCACCGTCCAGTCCAGTACATTTACTCTGAAATATTGGGCCCCCGTGGAAGTGGACTCACTTTGAGTAGCTTTTTCCCTGAATTGATCATCTTTAGATCATGGGGCCTCTTACAGGTCTGAATGAGTTTATTCCAGCCCCAGATAGAGTTAGACCCCAATAACAGACATCTAGGCATCTGGAAGCAAACATGGGTGCCTGCCAGCAGATGTCCAACAATTTCAGAATCTGATTGAAACCAATTTGGCTTGTTCACATAAATGCAGTAACTCAGTGGCAAGGGATTAAAGTATCAAACCTGTCACCATCTACTATTGCCTAGCAAATACACACCCAGGGACTAAAGCCAACTAAGGAAGATATTCATGGAGCTAGGAAATGCCATCATCTCAGCAATGGAGCCTAACGGAGATCCCTTGTTCTCTTCAGAGCTCACATTGTATATTATCATTCGGAGGGAGATAGATACTGAATTCATTTCGTTTGGATGTAAGTGTTTCCATGGTGACAAGAATGTATTCCTTTAAACTCCAGGACAACTGAATGGAGCGTTCAGTAAACCAGGCAATTTCTGGGTATTTTCAAAGCCTAGGAAAAGACAGATAATGGCTGCAAGTCTTGCCAACATTGATTTGTCTCATTTCTAAGCCAGACGAGGCCAATGACTGAGAAATGTAAGAGAACCACATCCCAGACCAATATTGACTCAAGTGTAAAATATACCTGATTCTCAGAGGGGCTTATCTTGTCAAATGGAATTATGCTGGCTTCACCCAGGATGGCACTGACATTGTAACTGTCATGCATTCAGGCAGAACACAGCAATAGGAAAACCAGTTTTTTAAAGATATTTTTCCTATTGGTCCATTGAAGCAGTGCTTTCTAAATACTAAGGATGGTTAATCTCGTGTTTTCAAATGGTGATGATGAGCTCATGATCTAAGTGAACAGTTTTTAAAGTCTATAATCCTTTCTTTTGTGAGCTACCTATGAGACAATTTTCTATGGAGTGCAACTTTGGCTCTTGCCACCATACATGTTCATTTGTTAGAGTTTACCTAGAATTCCTTTAAAGAAAGACCAGAACTACTTTTACTGAATCTCTTGACCAAACTTGACATGAAGTTGTATAATTATGGATTAGGAAGACTCTTGTCAGACACTGTAATTTTCACTTATGAGCTCACTTTTTAAAGCACTTATTATTATACTAGAGGCCCGGTGCACAAAAATTTGTGCACTTGGGGGGAGGGGGAGACCCTCAGCCTGGCCTGTGCCCTCTCGCAGTCTGGGACCCCTCGGGAGATAACGACCTGCTGGCTTAGGCCTGCTCCCAGGTGGCAGAGGGCAGGCCCAATCCCTAGGTGCAGCCCCTGGTCGGGCTCAGAGCAGGGCCGATTGGGGAGTTGGGGCGCCGCCCCCTGTCATGCACAGAGCAGGGCGGATTGGGAGGTTGTGATGCCACCCTCAGTCACGATCAGGGTAGGGCCGATTAGGGGGTTGGAGCACTGCCCCGTCACACTCAAGGCAGGGTCGATGGGGAGGTTGCGGCGCCACCTCCTGTCATGCACAGAGCAGGGGCAATCCGGGGGTTGGGGCGCTGCCCCGTCATGCACAGAGCAGGTCCCATCAGGGGGGTTGGGGCTCCTTACCCTGTCACGCACTGAGCAGGGTCGATCAGGGGGTTGGGGAGCTCCCCCCTTTCTAGCACAGAGCAGGGCCCATCAGGGGGTTGAGGAGCTCCCCCCTGTCACTCACAGAGAAGAGCCAGATAGGGGAGTTGGGGCACCGCCCCCTGTCACACACAGAGCAGGGCAGATCAGGGGGTTAGGGCGCCGCCCTCTATCACCCACAGAGCAGGGCCGATCAGGGGGTTGGGGCACCGCCACTCTCACACTCAGGGGAAGGCCGATGGGGAGGTTATGGCTCTACCCTGTCACACACAGAGCAGGGCCCTTGGGGGTGGGGGGGTTGGGGCACCGCACCCTGTCACACACAGAGAAGGGCCGATCAGGGGGTTGAGGCGCCGCACCCTGTCACACACAGAGCCGCAGGGCGATCAGGGGGTTGGGGAGCTCCCCCGTATCAGGCACAGAGCAGGGCTGATCAGGAGGTTGGGGTGCCTTCCCCTGTCATGAACAGAGCAGGGCGGATAGGGAGGTTGTGGCCCCGCCCCCTGTCACACACAGAGCCGCAGGGTGATCAGGGGGTTTGGGCGCTGCCCCGTCACGCTGATCCCGGTGCCGGGAGGCCTCTCGGCTCCGCTGATCCTGGTGCTGGGAGGCATATTACCCTTTTACTATATAGGATAGAGGCCTGGTGCATGGGTGGGGCTGGCTGGTTTGCCCTGAAGGGTGTCCTGGATCAGGGTGGGGGTCCCCACTGGGGTGCCTGGCCAGCCTGGGTGAGGGGATGATGGCTGTTTGCAGCTGGTCACACACCCTTCAAGGTGGGGGTCCCCACTGGGGTGCCTGGCCAGCCTGGGTGAGGGGATGGTGGCTGTTTGCAGCTGGTCATACAGCCTTCAGGGTGGGGGTCCCACTGGGGTGCCTGGCCAGCCTGGGTGAGGGGCTGAGGGCTGAAGCTCCCAACTGCTCATTTTTTTCTTATTCTGGGCCAGCTTTAGCTCTGGCTCCAGCTCTGAGGCCTCAGCTGCTGAAAGCAGGTATCTGGTTTGTTTGGGTTCTGTAATCGAAACAATGTATAACTCCAGCTCTGAGATCCCAGCTTGCTGAAAGCAGGTTTCTGGGGTTTTGTTTAGCTTCTATATTTGTTACAATGTTTCAAACTGCAGGCTCAGAGGCCGGCAAGGCAGACAGGGAACGTTGGTTTCCTCCGTCACTGAAGCAAGCAAGCCTCATGTTAGTTTCAAGCTGCCTGGCTGCCGGCCGCCATCTTGGCTGGCAGTTAATTTGCATATCGCCCTGATTAGCCAATGGGAAGGGTAGCAGTCGTATGCTAATTACCATGTTTCTCTTTTATTAGATAGGACAAGTTTTACATGAATACATTTACCCTTATTTAAAAAGTTAGAATGTTACAATAAAATTCTGCCTCAGCCAACTCTACTGCCACTCACAACCCCGATCTTCTCTCTCTTTTTAAAAAAAATATATATTTTATTGATTTTTTATAGAGAGGAAGGGAAAGGGATAGAGAGGCAGAAACATCGATGAGAGAGAGACACCGACCAGCTGCCTCCTGCACACCCCCTACTGGGGATGTGCCCACAACTAAGGTACATGCCCTTGACCAGAATTGAACCTGGGGCCCTTCAGTCCGCAGGCCAACGCTCCATCCACTGAGCCAAACCAGTCAGGGCAACCCCGGTCCTCTCAATGACAGGTGCTCTTCCAGACATTTTTCTATTTATTTACATACATATGTGTTTTCACTGATCTATCAGTGAAAATCATTAAATAAATCCAGCCTGGAAAAGCTCATAAGGCCTCTAAATGTAAGAACTAGCCTGAGTTCTTACAATCAATAACAGGAGTGGCAATATAACTCCTATGTCTTAGAGTTTTAAGTGATATTTGGAGGTTTATAGATTTCTCCCATCCTTTTAAAACCTATCTTCTTTGACCTCAGAACATAATTCACTTGGAGTTCTGGCATTGTTAATTTTTAACTAACTAGACTAATTCATTAGTATCTCTCTCTGTTTTTCAACTGTGGCAATATTTGAATCCTGGGAGACTGAGCTGACAGTTTCAAATATTGTGCTAATTTTAAAAAAAGATACAATTGCTTGTGTTTATCTTACACCCAGGCACTATCTGTTTTCCCAGCAAAGGCTGCCCTTGGAATGACCTTCATGTGTAGTAACTGCTAATACAAGTTGTGTGCCAGGGCAGGTGTTTGTTCTAAACACACTATATATTTATTAGTTGGAGAGGATCCTGCCAGTAAACCAGCCAGTAAAAATACATTGCAGATCTAAATCTGTTATGCAAACCCAGAGGTAAAATGTATATGAAATGCATTGCTACCATATTTGCATTTTACCTTGTCTTTTTTTAGGAAGCAAGATTACTTACCTACTCTAATTTTCATGTTTACAAAAATGCAAATTGTAGGAAACGTGGCTCATGTTCTCACTTTTTTACATGACAAGTCAAATGGAAGGTGCTCTACTGCCAGAAAGCTTTTTAAGAAAATTGTGACTCTTATAAGCTTCCTCTAATGCAGCGGTTCTCAACCTATGGGTCGCGACCCCTTTGGTGGTCAAACGACCCTTTCACAGGGGTTGCCTAAGACCATCCTGCATATCAGATATTTACATTACGATTCATAACAGTAGCAACATTACAGTTATGAAGTAGCAACGAAAATAATTTTATGATTGGGTCACAAATGAGGAACTGTATTTAAAGGGCCAGAAGGTTAAGAACCACTGCTCTAGATAATAAAAGAGAGAAGGGGGGTTAGAGAAGAGAAAGATGAGAAAGAAAAGGGAGAGGCTGAGCTATAAACTCCTGATGAAAGAGATTTGTCTTTTCTGTTTATCCCTCTATCCACAGCTCCTAGTCCATGTCCTGGAGCATCTAGCCTAATTCAGAAACCTGGTTAAAGCGTGTGAGAAGGCCCTACCCGGTTTGGCTCAGTGGATAGAGCATGGACTTGTGGACTGCACGGTCACAGGTTTGATTCCAGTCAAGGGCACATGCCCGGGTAGTAGGTTCAATCCCCAGGAGGGGGTGTGCAGGAGGCAGCCGGTCGATGATTGTCTCTCATCATTTATGTTTCTCTCTCTCTCTCCCTCTCCCGTCCTCTCTAAAATAAATAAAAATCTATTTAAAAAGTAACTAGTGTGAGATGGAGAAAAACAGTTACCAGGTAAGAAGGCATACAGGTTCCAGGGGTAGGCAAACTTTTGACTCGAGGGCCACAATGGGTTCTTAAACTGGACCCATGTTTGATTCAGAGGCAAAGCTGAGCGTGCTGGCTGGGCTGGTGGGAGGTGGGCAGAACCTCTCTCAACAGCCCCTGAGGAAGAAGCACCAGCCGTGCCTTCCTGGGGTGTGTGAGGCGGGGCAGGGCAGGGAGAGTAAAGCCTCTCCAAATCGGTCCTGTTCTGCACCCACCCATCCTGTGCCACAGGCTGCAGAGCAAACACAGCTGCCCAGCAAACCTGCTTTGGCTGGCCTAGTGGAGGTGGCAAAGACGCAATTAAAGCATCAATTTGTAAAAGAAATGTCATACTACTTCTGAGATCAGCAAGGGCCTCTTTGCTACTTAATAGTTTCAGATGAAACTCCAAATGAGTTCACCGATGTCCAGGCAGAAAGAACCCTCTATTTAGCCGAGCCTTGATGAGAAACCCAAGTCCCACAGGCCTCCCCTCTCATTCTGTGAAAGGGCTCTACTGCCCCAGAGGCGTTCTAAATTGAAGGCTCAACCTAATGTATCTCTTTTTTAAAAAATGGGGTAGAAAAATAATGTTTTTTCCCTGCAGAAGGTACCTTGACTTTACTCTTGCTATTGACATCTCCTGAAACATGCTTCAGAAATGTTCTTTCCTGGAGTCTTGCCTCGAGGAGGTAACTAACAAGAGAGGCCAAGAGGATGGTCCTGTTCTGAGACAGCACAACTCAGAAAGGGAAACATGTTAGCAGATACCGCCTGGAAGGAAGGTGCTGGTGCTTTAGCAGCTCCGCCTCTGGGGCTGGAGGGGCCAGGGCTGTTCTACATGCCAGGTCCTGTGACATGGCTGGGAACAAGACGACAGGGTCCCAATTTCCCATGAGCCCAGAGAATGGAGAGGGAGAGGTAACTGCATAGGACATCACTTCAGGGTTTAGAAGCTGGGGGTCAGTCTAAGGAGGGTTTAAGGCGGGAGGAATAAAGGGCCAAGGCGACCTCTGGACTTCATTTTCTCTCCGGGTCACTGGATTTGAAGGTCTTTGGCTGGCTCCAAAAGAAGCCAGACTGAAAGAAGAGACAACTTGTAGAGGAAAATATATGGTTTTCTTTACAGAAATCATGTGGGGGGAAATACCCATAAATTCTAGGACAGAATTTTATACTGATGAGCTTCTGTTTTGTTGCTGTTGTCTGTTTGGGGGAAGTTGTTTCTCTTTCTTTAAGGTAGACAAATCAATACAGACCTTGAATTCTAAACCAATTTTCCTCCCAAATTTTTAACAGCTTTGCTGAGATATAATCCATGTACTGCAAAGTTTACCCATTTAATGTGCACAGTTTAAGAGTTTTTAGTGTATTTACTGAGTTGTGCAATCATCACCACAATTTCATTTTAGAACACTTTTGTCCTTCTCAAAAGAAACCTTGTACCCATTAGTAGTTATTTCCCATCCGCACCAATCCAGCCCAGCCAACCACTAATCTATTTTCTGTCTCTAGAGATTTGCCTATTCTGGACATTTCAGTGAGAGGTCATGTAATATGTGGTCTTTTATGATTGGCTTCTTTCACTTAGCATAAGACTTCTTGAAGTTCATCCAGGCTGTAGCACGTAGTAGTACTTTATTCCTTTTTATTGCCAAATAATATTCTAATGTATGGATACACCACGTTTTGTTTATCATCCATCAGTAGAAATTTGCATTATTTCCACTTTGGGGCTATTACGAATAATATTGCTATAAACATTCATGTACAAGTTTTATGTGGATATATGTACTTAGACTGGGAAATACTATAACAAAATCCAGACAACTCTCACCTCTTTTCCCTTTTTTTGGATCAGTCCCACCTTTTGGCATTTCTCTCTTTCCACCTCTCCTCTAATAAAAACACATATATATCTTAGTTCTACAGAGTACATAATGAGACACTAATTCCAAATTCACCTCAAAAGATATCTTAGAAGAGGCAGCTTTGTTTCAATGGGCAATAAACTAATATGTGATGTGTGATCCACAGATTTTAAAAATATTTATATCAGAATCACAATCTGTAGTTCAAAATGGAAATTAACTGGCCACAAATAAAAAAAATCAATTTAGTTTGAATTGGTCAATGCAATGGAGTCTATCAAAGAAATGAAATATGTTTAATAATTTGGTCTAAAAGGCATCCCATTCCTTGAAGATTTTGCAAAAACCTGCTGTCAGTGTGTCTCCTGGGGACTCTGCACATTTTGAAATGAGGTTAGGCCAGATCCAATTAGAAAGGTGAACATGGGGATATTTCTAAATGCTTTGTGGTCATAATTTAATGAGCAATAATTTGCTAAATATTCCACTAGTCTAGTGGCTTCATGGAGATAATATTGCAGGTAGACAAGCACAGGTCTGTAGAACTAAGCAAGTAGGAATTGCAGATATAAGCCATGAATAATAACGTCACAACACAGATAGTGCTAAATAAATACTTAGTGATGTTATTTCAGCTAAAATTAGATTATAATTTAATACCCTTGAAAATTATTTTTTGCAAGTATTGAAAATTTCTAGAGAATAATCTAAGTTGAATTTTTCTGCATAAAGGATGTTGGGTTTGCAGGAGAGGGGAGCATTAATAGTGAATATCTAGGTTTTAGCTTCCACTGGGATATAATCAGCCTATGCTCAAGGGACTGACTATAGATAGACTGGGTTCATTTCTCAAGGCATCTGAGGTTCTTTGATAGTGAAGAAGGGATGAGAAAAGGCAAGGTATGAGGAGTAAAATGAGGAAGATCTTTCATCAAAACCTCTAGGAGACTAGGATGCTTGACATCAGGTCAAGAACTTTCACACTTCAGACAGTCAGTGGCAAAAAACTAGATTTCTTATACCATTTAGATACCACCATTGTTTGCTTGTTGTGTTATAACATATCTCCTTCTCTGTGGTTATTAGATCCGAGGCTGGGGTAAATTTTGAGGTTGGCATACTAATAGCTCCACCTCAGGATAGAAGGAAACCAGGGGGAATACAGCACACCATCAGCTTAGCCAAGAGAGACTCTACAGGCCACACAGAGGAGCAAGTTGTCACTGCATGTAAACAAGGGCGTGGCGTTCAAATCAGTCTCAGCAACAGAAAGATCAAGCGTGTCCTTAAGGGCACTTTAGGTATGAAGAAAAAGGCAAATAAGGAATTTCAATGCCTTACTTAATGAATTAAATAAGTTATTTGATAATTTCAGGGTTCTTCCCTCTGGTTACTACAAATCTAGAAAGATGGTTATATATACACATTAGTAGTACAGTTATTAATAGAAGAATGAAACATTTATATAATATGGAGTCCATATATTATATATACTGTCTCTCCTCTTAGTTGGAATAGGTAGGAACACGAGGATTACATATATTTTCTCTCACTTTCAAATGGTTGGGAACATAAGGATTGAAATCAGCTGACACTCTCAGTAATATTCATTAATCTTTGAGAGTCTTGTGATATATAATTAGCAATAGCCATCACATTGGACAAGCTCTCATATAGAATCTCAGTAGCTTGTTTATTTGCACTCCATCTCATGCAGGCAGGCAGCCCTCCTCCATGGTGAAGCTATGCTCTCTACAACATGTGGCCCATCCAAGCTGAGGCAGCAAAGGAAGAGAAAAAAGGTGAACACCCGAGCTCTGACCTGCATTGTCCCAGAAGGGACTCTCCGTTTAGATTACATGGCTCCAGTATAACTGTAAGGGAGGAGTGAAAACTCAAAGGGCATGCAAAGTATGTGGTGAACACTAACTGATGTCTGCCACATAATCCCAACTTATTAAAGAAGAGTGATCAGCCAGAGATATGCCTCATTGTGGGTTAAGTGAACGAGATTGCTAATGAAATGTTTAACTTCCCTTGAGGATAGTTTGAAATCTCCAATGTTAGCTGGAGACAAAAGGTAATGTTTGTGGACGAGCTGGTAGACAGTTATGATGTCATACTTCATGTGAGCAAAAGGCAGCTGTTGGGGTCCCATTTGATTTCAAATAGGGCCAGAACCCAAGTTTCTCACCTTCAAATCCAACATCATAAAACATTGCTTCCTTCTAGAATGTAGGGCACCTATTGCGATAACAAAGTTGCCTAACCTTTCCCCATGAAAAAATTAATTCCAGGTCTTAGAGTACTGTTGAGCAATCCTTGTAAATTACATCACCTGAGATATTTTTAAAACTAGTGATGTCTATGCTCCTTCTTAGGCCAATTGAGTTACAATGACTAGGGACAAACCCAGTTAATGATTTTATTTTTAAGCTACTTGGGTTATTCTAAGAGGCAATTAAGTTTGGTAACCTCTATTTTAGAAGAAACTCACCTCGTCTAGAAATGTCCACTTTCTATTGGTTTTAAGACTGGGAAGCTTTAAGAAGTATTCATCATGCTTGGACTAACCCCAAATATTCTAATTTAACTGGTGAAGGTGGTGGGGGCTGGACTTTGGGAGTTTAAAATTCTTCAGGTGAATTTAATATATAGTGAGTTTTGCAGGAACTGCCATTTATGGCACCACAGCCATCAATAACCCCCCTTGTCAGACCAGATGTAGCATGGCAAAAAATTGGGGAGGGGGAAGCAGTACCCAGTGGTGCTATCCGTGGTGCTGAAATGCCAGTGCGGTGAATTTTCTATTGGTAGGGCAGTGAGCATTTATTATTAAGATGATAGAACATAAAATCTTCAACTGTTGCATATTTTAAAATTGAGAGATAAAACTTTTGCTAATCACTGAACTACTGTCCTGTGGGTTTTCAGTTCTATATATGGCTTGTTAAGGGAGAGGGATTGAGGGGTATAGTAAATGATGGATGGGGATGAGAGACAGATGTTGAAGGAAAGACTGCTTTGCTATTTGTCCGGCGACCAAGGCATGGATTAAGATAACTATACCTGGTGCTCCTTTAGAATCCACATATTTTTCTTCTTAGCTGTTGATAGCATCTTTAATATTTTTAAGTTTAAGCTTTCAAAATATTTTTAAGCTAAAAGATACTCTACTTCCCATATAAAGTTTGAAAGCACAAATGTATATAGCTTTTATTTTTCTGCTTAAGAAGGTGGATATGACATAGTTGAGAAGAGGGCTATATTCACAGATTAGTGTCTTTATTTTATACTATTTCATGATACTACCACTGAAGATTTCTAGTTGATATATTTGTATAGCTTTATAAAAAATGAGTTAATATGTTGTTATAGCTCCCAAAATTATAAATGGCCTAAGGTTGATATTTCCCACCTTTATCTCCACATTCCTTACATTATTATCACAATTGAGTTGTCCAGTCAGTAATTTCTTATATTTGCCATTGTCTAAAAACCTACACTCATTCCCTTAAACTTTTGTGGTGATGATATATGTTCAATAACTCCATCTAATAACAACTCAGGAACAAAAGGCTTGGATGAAGACTTTAAACCTCCTCCAATTTACGACTGTTCTCAGAAACAGAGAAAATGTTTTCCAGAGTAAATGACATTATGAAAATATGAGTCTCATCTGCTAACCTAAAAATATCAAACATCTGAATGCTAATTATAAACCAATATCTCATAAACTTATTCCTTACTAAATTCTAGCATTTTCCATATAGCAGCAGTATGAGCATACACATACTAGTAAATCTAATAAATCATACAGAAGTATCCTTTGGAAGAGTTATATTCCTAGTCCTCTGCAAGAAATTGTAAAGTAAGGGCTTCAGGCTAGACACCAAAGCACTTGGGTATATTAATGTCGATCCATAAGCTGTTTTAAGCATTAATGTGGGGTGGGAAAATCCTTTATCTTAAGTTAAAATTACTCAAGAACTCATTTTACTTATTACCAGGCTATATGAACTTGAACACCTGAATTTACTGCTTTGAAGCATCTGCCCCATACTTTTTAAACACTCCATAGTTCAAAGGAAATATTCCAGATAAATCCCATTTTCCCCTTAAATGGAAGTTCAGAGCGTTGCCAATTTGATTAGTATAACCATAAAATAGAGTGTAGTTCTCAGGCCTTGACCATAGCTTAGTCTTCATTTATTGGAATGTTTAATTAGTAGGTCTGGTAGTCACAGCCTTTTAGTGGATTCAAGTCAAGGTGCTTCAAAACACACACACACACACACACACACACACACACACAAATCCACCCACCTTCCAATAGTGGGGCACCCCACCCCTCCCAAGGTTGTCACCAGTCAAGTAAGAACCTGCCTATTTATTGACCACTTTCCAAGAGGGCTCTCTAGAATCTGAAGCAGGAAGACAGAAAAGATTTTGAAAGAGGTACTTTGGAATTACTGGTCACACTATCAGGGCTCTGGGGGGCTGTTCTGGCAGTAAACTCATAACTTCCTCAGGCTCTGGCAGATCCCAGCACCCCTCTGTCTCGCTCTGCCACTTACTCGGCTCTGTAGTAAACTGTTTTTTCCCCCATCAAATGATTTCAAACTCTTGTTCTCCAAGGAGTCGTGCTTTTTATGGAAGTAAACAAAGAAATCATAAATACTCCTCTCCATTACAAGTTCATATCACAGTAGTGCCAGGACACTCATCATCAGAAGCTATAAACAAGAGGCTAAGGGTGGCCGAGTGAATCAATGAGTAAGCCCTGCCTCACTGTTATCTGAGGGCCTCTGGGACTATCTGGCATCAGCAATTCTGTAGTTTCTGTCTCTCACATAATTCTAGAAAACTCTATTATGTCTAGGGCCAATGACAGTTTTATATCACTTGAAAAACTTGTTTAGAACTTGTTCTGCATTGTGCTCCCAAACATGACTCAACTGCTGGAAGAGGTGCAATGGTGAAAAATATCAATCTATAATATGAAAAGAACAAGTTTGGTCACATATTGCTACAATCTTAAAATACAGATTAGCATGGGCTGCCTTAAAACTCACAAAATGTACAGAGTCAAGAATAGTGTAGTAACTATGGTGTCAGATAGGTACTAGACTTACCAGGATGATTACTGCATAAGTTATATAAATGTGTGTAAGCACTGTGTTGTACACTTGAAATTAATATAATCTTGTATGCCGATTGTAATTGAAAAATAAAAACATAAAAATTTTAAAAACTCACAAAATTTTAAAATTTGAATGAGAGTCAAAGCAATCTTCTCACGCACGTATATTCAGATCCTCAGTTTAAACAATGATGACTGTTCTTCCAACACTTATCTCACTTGAAACCTTATCCTCATATAGTTTCCCATATTGTAGTTTAGTAGAAACCCTCAAGCACCTCATTTCTGCACACATCTGTCCTTATAAAGAAATAGGCTTCAGCCCTAGCCAGTTTGGCTCACTGGATAAAGTGTCGGCCTGGGGACTGAAGGGTCCCAGGTTCGATTCCAATCAAGGGCATGTACCTTGGTTGCAGGCACATCCCCAGTGGGGGGGTGTGCAGGAGGCAGCTGATCGATGCTTCTCTCTCATCGATGTTTCTAACTCTCTATCCCTCTCCCTTCCTCTCTGTAAAAAAATCAATAAAATACATTTTAAAAAAAAGAAGAAATAGGCTTCAGACACAAAGAGGATTCATTACCAGGAAAGGGAATGGAGCAGCGGGGTGACAGGTGCAGAGACTGTAAGGCCACCTAAAATACTCCAGTAAAACGAGAGCTTCATAGTTTTCATATGTAATAAATCCTTTCAAACGGTTCTCATCCAAAACACAGCCTCGTGGGCGGAGAGGATGCTGTGGCCCTTATCTCAGACTATAGGACAGCACTGGTTAGGATGTCTGGGGCAATTGCTGAGTCATTGCCTCTGGCCCATCCAGCTGTGAGAGGTTGGGAGTGAGATGCAGAAGATAGAATGAGGATGCCTGTATCCAATGAGGGGGAGCAGAGTTTGCCACCTCAAAATATACCCTTTTGGGGAACATTGATGATTTTAAGCTGGTTATTTTTAAGAAATAAAAGACCCAGAAAGAACCTTTGGCCTTCCCCCTAACAACCTAAAAGAATTTAGATAGAAGATTTGCTCTAGAAGAAAGCTATCATCATAAATAACTATATATTTTTTATTGTTGTTAATCCTCACCCGAGGATATTTTTCCATTGATTTTTAGAGAGAGTGGAAGGGAGAGGGAGAGACCGAGAGAGAGAAACATCGATGTGAGAGAAACACATCGGTTGCTTTGCCTCCTGCACGCACCCCGCCCAGGGCCGGGCATGAGCCTGCAACTGAGGTACAAGCCCTTGACAGAAATTGAACCCCGGGACCCTTCAGTCCACCCTTCAGTGGATAGGGTGGACACTCTATCCACTGAGCCAAACCAGCTAGGGCATAAATAACTATATTTTAATATGAACTAGGTGTGACAGACAGGGAGGAACCTACCACACCCTGTTTGATCAGAATCCTCTGTGTCCCATGGTTAAAGAAGGCCCCAGCAAACATATGCTTACCAAATGTTTGCTTTTCATCTCCATGTCAACTGCCTTCCTCCCCTTCAAAGTGCAAACCACTAACCCTTTAGCTCAAGATGGCATACAAGCCATAACTGCCCAATTTGTCCCCAGGTCCTATATTCTATGGAACCCCCAAAGGTACATATATAATCAAATTTGGTTATTTTCTCCTATTAATCTGTCCCATGTCAATTTAATTCGTAGGCCAGCCAGAACTATGCGGGAAAAGAGTTCCCCACATCGGGAACTCAGATCTGTGGCACAGTCCCATCCGGTGGCACACCTATGAAGTTGGAGTGACAGACCATGCCCTGGCCCTGGGCACCCTGAACAACTAAGGGTCTTCATTCCAAGGCTGAGTGCAGTGAATTCAAAGGAGCAGAGCAAGTGGGTTGACTATTGTCTTCAGGTCACAATACTTGATGCCAACAAACAGCTCGCGCTCTCTCTCTCTCTCCCTCTCTCTCTCTCTCTCTCTCTCTCTCTCACACACACACACACACACACACACACACACACACACACACACATACACACACACCTCAAAACTGTTTCCCCAAACCCAAATACTACTGGGACTAGATGTTCTGGGCAGGGGGTGCCCCAGTTCCTGCCCTCCCCTAACAAAAAAAGACAAAAATTTGGAACCAGAGACCAACTGCTTGTCTAAGCCGGTACTGGTTCTGGTCTCATGACAGCTTGATGACCTTGGGGCACATTCTTTCAATTTCCACAAAATCAAGTTTCTCCAGTTTTGTAAAGTGATGTTAGCTTTGCAAATTCAAAGGAAATGTTGATTCCTGCAATCTCTGGTCTTGGGCTTTTCAAAGACCTATTATTCCTCCTTTAGCCATTTAAGGTTGCTTCCCATGGCAGGAAATGCTGAATGGACCCCAAGCTCTCCCCCAGATACATTTCAACAAACTGGATTTCTTAAGTTTCCTTTAGGTCTGCTGACTAATTTCTTTAAGTTAATGGCAAGTGTTAACTTGCTCAACTGTGAAGTGCTTGGACAAAAGTTACTGCAAAGAGTGGCCTGTTTGCACTGTGCAGTGTGGACAAAAAAAGGGTTCTATGGAAAGTAACCTCACAGGGTGAGCTGACCATAAATTCCTAACTGGGCAGGTCAGGGTGGGTAGTCAGGCCCCAAGCACATAACTTTTTAGTAAGGTTTGTCTTCCCCTTGAGCCAGCCCTGGCCATTGTTTCTGTGGATCTAGAAATGCCTCTTTTCAGACCCGCAGAAGCCGGCTCTCAAGTGTGCAAAGATCTGGTTTTCTATCCTGTATCCAGGCCCCATCTTCACGTAACCTTTACTTCCCTCCTGAATTCCAAATGCATAAAAGAAGCTGCAAACTGGCTGCCATTCCAGGAAGCATTTTTCTAGGGAGCATTTGAGATTTTGCTTCCCGACCATTGTCGTCAGTTTGGCTCAAATAAGTTCTTATGAAAATCCTCTACAGGTGTGGACATTTCTTACACTGACACCAGCTGTGCCCCTTCCTTGCACCTGCCGATTCTTTCCTATCCTTCTCCACGCACCTCTTTAGGGCACACGGACACTGCCATTTATTCCTTCAAAATCTACTGAACCAGGCTGTTTGGAATTTGAGATTTGGAAAATTTTGTCTTCCTCTTGCAGGTTGGAAATATTATGAGTCCACCTGGGGCTTCTTTGAATTCTCACTTAATACAGAGCATACAGCTAAGGTGATCTTAGATCAGGTGTCCAGAAAGCCCTAGTTTGTGCCTGTTGTACTGGCATAACTAATAGCATCCATTTTTACTCTCTCAGTTTGACTGATAAATCATGTTGTCACCCTATAGCTAACTAGATCCACCTGGAGTTCTCATAGGTCGGGGGGAGGGGGGCTAGGGGGAGGAGAAGGATCACATTTATAGGGACCTCATCTGTGGGGGGAAACCATGAAGGTTGCTGCCACCTTTAAAGAAACAGGTTTGGAATCATTTCTTTTCAGAAGCAGCCATCATATAGAGGGGTTGAGAGCAGACTCCACAGCCAGACATTTCCCAGCTATGTACACATGGGCCAGTCTTCTAACCTCTCTGTGCCTTAGTTTCCTCACATGTAAAGTGAAGACAGCACAGTACCTATGCCATGAGGCTGTTGTGAAGATAACATGAGTCTGTGTGCCTGCGCATACTGTCAGCAAGTGTTTTCTGCCTTTAACTATCACCCTGGATCCAGATCCTAGTCCCACACAGCTACATGTTGACCCTGCATAAGGGAGATCCACTTTCAGAGAAGATTTGATACAAAAGACTTTGGTTTGGCCTGGCTGGAGTGGCTCAGTTGGTTTTGCGTCATCCTGTGCCCTGAAAGGTTACCAGTTCGATTCCCAGTCGGGGCACATGCCTGGGTTGCGGCTTGATCTCCAGTAGGGAGCAGGAGGCAGCTGATGGATGTTTCACTCTCACATCAATCTCTCTCTCTCTCCCCTTTTTCTTCCTCTCTCTCTAAAAACCAATTTAAAATTTTTTTTAAGACTTTGGTTTGAGTACTGACAGAATCAATCCAATCAGATTCTCTCTTTTAGGAAATGAATGCTTGATGAACTAGGCAGGTCACTAAAGTTGAATCTCAAGTGACAGGAAGCTCCTGTTTCCACAGGTTGACCAAGTCACAAATTCCTTAGGCCCCAAGATTCCTGACCCCCAAGAAGAATCAGCCTTGACCCCATATTCATCCCTGTGGCTCCTTGTCATGCTCTCCCATTACCAAATTTCACCTGTTAGTGGATCTCCCACCACTTTAATTCACAGAGGAAGAAGTGCAGGGGACATCTGCACCCCAGACCTTGATGTCCACTGGAACTTTCCACTTGCGAAATATTAAATTCTAACACCTCACTTTCTGACCACAACCTCAGATCATCTTCTTGGAGCTCACCAATACCTTGGGTTCCTTTTGCCCCCATTTCCCTCTATTTTCTTTTCTGGCTTTTTTTTTTTTTTTTTTAACACAGCCTGGATCAGGTGGTTCCATCATTTTTAAAAAATAATCTACATGGTTCTATCATTTTAATCTCCTTCCACTGACACTTTACTTTCACTTCCCATGTCCAGCCATGGCACCCAAAGCTTCCAACCCTGTGCTGATCCTACTCTGCACACAAAAGCCCCAAGAATCAGAAGAAACCTTGAGATGGGTGCTGCTATTCAGTTCTAGTTTACAATTCCAGCGGGCCCTCGGTGCCGTGCTTTCCCTCACCTTTGGTCAGTTTCCACCTTTGTCACTGCCCACTACAACTTTACCAGCCTTTCCCCCTCCTCCTCAGTTTGCAGGCTCACCCCTCCCCTACTACTTTGCACCCCAGTTAAGTATGCTCTGATTTAAGAGACACTGTCCACCAGAAATAAATCCAGACGCCTTCGTCACTGTCTTTCTGCCTCTCCTGAGATCCTGTCCATCACCTTGACCTTGCAAGTGGCCAACACTCAACACCAATTCACAGGTCTGTTTTGCATAAGCTATTCTATCTATCTGTACTTCTTTTTATTCTCTCCTGTCCACTAGACAAATATTATTTAACTTTCAAACACAGCCCCCTATGCCTGATCATCTTGGCTGCCTCAAAATTTAATCATTTACTCCACTCTTATCACTTGACACCTCACATATTTCAGTTGTTGCCCAATGTATCTGTGTTGCCAAGATATCTGTCTACAAATTTCTCTCTCCCACAAGACCTTGGGCTCTGGTCTTGCTTATCTCTGATTCTCAGGGTACCAAGTATTACCCAGGAGGTGTCAGAACCACTGCACTGATGGACACCTCCATCTGGTTGGCAGGCCGGGGTTTTCACACCTCGCTCAGCCATGTTAAATCAGGTTCCCCACTGACTTCTGCAGTGCTAGCATCTGAAATTTGTTTTGGTCAAACTGCATATAGCTTTCCCAGCAGCACTCATGGGTACAAGACCTAAATGTCTTGGGATATGCAAGAGTTTCATCCCATCTCTAATTGACCTAATCCCCAAACAAATTAAGAGACAGCAAAGCCTTTGTTTTGTGAATCTGCTCAGGAAATGGAGACCAGGCCTTAAAGACAGAGTTCAGGTTTAGAGGGACAGGAAGAAAGAAAACAATCAAGGGAGGCAAGAACACATTACATTTATGCCTGAAGTCATTAGGCTCTAGCTAAGAAGGCAGATAAGTTGCAGGCAGCTGGGAAATGTGGAAACCTCTGGCAACAGAAAGCCTCATTCAAGGAATCTTACAGTCTGACTGCAGATTCCAAAACAAATGCCTTTTCTATGAGTTCATGAAATGCCAGTAAACTTTTATTTGGGATTTTAATTGCTTTTGTTTTATCTTCTAGTGTCTACAGGGTTATGATGAGATCTCATGATCTCCTCTACATGCCTCCTGCCCTCCCCACAAAATATCCTTAGCTTGCTTTCTTTCCTTTTCTTTCTTTCTTTCTTTCTTTCTTTCTTTCTTTCTTTCTTTCTTTCTTTCTTTCTTTCTTTCTTTCTTTCTTTCTTAATGTGTTTATTGATTGAGAGAGAGAGAGAGAGAGAGAGAGAGAGGAAGGAAGAGAAATAGGACATCATAGATTGGCTGCCTCCCTGAGTCCACAACCCAGGCACGTGCCCTGACTGGATATCAAACCGGTGGCCTCTTGGTTCCTGGGTGGATAATCAACCACTGAGCTGGCCTTTTCACTAGCGCTTCTAAAACTTTCCTGTGCATACAAATATCCTGGGGTTCTTGTTAAAATGAAGATTCTGACTCAGTAGGCCTGAGGCGTGGTCTAGAATTTGCATTTCTATCTTTTTAAAAAATATATGTTTTTACTGATTTTAGAGACAGAGGAAGGGAAAGGGAGAGGGAGAGGGAGAGGGAGAGGGAGGGGGAGAGGGAGAGGGAGAGGGAGGGGGAGAGAGGGGGAGAGAGGGGGAGAGAGAGTGAGAGAGAGAGTGAGAGGGAGAGAAAGAGAGGGAGAGAGAGAGAGAATATCAATGAGAGAGAAACATCTATCAGCTGCCTCCTGCATGCCCCTACTGGGGATTGAGCTCTCAACCTGAGCATGTGCCCTGACCATGAATCAAACTGGCAACCTCTTGGTTCATGGGTCGGCACTCAATCCACTGAGCCACACTGGCTGGGCTGCATTTCTATCTTGCTCCCAGATTATGCCAATGCTGATTTGGGGACTACTTGAGTAGCAAGGCTTTAACCCTCCACCGCTGGACCCAAAGTAGCTAATCCAGGGAACAAATGAAATACTCCCTTGATCCATAAGAAAACAGTATTAAACTTCTACTTATGTTATTTTTATCTAAAAAATTTGAATCTAAACACACATAATTACATTCAGTTAGTCCATCTCTCAGATGGCTTCCCATCAGGTTGTGTGAAAGAATCATGAAAAAGGGTGGAGATAAAACTCTGCAATTCAGAGGGGTTGAGAGACCTACTTGTTCATTCCCATGCAATTTACTACAATAGGCTGAAGTGTGTATGGTACAGAATTTATGGGACACATTATCCAGTTTCATTGAAACTAACCCTCACAAGTATTTAAGAGGCTTAATAATGCCAAAAAGCTGTCAATTAAAGATAACATTAAAAATCTACATCCGCCAACTAAGAGGTTTGTCCAGACATCCAAAATTATAATGAAGATTATTTGGAATATGGACTTATAGTCATCTTTGTATGATCGTGAGAGTACATTATATCTGGAAATAAGAGCAGAATGTACATATCATTTTTAAGTAATAATTCCTACTTTGAGGGGCACATATGCATGTATTATTTTATGGATGAGGTTCACAATCCAGGTTTGGAGACCACTGCTCTATACTACCGGCTGGCCTCCCTTGTACCATGAAATCAACAACCTAGCATCCTTTGGTCAACCCTCTGCCTCCAAGCCACTTAGTCTCAAGTGCTGTGACCTTACCCCTCCCCACCACCACCCTCCCCCAACCCTCCATTCCAACCAATGTTTCAGTTGCAGGGGCAGCAAGAAAAGCCAGTGAGTCCAAACTCAAATGCCTACAACAGTGAAGGAGGGATCAGAAAATTATAGAGAAGAGTGTTTTTTAAAATGATAGACACATGATGATAAGTGGAAACTGACCATAGATCTCAGCACTGAGAATACAATAGGGAGTAATAGAGACCATGGCAGCATGGAGAATGCATGACTTTTTCTTGCTGTTTTTGCCCAGTTGGGGCATGCAAACCCAGAATTGTGATCTTCTAATATTTCAAGAAAACCATATCTGGAATTTTACTGGATACCACACAATATTTAAACATAGGTGCACGCACACACACACACACACACACACACATGCGCGCGCGCGCGCGCGCACGCGCGCGCGTTTGAATTTGCCAAGACTCCAAGCCACATTTGGACCATGAGCCACCAGTCTGCTCTCTCCACTGTGTTGAGAGTTAAAACCTTTAACTGAAGCCACATAATCATAATTAAAACAAAGAGAGGCAGGAAATGAAGAGCAAAGTTCATAAGTCATGAAGTCAGAGTCAACAACAAGCTAAATCCTGTGAAGGGGAAGGAAAAGAGAAAGAAATGCATGGGAAAGCAAGATGAAGAGGCCAAGCTAATAAGAACAAAAGAGCAAAGGCAGGGATTCTTGTTTGCTTCCTCCTGTTTTTTCTCCCTGGTGGTCAAGAATTAATCAGTCTTGCTTCCTCAGCATGTCGGCCTACTATGCACAGCCTCAGGAAAGTGATTTATACTCACTAATGTTCCATTTTGTCTGAGCAACAAGACTACTTTTCCCAGCATTCCTTGCAGTAGATATGGATGTGTGAATAAGTTTTAACCCATGGAATGTGAGCAAAAGGAATGTGCATAAGCACCAGGCCTGGACCATGAACACACACACACACACACACACACACACACACACCTGTGCATGCTCGGAATCTCACTCTTTCCTTCATCCTTAACTGCACGAGGAAGCAAAGGTCTGGAGGAAGGTGGAACCATATAATCCAAGAGGCTGAACTCAGCTCTCACCACCACAGACCCCTCTGAATCATGATGTGAGTGAGAAAGAGACTTCTATTTTGTTCACCTACTTTGGTCTTAATCCTCCCCACTTTAAGTACATTTATCACAGCCTGCTTCTTCTTGCCCCAAATCTTTCCTTACTTCAGCTAAACAGCCCATTTTCCTGAATATTACCCCAATGCCATGATTCCAGTCTCCAGGCCTCTGATCTCTGAGCATGCCCTGTTTTGCCTGAATGAGTCTCAAGGTGGGGAGCACAAAATGGAATTTCTTTTCTAGAGTGGGGTATGACTAGTGCAGAACAAAACAGAATGATCACCTCCTTTTTCCCAGATGGTCTGCCTCTACTGATGGAATCTGTGATGTCCATCCACTAAGCCCCATATGTGTTTTACTGGTGCTTGTCTGCTGCTATATCTTTCCCATCCTATAACTCCAGATTTATCTCTTGGATTGTCAGAGCTTGTAAGTCTAGCATATTAGGTTTATTTTGTTATTCTATGGCATTACCTCCTTAGCATGCCTTGGTGAATTCCTTTTGTTTTTGCCTTTCCATTTGCCCTTCTCTTTTAATTGCATTGCAGTCTCAGTGGTACTAGCAGTCAAGGACGTCTGCTGCCTTCTGACATAGCAACCAAACATTACACAGGCTATATACCAGCCACTCTGCCCTTTTATATAAAAAACACAAGAACTGAAAGAAACTAGGAGAGATACATCTTTTTTAAAATGTCTCACATGAATCATCCATTAATTCCTGCTACCCAGAATCTCAGAGCATCTTTCCCACAACTTGGTTAACATTTCCTTGAATTCGGTGAATCCCTCTCTGCATTTGATTTTTATTACTGCTATAACAAATCAGTGGCTTAAAACAATACAAATTAAGGGTCTAGCATGCAGACTATATAAAACCAGCAAGAATACAAAACCCAATTTTAAAATGGGCAAAGGACTTGAATATACCATTCTACATAAAAGATATATACATAAAAATTGATGCTCAACATTATTAGTCATTAGAGAAATGCAAACAGAAACCCACTAGTGAGATACCTACTAGGATAGCTACATTTTTTAAAAAAAGGAAAATAATAAGTATTGACAAGGACATGGAGAAACTGGAACCCTTGTATATTGCTGGTGGGACTATAAAATGGTTCAGGCACTGAGGAAAACAGTCTGACATTTCATCCAAAAGTTACACAGTGTTACTTCATGATCCAGCAATTTTACTCCTAAGTATATACTCAAAAGTACTGAAAACAGGTACTCAAATAAGTAATGTATATGCATATGCATAGTAGCACTGTTCACAATAGCCTAAAGGTAGAAACATCCCAAATGCCCATCAATAGATAAATAAACAAACTGTGATATATCCAAACAATAGACTATTATTCAGCCATAAAGAGATATGAAATACTGACATAAGCTACCACATGGATGAACCGTAAAAACAGTATGAAAGCGAAACAAAGCAGATGCAAAAGGTCACATACTGTATTATTCCATTTATATACAATACCCGCCACAGGTTAAATCAGAGAGACAGAACACAGGCTGGTGGTTAGCAGTGGTGAATGGATGAGAACCAACTACTTAATAAGTACAAGATTTCCTTTTGGGGTGATGAAAATATCTTGGCACTAGATAGAGTGACGGTTGCATAGTTTGAGGAATGTATTGAGTTGTTCACTCTAAAGTGGTTAATTTTACGTTTTGTAAATTTCATGTTAATAAACATACACATGCATGCACACACAAATTTATTATCTTTCAGTTCTGTAGATCAGAATCAAGGGATTGACGGGTCTGTACTTCCTCTGGAGTCCTTTAGAGAAGAACTCATACCCTGCCTTTTCCAGCATCTAGTGGCTACTTGCATTCCCTGACCTGTGGCCTCCTTCCACAATGCCATCCCTCTGACCTTTGCTCCTGTCATCACATCTCCTCTGGCTGACCCTCCTACCTCCTTCTTATAAGGACCCTGTGATTACATTGGGCCCACCTGGATAAGCCAGGCTACTCTCCTCATTTCAAGATCCTTAATCCATCTGCAAAGTCCCTTTTGCCATGTAAGGTAATATATTCACAGATTCCGGGGTTTAGGATGTGGACATCTTTGCAAGGTCATTTCCGTCTACCACACCCCAAAGCCCTTTAATGAATTCCTTTTCTTGCTTACATGAGCAATGTCTGCTGCTTGTAACCACAGAATCTCAATCAATAAAATGCTTTACATTTTTCAGCATTTTGAATAAATAGGGACCATGAAAGCAGCAGACAAGATTTTGAGATTTCTTGACATAACAGGAGAATGCTAAGAAGATCTGTGGGAATTTTATGTTTGGCACGTGGTGCTTTCCCAGGAACAAGGAAGCAAAACGAGCAGATGCTTAATACGTGTCTGAGGGCTGAATGAATAAAAGGATGAGAACAAAATATGCAAAGTTTAACAAAAGCATTTAACCAGAGGCGGCAGAAGCAAGGGTAAGTTTACGCAGAGATGAGCCAGGAAACAAAAAAAGATATTAAATATAAAAACCTAGGCTAGAGTGCTGTTTAGCATTTCCGGCATGAAAGTTGCCACTCACCCTTCCTTATGGGGTGACACCTTCCCACTGTTAAGCCTTCATCTGAGTCAGAGGTCACCTCGGCCCCAGGAAGTCCTTCTGCTGTCCCCAGACAGAATCAACAGCTTTCTCCCTTCTGCAAATATGTACTGAGTGTTTGCTGGGCTGCTCTGAACTGTTAGAGTCACGGCCAAGTCTTCAAAGGCGGAACATGCTTCATTCAGCCTTCACTTGGCCACCACCTAAAAGTGCCCGGAGCACGGCGGCAAGGTTTGCATGTTAGCAGCATTAAGAAGGAAAAGCGCCAAAAAGGAGAGCTGTTTGTTTTAGACATTAGCTTTTAAAGGCATCTTCATTTTTATTCCATTAGTTATGTAGATCCTGCAAAAATATTTGAAAAGAGCAAGTTTGGAATCACAGAACCTCTGAGCGCCCCAGGAATCTATTTAGTTCACTAACTTTCGGGACCAGTGTACCAAAACCTAGCACTGGTTTTCACAGGTAACATTTCTTGCAAACCCTGCTGGCCTGGTAAGCAAGTAATCAATTGTGGGGACAGTCTCACTCTCTGACAGGCCAGCCCACTTCATTTCCTTGAGCCTTTCAGGGCAGAGCGATTTGACTGCCTCTGCCTTAAACAAACTGTTGGTTTAGCCAATTTATTTAACTTTGACCTAGAAATGTTATTCAGGCAAAACGAAGTGAGCTAGGTTTTTATTAGGAAGTCAGGGTTCCTGGAAGAGCAAAGAACATTCTTTGTTCAACATAATCATCTTGGGGTTCAGGCATCACTTGTACTTCATTCTCCAAAGCCATTGTATGAGTCAGCTCGGCCTTTATAGACATGTGTTTGTCGAAAGGGGAGGGGGGTGTTTGTTCGTGCTGGGTGGAGAAAGCATTGAGGATGGCTGGATATTGCTTTTTCCTCCCTGCTGGGGTTATCACCTTTAGTTGGTACACATTGGGTGAAGTAGGTTACCTGAAGCAACACACACAGTGGGAGTGGCCCGAGCAAGCAGTCTCTAGGATTTGAATTGTGACCGTCCGAGTTACTGCCTTCAGGACAGAGAACTTAACTACCTAAAATGATGCTGTGCAACACACATCTTCCATAGTCAGGAAAACATTAAGTAAGAGTACAGTTGACCCTTGAACAGTGTCAGGGGTTAGGGACACTGACCCCTTGCACAGTCAAAATAAAAAATCCACATCTATCTTTTGATTCCCCCATAACTTAATTACAGTCCCTTGGTATGCACAGGGATTGCTTCCAGGATCCCTGCAGATACCAAAATGCAACGTGCTCAAGTCCTTTATATAAAATGACATAAAAGAGAAAAAAAAAGTAAATGGCATAGAACAATGCATATAGTTGGCCCTCCACATCTCCGGATTCCCAAACGGGACAGAAAATACTGTTTTTGATCCGTGGTTGGTTGAATCCACAGAATCAAAACCCAGGGATATAGAAAGTTGACTGTACGTTTATTGGGGGGGAAATCCACATGTAAACGCACTGGATGATATAATGTGAAGATCTGTGTGGTGGGCGCTGGGATGTCTGAGCTGAGGGCAAGGTGCCCGCCTGCACAGTTTGAGCTCTGATCAGGGCCGCCACAATGCATTCTGCAAAGAATCACAATCACTCTCTGGCCTACAGATTCTCCTTTTCAGCTGTGCTGTTCAGCTACAAATTGGTAAAGCAGAGAAAAGGGGTGGGGGTAGGGGAGCAAGGCGGGAAATCCAGGTCAAATATGTGCATAGTTTTAAAAGCTTGCTTTAAAGTATTCTTTTTTATTCTTCCCTCCCAGTGAGCAAATGAGAAGGTCTGATAAACTAAAACCACCTTATATTGTATAGTCGTTCAATATTTAGAAAGTAATTCATAGAACTGCTTCCTTTTTGCCTAATGCCAAGGAATCCAAAAGCCATTCACCAGCAAGGCCTCGTTTGTCAGGAGTTGGGGGAGGGGAAGAGGACATCACTGCCAAGACTAAATAAATTGGAAACAGCTACAGAGATAAGGACATAATTCAGCAGCAACATGTTGGAACAACAGACTCAAAAAGAATCAGAATATAAGAACTTTCCGTTTAGACACTGGGGCAGGCCCAGTCCTCGACTCCAGGCTTGTGTTTTTCTGTTCTTCTAGTCCAAAATAGAGATTATGTCTGCTCTCCTGAACAAGGCAGGTCAGCATTTCAGAAGTGCACCAACACTCCCCAGCCCTCTCTACACTGGCCCAGAGTGGTGGCAGGAAAAGGAAACTTTCCATGGATCATCCCACTGCTCTGCTGCCCCGCTGGCCCTAAATAGGAGAACTAAAACCGAAGCTCAGTGTGCCTTCCACACAAAGTTTTGGTGCCCGCGTGTAGGCTGCTAGGTTCTAAAGAACTGAGCTAACACCAGAGCCGTAGGACTAGTCAGTCTTGGTGAAATGTCCTCTTTCCTAGTCTCTCAATTTTGAAAAGGGCCCCAGGCTGGGGCCCCATTTCTATAAAAGATGAAAGAAATGAAAGAACTCAAGTGTCAAGAGGAACCCTCTTCTGAATTAGAACTGAGTTTGTAACTACCAACCCTTTCTCAGAATGGAGGATGCTGGGCTTGACCTTGGCCCTCCCAGCTTTGCTCATGTTTCAAGGATGGTGTCTTCCCCGTGTGAGTGGGAGAGCTGGCTCCCCAAGTCTATGGCTCCTGCCAACAACTCTGTGTCTGCTTGAAGCAAGAAGATACTAATGTGTTATAAAAAAATAAGGAATACTGCCGGCCCTTGGGAAGAGAAAATAAGTGACCAGCATGTTGTGCGAGTGTGAGGGATTAAACCAAGCCTTTCTTGCTGCCCCTCTCTCTGCCTGAAATGCCATTTCCCAGAATTTTCACGGCTCTTCACTGCCCAACTCCAACGCCAGTTTTTGCAAGAAATCTCTGACTACTTCTGAACCGCTAACCACTTCACACCCTCACTTGGCAGCAGTGCTGCCCTATAGTGTAGCTGTTTACCATGTTTCATGCCCCCGTTGGAATGTTTGCCACTGTTGCCACATCTCTTATATCTGCATTCTCCACACCACTTGGCAAGACCCACGAGTGCATGGCTGATGCTTGATGACTATTTGCTAAATTAACGTCTGGATTTATTCCTTGGCTTTGCTCACCAAGGATTTGAGGAGCTGAATTAGTTAATTCCAGATGGGAATGTGCCATCTCTTCCCCAAATGGGCTACCAGAGCTCATGAGCACAGTGGATGATGCCTTCAGTGCTTACTTCTAGCTCTTTATTCATATTAATGATGACACCATCTGTCTAGGGCAGCGGTTCTCAACCTGTGGGTCGTGACCCCTTTAGGGGTCAAAAGACCCTTTCACAGGGGTCACCTAAGACTATCAGAAAACACATATATAATTACATATTGTTTTTGTGATTAATTACTATGCTTTAGTTATGTTCAATTTGTAACAATGAAAATACATCCTGCATATCAGATATTTACATTAGGATTCATAACAGTAGCAAAATTACAGTTATGAAGTAGCAATGAAAATAATTCTATGGTTGGGGGTCACCACAACATGAGGAACTGTATTAAAGGGTCGCGGCATTAGGAAGGTTGAGAACCACTAATCTAGGGCTTTCCATGTCCGCCATGCTCAATACAATACAAACACACACACACGGAGTAACTAGCTGCTATATAACTTTTCTGAGCCTGAGACCACAAGGCTGGGCAAGGGCAGCAGGATGATTTGGCCTCAGAGCTCCTGCTTTTATCCAGCCCAGCATATTAATCCCTTCCAAACCGTGGTTCCTAAAGCGAGATGCCGACCGTGTGATTATAAGACACTGCTTCTCACTGACGTTTCGCTTCCTGCTGCTCTCAGCTCACCCACTCTATCGCTTGACAGGCGTTGAGTGTGATAAAGTAAATCTGGACAGTGCCACGGACAGGAAATGCATTTTGCTGTGGCAAAATCCAAATTGCAACCATTTTGTCAAGAGAAAGATAGGAAAGAAGCACTCAGGGCTTTTAGGGGTGTGTTAGAAAGACAAGCGCCTCTAACACTCAGTGGAGCGGGCTGAGTGTTGTTTTTTAAACAAAGACAAGCTATGAGTCCTTTGGAAGATTGCCCAAGAGAGGCTGTGTTTATCTCCCGGGACAGGGAGGACGGAAGCAGCACACAGGGGCTCCCTCAGACCTGCAGGGAGGGAGCTGTTACCTCCCCTGCAGGCCAAGTGCACTGCGTGAAAATAGCACCACCAATGCTTCCGAGCAGGAAAATGCAAAGCCACTCCATGCTCCTCTGCGCTACAACACGCTGCTCTTCGAATGCCAAGTACACCAGCTCATCGTAGAGGCTGTCACTGACATCGAGTATAAACCTACACGTCAGGACTGATGAAAAGATGCTTTCTTACTGGTTCAAATGAAGCATGTTCATTAAGCTGGTCATAGAAACCTTGAATAGGTAATGGTATTTTTCATTCATTTCTTTCTTTCTGGCCAAAGAGACTTGTAGTATAGAACACAGTATGCACAACTCCATTTGTTGACTCTTTTTACCTCCGTTAGAAATAAAGACCTGACTGGGAAATGGTACAGGCTCCCTTTTAACCAAGGCTCTGGCTTTCTCCTCTGCGTCTTCCCCACAGTGTCCCATAACGCATGCTTGTGATGCACTAGAGAGTAAATGCTCTTTGGGATACACTTTGAGGTGGGAACATCAGGGGAAAGAAATAGAAAGACATTAAGCTGATCCCAAAGTATTCCAAAGGGGAGAAAAAAGAAGCTTGGTCATTTTGCTCTCTCACTTCGAGTTTTGACTGGAAGCCTGGTTGAAGTTATTGAAGGGTGATCTTATAGCTACAAGCAGCACTTCAGACAAACAACGGTCCTTAGGGTCTCATTCGACCCTCAGAACTGCCCTGACAAGCCCAGCACCGTGCCCATATTCTAAACACGCCTTCTTGTACCACGGAAGACCCTTTTGGTCTCACGCCTGAACTTCTCTGGAGAACTGATAAACACATTTTGCAGAAATGGCTGTAACTAAGTGGCCTTGAATGGGCAGTGTAACTTTAAAGACAAAACTGAGCTGTGAAAACTAAATCAGCATCGTGCCCAACACGTCGACGACCTTGATAAACAGCCTCTGCCTCAGGTCAAGATTCTTTCCTGGAACCATCTTCTTCAATAAGTTTATAAAATATTGGTCTTGCTTAGTGCTCTATCCTCAGTGATCTTCTCAGTAGAAAATACAGAAAAATAAGATACTTGATAACATGCTCCCTTTTTACTTTCTCCAACAAATTTTGTAACTAAAGAAACTTTTTTTTGATCGTATGTCACCTCTTTCCTTTTGCTTGAATTGAAAGCTGGCTTAGCCCAGTTAGTCATTTGGGGTTAATTTGGCAATATTTCATGGGGTTAGGCAGAGAACTCTGTTGCTTATGGGGACTCCACCATCACAAGTTTGGAACTGATACACATATACTCCTGACTGAGTCATCTTTGTATCCTTGTACCCTGTGACGGGCATGCCAGACAAACATTTCTCAGTTGAATGGACAAACTGAAATCCTACTCATCATTCGAGATCCATCACAAAATCTGCTCCCATAAAGACTTCTCTAGTCCCCAAAGACTGCGGTCATTTCTGACCCCTTGTGCAGTTCATTATTTATATCTTTATCTCCCTAATTATTAGAGCGTATGCTACCCCATAGACAGTGCTTTCTGTTCAGTTACACTACTGAATAAGCAAAAGCTGTACATTTGTCTCAAATCCACCAAATCCCATTGCTTCTGAGACTCAAGTAAAAACAAGGACTGGGAGGCGAGGGGGGGGGGAATCACTCTTTCTATTGTATTCAACCATACATTGAATACAAATTACCAACTGGGCTCCAGGCAAAGAGCCACTGAGGGCTCTGCCCTTGTGGCTGTCTTCTCTTTGATCAGCGGCCTGAAGGGGTAGTCTCTGGGAGTCCCTCTTTAAGTGGAAAAGGCCATGGTGGGTACAAAGTCTGAATGACCAGTTCAGCATCATGATTCATTGTTTACTAGCGAGATACCTATTCATGTCTAAATAATAAAGCATGAGCCAGGGATATAAAAATGACTAACCCTGCCTCTGACCCCCACAGGATCTCCCATGAGGGGAGACTGATGTGTAAATACTTATTAAGCAGTATAAGGAATATGAAAATAGATGAACACACCCAGTACTACAACTTCTCAGAGAAGGAAATAACTAACAGTTAAGCGTGTCAGGGGTTTGTCAGAGTAATCAATATTAGAGTTAAGCCTAACATGCATCAAATTTTCACCAGACATAAAGTCAGGAAACAGTATTCTGGACAATGAAATCAGCACTGGCATTACATTACATGCCTAGAACAACCGCTGCTATTAACATCTTGGTTTGAATTTATTCATTGCAAAATTAGGTCATTCCGTAAAATGAAGGTCCTGGAAGAAAAAGCCACACAACAGAGAAGCTTTAAGTAGGACGGATAGGGAGGAGAAAGGCCAGACCCCGGTGCCGCAATACCAAAGGCCCCTGTAAGTGCGGGCAGGTCACACCCCACACAGAGGCTGGTAAGCCAGGGCTGCATCTGGCCAGGGATTTGCTCTGAGAGGTAACCTTTTCCCAATTCCCAGGAAGGCACCAGGTAGGCTAAAGGTTGCTCTATTAGTAAACAAAATTTGATCACCATGAAGAAAACAGAGGTGAGTGGAACAAATGCCACTCACCAGCTTTGTGATTTAGATAAACTTGGCCCTGAGGACACAGCGTCTGCTTACAGGGAGGAGCCTGCTGTGGTCTATTTTCTGCAATGGGTTGATCAAGTTCAGGTGTATTGGTCAAGTGTTCGCTGGGCCATGAGCTGACAGCATCACCTGGACTCCTTCAGTCTAAGGCAGTGGTCGGCAAACTCATTAGTCAACAGAGCCAAATATCAACAGTACAACGATTGAAA
Organism: Myotis daubentonii; assembly: GCF_963259705.1. Classification (NCBI taxonomy): domain Eukaryota; kingdom Metazoa; phylum Chordata; class Mammalia; order Chiroptera; family Vespertilionidae; genus Myotis; species Myotis daubentonii. The sequence continues at coordinate 44,091,751 of NC_081850.1, forward strand.
TTTCTTTTGAGAACCAAATTTTTTAAACTTAAACTATATAGGTAGGTACACTGTTATTAACTTAATTAGGGTACTCCTAAGGCTTAGGAAGAGCCACACTCAAGGGGCCAAAGAGCCGCATGTGGCTCGAGAGCCGCAGTTTGCCGACCACGGGTCTAAGGCATTTCTCCTGGTGAAACATCCCTTCCATCCACCATCATACCATGTAACACCAAGGTTTAAAACATGGTGGTTAGAGACAGAAATGAAGAAAATTACTTTTAAAAAACTAGCCAAATAAAAAAACTGTATGTGTAGCATCATAAAGTATCTCAATTTCTAAAGTGAAGTAACACTTCTCTTTCCATTTTCATTAAGATTCAACTATAAATGGTCATGATGTCCTTGTTTGGGGGACTTTTCTCAGCTGTCTAGTTTTTTAAAAAGCATTGGAGGTTCAGTTCAGATTTTATGATGATGTCCAAACGCTGTACCCACCTAATGGAGTGAAAGGGCAGAGGACAGCTGAAGCACCTTGCTTTACATCCTTGCATTTCAAAGCACTGAAATGTAATGATGGTCAAGTCCCTATCCTGACAACAACAAAAGAGCTCGAACATTCTTTTTTTTTAATATACTTATTTATTGATTTCAGAGAGGAAGGGAGAGAGAGAGAGAAAAAAAAACATCAATGATGAGCGAGAATCCTTGATCGACTGCCTCCTGCATGTCTCACACTGAGGATCAAGCCCGAAACCTGGGCATGTGCCCTGACTGGAAATTGAACTGTGACCTCCTGGTTCATAGATCAACGCTCAATCACTGAGCCATGCCAGCTGGGCAAGCATTCTTATCAAGAGAGAGTTTTTGTCAGTAAAACTGATATTTTTTTTCCCTTAGGAAATTTTGAGAGCAATCGATTTCTCCTTTATCTACCAGGTGGAGTGCACAGGAACCTGTGAAGGTTCTCCCTGGCACAACAGGGAAATTCATGGCTTCCCATTTTTCCTCCTGGGGCCCAAAATGTGCAAATGCTCTAATGCTGGTCACATGGCACCTTGGAGCTGCTAAAACACACTAAGTTCCCCTTGAGAGACTCCGGGTAGTGCAGAGAGCAAGACGAGAAACCACAGCGTGAAAAACAGAGTGTGAGTGATAAACAGATCTAGGATCTCTGGGAAAAGGAAGAGGTCAAAGGAAGAATCTTTTTTATTCAAGATTAATCAATCACTAACATTAGCACTCACAGACAGGATCCTCGTTTATTCCGATGAAATAAATATTACCTGAAATAAAACTCTCTGGCCCTACACACGATGTTTTAGGAATTATGATTTGCAATATTTTCTAATGGGAAAAGAACACATTCCTGTAACAACAGGGTTTTATTCTACACAGAAAGAACTTTCCCAGTTTTAGAAACCGTATCAGGGCCGCTCACACAGGAATGTGAGCTGTGCCATGCTCAGAAGGGCCTGGGGTTTAATGCTCTGGATGCCCTCCTGAAATCCATCATCATGTTCGCACAAAGGACCCCTTTCCATTCTGCACTGGCCCGCACGTGATGCAGCCAGTCCTGAACATTATTTAACCTGCCCCCCAATTCACTAATGCCCTACATGTCCCGGCTTATATTTCCACGCTGCCAACTCTTTATCGCCTTCTTTGAAATCAGGCACACGTCCGGTCTCGCCAGGCTCCCCACACATCAGTGGTTGGCAAAGCCTGGCCCAAAAGCTCTTCACACAGTCACTAGGCCACACTGGTATCTGTGTCCCGGGCGTGCTCATACGCTTCTTCCACAAGCAAATGACATTTGTATTAAAACTAGACATCACTTCCTACTGTTACAAAAGCGATGTCCTTCCCCTACCTACAGAATGGTCCCCCCTTATCTGCGGGGGTTCGTTCCAAGGCCCCCAATGGAGGCCTGAAACCACAGAGAGTATCAAACCCTGTATGTACTATGTTTTTCCCATATATACATACCTATGATACAATTTAATTTACAAATTAAGACTAATAAGAGATGAACAACAATACTAAAATAGAACAGTGATAACAATATGCTGTAATAAAAGTTATATGAATGGGGTCTCTTTCTCTCATATTATTTTATTGTACCATCCTCACCCTTCTCCTTATGATGCTGCATGAGGAGATGAAGTGACGTGAGTGACACAGGCATTGTGACATAGCATTAGGCTGTTACTATAAGGGTTACTTGCACACAAGCACAGGGTTAACTCGACAGTTGATTTGACAGCCACACTAAGTGACGAATGGGCAGGTATCGAACAGAGTGTGGACACGCGGGACAACGTGATGACTCACAGCCCGGGTGGGCTGGTGCGAGATTTCATACTGCTACTCAGAACGGAGCACAATTTAAAACTTGCAAATTGTTTATTTCATGAATTTTCCATTTAATATTTTTGCAGTGCAGTCGACAGCAATAACTGAAAGCACAGAAGTGCAACTGCAGAGAAGGGGACCTACTGTGCCACCGTGATGGCGTCTGTGTGGAAATGGAAAGTGGGTACAGTGTGGAATGTTTTGGTCTGGTGACTTTTCTAAGAGCCATCGATGCAGACCCCAAACCACACCTATTGGCTATCAGAAATGACCCCAGATTTCTCCAGCTCCAGGCGGAACTCGAATACTATAGCCTGGGTCTGTGCTTCTTAAACTGAAGAGAAACCTAAGGGGTAGTTGGCAGTGTGCTGGGTACACAACGCCACGGAGGAAATGTCTAGAAAGCAGATATACTCTCTGTAACTAATCAGGAACATTATCTTCAATATAGGAAGAAATTTGCAGAGCCTAATGTAAAATCCCCTTTAATTATGGTTAATATGTGATGTCAGTGATGCTTCCTGCTACTGTTGCTTAAGCTTATACTCAAATGCCCAAGGTTCCTCCTTCATTGTCTTTTGCCATTAAGGATCTTGGATGATTACCTTCTCTGCTATAACAAGAACCACACACATGACAAGTTCTCACAGGATGACAGTCCCGTGGTTTGTATTTAGAGCAAAGCAAGCATCTGGTAAAGGTGGAGTTTGAGCCTCCCTCCTGTGGTAAAGCCCTAAGTGAACATGCAGTCAGCAGAGCAGGGTGGGGCTCAGGATTGATGCCCTTCTTTCCACATGCCATCACGAAGGCCATCTGGCCACGTGGGCAACGGGACCAGCGGATCACTCTTCCATGCCCACCATCATCTCGAGTCTGTGGATATTGTCTGAAAACTCGGCAAAATAAACCGCACCTGGCTTCTCTCTCATAACTAACCACCTCGTAGACCTGCCCGTTTACCTTACAAATCTTACCAAGGAAGCAGAATGACATGAAGCAAAAACACATAATCCAAAGCCCAAAAGTCCAAAATCAAGTCATGGTTCTACCATTGGCTAAATGTATCTGAGTTTCTGAAAAGGGAAAATAGAAATAATACCTGACTACCTATGGCAGCGGTTCTCAACCTGTGGGTCGCGACCCCTTTGGGGGTCAAACGACCCTTTCACAGGGGTCGCCTAAGACCATCGGAAAACACATATATAATTACATATTGTTTTTGTGATTAATCACTGTGCTTTAATTATGTCCAATTTGTAACAATGAAATTGGGGGTCACCACAACATGAGGAACTGTATTAAAGGGTCGCGGCATTAGGAAGGTTGAGAACCACTGACCTATAGGGTCATGATAAGAATTAAATTAAATAGAGGAAGCAGTATAAGGTGCTAACAATTATTATCTCATTCTTCCTACCCTTCTCATTGCTTTTAGCATTACCTGACGGTCCAACATAACTTGGTAAAAACTGATACTTAACCCTATAAAAAGTACCTAAATACCTCAACATTAATTTTTTAAATAAAATTGTTAAATGTGAAAATCCAACTGGGCTATAGTGACTACGGGAACCAGTGCTCCTTTATTGCCCACAAATTTTTCAAAATTTCTATAGGAAAGAGCCCACCCTGCACCTCAGCTGTGTTGACCGAAGAGACTGCCAATCCTTGGATGGAAAGATGGACATGAGGCGCTCCTTATGGTGACTTCTAAGTGCTCAGAATAAGATGTCACTGCAGAGAGGACCTCCCAGCTGCTCCAGATTCTTAAAGGCCTGGGTCCCTAACCTTCTGTTAAAAAGGCTTTAAAAAAATAGATAGGAATATTCTTTTTTATTATTATTGATTTCAGAGAGAGGAAGGGAGAGGAAGAGAGGGACAGAAACATTAATGATGAGAGGGAATCACTGACTGGCTGTCCCCCGCATGTCCCCCCACTGGGGATTGAACCCGCAACCTGGGCATGTGCCCCAACTGAGAATTGAATTGTGACCTCCTGGTCCCTGGGTCTACGCTCAACCACTGAACCACAGTGGCTGGGCAAGAGAGGAATAGACTTTATTAGAGATTTAGGTCACAGTTTTGCTAACTGCTAAAAAACAAATGTAAATATGTAAGAATATTTGTTGCACATAACTTTTTTCATATAAAATAAACATAGAAGTTACCTGGGTGGGGGGAGCTTTTCATTCCACAAATTCTAGAGATAATAATTAAAAAATAAACAACTCTGATAAACAGGAATGACTGATGTAAGCTCACAGCAATGGAACCTTCCCTGCATAGAGAGACTGGTAAGCAGCAAGCACATGGGAGAGGCCTGCAGAGCTCCAAGGGGAAGAATGGGTAAAAGGTGAAAGGATGATGGAAGCACAGGCTGGAAACCCCAGAAAAACGCCCCTTGGGCTAACTCAAAGAGGAAGATCAACCCAGCAAGCAATTTAAGGCCCCTTATGTTTCTCTCTTTTCATGTTCAGGATCTCTGCATTTGGAAGCATAAGTTCCTTCCATTTCCCAAGTGGACTAGCAGGGACCTTAGACTAGAGCAGTGATGGCGAACCTATGACATGCGTGTCAGAGGTGACATGCGAACTCATTTTTTTGGTTGATTTTTTCTTTGTTAAATGGCATTTAGATATATAAAATAAATATCAAAAATATAAGCCTTTGTTTTACTATGGTTGCAAAGATCAAAAAATTTCTATATGTGACACGGCACCAGAGTTGAGTTAGGGTTTTTCAAAATGCTGACATGCTGAGCTCAAAAGGTTTGCCATCACTGGACTAGAGTCTAAGAGTCACTAGTCTTAGACTAGAGTGGAATCATAGACTATAGTTATAGACTAGAGTCACTATCATAATTTTCTTTTTTTTTTCTTCTTAAAAAATACGATTCTAAGCAAGAATATTCACTGCACATGACAGCCACTGACTGCTGTGTGAATGCCAATTTGACCCTGGGATCTACAGTGTCTGGCACCAGAAATGCTCAATAAGCATTTATGGAACTTCTCAAGAGACCATGATCCCTCTTCTCGGGAGACAGGTCTCACACATCTTTGAGTCACAGAGATGGCTGCAGGAGCTGCTGCATGAATGCTGCCATGCGATTTGCTTTGTTTCTGCCACTGACCATGACAAAGCCCCATCCAAGGAGCGAGGAGGCCAGGATCACGGGGCAGAAACCACACTGGATGCCAAGGAGCCTTGGTTCTAGTTCTGATTCTTTACTAATCAGCCAGTTCCTTCTCTCGGTCCCAGTTACCTCAGCTTGAAATAATGAAGTGGAACTACATGGTTTCTAAATTCCTTCCATGTTCCAAGGTCCTATCATAAGCAGCATTATTTTTCCATTCCAAAACAAAACTAGATTTAAAAAAAAAAAACTATCCACTGGTAAGGAGCACTTCTTGATAAGTTTAATATATTCTGTTGAAAGACATCTCCCTTTCCTGTTAATGGGAGGGAGCCATTCAAACAATGAAGTAATTCAGGAAATGTTTGCCAAAACAAGATGAACTAGATTCATGAGTGGGCAGCAGTGAAATGAAACAGAAACATTGTAATGCTTTATTATTTCCCCAAAAGGAAGAAACGATTCTCTCCATCTAAGGCCTTGACCCAGGAGAAAGCAATCTAATTGATCTGGAAAAGAATTACCAGCAATTAATCGTTATTGTTCTCTAAAAGGGAAAAAGGAAAAGCTATCTCCTACTAAAACAATAAATTTTGAGAAGTTAATTTTCCAGTTACTAGGATGAAAATCTTCATTCTTAATGAATCTTTCTAGTGCAAGCATAGACAAATCTCTTTGAAGTCAAGCAACATTTCTCCCTACAAACCCATTAAGCTGGTTGTTATTTCTGGAACAACTAGTTAATGAATATTAGCCTGTAATTGAACAAAGCCAGAATTTCAGCCTCTTGGATACTTTCCTTATTAATAGGCAGAGCCCGTTCTTTTCAGGAGGCGAATGGCCAATATTACTAAAACAAGTATCATAAATATAAAAACTGACACCTGTTTTCAAGTGCTATGTCTCCTGTTTACCCACTCTGTCTTAACAAAGATTCAAAAAAGAATTGGTGCATGAATGCTGCCATCAAATGGGCTACAAAGAGCTTAATTAGTTGAATTTCATGCTGTTGTCATTTTCTGGGTAGGAAAAAATGCTATATAGCTCAAAAGCTTCAACCTTGCTAAGCCTTCTGTTTTCCATTGAATGTCTGTGTCCCCACAAAATCTGTATGGTGAATCCCTAACCCCCAATATGATATTAGGGGGTAGGGGGTTTTGAGAGGTAATTAGGTTTAGGTGAGTTCATGCAGTAGAGCCCCCATGATAGGATTAGTGCTCTTCTATCTTCTAAGAATCGGAAGAGATACCAGAGCTTCCTCTCTCGTCATGTGAGGACACACAAAGAAAGCAACTCTCTACAAGACAGGAAGAGGGCCCTCAACCATGCTGGCACCATTATCTTGGACTTTGCAGCCTCCAGAACTGTGAGAAATAAATGTATATTGTTTCTGCCACCCAGTTTAGGATACTTTGTTATAGCCTCAAGCTAAGACACCTCTCTTTTGTTATCTGGAAAATAATGGATTTGCATGGAATGATTTTAGATTTATTCAAGCTTCAACAGTCTATGATAATAAAAGATAGGACAGATTACCGCAGAAGTAGGGTAAGAGAATTCCACATTAGTCACTGGCTCACCCAAGCAGAGATAGCAAGTGACATGCTGAGAAAGCACAATTAAGAAATTAGAATAAATGATTGCTGATGAATTCTGAAAATGGAGGCCATCATAAGTCAATAAGCAGGAAAAAGGACTCGATGGAACCACTATTTCGAGGTAGATGATGCAAGTAGTCATTGGGCGTTGGGATGGCACACTGGGTCAAACGTGTTCAGACCTGTCTTATGCAGATTAACATCATCTTTGCTTCACACACCTGAACCTGATATAAAAAACAATGGCTGTGGAACCAGAAAAAGATTTGCTATAAAGACCAACTCCCAAGGTCCTCACAAGTGTTTCTGGCTGCTGAACATCTCTTCAATGCCGGCATGCTGGTCTGTACTAGTTTCCTCGGGTTGCCATAACAAAATACCACAGGCTGGATGGTTTAAACAACAGGAATTTTTTTCTCATGGCACTGGAGGCTGAAGTCCAAGATCAAGATGCTGGCCAATTCCATTCTTAGGGAGAGAGCTCTTTCTGGCTTGACGATGGCCACATTCTCACTGTATCCTCACATAGTAGAGAGAGAGCAGAATCTCTAGTATATCTTTATAAAGGCACTAATCTCTTTGGACCACGGACCCACTCTCATGGCCTCTTTGAACTCCACTTACCTCTTAAAGGCTCATACTCAACTACCCTCACACTGGGGATTAGGCTTCAATTTATGAATTTTGGAGGGACACAGTCATCCAATCCATAGCATGCCCCTCTACACTCACAAACTAAAGCTAAATAAGCCACTGAGTCATTCATGCCCATACATATATGAGTTTGATCAAATGAAGGCAACCAAATAAACTGCTTCTGTTATTCATTTCTGCTACAACGTTATAGACCAGAGAGACAGAGCAAGAATCGCCTATTGGAAATATTTGCAAAATGTAAGAAGATTGAACTCTTGCTTCAGAGAGGACTAATGCCTGAAGGCCACCAAATTCTCCCCTCTCACTTGTGTTAGGAAGAATTTGGGTTTCCTTTCTTAAGACATTTCCCCCTCCCTTGTACATCAAGGATGATTTTATCAAAATGGGGTGGGGGTTACTAATGCAGAATCAGGAGGAAAGAAAGAGCAGAAGAATAAGAAGTAAGGAGTTACAGACACATTCTGAGACTGGACCACATGGCTCATGACTTCAACCCAGTTACATCTGTTTGACCCCACCTTATCCTCAAGTGGTCTAAGGCAGCTAGAAGACTGGCGACTGAGATGGTGCTGTTGAAACCAAGAAGGGTCTAAGACTTAACCCTACTTTGAAAGTTAGCCTGCCACACAGTTTCCATGGTGCTGGAGGAAAACATCAGACCCCAAGGGTCAGAGACAAAGAACCTTATTACTCAGAGCATAGAAAGCAGCATGCGCATCAGCACATTCATCTCGGTTCCCCTGCGCCCAAGTCCCAAGGGATCTATGTGGGCAGGCCCAGATGGATGCCTGATGCTCTGTGGTCGCATTACAGGAGAGGAGCTCTGAGCGTAGGGAACTTGAATCTTTTATGGTGGATTGCAAGCTTGCCTGCCCTTTACTCTGGAGAAAGACCTATCTCTGTCTTCTAGACCAGTGGTCGGCAAACTCATCAGTCAACAGAGCCAAATACCAACAGTACAACGATTGAAATTTCTTTTGAGAGCCAAATTTTTTAAACTTAAACTATATAGGTAGGTACATTGTTATTAACTTAATTAGGGTCCTCCTAAGCTGGCCTTTGCTAAAAACGTCCTCAATCTGATTGAGGTACGTTCGCTGAGGTCGACCCCTTCCAACTCTCCCATCCACACTCGTCTTGTATACTTGTTTCAGATAGACGAGTGTGGATGGGAGAGTTGGAAGGGGTCGACCTCAGCGAATGTACCTCAAAACAATGTACCTCCCCCGCGCTGCGTATTCCGTGCCCTGACCAACCAACACCCCCCACTTCTTCTAATGCCAATTCTTCAAAATAGACTCGCCAGGCCAAAAACCGACTTCTGTCCATGGGCCACGAAGTTTCAATTGCACTGTATGTGCGTGCCCGCACGTGGTATTTTATGGAAGAGCCACACTCAAGGGGCCAAAGAGCCGCATGTGGCTCGCGAGCCGCGGTTTGCCGACCACTGTTCTAGACTGTTTATTATATGAACGTCCTTGAAAAGTAAGTCCAGGAAAAGGACAGTTAGTGTCTTGCTTGCAAGACATGCAGAAACCTGAGCAGTCCGTGGGGAATTACCTCCCAACAGTGGCCAGAAAGGTGGAAAGACAGTGACCCTGCCTTGGTTTTCATCCTCCTCCTTTTGTGCTGTCCCCTTTCCAGCCCTTTTCTCAGACAGGTGTTCTTCAGAGAAACAGAAGGAAGCAAAGCCAAGGCAATGAAAGTGATGACTTATTGTTCTGCTACTAGTGGAGTTGGTGACTTGTCCTTCTTGTACCCACCACAGCCTGACACCAAAGTTAAAAATGGAAAAGACTGTGCTCAGTGACCCAAACAGCATTCAGCCTTTGGATTTCTATACTGAGTGACCCTATGGGCACAAATCTACTTAGAATTCTTTCATGATCTGGAAATATCTAAACTACATGTGTCCCCACAATACGTAGGATGAAGGCCCATGATCAATGCACAACTTAAAAAACATCAACATAAGAAAAAACTAAAGAGGAAACAACAGGTAACTAATAGTAATAATGCAGTCAATGCACCACGTAATATTTCCATCAACTGTATATACAACGATGGTTTCATAAGGTTAAAATGGAGCTGAAAATTCCTATCACCTAGTGATGTCATAACCATTGCAGCACAATGCAACTCTCACATGTTTGTGGTGATGCTGTTGTGAACATACCTACTGCTCTGCCAGTCATATAAAAGTACAGCACATACAAGCATATTTGGTATCTAATACTTGATAATGATAATAAACAACAATGTTACTAGTTTATGTATACACTATACTTTTTAGTCATTATTTCAGTGTGTACTCTTTCTACTTACAAAAAAAGTTTTCTGTAAAGTAGTATGTAGTGTTAAACCTGCTAGTACATGCGCTTTATATGTCTCATGTTTACCAAACCTTTGATTGCATCCTTTTCTCTTGTGCTTGATTTAATCTCATGGTTTATAAATCTAGTGCAGCCTAAGTATACAGTGTTTATAAAGTCTTCAATCATGTACAATTATGTCCTAGACCTCCACACTCACTCACCACTCGCTCGCTCACTCACTCACCCAGAGCAACTTCCAGTTCTGTCAGCTCCATTCATAATAAGTGTCCTATACAGGTATATTCTTATATTTTATACTATATTTTTACTGGAATTTTTATATGTCTACATATGTTTAGATACACAAATATTTACCACTGTATTAAAACTGCCTACAATATTCAGTCCAGTAACATGGTGTGCAAGTTTATAGCCTAGAAGCAATAGGCTGTACCATATAGCCCATGTGTAGTAGCTAGAGTAGACCATCTAGGTTTGTGCGGTGTACTCTATCTCTATGATGTTTGCACAACTACGAAATCACCTAACAATGCATTTCCCAGAATGCATCTCCATCGTTAAGTGGCACATGACTACACTAACAAAAGAGTTATATGACTAACTGGTTATAATAAACCAGAAGCTATGCTAAAGATACATATACAGGGTGTCCTGAAAACATGTATACTCACTTTAACAGCTGATAGCTCAATTGATCTTTCTTTCTTTTCAGCCAGACTAAGCTTTGAACAAAGAAATTCATCCTGAATGCTACTGGAAGTTTGAAAAAGCAGTTGAAGTACAAACACTGCCTTTAAAATTATTTAAAGTGTGTATACATCTTTGGGGACACAACACAAGGTGTCCCCAAAAATGTATACACACTTTAACAGCTGATAACTCACTTAATTTTCACTCCTTTTCAGGTTTAACTGATTTGAAATAATGGGTGAAGCCAGATTGAGCTTTGAGCAAAGAAAATTTATCCATTAGAATTTTTTATGAGGATACATAAAAGATAAAGTTTATGGCACAAAACTGGCAACAGTTGACAAATTGAGGGCACACAAATACTGAACAAAATGATTCTTGATGTTTGCAATTCCAATTGCTTAAGGTTATCAGCAGTGCCCAAACCAGAATGGTCATCAGTTTGAAAATAAGCATTGACAAAAAAAAATTATTCATTTCTGTAGATTCTTCTAAATTTCAAAACCTAACTGTATGTTAATAAACATTGACTTTATAATCATTCAAAGAGTGTATACATGTTTGTGGACATGCTACGCACACACACACACGTATATAGATACATGTATAATCTTATTTGATTTTACAAATAGAGTCCTAAAGAAATTAAGTTACTCTTCAAGAGTCATACAGACACAACATGACAGTTGGGATGTAGACACAAACACTGAGCTCTTATTCAGTGCACCAGTTTGCTTCTGACAAGAAAGAAAAAGTAAGATCATACCCACAGAACCAAAATCAAAATCTGCACCAAAAACCATGGCTAGCCGTTAAGCAACGTGTGACAACTAAGGAAAGGTTTCCCCCCAAGATCCTGTTCCAGATACCATTCCTACCAACCTGGGCGTGTAGGTAGCTCCAAACCCAATCTCTATCAAGCAAGGCAAAATACCTCCCTGAGTTAGCTCATGCTCTTTGAGTCTGAAACCAGGCAAATGTGTAACAAATAAGTGAAAATGAAAAGCAAATGCCAAAATCTAAAATTCAAACAAATACAAAGACACAAAGGCAAAAGGAAGTAAGACAAAGACACACACACTCATGGGCTAAACCTGTATTACATGAACTGGCTTCAAGAAAATTCTACCGCCCTGACCGATGTAGGCTCAGTGGTTGGGGCATCAGCCTGTACCCCGAAGGGTCGAGTGTTCAATTCCTGGTCAATGGCACGTACCTGGGTTGCAGGTTTGATCCCCAGCCCCAGTCAGGGCATGTGTAGGAGGCAACCAATTGATGTGTCTCCCATCAACGTTTCTCTCTCTCTTTTCCCCATCCTGCCCTCCCCTCCATTCTCTCTAAAAACCAATGGGAAAAATATCCTCAGGTGAGGATTAACAAAAGAGAGAGAGAGAGAGAGAGAGAGAGAGAGAGAGAGAGAGAGAGAGAAAAGAAAATTCTACCATAACTTAATTTGGTATGTGCTGCTAATTTGCCACTAAATTGCTCCCAATACTTTATTTCCACTTCCACTTCTTGCCAAAGCAGAATCATTAAGAATTTTAATCCTCTTGGGAATGAATGGACCTAGAGCAGTGGTTCTCAACCTTGGCTGCATATTAGAATAACCTGGGAATCTTTTTAAAATCCTGATTTCTGGGCCTCATCCTCCAGAAATTGTTTCTTTGTTATGGGGTGGGGCGACAACATTAGTAACAAAGAAACAGAATTTCCGGAGGATAAGGCCCAGAAATCAGGATTTTAAAAAGAGTCCCAGGTGATACTAATGTGCAGCCAAGGTTGAGAACCACTGACCTAGAGGGTATTATGCTAAGTGAAATAAATCAGTGAGAGATAGACAAATACCCTTTGATTTTACTTATATGTGAACTCTAAAGAACAAAATAAATGAACAAACAAAATTGAAACAGACTCGTAGATACAAAGAATGGACTGATAGTTACCAGAGGGGAAGAGGTTTAGGACACTGGGTGGAAAAAGTGAAGGGATTAATAAGGACAAATTGGTAGTTACAAAATAGTTACAGGGATGTAAGCACAGCATATGGAACAAAGTCAATAATCCTATATAGTGGGGCCTTGACTTACCAGTGCCCCGACTAACGAGTTTTTTGAGAAACCAGCTGTCTCTCCGCGGATTTTTTGCATTGACTTGATAGAGTAATTTGAGTTAACGAGCTCCTTAACGAGCTCGGTCTGGGAACGAATTAAACTCGTAAGTCAAGGCCCCACTGTATAATAAAAGGCTAATATGCAAATTGTCCTCTCGACTAGGAGTTCAACCAGAGGGCGGAGCCAGCCGGCCAACCCTCTGCAGCCCCTCCCTCCCGGCCGGCCCAACCCCATTGGCCCCAATTGGGGCAGGCTGGCCAGACCCCACCTGTGCATTAATTCATGCACCAGGTCTCTAGTACTGTAATATTTATGTGTGGTGCCAAGTGGGTACTAGAAATACTTGGGGGAGGGGGATACTCTGTAAAGTCTGTCTAACCACTATGTCAAGAATATGACATAGATTGTCTATTCACTATGCTGTACACCTGAAACTCATACACAATACTATAAAATGTAAACTAACTGAAAGATAAAATTTTTTTAAAGAGTTTTAATCCTGTTGGAAAACATGTTGGAGGCGAGAGGAACATATTCACTAAGGATTAGCAGCAGTTTCTCCCACTGTGTAAGAGAAGAAACAGCAGCCAGTCAGTGAGAGTAGCAGAGAGGTCATCGCTCTATTTCTTCTTTGGAAACAAAGTGTATTCGTCAGAGTAGGCTAGATTCTGCTGCAGTCACAAATAAATCCCAGTATCTCAGTGATTTTCCACAGTGAGAATTTATTTTTCATTCACACATATAAGGTCCAGTGCATGTGTTCATGGTTGGGCAGCTTTCCTCCAAGTGGTGACTCAAACCACAAGCCACTGTTTGTCTCGTAGTTCTGCCCTCTCTAGCTAATGGCCTCAAAGATGACTGCAGAAGGAGATGAAGAGGACTGTGGATGGGAGATTCATTATGGGCCAGATTTATTATGGCAAATAGGTGGCACTTACTCTAAGTAGAAAAAGAGAAGAGATACTTCCGATATTCTAGGCTGTAAATAAATGACCCTTAATACTGATCTCCCTTTAATGGTTTAAAAACCATTCTCTCCATCATTTCCACCCATGCGACCAACACTGGACACATGCCCCACCCATCTTATTGTCTGCCACACAAGGTGCCAAAGCACTCTGGGTCCTCAGTTCTTGGGCTGTCTGGATTAGAGTCCCCACATCTTAGTATTTTCAGTGTATTTCTTCAATAAATCCTGGGGCCCCATGCGGCTCAATTTTGACATTCTGCCACATTTAAATAAACAGAGAGAGGCAACTAACATGTATTTAATTCTCCACTTCTTTCTCAGTCTTTACAAAATGCCAAATAAGAGATGCAGTCTTAATTTTCAGAATGTTTCCTTGAAATGTTCTCTCCTGATCACTGCTTCTTTTAGTATCTTCCACACAGAGAAAACATTCCCTGAAACTCTTACTCTCAACACTCTAACGCCCCCTCTGAAAAAGCCCCCTGACATTCAGCCCCATAGCTTTTCTCACTTCCCTCTTCCCCCTTCCCCCTTCTTCATTACAGATCAACTTGGCCTCGCTCACCTCTTTAGCATTCTCACTGCATCATCCACTGCCTGGATCTCCCATGGAGAGCTACCAGCTGACCTGGTGGAAAACAAGCTTGTTCTCAAAGAGTCAGTAAGGGGTGGTCAATTGCAAATGCTCCCGTGACATAATGGACTGTAAATGCCAACAGCATTGAAAGTGGCAGATGCCAGTTGGCCTCCTAAGCAGTGGTCGGCAAACTGTGGCTCGCGAGCCACATGCGGCTCTTTGGCCCCTTGAGTGTGGCTCTCCCACAAAATACTGACTTCTGCGCATGGGCCACGAAGTTTCAATCGCACTGTACGTGCGCACGTGGTATTTTGTGGAAGAGCCACACTCAAGGGGCCAAAGAGCCGCATGTGGCTCGTGAGCCGCAGTTTGCCGACCACTGTCCTAGTGTTGGGAGCTTAGAAAGACTAGGAGGCTTAGAAGTCTTATTTAACCGAAATCCATTTACATTTGTCAATCTTACTCTTCCTTGTACCCGCAGTTCTTGGAATGGAGAACGTTCTCAATTGCCTGTGAAATCAAGGCAAATGGTTTTGCAGCTGAAACAAATGTGACAGGAGCACTATCACTGAACCTTTCCACAGTAAGAAATGCGACTGGCCACCCAATTCCATCAGTCTTCAAATTAGCCGTTAACGTTTTAGAAAATAAACTCTCCCCATCTTTCTCAGAAATTGGCCAAAATGAATTGGAATGTCAGGGGAGGATGTTTTTAAGCCATTAAAGTGAAATCAATCTTAAGTGACACTTATTTTTAGTCTAGAAGGGCCTTCTTTTTCTCCTCAAGAAAGTACCACTAATTTGGCAAGGTCCCGATCAGTTCTCCTCACCTCCAGGAAAATGTGTCCGAGCCCCAGCTGTCAGGACGTGGCACTTTCTGTTCTGCCCTCACCAGGCATTCGGCACCTGCTTCCTCCTGCTGGGCATCACCTCTCAATGTTTGTGTCCCCTCTCCAAAGGACATAGGCAGTGGCCAAAAAGAAGCTGAGTCCACTCTCTCCCCCCATGCATGTCCCAAGGCTTTTTTTCCCTTCACCAACTTGTCTATGATCATACACAGTCTGTACTTAGAACATCCCAACTCAGTGTTAGTGATTGAAAATGATGTATGTAGAATTGTGTATATTATTGCATATTATACATCATGCACACAAGTCTTCAAAGGATTACAAAATCATCAGTTCTCTCTGTTTGTGTTTATTTTTTATCAGAGAGAACCCAACATACAAGAAAGAACATGGAATCAAAGGGAGAGCACAAGATCTTTTCTTATTTCATAACTAGAGGCCCAGTGCACGAATTTGTGTACCAGTAGGGTCCCTCGGCCTGGCCTACAGGATCGGGCCGAAACTGGTTCTCTGACATCCCCTGAGGGGTCCCGGATTGCGAGAGGGTACAGGCCAGATCGAGGGACCCCACGGGTGCACAATTGGGGCCGGGTAGGGACACGGGTAGTTGGCCAGCCGGGGAGGGACCGCAGGAAGGCTCCAGGAAGTGTCTAGCCCAGGGGTGGGCAAACTTTTTGACTCGAGGGCCACAATGGGTTCTTAAACTGGACTGGAGGGCCAGAACAAAAGCATGGATGGAGTGTTTGTGTGAACTAATACATGTTAACACTGCTGCTGGTGAAGGAGCGGAGGGGAGAGCAAGAGAACCCTCCGCTCTTTCGGCTCCGCGGGCCGGATAGAACAGCCGAACGGGCCGTAGTTTGCCCATGGCTGGTCTAGCCCATCTGGCTCAGTCCTGATCGACCGGACCCCAGCAGCAAGTTAACCTACAGGTCAGAGCGTCTGTCCCCTGGTGGTCAATGCACTTCCTAGAGAGCTGTTGAGCGGCCTTAGTATATCATTAGCATATTACGCTTTGATTGGTTGAACAGCCGACCGGTCAACCAGACACTTCGCATATTGGGCTTTTATTATATAGGATAGTAATTTAATTTTTTCATGTCTTGGACTTGGATCCATAGTTTATGATGTTAGTGTGGGATAAATGAATGAAAGATCTGTCTGCAGTCTTAGTTCTTAGCCAAAGAATAGGATGGGGAGCACCCAACCTGTGGTATCCATGCTGGGATACAAGTAAAGCATGTAAGACCTTGACAACCCAGACGCTGGCCACTGTAAAACATGCTGTGCAGTGTTCACAGAATGGTAAAGTAGAACGGAAACATAATTAATGCAGAGATCCAGGACATCAACGTTCTGGGTGATTTGTATGTGACTGGTCCATGAAGGTGACGCTTTCTAACTTCACGTGGCAGATTTAACAGTGTTTATGGCAGGGCATGGACACTGGCCAATCAGCACAGATGCTTACAGTGGCTGCCATAGAGACAAGGAAGCTAACTGCAGAGAGAGGCACTGCTTGTTAGTTGCTAAGTAGAAGGAGATCTGATGTATTCCAGATCTCTTCTAGCCTGGAAGCAGCAGGGCACTCAGGCTAATGGCTATTTGCCAATTGACACAGGAATATTTCAATATTTAATTCCTGGTACAGGCATGTTGATGTTCACCAGCTGATTATCAGCTCTGGTTATAGTTTTTCCTCAAGCACAGAACCAAGACCATGTAGCAGTAGAGGGAAAATACTTCTTCATCCCTCCGTTATGATGCCTGGCTCTGTGACTTACATCACTATTCAAAGCTAAGCATCATAAAAGGCCTCATCCTTACCCTGGGAATAAAGTTACAGTGACCAGATGAAACCATAACTATTTCCAGCTCTCTGTGTCACAGCAAAGTCCTCTCTCTAAATATCCCAATTTAGTCCTGGTATCCACACTTACATAGACATCACATGGGAAAAGTATATCACATATCTCAAGGATGAAATAATTAACAGATATAAAACCCTTAAAATCATATCTGACATATAGTCAGTGTGATATAAGTTTACCATTATTATTTTATTATTATTAAATGTGCATATGCTTTAAAGTAAATTGAAGGCTAGAAGGTTTTTAACTAATGACAAATAGTGTCAGTTCAGGAGTCATTTTTGTGTCAATAGATGTCTCTACAATGAGAAGTTCCAGTCATTACCAATTCAATACATTTCTGTCCCTGACAAACCTGTTCCAATACATTGATATTATTACACATGTGAAGTCTCATATTACATTGCA
This sequence comes from Myotis daubentonii, assembly GCF_963259705.1. Taxonomy (NCBI): domain Eukaryota; kingdom Metazoa; phylum Chordata; class Mammalia; order Chiroptera; family Vespertilionidae; genus Myotis; species Myotis daubentonii. Next base: position 44,109,287 of record NC_081850.1, read on the forward strand.
TGAAAATTCAAACATGGTTAGAAAACAAAGGAATATGTAGAACTCTATGCCATTTTTCACTAAGGCAAACAGCACCCAGATACTATTTCCTCAGTTGTGCTAAAGGCACCCGCCCCAACACACACACACACACACACACACACACAGAGTCCATTTCTACCTGAGTGATCAAGGTAACTAGTGCTTCCATGATGGCTGGAGTTACCACGGAAACACAGAGCTAGAAGAATTTAGAGACTGCTGAATCCAGCCTCCTCATCTGACCGATGAGGAGCCTCTATGATTTTGTGATCTTCCCAAAGTCTCGCTGCAAATTAGAAGCCAGACTGGGACTCATACCAAAGACTTCTGGCAATCCATCTACAAGGCTTGGATGGCACCCAGCTTTTGCACGTAGTGGAAAGTTTAAAGGCATTCAAAGGAGAAGCAATTCACTAAACAGGCACTGCAGCAAGTATAAGGAATGTGTAGAATTTTGAAAAAAATGCAAATCTGAAATAATATTTCTAATTTTAGCTCTTGCAGATATCACAATATAACTCAAGGTATTCCTTGAGTTTCCTTAACCATAATAATAATAATAAAAAACCCAAACCTGTTCTGTTTTGGCCAACATGGTTCTTCTTCTTAAAGAGAAAGTGGGCTTTAAACAGAAATTTCAGATGTTCAAGATGAACACTAACTACACAAAGGAATACACTTTTCTTGGATAGTAAGTTTTCTGGCCATTTTCTGATTTGCACCAAGATATAACTTCATTGCAGATAGAATCGGTTTAATTATCCTAATGGAAAATTCCAATTGCCTTGTAAGTGCCAACTGATTTCAAATTATCTGGTGGTAATGGTTGTGTGTTTGTGTGTGTGCACGTACAAACACATAGAATAAACTGGCTTCACTGGTGCCATGCCTATTTGATTGCCACTAACTTTAGTGTCCAATCTTCTCTTAATGAGCTTATGTCAAATAAACCAACGCCTCCTCCTCATTTCCTCTACCTGCCCATCCCCTAATGCAGACACAAATGAAATTATTAGGCAAGGGAGAAAGACTTCCTCATTGCCCTAAGTGAATGCTAATTTGAAAATGGTCTGGAAAAGTTCAAGCAGTTTCCTCATGCATGAGCTACCTATAGACAGTCTGCAATTCCAGTGACAAATACAAAGGCAGGAAGATGTTAAAGGGAGTGATTCAGCCAACTTTTAGACATTTTAGAACAAAAAAGCACTTAAATTTAAACCCAAATGCCTGCTTTAAATGCATGCAGCTGGTGGAGGTTTCTGTAGGCTCGTGATTAGGTTTTTATATTTAATTCACTCCATTTCACCTTGTTCTTTAATGCATTCTTAAATTGCTAATGTTTCCATTGAAAGGGAAGAAATGTGTGAACAATGTCAGACTGATAAGATGTGTTCAAACACAAGATATCCAGAGCAGAATAAAGAAAAGCATTAAGAAAGGACTTCATATCTCTCATTTCTTGAATCTGAGATAGAAGTTTTTCTTCTTTAAAGTGACAGTAAAAGAATTAGAAATGATGGCGGTGAGACAGCTAAAAGAGCTTTAAAAGTTTAGAATCTCCGCAATACAAATCAGGTAATGAAGAAACTAGTTGCCACTGCAGGTTCTGTATGTAATTAATTAAAATGAGGCAATTAAAAGGTTTTTTTAACAGTAAAAATTGGAATAAAGGAATAAGTGATGCGTTGGGTTGTAAGAAATTGTAGGGACTTGAAAAATCGTCCTCTTAGGTTGAGATTGTAAATCTTTTCTTAGTTGAGGTGAACTTGGCAAGCCCCATTACACTAAGGAATAAGGATACCTAAATCATACATGTAGTAATAATACCCTAAGTTAGATTTTAAAATAAGTATAGCCCTGGCCAATGTGGCTCATTTAGTGAGCATTGCCCCATGCACCTAGAGGTCACCAGTTCCATTCCCAGTTAAGGCATATGCCTGGGTTTCGGGTTCGAGCCCCAGTAAGCGGGTGTGCAGGAGGCAGATGATCAATGTTTCTCTCTCATTGATGTTTCTCTCTCCCTTTCTACCTCTCTCTCTCTCTCAAAAAAAAAGTAACCATGAATCAGCATTGAATGTTTTCGATACTGTTGTTGTTTAAGGTATTTCAATTTGACATTAAATAATCTATTAGAGGTGATAAATTTAAAGAGTATTTTATTACATTTAGAAACAGTATTTGACTATTTAAAGAATAAGATTTAATTTATAACTTTAGATTTATGAGATCTACTGGAGTCTCTTAAATGCTTAGCTTTTGCTTGCCAGCTTTGTAAGAGGGTCAAAATATTTGAGGATACTCAGGTTCTTAATACGTGTAAATAGGTTTTAAAATGTTTAAAGGAAATCTAATCACTTAATTCACTGAATTAATCAATTGAGTTAATTTAGTAGTAAAGTAAAAAGTAATTAGTGAAATGCATGATTATTTTATACAAAAAAATTTGCTAGATTTTATTTTATTTTATTTTTTTAATATATTTTATTGATTTTTTACAGAGAGGAAGGGAGAGAGACAGAGAGTCAGAAACATCGACGAGAGAGAAACATCGATCAGCTGCCTCCTGCACATCTCCTACTGGGGATGTGCCCGCAACCCAGGTACATGCCCTTGACCGGAATCGAACCTGGGACCTTTCAGTCCGCAGGCCGACGCTCTATCCACTGAGCCAAACCGGTTTCGGCAAAAATTTGCTAGATTTTAAACAATTAAAATGAACATTAAAGACTGAGGAAAACTAGGTTTTTCCATTTTTCAAATTTAATGAACTCAATATCAATTATAAAAGCAGCTGCTTCAAATGTTTATTTGCTCACAGAAATATTTCCTGTCAAATATCTGTAAACTCAGTTCCAGAAGATACAGGAGAACCTGCCTTATAGCACAATGTTGATGCCAGTGCAGGCGTGAGAGACAAGCTGGCCAATAACATCACATTAGGTTCCCTCCCCCATACCGTTACATTCTGACTTTCCTGCCTTCGAATGGCATATGCTTTGGAAAGAGCTTCCAGACGTATTGCTGAGGTCTTAAAAAGCTAAATGCAAAAGAGAATGCATAATATTTTATTAAGTAGGATAGCAGTTTAGCTGCCATTGAAAAGGGTCCCATCATTCCTAGTCAAGAGCTAATATGGTAGCTTCGTGGAATCAGGGACACAGGCCTTTTCTACCTTGTTGCTTTTTCATGCTCAGCACCCAACTTTGATTTCAGGTAATAATATGGCTCATAACACACCAAACTAGGTCTTATACTTTGGAAAATTAAGACCTTGCAATTTCTGATTCCCCTTTCAGAGCCTCTAAATTTCTTACTCATAAAATTAAGTGTGAGATGGGCCCCTAAAGTCATGAGATCTAACTCCTTTATTTTAGACAGGTCTTTACACATTTTAGAAAAGTTATAGAAAAGACCATGATGAGTTATGATTTTTTTCACATTATTTCAAAATAAAACAATAGAGAAGAATAATGGGCAAATTTTTCAACTATAATTCCAGTTACATATCTAAATTTTCTCCTGTATAGTTAAGAGGAAAAGTTTTATGGATTTTTTTATATTTTCCAGGCTCAATTTTCATTTTTTGAAACCACATATCTAGGTATCTATATATATAAAAGACTAAGTGACCGACCATACGTACATCCGACTATCTGACCGACCAGTAAATATGATGCGCACTGGCAATTTAAAAATAAACATTGACTTGCATGTGCACGATACATATAAAGCTCTTACTGGCACCAATTGCACATGTGTTTTAATTTTATAATACCATATTATATATACTATTTTGACATGTAATTTTTTGCAGTAACGTAATTACCGCACAAATTTTTCTTCTAATTAATTTCCTTTCAATGTGCACGAATCCATGCACTGGGCCACTAGTAAATATATATTCAAAATGAGTACTTAGCCAAGATATTGAACATTTTCTAAAAATCAACAATGGGATTTTCTAATTTATCTTCCTTAAAAAAACAGCCTAGTCCTATCTTCTTTTCATCAACATCCCCAGACCACCCAAGAGATCACCATCACCTTCAAGAAAGTCCTCATATTTCTCATCTAGTATTTCATGTAAACCATTATATAGAGAATGACATACATATTCATTCAACCAGTGTTTGAGCTTAGCTCTGAACTCAACACTGGGATTAATGGTGAGCAAAGCCCCCATGGAGTTCAAAGTCTCTCATCTGAAACTCTTCCTAAACCTATCTATTGCCTAGATGTGGCCCATCCACCGTTATGGAGACACTGGAGCCCTCACAACATTTGGTTGCTCTTATTTTTTTTCTTAACCTTCCTTTGTATATGACAGTTCCTCTAATCTAGGAAGCAACCCTTTTCCAAGTTTCATATAATAACTCAAAATGGAAACCTGTGGGCTAGTGGCAATACAAAGTGCTTTCTTCCCTAATCTAATTTCAGCATGGAAATTGGTCTCATGAAAGCAAATACAATGTCAATAACTAGAACAGATTTGCTTTATTTTAAATTTGTGCTATCTGATTAGGGAAAAAAGAGAAATAAATTATCTTATATCTTTGATTCCAAGATTTATTACCACAGAAATGAACATTTTTAAGGTTGAAATGCCTTTGCACTGAAATGTATATCTACTATGGTTTTCTCAAAAAAACAAACAAAACTGTTTTCAAATTAATGGCTAGTCTTACAATCAGTGTCGTCTTAGAAACAATGGAATTCAACATGAAGACTCAGAGTGACTAAGTGAAAGAATGGTCTGGCAACTCGGAGATTGGACTTCTAGCCTCCATTCTGCCAATTAGCTACTGACCACCAAGCCTGTGACATCTGTCGAATCTCTTCCCCCCTCTGGACCTTCTCCGCCCATCCGTAAAATAAAGTTTTGACTGTGCTCCTCAAACACTCTGTGGTAAAGGAGCCAGTTTTTAAAACTTTCCCCTTAGTTGCAGATTGATACATTTATGAAATACAGTAAGAATCCCTTGGATGGCACAGCATTGTTAAATTGCTTTAAAAGTTTCTAGATGCTTACTCCCGATTTCTGCGCTTGTCGTCTGTGACCAGACTGGCCTGGGCCACAACTGCTTTTTGAGTGGCATTGACTTAGATCATGACTTAGACCACTGTGTCGATTAGATGATGATTCTGTAAATGACTTACCACCTTCTTTTATTTGATTTTGTTCGGTAATACAATCAGCTTATATTTCTCAATTACCTAGTAGCTGATCAGGAGAAACAAAAATTCTGGGAATAAGTTATTCAAAAGGAAGGTGATATTTATGGCAGATTTGAGAGAATAGTGGCATGGCTGATCCATTTGTGGGTCACGGACAACTAACAATACAGAAGACACTTTTCAAGCAAATTAATTAAAAAATAAGTATTCTCTTGTCCTCTTATTCATTAAAAAAGTGAAAATATATATAAAAATTTAGCAGTTACTTTAAAAAAAAAAGACTTGACAACCAGGAACAGTAAGTACCCTTTGGATGGAAATGCCAGCCAATGTTTCATGGGGCGGGCGGGGGGGGGGGGGGGGTAGGGGGAGCGGATTTTTCAAGAGAAGACTGATATATGGGAGCTGTTACTAGAATATGCTTCCTCCGCACCACTTAGCTCAAGATAAAGATAATATTTAATGGTTATTAGCCACAAAGCCATTGCAATTTAAGGAGCACAACTTTTTGAGTAAAGCATCAAAGTGTGAGAGTGCACGCCAATGTGACCACTGGTTGCTTTTATAAGGACTCCAGCCTTAGTAAATTGTATGTATGCACTTGTTTTTCCTCTTGGCCCACCAATTTGGGGACAAGGCTAAAAGACCCCTACAAAGTACTCAGCTCAGACTCCAAAGACCCTTCATCAAGTTGATGAAGGAGAGAGTGCTTCAACTTCAAGAAACAGAGCATTCCCTAGGCAGGTCAGCCCCAAGAGCCTCCTGGGTAACTGCTGAAAGGCAAGGACGCCTGCCTCAGAGCCTAGAAGTGACAACCAGAGGCTGCCAGTCCTGAGCTCCAGGCCAATGCTATCAGACAGGGGTTCTCAACCTGAGCATGTGTCAGGATGACCTGCACGGCCTGTTAATACCGACTGCTGGCCTCACACCAGAATTTCTGATCCAGAGGGTCTGAGAGGTGTTTCTAACAAGTTCCTGGGAGACGCTGATGCTATTGGTCCTAGAAACATTCTTCGAGAACCATTGGAATAAAACCTCTGAAGACAGAATGGGGAAGACCTTAGAAGTCACCTAACCCAACCTCTCATTTTATTTCTTTATTTTTTAAAATATATTTTTATTTATTTCAGAGAGGAAGGGAGAGGGAGAGAGATAGAAATATCAATGATGAGAGAGAATCATTGATCGGCTGCCTCCTGCATGCCCCACACTGAGGATCGAGCCTGCAACCCGGGCATGTGCCCTTGACTGGAATCGAACCTGGGACCCTTTGGTCTGAAGGCCGACGCTCTATCCCAGGGGTGGGCAAACTTTTTGACTCGAGGGCCACAATGGGTCTTAAACTGGACCGGAGGGCCGGAACAAAAGCATGGATGGAGTGTTTGTGTGAACTAATATAAATTCAAAGTAAACATCATTACATAAAAGGGTACGGTCTTTTTTTTTTAGTTTTATTCATTTCAAACGGGCCGGATCCGGCCCACAGGCCGTAGTTTGCCCACGGCTGCTCTATCCACCGAGCCAAACCAGCCAGGGCCTCCCATTTTAAAAGTAAGGACCCTGGGGCTCAAAGGAAATTCTTCCTTATTGTCATATATCCAGTACTCAGAGGCTCTCTCCACCCCACACACACCAAAAAAAAAAAAAAAAAAAAAAAGAAGCTCAAGTCTCCAGAGCCTTAAAACACTGCTCCCTTCATGATTCTGTTATGGCCACACACTAGGTCCCTGATCTCTGAGAGGGGGCACCAGTAGAGACTTCATGCTGTTGACCCTCCTTCTGGGAACTACAAGCTAATTCTGTCAGCCACCCTGAACTGGTAGGGGGTTGGCAGCACAATGGGAACTATTCCTTGCCTAGATTTTAAACCCAGAGAACACGTTTCCACCACTATGCCATGCTGCCTCTCCCCCGCTTCCTGCCAGCTGCGCATAATCAGATGGCCTGAGATGTCGAAAAGTGACACAGGCTGCAGGAGATGGTCACAGAGGATGGCAGCGCCGCTGTGGAGGTGAGCATCGGGACCATCGGGGTGGCAGTCACTGGCGGTGTGCCGGCAGTCTGTCTGATTCCAGTGTCAAGGCTCCCTTGGATCCTGCCCTTTGGCTGAGCCTGCTCTGCAATTCCCATTGATTCTGTGTGCTTCCTGCTTCCCCTCCAATAAATTATTCTTCTGCTTAAATGGTCTGCAACCAAGAACCCTGGCCAACACGCTAGCCCATTAATTTCCTCATCAGCAGAGAGCCAACTGCTCATAACGGAAGTTAGAGCTCCCGCAGAGGCTCCTGCAGGGACTTCTGCCTTTAGAGCTCTTAGATTTCCACTGATGCACTTCCACGCCTTGGACAGTGACTGCAGCAGGCTGCTGGACTCACAGCGGGCCCGCCCCAGGCCATGTCTGTGATGGATGACCCTTGGCCAGAAGTGACTGATCCAGGAGTTCACCCTGATCCACAGCAGGCCTCAGGCTCTCACAGAAGCAAGGAAGCCCCAGAGGGCCCTCAAGCTGATGGCTGTGCCCCAGAACTACCCTGGCACTTGCTCTTTCCCTGTCTTTATTACTCAGTTCCTTTAATTTCATGAGATGCCCCGGTGAGAATCCTTCCAACAAAGACCTCTTTGGTCTGAATTTCAACCTCCGTCTTTAGTAACATCATAGCTTTTTGACACTGACTCACTGAAAACCTCTCTCTCTCTCTCTCTCTCTCTCTCTCTCTCTCTCTCTCTCTCACACACACACACACACACACACACACACACAAACACACTCGGCCTTCTCAATCTACTTCCCTCTCTCCCTCCCTGCAACCCCACACAGGGGAGTTCTTACAAGGAAAGCCTTTCTCCCTGTGATTCAGGTATCATAGGAAAAGAGAAAGCAAAAGGTGATCTAGACTTGAAGGCATCTTTAAAAGAGAAAAGGAATGTCTTGAGGGTTAAGACATTTTTTTTTACATTGCTCTTTAGATACTGGTGATTGACTTGAATTAGTGGACTTGGTATCTTTGTTTTAAAGTGGCTTAAACATCTTAAAAGAAAAGCTGCAGTTCTCTACGAAAAGAACCAAGGCCCTGTAGAGCAAGCATGTCAAACTCAAAGGCTAACACAGACCAAATAAATGAGGCATGCTGCCTGTGGGCCGCGAGTTTGACATGCTTGCTGTAGAGAAATAGTTAATTCCATGACTAGGAAGGGCAGTATAAGATGAGCCTAGAGTCATTTCTGAAAGTAAGAAAATGCTCAAAGAAATGATGGGGGCATGTCACAATGACACAGGAACCACCTGGAAGGGAATCTCATTGTGCAAATAGGGTACAATTTGAGGACCAAAGTGATTAAATACAGTAATGAAGTAAAAACCATTGTTTTAGAAAAAACCCTAGGGATTCATGAGTTTGTAAGAGTAATAAATAAATAAACAGGATCAAAGGGAAGGTTGCTACAGAGCTAACTGATAAAGATGGAGATAGTGCTAGAGTTGGGAAACCATCATTTTGTAGTCATCAAGTTACAGATTGGATCAGGAATCATATCAATACAAAATCTAGAGGAGAATATTTGCAAGATCTTAGAACATGGGGTGCCCCTAGAGGTGACCCCTGGGAAGGACACACATGACTTACCCAGAGTTCCAGCCAAGAATGTATAGTTGGAATCTATAATTGTAAGAAAATCATCAGACAAACCCCAAATGGGGGACTTTCTATTAAAGGAGAAAGGGATTAAAAGGAGAGAGGGTTTATCCGGAGGGGGTGGGGGAGAAAGAGGAGACTGTACTCTTCAAAAATGTAAAGTCACAAAAGCAATGAGAGCCTGTGGAAATGTTCCAAATTAGAAGAAACTAAATATATATAGGGTGTCCCCAAAAAACGTATACACACACTTTGAGTAACTATAAAGGCAGTGCTTATTAAAATGTACTTCCTTTTCAAAATTGAGCTATCAACTGTTAAAGTGAGTATACATTCTGGGGGAATATATATGTAATACATATACATATACTTGTACATATACATGACTGACACATATTTACCCTCAAACATTTCAGAAAAACTGAAGGGAACACACAAACAAGAAAGAAAATTTCAGTAATAGGTCAATAGGTATACCTATGGGGATTTTGTACTATTCTTATCCTTATTGTTTCCAAATTTTAAAAAAAATGTTTTCATGATTAGAGAGGAAGAGATTGATTACAAAGGGGCATGGGGAAGTTTTGGGGGTGATGGAAATGTTTTATATCATTATTGTACTAATGTTCACACAACTATTCATATTTGTCAGGACATCAAATTGCACACTTAAAATTGGTGACTTTTACTACTGTAAATCATACCTCAATGCCCCTTCTTTGAAAAGGTACAAAGGGTAAAAGTCCATTATCTGAAAGGTGGTGTATTCGTTTAAAGGCAGGAAGAAGAGGGAGGACTTGCATTTGTCTTGTGAGAGGATCCGGGGACTGCTGCGTCATGGGTGGAAGAGGCTATCTGGTGAGGTTGGTTTATTGCACCCAGGACGGACATAAGCCCCAGATAAAGTTTCATGGTCTCCCCTTTCTGAAGCATATTATGGCACAAAAAATTAAGCATTTTTGCATTAATATTTATTTTGTAGTGAACATATTCACATAAATGGTGAAGATAAAACACTAAAACCAAATGAAATCTGCCCCCAAGAGGCCCTTCATATGACCCCAGATCCTGAGAACACCACTTACTGTCTTCAAAAGTTTCTCTTGGGAGGCAGGGAGAAGTCTGCATGTCCTACACAAGCCCGGCATGTGGCTGGCATCAGCATCTCCCCTTCCCATCTTTCAAGGCCCTACTCAGAGGACCCCTCCCTCCCTCCTTTACTCCTTGTAGTCTCTTATGACCACCTTCCTCATAACAGTTGTGAAAAGACAACTCCCACTCAGCTTGGAAATGATCCTCAGCTTGGAGCACCGTGCCTGGCACTTTGGAAAAGCGTGCTGGATTAAACTTAGCCAAGAGGAAGGAACGTGGGCACACTTACCATTTCCTTCTTTTTCCTCTTCACAGAGGCAGAGAATTCTATCACCTTCTACTGAGAAACCCATACTATCTCACCATTCCCTCTAATAGACTTCCAGGCCAGAAACATGACAGCTCTAAAATGGGATTCTGTTGTAACCAATGCAATAAAACTTCCTGGGACTCAGACTGTCAACTCTGGTGCAAGTACAAAGAGAGACTTGATATTTATAATGAGCTTATGGCTCAAAACAAAACAACAAAACAATGAGGGAGACTCAAAGCAAGACATTTCTGTCAAAGTACAACCAGGACTATAAAGACTAACTGCTAAGTTACCTACAACTGGTCAACTAAAATGGAAAGTAACACCACCCTGGTGCCTAAAAGAGCTTGAAAATGGAGCAATGATAGCAGACACTTACCAAGCATTCATTGCCAGACAAAGCCAAGAAAAGTCAGTCCACAGCTAAGAAAGGGGAGAGCCAGGGTTTGAACACAAACAGCCTGGGCTAAGAACCTCCATTTCTAACTCCTATCCTATATAATAAAAGGCTAATAGGCAAATTGACCGAACGGCGGAACAACCTGTCACTATGATGCACACTGACCACCAGGAGGCAGACGCTCAATGCAGGAGCTGCCCCCTGGTGGTCAGTGCGCTCCCACAGGAGGAGTGCTGCTCAGCCAGAAGCTGGGCACAACGGTGGTGGTGGGAGCTTCTTCCTCCTCCTCCAGCAGCGCTAAGGATGTCCGACTGATGGCAAGGAGCAGGCCTAAGTCATCAGTCAGACATCCCTGACTGTGAGAGGGCTCAGGCCAGGCTGAAGGACACCCCCACACCCCCCACCCAGTGTACAAATTTCATGCACCGAGCCTCTAGTACCAACATAAGTTCAATTTCAATGCCCCAGTGAACGTTCCTTCCAGACATTTCCAACGTGAGGGCTACATCCAAAATTAAGTCTCAACCTGATTAAGATTTCACCAAGCCTCATTTAAAATCAATAAAAGATCACATTTCTCCTCATTTCATTGCTTTTGTCCTGATACTTTCTCCTGACGCTGAAGAGTACTTATCAGAGTTCTTATCCAAACTCCTTTTTGTCCTCCTTTCATCTGAGGGACTGATAAGGATTTTCTTTCTACTGAAGTCCAGCATCTTCTTTATTTCTGACCTCCTTCCTCTGAGAGAGCATCGCGCTGGCATCTTGCAATTAATAGCCCTAACCAGACAACAGCTTTTATCTTTCCTATGGACTGACCCACACTTTCATTAAGCACAAGTAGGATTTGGACTGAACCATCAATGTACTTCAGAAACATCCTCAGATCCTGTTGTTGCAAAAGCAGGGGTCCTTGTGGAAGAGGTGGTGGGATTTCAGTTCAGTCCATGCCCACGCAGAATCCTAAACTCCCATTTGCAAAGTGGAGCTTCCACCTGAGGCGTCTGAGCCGTAGATCATCTAATCCACACACTCAGGTGAATGAACTTTGCCCTCAAACTGCCTGACTTCAGACAAAACAGCATAGAGCAGTGGTTCTCAACCTTGGCTGCACATTAGAATCACCTGGGAATCTTTTTAAAATCCTGATTTCTGGGCCTCATCCTCCGGAAAGTCTGTTTCTTTGTTACTAATGTTGTGGCCCCACCCCATAACAAAGAAACAGAATTTCCGGAGGATGAGGCCCAGAAATCAGGATTTTAAAAAGATTCCCAGGTGATTCTAATGTGCAGGCAAAGTTGAGAACCACTGGCATAGAGCTTTCCCTGCCTCCCGTGTTTTCTGAGTCATTGATTCCTCCTTTGTTTTGAGAAAAAAAAAAAAAAATGGAAGTGTGCCCTATTCCCTTAAAGACTGAAGGAAATCAGAGGTTTTAAAGTCCATCCTTTGGGGGTTCTGGACAGCTCCATGTTGCCCAGCTTCTAGTTGTTTCTGAGTGATTGGCCCTGATTCCAGGAGGTAGTCACAGCGGGGCCTGGTAAAAATGGGGGTTCTGGGAGGTCAGGCAGTCCTGCCTCAAGGGGACAGGAACAGGGTTGGGGCAAGGGCCAGGGAGATGAAAAAGGATTCTAGTCACCAGGATTAAATTTGACTTCCAGGGCAAACAATTTATCTGCAAACGTCCCTCCCCTAGTTTGAGTGTGAACGCAAGCATTTTCCTTCAAACAAATAGGCTTACAGGCAGTACAGTACAACTCAGCTTACTGCTTCATTTTTCACACAGAGAGCCAGCATTTGCCAAGCTCCCGGTATATTCCAGAACCTGTACTTCACACACTGACACAAAGCAAAATGCATCAAAATGAAAGAGGGTTCAGCCTGTCCTTGTATGCCCACCTCTATCATCTGTGGGACCTGGGGCAAAGGTACAAATGGAGGCCCTGTAATTACTACTGTAAAGTGCTAATCAAGCTAGCACACTGGCACATAATCCTCCACCCTTGACAAATCTAGCTTTATAACCACCTGGAGTTCAGGTAGGTACAGTTCAGAATTCTCGGAGCCCTCAGAGTTCCAGGACAGACTGGAAAGAACAGCGCTGGCCAATGAACAGATGCCTTCCCTTCCCCACCCAGGCTCTGTATGGCCCCAGGGAGGCCTCAGCACACATTTGCAAGCTATTCCACAACCCCACACAGCACAGCTGCCCCTGTGGGCACTCCTCAGGGGTGGAGTCTGCCCTCTCTGCTTGAAAAGGCCCTGAAGACAAGCTTGGGGACTTGGGGCAGGGAATTCCATCAGTGTCTGGGGCTTGAAGGTCAATGAGGACTCAGCTCGGTGGGGAGGGGCACAGCCGGGGAAAGTCAGATCCTGCCCTCTAATCCGGGGCAGCAGGAGTAAGGGGTTTCCTTGCGCAGGTCCAAAGCACACTGACTATAAAGCCTTCTCTATTTTACTCTGAGTCGACTTTTCTTTCCTTAAGGCTTTCTGGGAGGGAGACTCCTTATATCAAACACACACTCACGAGCACTCACTGGTATAAAGAGAATTTCTGTATGGAATGTATGAAGTTAAAAAAGCTGAAATACTTGCAGCTGCTCTAGAGAGATTTGGCAGCTGAAACACTGGTCTGAAAGAAAGAAAAGGTAAACATTCCTCAAAAAGCAAATGGACTGAACAGAATTCTAGAAAGTCAGAAAGATAGGGTCCTTGTCCTAGGGCATAAATTGGGCAAAACTTAAACGTTTCTTTCTGTTTTTGGAAATGTGTCCTACCTAAAGCGGGAGACCCCTCCCAAAAAAATAAAAATAAAAAACCAGATGAACTAGCAGAAGCACCTGGGACCACAAAGTCAGAATCCTAGGAACCACCGCCCTGAGTCAACTGGGCAGGGAGTTTGGGGTGGGCTGCAAACAGAGAAGCCTCCCAGGGAGAGAGCCAATAGTGGGAAGGGAGGGGGGCACAGTGGTGGGAGGGGAACCGTGGGGCGAGTGGCCAGGACCTGGGCTTCACCACTGACCTGGTGTCTGCTTTGCCTTTTCTTGGTCAAGTCAATTTGCCAACTTTCTGCGCCTTCATTTGTAATTCTCTAAATGGGGGTATCTGCACGCGGTGGTGCCCATAAGAACTCAACTCAATCCCTCACTTGGTAACCGTTCAGTCAACGGGTCCTTATTTAGAACTGAGAGCGCAGGGGCCAGCGCTAGAGCTGAACCCAAGCTGTGGATCAGGCAGCTCCCCGCCACCGACCGGACCTGCACATCCCAGATGAGTGTCTGCAGAATCCTCCCCTGGAGGCGGAGGGGTGGGGAGGTCGAGGCTTTAGGGACAGAGGCAAACCAACCAGAACAGCTGGGGAAAGGCACACACAGGTTAAGTGTTTGTCTCAACCCTGTTTGGGAATAGTCGAAAGTCACCGGGTTGGAGGTGCAAAGGGCCGGCGTCTAAGACGACTTGTCAGCCCCTGGGATTGGAGGAAGCCGCGCCGCACACCGCTGGGCGCGGGGCCGGCAGGGAAGGTGTCACTCACCCAGCAGCAGCAGCTTGAGCTCGCGGCGCGCGTCCTTCTTGTCCCGGCGAAGCTGCCGCTCGATCTCTGCGCTGATGCGCTGCGACTCCTTCTCCTCGGCCGACAGGCAGCAGCAGCCGGCCATGGTGCGCGCCGCGCAGCCCGCGGGCGAAGAGGCCCGAGCGCCCCGATCCTCCGCGCGGCCGCTCACTGGGCCGACCCGAGAGCAAAGGCAGGAGGGGGCCGACTCGAGTTTCGGGGGAAGAAGCCTGGGCCTCGGGGGTTCGATCCCTCCTCGCGGGCGGGCTCTGAGGCGGGGAGAGTCCGGGGCACTGGGACCCACCAAGTGCACCGGGGACCCGGGCTCAGGCAGCCCGCCCTCGCTCGGGGAGAAGAGGGCGCGCTGCGCTCCGCTGGGGGCGATGCCGGCCTCCGGAAGATGCGCGCCCCTTGGCACGCGAGCCCGACGCCCAGTCAGAGGGCGCAGACCGCTCGTAAAAAGTTGGGGCGTCGGTGCCCGGGAAAGCGGACTCTCCCGGAGCTGGGGGTACCCCAGGCAGGCTGCAGGCACGGCGTCGGTCAGAGGCAAAGGTCCTGGCTGTGCCTGGCCTAGAGAGTCCCGGAAACCTCAGCAGTGACCCAAGGCTCAGACCAAGTGGAAAGGTCCCTGCCGGCACTTATGGCTCAAAGTGCCAGGAGGAGGCGGAGCGTCTTGAACCTGCAACCCTGGCCTCTGCACACCAAGCCTTGGGGCACACCAAGCCGGCGGCGCCTGTGGGTGAAAGGCGGAGAGCAGGGTGGGGGTGGGGGTGGGGGGGTGCTAGAGTCTTCGGGAGCAGCCCCCACGCCTGCCCCCCTGGCTGTGGCGTCTGGGCGTGGGGAGAGCCGCCGGCCCAGGTTGCCGTGACCGGCGCGCTCTGGCCGCCGGGCCCTGCTCCCTGCCCCCTGCCCAAATCCGGGTTCCGACAGGTGAGCGCGTTTCACCAACTCCCAGCCTCAACTCTTCCCAGCTGCAGGAGTGGAGGGCAGCCAAGCGCCGCCGTGCGACACAGCGTGCCGGGGGCCACCACACCCTCGTTTCCTAAACCGGCTCCTTCAGCTTCCCGATGCCCCAAGTGCAGCTCGGGCTTGGTCAGAGCCCCTGGTCAGCTCTGCGCTTGCCTTCCAGGTGCGGCCAGCCCTGAGCCGGCTGGCGGTGCGCTCAGAGAAGCAGCTGCCGCTGGGCTCAGTTAAATAAGAGAAATCCAAGAGCCGAGAGTAAATATCCCCCCAGCCCCTTCCTACCCCCGGATGGGGAGGGCTGGGGATGCGGGTAATGGAAAGCGGCTGCTGCTTTGCATTTTATAACGAAAAGACTCCTGCTATGCAGAGAGGAGAGCTGATTCGTTTCCAGCAACACCTGGCCTGTTCCCGGCCTCAGCACCTAGCAAAGGTGTGTCCGCACAGCCACATTGGCCTGGCTCCTGGAACGTTAGGAGCAAGTTTGAGCTGCATTGATAATAATAATAATAATAATAATAATAATAATACGCACGTAAAGATTGAAAAGCACCTCTTTGTACTCAAATAGCACTATACAATGCAGATTACAGCATCTGATTTTGTCTTCTGTGTTGATTTTGAGGAAGAGCACAAATAGGGTCACGGGAAAAGCAGGAAAAAACAAAGGAAAAGGGAAAGGACCCTGCCGTCCACAGCACTAAACGTTGTTTTTTGTGGGTTTTGTTTTTGTTTTTTCCCCTTCTGTTCTTCAAGTCAGTATATGCCATTTAAACCACTTTATGGCGTTAGGTAATTAGCTAATGCTTCCTCTCCTAAGAGCAAGCAGCAGTGCCTTTCAGATGAGTCGCATACATTTAATCAATTCAAATGGAGCATATTGAGTGGAGAGAATGGTATGTGTCATTATATAAAGAACTTGGCATTATGATGCTATCTGGCTGAAGATCTTATTTATTTTGCAATTTAGAGAATGTAGACAAATCAGGCGTTGAAAATGAATGTGTATGCTTAAATGCGTGACTTTATTTTCATCTGTTACTGACTTGTAGACAGTAACAGTGACCCCTACAGGAAAACTCAACATTTCCCATTTAATCCTTGGCCATTTAGTCACACATATCTCCCTCAGCCTACAGATTCATTTACAATTTTGGAATAAGATATAACTCCTTAAACTAATAGCTGCATCATAATTATTTGTATTTTTTTAATTAAAATTAGGGCAAATTTGAACACATTATTTGGAATAATTGGTCTAAAGTTGCTAAGATTTCAGAAAAGATATAAATTATTATTTTTGGTAAATCTGTGAAACTTTCATGGGCCATACAACTTAGTAGTATGTATCAGAAGCCTTAATTGTGTTCCTCCCTTTTGACCAAACTGATATTTCTCCCCTTAAGAAATAATCAGATAGAAATCATGATTTAGGTGCAAAGGTTTTATTTCTAATAACAGCAATAATGCAAAAGAACCTAAATGCCCAACAACAAGGAATACATCAAATAAATTATGGTATAACCATCCAATGAGATATTATATAGTGACTATGTGAATATGTGAGTGATAAATTTGTAAATAAGAAAAGATTTGGGGGGAAACTCAAAATATATTTAGTGAAAAAGGCAAGATACAAAAATATAGACAATATGATACAAATTTTACCATGGGAACACAGATAGGCATTTTTAAGAAACTAAAGGGACATATATTCACAAGATAAGTTGCTCTGAGTTATAGCTCTTTGGTTGGTTTTAATTCCCTGATATAAAATTATTTGGAGCAGCTCTATTAAAGCCATCTAGACCCCACTTTCCTCTACTGTAAAACAAGAGGGATGAATCAGATTAAGCTCAACAGGATCTCCCAAATGTACCACTCAATTCTTTTATGATTTTCACACTTACATGGTAGTATTAAAAATAATCATAAACCTGTTTTTTATTGAACATTGGTAGCTAGTGAGAACTATAAACTAGGTTATCACAAGTCAATTATTTTTATGTTACTACTAGAGGCCTGGTGCACAAAATTTGTGCGGGGGGGTGGGGAGGTTGTCCCCTCAGCCCAGCCTGCACCCTCTCCAATCTGGGACCCCTCGGGGATGTCCAACTGCCGGTTTAGGCCTGATCCCAGGCCTAAACTGGCAGTCAGACATCCCTCTCACAATCCTGGACTGCTGGCTCCTAATCGCTCACCTGCCTGCCTGGTTGCCCCTAACTGCCCGCCTCCTGCTGGCCTGATCACCCCTCACTGCCTCTGCATGCTGGCCTGATCACCCCTAACTGCCCCCCCGCTGCCGGCCAGGTCGCCCCCAACTGCCCCATCCCTGCCGGCCTGGTCGCTCCTAACTGCCCCCCTCTGCCAGTTTGGTCACCCCCATCTGCTCCCGCCCCCGCCAGCCTAATTGCTCCCAACCGCCCCCCACTGCCGGCCTGGTCACCCCTAACTGCCCCCCCACCAGTCTGGTTGCCTCTTACTGCTCCCCTGCCAACCTGGTCACCCCCAACCACCCCCACCTGCTGACCTTGTCACCCCCAACTGCCCCCCTGCTGGCCTGGTCACCCCTCACAGTCCCCTCACCGGTCTGCTCACCCCACCAGCCTGCTGTTCAGTCGTTTGGTCATCCCTCACTAACCCCCATGCCAGCCTGGTCACCCCACACAACCTGCTTGTTCAGTTGTTTGGTCGTCCCTCACTAACCCCCTGCCAGCCTGGTAGGCAGCCATCTTGTGTGGGCGTGAGGATTAATTTGCATATTACCTCTTTATTATATAGGATTTTTTTATTCATGTTATCTTCAGGATCTGGGAACAGGATGAGAATAATTTTAAGTTGTTAATTCATTTGCTACATCTTACCAGGAAGGGGAAGTTTTGAAAAGAGATTTTAGTGAAAGAGAATGTTTGTTTTCCTAGGTTATTCCCAAAGTGCTACAATTCCATGTCATTCTCGAAGAACAGAGCACAGCCTGGACATGTGTTTCAGATACCTGCCAAGTGCTGGGCCACGAAGGTGAGCTCATTGAAATTCCTTTGAATGTCCTCTGAATCCATGCCAAGCCCTGTACCAGGCACTGGGGATTTAGATAGTAAGACCTCCCAGACTTTAGGTTGACAGTAGTCTAGTAGAAAGAAGTAAAACTGAGACCCGGAAATCTGAACCCACCGCTTCTTGCTTCCCCCCAAAGAGCGGACAGTGAGAGCTCAGAGTCACCCGGTGACTCTCCACAGTCCACAGATGTGCAGCGCGGGCCCTTCCGCTGAGCCTCATTTCCTGTCACGCCGCTGTAACGCCAGAAAAATGTAATACGTGTTCTCGCCACCTCCATGTCTTAGCACATGCTGTTCCCTCTTCCAGCAGTGTCATCTCACCCTAGGCAAAATTAGTTAGGTACTTTCCCAAACACCTCTGTTCTGAGAAGCCGTTCCACCTCTGTTTCAGTTGGACCCATCTCTCTCTGCTGCCTGAGCTCTTTCTGTGTCCCTCTCTTTAATATCTCGCTCTATTTCACTTGTTGGTTTCCCCTCCTGATCCATTAGTTTCTCACAGGTGGAGAATTTTTCTTGTTCATCCTGGTATTTCTAAATTAATAAAATTTAGTTGACTGAATAAAATTGAAAACAAGAAGAATTAGCCAGAGACAAGAGAAAGAAACTCAAAGAGAGAAAAGGAAGTTCTTGTGATGGAAGAAAGCAAACAACCAACAAGTCTATTGTTGTAACAAATCAATGTGTGATTTAGGAAAGACTTGGGTCCCCAGTTTGCTCCCAGAGAGGAAGTGACTGCCCTATTTCTAATTTAGAACTATGAGGAAACGTGCAAGTGGAGGACTGGGAAGATGCTGTTCTCTTGGACAAATGTACCACCTTAGAACTTTAACAAGTAACATAAAGTAAACATATGACCTTGAAATTTACAAAGTTGAAATAGCACTAATACTAATGCACCGATGGTGCTCTGTGGCAGTGTTTTTCAAACTGCAGTTGTGACCTATTCCTGGGTTGTGGCAATCTTTTTTTTTATAAGAGAAAAACACAAAATATAAATAGAAAATATCAAAGTATGCTGCAGGTATTATTGTTTCATGAAACTTTTGCTTCCAGTATATACATAGGTATCAAATGTTAGGCAGATCAATCATCATTGGAGGTTTGCTTGTCCTTACCCCAGGCAGTTTGGACTAAATGATTCTCAATTTTCTAATTCATTTTTGAGACCAACATGTTCCTAATTTTTCATTCAATTTTCTGAGCCCAGTCTGCTCTCTATAATGTTTTGCGTTCTTCTCCCCCTCTTACCACTCCCAGCCATTTCCAACCCCTCCACCCCCCAATCATCTCTAGTTTTGGATGAGCATGGTAAGTTAGAGATATCTATTTTTTTAATATATTTTTATTGATTTCAGAGAGAAAGGGAGAGGGAGAGAGAGATAGAAACATTAATAATAAGAGAAGAGCCCACAATCTGGGCATGTACCCTGACCAGGAATGGAACTGTGACCTCCTGGTTCATAGGTCCACGCTCAACCACTGAGTCATGCCCTGCTGGGTGAGATACCTGTCTATTGTCTGCCCATTGTGGACTTTGAATTCAGAGTTGACAGAGTAGTAATGGATGTTTAGATGAATGGGTAATAATTCTATCTGGTGGATAGATGTACTTAACATCTATTTTTCTAAGCCAATCAACATGTTATCATGTTGTTCCAAAATATTCTCTGCTTGAAGACCAGAAACTGTTTATTATATAACTTCTACTGAGAAGACTAGAATTACAGTCATGCACCACATAACATTTAGGTCAATGGCAGACCACATACATGATGGTAGTTCCATAAGATCTTAGCAGAGCTGAATCTCCTGTAAGAAATGGAAGAATCTGTGAATCAGAAGGATTTTTTTTCCTCTGATGAGCCCAATATCTGTGGGGCTTCACAATAGATTCCCTCTCACTCACAGTACCTCCATTTTGAGTGCACAGATTACATCCCAATCAGTTAGCCACCGAGGAGCCTGTCCCCCCAGCGCTATAGTTTGACGGTCTTCACAGTGCACTGCTGCAGATTCTCTGTTGAGGGCTAAGACCCTGGCCAAGGACACAGGTCCACAGGAGCTACCGCCACAAGCATCAGGTGCCACTGCCACTCGAGCATAAGCTTCCTGTGATAGTGTGCAGCCAGCCTGTCTCTGTTCTTTGGACATATTTTCAGGTTGGAATGATATAAAACATAGATAAGTTTTATTTCTTCCATCAATTCAATGCCAGAGAGAACACTTTGTGCCAGACAGGGTTATCAGAACCAAAAACATATTTCCAAAGTCAAAATATCGAGTCCTCAGTTCTATACCCTCTTCATGTTAAAACACCCTTTTTTTAATGAATACCACAAAACTCCTTCATCTGACCACTGCTCCAACATGCAATAGCCAAAACCACATTGCTATGACAATCCTTTATGATTCTTTATCTCTCCATCTTGATGTCTGATTTCCCTTTTAAAAATATATTTTTATTAATTTTGAGAGAGAGAGAGAAGGGGAAGGGATAACGAGATAGAAACATCGATGAGAGAGAAACATCATCAGTTGGCTGTGTCTTGCATGCCCCCTTCTGGGGATTGAGCTCGCAGCCCAGGCATGTGCCCTGACTGGGAATCAAATCGAGATCTCTTGGTTCCTGGATTGATGCCCAGCCACTGAGCAGCACCAGCCAGGCTTGATTTCTTATTTCTATTGATCCTCAAGCCACCTTTCACTCCTTCCTGACAGTCACTGCTATGGTGATCTGTGCCTTACCTAGCCAGTTTCTCCTTGATATTTCCTATCAGTCCAGCCCATACCCCTGTTCATGGAGCAGCATCAATGTTCTGTTTCTCAGCCTGTCAGAAAAAAGAGGGGGAGGGCTTGTGGGACAGTGTGTATAAAGTCTACAGTCGTGCACAGTCATGTCCTAGACCTTACATTCACTCCCCACTCGCTCACTAACTCACCCAGAGCAACTTTCAGTCCTGCAATCCCCATTCATGGTAAGTGCCCTATACAGATGTGCCATATTTTATCTTTTATACCGTGTTTTTACTGTATCTTTTCTATCTTTAGACATATAAATACTTATCATTGTATTACAACTGCCTACAATTTTCAGTACAGTAACATGCTGTGCAGGTACAGGTTTGTCGCCGAGGAGCAATAGGCGGTACCATGTGGCCCAGGTGTGTAGCAGGCTAGACCATCTAGGTTTGTGGGCGTCATGATGGTCACATGACAAAACTGCCTAATGACGTATTTCTCAGAATGTACCCCGGTCATTAGGAGACACGTGACCGTACAGACCAGGGGCCCTCAAACTTTTTAAACAGGGGGCCAGTTCACTGTCCCTCTGACCGTTGGAGGGCCGGACTATAGTTTAAAAAAAAACTATGAACAAATTCCTATACACACAGTGGCGGCAAAAACACCTGGCGGGCCGGATAAATGCTTTCGGTGGGCTGCATGTGGCCCCCGGGCCGTAGTTTGAGGACCCCTGGTACAGACGATGAGGCCTGCCTACAAACACATGGGACTGTGAGTGGGCAGGCATCGCTATTGTTTGTTTTTAAATCTGAATTTTCATGGGAATTAGGTATCTCAAGAACCTAAGGAGTAAATATCTTTGTGATTTGTGATAAGAAGTTTGGAGATTTTTGTTTGTTTTCTTTCCTTTTTAACATAAGCCCCCCTCTCCATTCATATCACTCTCCTCTTGAATTAACCAATGTTAACAACCTAGAATGTTTCCTTCTCTATTTTTATGCTCTTAAAATGATACATAAGCACAAAAGCTCATAAACATATATAAACATACACGGAAGGAGTGTGTCATCATTAGTTTAAAAATGAGACTATAGTACATGAACTCTATATTTTCCTTTCTCCTCCAACAATACCTTATGGGAATCTAATTAAACCACTTACCTCAGATTCATTCTTTCATATATTCATACACAGTATTTTATGATGTAAAAGGACCATATTTTATTCAACTTTTCTCCTTTGAGGAGCACTCATTTTTATTTCCAGTTTTTGACCACTAAGACAAAGCTGTCGTAACATCTCTGTATCTGAATTTACATGCACGAGTGCCTTTATTTCTGTGGGATAGATTCCTAGAGAAAAAAAGACTAATTAATTGAAGGATATGTACATTTTTTTATTTTAACAGATGTGGCCAGATTCCTGTTCAAAAAGACTACAACAATGCACAATTCTGGTGAAAATATGAAAATCCATGTCCCTACCAGCGATGAATATCACTCGTTAATTTTTGGCAGCCTGAAGGGATACAATGTTAAAGTGTTGCTTTACTTTGTGTTGTCCTGACAGTCTATGAATTTGTACATTTCTTCATGCATGTGAGCATTTGCATTTGCCACCCTGTGAATTGCCTATTTATATCCTTTGCTCATTTTTAAAAATTAGGTCATTTGTCTTTTTCTTGACAATCTGTAAGAGCTCTTCAATATAACACATTGACTTTGTCGTTTGAATTGCAAATTCCCAGATACATTTTTTGTCCTTTATAATTTTAATGGAATCTTTTGCCATAGAAAAGATTTTTTTACATATCCAAATATCTTTAATTTCTCACACAGCTTCCAGAGTTCCAGTCCCTGTAGGATGGTCTCCTCATTTGTAGATTGTACATGCAGTATCTTAGATTTTCTTGCAAGCACTTTTATTATTTTGTTTTGAACATTTGAATATTTAATCCATCTGGTGTTTATTTTTATAAAATGTCTAAGATAGGAGACTAATTTTATTTTCTTCCAGATGGATAGCCAGTTGTGTCAACATCATTCATTTATTGAACACTCCATCCTTTCCCCAATGAATTAAAGTTCAATCTTTGTCATGTATTATAGTCTCACATTGACTGAAATCCATTTCTTTGAGTCTATACTGTCCCACTGAGCTATTTATTTCTATATCAATACTATTTTTATTTGATTACAGGGGCTCTATAGAATATTTTTATATCGGTGGGACACCACTTGGCAATGTTATCAAACTCTTCTGAGTTGTATTCAGGTATTTATTCTTTCATAACATCATTTACCAAGGACTTCTGTCCTGAACTTCAAAGTATAAACTTAACCCTAACTTCAACTGCCTTCTTGACATATTGGCTTGGATATCTAATAGGCATTTCAATTTAACAGTCTCGCCCACCACCAAAAAAACCACAACACTCTGAATTTGTTTTCCTAAATTTATCTTCCTGCTATCTTTTCCATTTCAGCACCACCTAATTGATTGCCTCTTTGCTCCACCTCCCACGTGTAATCTTAGCAATTATGGATTAGGCTGCAAGTCACATCTTGAATTTGTTTTAGAACCACTGCATGCAGCCACCTGCTTTTGCAATGAGCAGCCTGGGGATGTCACACACTTTTAATCTTTATGAATGAGGCTCTCTGAAGTGCCCTCTGTCCTGTTACACGTGGTCCCTCAGGTATATTCATTTCTATTTTTGTTGCCACCACTCCTGACCAAGCCAACAACATCTCCCATCTGGACTAAAACAATAGCTTTTACTCTTGATCCTCAAAAATCCACTCACCACAGACAGCCAGAATGAGCTTTAAAAATCCCAAAACAGATCTCATCAGTCTCTAGATCAGTGGTTCTCAACCTTGGCTGCACATGAGAATCACCTGGGAATCTTTTTGAAATCCTGATTTCTGGGCCTCATCCTCCAGAAATTGTTTCTTTATTATGGGATGGGGCCACAACATTAGTAACAAAGAAACAGAATTTCCGGAGGATGAGGCCCAGAAATCAGGATTTTAAAAAGATTCCCAGGTGACTCTAATGTGCAGCCAAGGTTGAGAGCCACCGCTCTAGATCAAGCATGTGGCCCACAACAAATATTTTTGCAGCCCAGCCAATATAATGGTATGTAAGAAATATTTTAATAACAATTTCGTAACTTAATTTTACAATATCCTGTTATACGTAATCTATAATAATAAAAGTGTAATATACTAATTAGACCGGACAGCCAAATGGCCTTCCAGAGGTCATTTTGGATGTCCTTCTGGACAAAGCCACGGTGGTGGGGGCCGTGGTAGAGGCGGTTAAGGGCGATCAGGCAGGCAGGCAGGCAGAGTGGTTAGGGGTGATCAGGCAGGCAGGCAGGTGAGCAGTTAGGAGCCAGTGGTCCCGGATTGTGAGAGGGATGTCCAACTGCCTTGGACATCCCCTGAGGGGTCCTGGATTTCGAGAGGGTGTAGGCTGGGCTGAGGGACCCTCCCCCATGCATGAATTTCGTGCACTGGCCTCTAGTTAATAATGAACTACAATGTTTGCTAATGACTGATTACTATAATCATGTTGCATTCATTTCCCTTACTCGCCTTAGGTGCAGCCGCACCATTTCTCTCCACTAATACTAGCAGCGAATATTTTAGCAGCCGATTGACTCTTCATTAGTCTTGGACTGACTTGTTTGGGTGCGCAACAGGAAATATTTCGCTCTCGGAGAACAAGAAAAATAAGTTTATTTGCGTTACGCTGATTAATTTGTGCAGTTATTCAGGGTCTGGTAAGTTAATGTTCAAGAAAAAATATTAATTTTTATGAAAATATTCTATTATTTTATGTTAACAATTACTCACTTATTCAGCCCTTTGTACTCAGCATGTCTCTATCGAAATAAACCTATGTTTTTATGAAAATTGAAACTTCTGTTTTTTTGTGACCCACATAAACTTAGACCTTATTTATTTAGCCTGTGTGAGCCTTTGAGTTTGATGTGCTTGCTCTAGATTAAAATCCATGGGTAGATTCCTGTTAGAGAATAAAATTAATTGTCCTTGTTCTAGATCATGAGGCCCTACATTATAGGCCATTTCCTATTTCTCTAACTTCATATCCTAACATTCTCCCCCTCCTTCAAATATATTCCAGTCACACATATATGTGACCCCATATGTAATTTTATTTAAGGATGGTTCAGAAATGGAAAAATGTTAACAAGTGGCTGCTGCTGTTCATACTTACACACCGGGTCTTAGGCAAATGAGACTGATGTCATCTTGAGCTCTTCGTTTATTTTCACCTTGATTTATTTGGAGAGAAGGCATTACTTTAAAGAAAAAGACATGTTATGTAAATTGTCTAAAATTAAATGCACTTAAGCTAAAAAACAAAAACACAAACTTGTACCTTTTTTTCTACATAACTCAGGCCTTTCACTATCGGCTCTGCTGCCTGAATCAGGCTCTCTCTGGATCTTGAAATGTATGATTTCCATTTGTCATGAAGGTCTCAACTTAAATGTGACTTACTAAATGCAGGCTTCCCTCGCCACTGGGCCTAGCGTAGCCACTCCTACTTGTCTCATCCACTCGACATCGCCACACTCTTGTAGCCCTTGTCATTATTTCATTTGTGGTTTCCATCCTTCTTTATTTATCATCCTCTCCCACCAGGAAAAGAAGGGAAGCGCCAGGAGAGGGAGGATTCTGACCATCTTATTCACCACTGTATCCCTAGGGCCTATATGGGGAAAGCCACATCATCTTAAAATTGTATCGCCCAACTCTGTTCAGATCCCATTCTTAACAATAAGGTTAAGTCTTGGAAAAGTCAGCAATATGATATTTGTGATTTGGAATTTATTGGCTCTTAGGACAGAGAAGTTTAGGGATAGTCTTAGTTTTAAGCTCTGCTGGCTCCATTCATGATTATCTTACAGTGCCCTAATATTTCCATATCCACTTCATTACCTTCTGTTAGAAAGACTAATGGTGAATGGCCATCAGCTTCTTTCTACTGTGTCACAAAAATAAGCTGAAGGAGGACAAGAAAGTAGACAATACAAATGAGCAAAAAGGTCTTTTGAGAGCTGGCATGGGGGTTGTGCTTTGGTTTAACTTTCTGCCCAACTTTCTTTCTTGATGGTGCCTTTGGTTACTATGTAAGGATCTATGATTAGGTAGGTGTTTTTGTGTGTGTTTTTTTCTTTAAATGCATGTGTTAAACTTTTTGGGTGCAGGTGCGGCACATTTACAAAAATTTTCTAAATATGTGGAGGAATCTTTATCTGTTAAACTTCTCTCGAACCAGTATCTGTACCTGTAACAAGATTATTTAGTTTAATCTGAAGAAGTGAATGTTAATAAAACTGCTCAGTCCAGCTAGCACAGGCACCGTAGGATTCAGAGAGCAAAGGAAGCCTGGTGAATGACGTAATCAAACGAAAAGACTTCTCCTCAGGCTGAGCGGATTCTGTGTCTGCTCGGAAGTCTTCGTTTTCTGTGGGGCCTTACTATTGTGCGTGCTGTGCCCGGCCTTGGACCCGGAGGCTGGTAAGTGCCTTGAAAGGAACTGGCGCCAGTGCAAACCTGTTGGGCAGGTCTATTGACTCCACCGTGCATAGGCGCAATGGAAACAGCCAGGCACAGGCTCCTCTCCAGTGACAGGCAACCACGTCTAGGGTTGTCTCTCATTTCAGATCCTGAATTTGGCTTCAAGGCTGCCCTGAGATAGGCTGTCAGTCAATCCATGTCTTCTTTCATTTTTTTTCACATATTTATTGAGTTAAGTCTCTCTCTCTCTCTCTTTGATTCCGTCTTTTAGGGTATAATTCAGTTGTAATGAAATGTATTGTGTCATATACAGTCCATTCGTTAATTACAAATTACATTTCCAATTTATTTGTTTCTATAAAAGCATCTAAATTTGAAATTGTATTTTTCTTATTTATTTGATTGCCTTAATTTATGTTTTCAAACTTAAAAAAATTTTAATTAAAGTTGACACTCAGTATTATGTTAGTTTCAGGTGTACAGTTTAGTGGTTAGACGTTTATATAGCTTACAAAGTGATCCTCCCCCATAAGACTGTTCTCTCTCTCTTTTTAAATCCTCACCAGAGGATATTTTTTTCAACTTATTTTTAGAGAGTGGAAGGGAGGGAGGAAGGAGGAAGGAGGGAAGAGGGGGAGAGAGAGAGAGAGGAGGGAGGGAGGGAGGGAGGGAGAGAGAGAGAGAGAGAGAGAGAGAGAGATCAGAGAGACACATTGATTCGTTGCCTCCTGCACACACCCTGACTGCAGGGTGTCCTTGACTGGGACTCAAACTGAAACTCTTCGGTGCACAGGCCGATGCTCTAACCAATGAACATACTAGCCAGAGCTCTGTCTCTTTTTTGATGGAACTCTAGTACTGTCAGGGAGACAGATCTCTCAATACACGTACAGCACACCCTAAAAGTGCTAGATGTGTCACCCAGGATCTGGGATTACTGAGGTGGGGAACTTCCAGGGATAGAGAATGTTTTCTCTATTACAAAAATGTTCTTGATAAGTATGCTAGTGGGTAATCCCCTTCCTTGGATATGGCTATTTCTCAGAATATTTCTAAAGGGAATTTTTAAAAAATCAATTCCTTGCTCTATGTGCTATATAACTCTAGTATGACTAAACTTTCCCTACTTTTTATTTGGAAAAAAATTCAAAAATACAGAAAATTTGAAAGCATGATACAATGAACATCTGTAAACTCTTCACCTAGATTTACCAACTGTTAATATTCCCACCCACCCAACCAAGCCACCCAGCCAGGGAAGTTTCAATTTATTTGATGGTTCTTCATTAAATTGATTCTAATTTAAAAATATAGTCAAGAATATTACAGGTAATTTAGACCAGTAGTATTCTACATGTCTAATACTACATGTCTACTAATATTACATGTCTACTAATACTACAGGTCTACTCATATTATTTCATTATGTAGTAGTAGACATGTAGTGGGAATATGATTTAAAATTTAAATTGATACATTAAAACTAATCAAAACCAAGAAAACATTCCATTTCTTTTCTGATCGATAGGACGATCCAGCAATTTAAGGTCTTACTATTCAAAGTGTGGTTGGCCGACCTTAGAAATTCAAAAATCCAGATCCCTCCTCAGATGTATTGAATCAAAATCTGCATTTTAAACAACATTCCCAGGTGACTCATATGCATGTTAAAGTTTGAGAAGTAACATTCAAAATACTAACTGGAGGACGGGTGTCTGACATACCGGGTTTTCCAAGTCAAAGGGTTATTTGTGGCAGACATTCTTGGGACATATTATCTATTTCCTCTTTTTCCTAACAGGCAAATTTTATATCTAGCTGAAAAGCTACATTTTCAATCTCTCTTGAAGTTGGAAGTTGCCATGTGACATAGTTCTGGCCAATGAAATGGAAATAAAAGTCACCAGGGGAAGAGGTAAGGAAAGAGCACGGATTCACCCGGCACACACAGTCGGCCCTCCCCTTCTTCCTTCCTGGCCCATGAATACTAGTATGAAGGCAGAGGTGGAGATACTGCTTGTGACCCTGAGGCATTACACCACACACTAAGGATGGCTGTGTGGCAAGAGCTCCAAAGAGCCCTGGCCTGCCTACCTGTATACTTCTTTTATGCAAGTAAAATAAAGCTTCTGGTTCAAATCACTGAGTTTCCTGTTACTCATTGTCAAACTCAATCCTTAACTGATATACTGTTCAAAGGATTTCTTGACAGAAGATTTGGGGGAACCACTGACATAGAGGTATAAATATGAAGGGAGGCAGCTCTAGCTGGTTTGGCTCAGTGGATAGAGTGTTGGCCTGTGGACTGAAGGGTTCCAGGTTTGATTCCAGTCAAGGGTACACGCCTGGGTTTTGGGCTCAATACCCAGTAGGAAATTCTGTCTCATCATTGATGTTTCTATCTCTCCCTCTCCCTTCTTCTCTGAAATCAATAAAAATATATTTTAAAAAATATGAAGGTAGGCAGATACTTTCTTGGGTGTTGTTCAGTTTTTGGCTTTATGATTTTGTCCATTAAGAGTGACTGAAGTGGGAAATGTATTCCTTTCTCACTTGTGAACACTAACAGCCCGACCTCCTCCAGAAGGCCATCATAAGGAAAGCAGATTTCCACTGTGAAAGCGTATTCATTGAAATTCTTGGATCCACAGTCAATAATTGGTGAAGACTATTTTCTAATAACAAAAGAGGGTGACCAAAGCCTTACCCTATGTTACAAATGTTTTTCCTTTTCATATGACAGTAATCCCAGTCCTCCTTGGTGGCTCACTATCTCTGTTAATTTCTCTAGACTTTACCAAAGAGGAAATCTGTGTGTGCATGAGTGTTCATGTATATATTACGACACATATTTTTCCAAGTGATTCTGCACCTTGTTCTAAAAACTATTTGAGACTGTTTTTACATGTCAGCTTTTTCATGACCATTTAGGACTAAGATTTGCACCGAAGAATTTTTAATCTCCAGTACTTGGCTTCTCTGCCAGTTATAATTCATTCCTGTTTGGATTTAAAGAGTTCTCATTCATCTTTGAAACCCCTCCTCTACCCCATGATATATTGGAAAGCACTTTGCAGTCAGTAGAAGGGTTAAATTTTGTTTAATGAATCTATTTTTAACCATTTACTAAGCACTGTATTTGCAAGGACTGTGCCTGGCCACAGAGGTTAGCAAGCTTTTTTGTAAAGGGCCAGATAATAAATATTTTAGGCTTTATGAGTCAAAAGGCAAAAGTGAGTATATTATGTAGGCACTTATATATAACTATTTAAAAGGTAACCATTTAGAAATGTAAAAACTACCCTTACTTCACACTATATATAAAAAATGAACTCAAAATGAATCAAAGATTTAAATGTCAGAGCTAAAACTATAAAACTCCTAGAAGAAAACATAGGTGTACCTCTTTATGACCTTGGATTATGCCATGATTTCTTAGATATAACACCAAAAGCAAGAGCAACCAAAGACAAAAATAAATTGGATTTCACCAAAATTGAAAACTTTTATGTTTCAAAGGAAATTATGAAGAAAGCACAAAAGGTAACCTACAGAATGGGAGAAAATATTTGTGAATCATATATCTGATAAGGGTTTAATATAGAATATATAAAGAACTACTGCGAGCCAACAACAAAAAGACAAATAACCCAATTAGAATTTTTAAATGAGCAAAGGAATCGACATTTCTCTAAAGACCAGATATGAATGGCCAATATGCACATGAAAAGATGCTTAACATCATTAGTCACCAGAGAAATGCAAATCAAAGCTACAATGATACCACTTCACATCTGCTAAGATAAGTATAATTTTTTTTAAAGGAAAATGAGTGTTGGTGGGGATGTGGAGAAGTTGGAACCCTGGTGCACTGCTGGTGGGAATGTAAAATAGTTCAACAGCTATGTAAAACAAGTTGGCAGATCCTCAGAAAGTTAAACACTGAATTTCCTTACCACCCAGCAGTTCCACTCCGACCCGAGTCCTCACTGGTACAGGGACTCTTCCCAGAGCACTTTCATGTTCAGTATATCCTTTAATCCTCAGCACCTGAGGTTGGTGGCAGAGTGAGGGCTGGAACCAGATCTCCTGCATCCATACGTAGGCCCCCTTTTGTCATGTTGCACAGCCTCATGGAGGAAGCTGTTTGGTGCAACCGTAGGCTTTGCTATAGGAACAAATGTGTCAGGTCTTGGCTGAAGTCAAGGACACTCTCAGTGCTGGAAGGAGTTTCTTCGTGATGCAGCCAAATGCTGAGGACTGGATCCAGAGAAAACAAATGAACAAGGAAAGGCTGTTATGCGTTAATGTGATCAAACTGCAGGATTTATTTGCTTAATGGTTGATGAAAAAGAATATGGCAGTTAACCATTCCCCTTTTCTCAAATCCTGTGTCAATCTTTCATTTATTTATTTATGTAATATATTTTTGTTGATTTCAGAGAGGAAGGGATAGGGAGGGAGAGAGAGAAACATCAATGATGAGAGAGAATCATTGATTGGCTGCCTTCTGCACGCCCCCTTCAGTCCACAGGACGACGTTCTATTCACTGAGCCAAACCAGCTTGGGTTCCTGTGTCAACCTTTTAAAATTCAACCAATGAGATAATTTTAACAGAGAATCATTTTGATTTTCAATTGCTACTATTCATGTAAAAATAAGTGAAGAACAAGCCATAACACCGGTTACAAGCATACTACTACTAATACATGATTTCATTAGTATGGAAGGTCCAGAATAGGCAAAATGAGAGAGACAGAAAGTAGATCAGCGCTTGCCATGAGGAGTGACAACAGGCATTTGGAGGTTTCTTTTGGAGGTTAAAATTTTTCTAAAATGAGATTATGGTGATGCTTGCACAACTCCATAAATATACTAAAAAACCACTGAATTGTGTACTTTAAATGGTGAATGTAAGGCCTTGTAAATTTCAATAGAGCTGTTAGAAAAAAGAACAACTCAGAAACCATTACTGTTCTGTTTCATAACTCTACCTTCTAATGTTAATAGGAAATCCAAGTAACTTTAATATCGGCAAGGTACCAGTCATTACATTATTCAATTATTCCAACAGTACTGTTAGGTAAGCATTATTATTGTCCCGTTGTACAGATGAAGAAACTGAGGCTCCAAGAGATTATATCATTTGCTCAGTGTTACATTACTATGTAGGAGGTTGTACCGTTGGACTTAAATCCAGATCTATCTGATCCCAAAGCTTTGGGCTTACATTTTTGGTTTATTCTTTATTTGTTTTGTCTTTGTTGTTATGGTAGGTATGGTAAAGACTGTTTTCTGAAATAGGTAGACACTTCCTGGTTTCTGAAGTGTCTTGAAGCAGGACACTTGTCTTGATGAAGCAGTTATTCACCATGTCTACTATAACTACTTTATCAAAAGCTGTCTTTGTGGGTGGCAGAATGGCTGGGTCATTTCACTAGAGACTCAGGAGATAAAATGATACAGCTTCCCCTGCACCTGCCAGTTTTTAAAACACTCAATTCAGTTGTCTGGGGTTTTTATCTGAAAACCAGACTGCAGACTCTTGAGTCTGCCTGAGCTCATAGCTCTAGGCACTTAGTTTAGATTAAGTTGTGCTGACAATGTCTCTTTGAGCTGGATGCTGTGGCCAGCCTCTGCCTACATTAAAACCCTCAAGATTTCCCTGTGTTTCAAAGATTAGCTGCTTTGGAAATCACTGGAGAGGCTCCACTGTAGTGAACATTTAAATGTGCTGGTTATCTGTTTCTTTCTGCAAAATACAGTCTTGGATTTACAGACAAGGGGTACCGTTTGGCAGAATGTACAATCCGTCTTAAATCTCCCCATATTTGGCAATGACGTTCTCTCGCTCTCCTTCAGCAGATTTCCAATTGCACTTCATAGATGGATTTCAGCCTGTCCTTTGTCCCTGTTATATAAACTTGAGAATGATTATTTGGACTATGTTTCAAACCAGTCTTCCTTGAACTTCAACCACCAAACACTGCCAAAATGCACAGAAACGCCAACTGTAATCTTTGCCAGAGTTTAGAAACGCCACTTGACACTTTCAATGCCAGTGTTTCCATTCTTCTGTCTGCAGATGCTTCAGACGCTGAGAAACTCCTTTCTTCCTGCATAGGCCTTGGGCCTTTTTCTTCGTTTCATTGCTGACCAGTAACCCTGCTTCCCTGTCATTGGAGAGGGGGAGGGAAAGAGAAAGAGAGATGAGCTAGGAAAAAAGGGGAACTCTGGAGATTGTTAAAAAAAAATAAAAATAAAGAGTTCACATTAGTGACCAAGACTAGAGAGAGACTCAACCAGTGTCCACCAATGGGGAAACTTTTCAAGTGTAAGCCACTCAGTAGCTGTGAATAAAGCATGCTCATCCTAGCACTATTTGCTAAGCCAAAGATTTGAGGAATAGTGTGTGTGTGTGGGGGGGGGGGGGGGGGCGGGGTGGAGCTATATGCATACACACACATGCTGAGTGGCCAGATTATTATGACCACCTGTCATTTGTAGGCAAATTAGCTATAATTTTGCGCTGAAGTTGCTAGAGGGCCAGACCATTATAAATAGGGAAGCAGGTTGTTTATCTGGACAGTAGAAGTGATTTTTTTCTGAAGATATGGGTAAACAATGCGATTTAACAGCCTTTGAACGTGGGTGATATATATATTCACTGAGTGGCCAGATTATT
Organism: Myotis daubentonii; assembly: GCF_963259705.1. Lineage (NCBI taxonomy): Eukaryota > Metazoa > Chordata > Mammalia > Chiroptera > Vespertilionidae > Myotis > Myotis daubentonii. The sequence goes on from NC_081850.1 coordinate 44,142,469, forward strand.
ATGACCACCCCATCAGTACTTCGTTGGGCCACCTTTTGCCTTCAATACTGCGGCAATTCTTCTTGGCATTGACTCCACGAGATGTTGAAAGGTGATGCGAGGAATCTGACACTATGCCTGATGAATAGCACTGTCCAGTTCTGTGAGATTTGATGGTTGTGGAACCAGTTGCCTGATGGTTCTTTTAACCTCGTCCCAAAAATGCTCGATTGGATTGAGATCTGGTGATTGTGGGGGCCACCTAAGCAAGGTAAAGTCTCCCTCATGTTCTTGAAACCACTCCTGCACAATACGAGCATCGTGGCATGGCGCATTGTCTTGTTGGAAGAAGCCATCTCCATTGGGATATGCCATCAACATGATAGGATGAACCTGATCAGCAATGATACTTAGGTATGTTGTGCTATTCAGACATTGTTCCACACGAATTAAAGGGCCCAAATCATGCCAGGAAAACATGCCCCAAACCATAACACTGCCCCCACCAACTTGAAAGGTTGTACTCATGCATGTGGGGTGCATGCTTTCATGCTGTTTCGCCAAATTCTCACTCTGCCATCTGCATGATGCAACTGGAAACGTGATTCATCGGGCCACATGACTTTTTCCCAATGCTCGACTGTCCAATCCTTGTGTTCCTTCGTGAATTAGAGATGTTTTATCTTGGTAACTGCAGACAGCAAAGATGCTCAAACAGGTCTTCGGCTTCCATATCCCATGCAGTGTACGACTAATTTGCCTACAAACATCAGGTGGTCATAATAATCTGGCCACTCATAATAATATATATCCCACGTTCAAAGTCTGTTAAATCGTGTTGTTTACCCATATCTTCAGAAAAAAAATCACTTCTATCGTGGTAAACAACCTGCTTCCCTATATATAATGGTCTGGCCCTCTGGCAACTTCAGCGCAAAATTATAGCTAATTTGCCTACAAACGTCAGGTGGGCATAATAATCTGGCCACTCAGTGTATATATTTGTCCTTGAATAGTAGTCTCTCCCCTCCTCATTGACAATCACTGTCTATTTTGCCTAATGAATCTTTTCAGAGAGACAATCCATGCTTCTACTTTTTATTCCTTATTCCCTAACATATTTCTGGGCAAGCATGACTACAGACAGATAGGAACCATGCTGTTTACCCCCTGGGATTACATGTTTCGATGAGTTAAAGGAAGGCTGTTTTTGATGTATACAAATAAGTATAAGAATACAGCAGACCCGGGGTGCTTCAGGGGTGAAAATCATTTGCAAGTCGACAGTGGAGAGATTCTGAGAACACTGTTTCAAACAGACTTCCCACATGATTGCTTTTCCACGTATGCTCTCCTAGCACTGAGCAAACATTTTAAGTTCCCAGTTGTTCACCGAAGTTGACAATAAATTCAAGCAGGGATGTACTGATTACCCCTGTAGGATTTTGATGAAAGTGACTTTTGGTTCTCTGCTGTTCTTAAGAAGCCAAACAAATTTGATAACCAGAGTAACTGTCAAATAAACGTGATCAGGGGAACTAATGGAATTCAAGAAAGATGGAGCACTTTTATTTTAGAGATGAGGAAACTGAAGCCAAATGGGAGGTAACGGGACTTGCCTCAGGTCACAGAGATCAAGCGAGGATGGCAGTCCATGGAGGGGGCCTCATATTCATTGGACTGAGGAGGTAACTTGGTCTTTCATGCCGTCCGAAGCAGTTTAACACTCAAATCAATGGCACATGCATCCATGCAGGGCCCTGGATAATGAAGAGAGGACCGTGTGTTAAATGTTCACAGTCAGAGGGGAGAACTGAGGAAGAAGGCCTGGCAGTACCCCCAGAGTGGCAGAGAGGGCACAGGGAGCAGGCCAGGTAGCTGCCAACAAGGTCTGCTGGACCCCAGTCCACATATCTGCCATCCTTTTGTCCCTCAAAAGACAGGATTATAGAAAATGCAGCCATACCTCGGAGATACTGCGGGCTCTGCTCCAGACCGCCCCAGGAAAGCAAGAATCACAACAAAGCATGTCATAATCTTTTTGGTGGTGGAGGGTCTTGCCTTAAGTTTGTAAAGAAAACACAACATCTGTGAAGCATGATAAAGCAAAGCACAATAAAACGACGTGTGCCTGTATAAAAAGGCCAACGAAGCCGTTAGGTCAGGGGCTCAGAACCTTGGCTGCACTTTGGAATCACCTGGGAGCTTTGAAAAATGGGATGCGCAAGCCGCACCCCAAACCAATTCCAGCAGTGTGTCTGCAAGGGTGTGGGCTCGATGTGTATGCGAAAGTGAGAACAGCTGCTCTAGGTAAGTCTACTATAGTCCCGCATAGAGGAATGCTGGGTGTAGTTTACCCCTGCATTCTGCTGTTCTTTCTAAAGCTCCTGAGTGCTGCTATCAACAATGAGGCAGTCTCCCCTCACACAGATGATGTTCTTTGTTAGTCGCAATATAGTGACATATTGGACATGTGCTGAGCTTGGTCACCCAAATAGTGACCACCTTTATTTTTTTCCAGTTAACTACTGCTATCTAAGAAATCACCCCAAAACTTAGTGGTCTCACAGGGAAAGGGGTGGGAGGGTGGGGAGAGATTAACCAAAGAACATATAACCCATGGACACAGACAATAGTGCCGAGAAGGCCTGGGGTGGGGCGGGAAGCGGGTGCAGGGGGGCAAAGGGAGGAAAATGGGGAACATCGGTAATACTCTTAACAAGAGAATAAAATTTTTAAAAAGAAAGCAAATTCTGAAGATCTGGGGCGAAGAAAACTAATGAAGGCAATACAGCCTTTTAATGAAAAACAAAAACAAAAACAAAAAACAAAAAAAAACAACCCAAAAACCCTAAGTGGTTTAAAACACCAATGACTTACTTCTCGAGATCCTGTGGGGTGGTTGGGCGATTCTTCTGCTGACTTTGCTTGGGTTCGATGACATAGTTGCTTTCAGCTGGAGGGGCGGCTGGGTGGACAGACACGAGAAAGCCTCACACACACCTGCAGTTGGTGTTGGCTTTGGCTGGGGCCTCCAGTTCCTTGCGTTGTGTTCCGGGTCAGCATTCCAAGAGAATAAAGACCCAGCTACAAGGTCTCTTGGGGGCAAGCCTTGGAAATCACTTCACTTTGCTGCATTTTTCTGGTCAAAGCAAGTACAGTGGGTGGCCCCGAGAATGTATCTTGCAGGCCTCCACGGCAGGAGATGTAATTGATCGAGGGTCTCAGCTACCAGGCCTTGAAATCAATTGCCGAATTATCGCAGAGGCCACAGGCTGGATATTAAGTCAGAGCTATTCGTGAGAGACAGGGGATTCCCTTTTCAGCTAACTCTGGCTCAGGGATTCCGCAGTGGCTTTGCCGGACATTTCTTGGACAGTTCTACCCAACTGTCTCTCCTCTTTCCTTCACTCCGTAGCAGACTTGCCTTAGGTTTGATGCTCTCTGGACTTTCTCTCCAGAATTTCCTTCACACAGGTGCTTCCTCTAATAAAATCCTTGCGCGTTTAGTCTTGCTTGCCTTCTGTGTCTCAGAAAACCTGAATTAACCCAAAAGCTTCAAGACCAGCCCAGGTTCAACAGGAGGGAAACAGACTCCACTTGCTGATGGGGGAAGCAGCATACCCACTCGCACTGCAAAGGAGCACGAGAGGAATTGTTCCCACCATCTCTGCACGCATCTACCGTGGTTCCCCCTGGGGAACGCCTCCGCCTTCACTCGCAGCACAGTTGATTCCCAGTTCTAACAAGAGCAGGCGATACCAACGGGATATTAAAGGTGGGGCCTTTGGGAGGTAATTAGATTCACCTGAGGTCTTGTGGGTGGCGTCTCTGTGATGCAACTAGTGTCCTTTTAAGAAGAGAAAGAGACTCCACCACGTGAAGACGCAGTGAGAAGCTAGCTGTCTTTAAACTAGCAAGCTGGCCCTCAGTACACACCAACTCTACAGGCATCTTGACCTTGGAGTTTCCACCCTTCAGAACGGTGAGAAGTATTTATTTGTTGTTTAAGCAACCTGGTCTATGATAGTTTTTACTCTATCAATCTGAGCCGATTGGGACTAATTATCTGACTAATAATCTGTATATGGATTACATGTTGAGATAATATGTTGGATCTATGGGCTTAGAATAAATACATAATTATAAATTAATTTTACCTTTTTGGTTTTACTTTGCTAACTAGAAAATCTAAAGGCTCAAATTTGTGACTTGCTTGATATTACTGTTGGATAACACTGCCGTTAAATATCACATTTCCAAAAAATTAAATTAATATTTTAATTAAAATATTTATTTTTAAAGAATTGCAGATTCACATTCCATTTTAATAAAACAAAAGAGATCCTTTGTACTTTGTACCCTTTACTCAGTTTATCCAATGAAAATTTTTTGTATGTTTAGAATATAATCTCACAGCCAGGATATTGATATTGTCAAGAAACAGAACATTTTCATCATCACAGTGGGCCTTCATATTGCACTTCTAGCATCACACCCAATACCCTGCATTTACCACTTTCTTGGTAACCCTGGCAACCACAACACTGTTCTTTATTTCTATAAATTTGTCATTTCAAGTACATTTCCCTTAGTATAATTCCCCAGGGATTCATCCAGTTTATTGCATGTATAAACAGTTTGTTCCTTTTTATTGTTGAGTAGTATTTCATGTACACCGTTTGTTTAACCATTCATCCATGAGAAAAGACATCTAGGTTGTTTCTGGCTTGGGGCTATTACAAATAAAATGGCTGTAAACATTCATGTACAGGTTTTTGTGTGAACCTAAATTTTCATTTCTCTGGGATAAATATGCAGGAGTGCAATTTCTGGGATATATGGTAATTGTATGTTTAACTTCTAAGAAACTGTCAAACTGTCTTCCAGGTGACTGTACCATTTTACATTTCCCATCAGCAATGTATGAATGACCCAGTTCTTCCACATTTTCCTTAGCATTTTTTATTTTAGCCATTCAGATAGGTGTTGAGTGGTATTTCATTCTGGTTTTAATTTGCATTTCCCTAATACCTAATGATGTTGAATATTTTCATGTGTTTATTTTCCATCTATAGCTTCTTTGGTGAAATAGCTTTTATGACTTTTGTCTGTTCTAATTGTGTTTTTATTTTTTACTATGGAGTTATAAATTCTATCTATTATAGATATGTGGTTTGCCCTTATTAGGGTCTTTTTGTAAGCAAAAGTTATTAATTTTGATGAAGTCCAAATTTATCAGTTTTATTTTAATGGGTTATGCTTTTGGTGTCAATACTAAGAAATTCTTGCCTAACCTTACACCCTGAAGATTTCTTTTTAAAAATTTTTCTTATAGTTTTACAGTTACATTTGAGTCTGTGATTCATTTTGAGTTAATATTTGTATGATGTATGTACTTAAAGCTGGGTGTTTGTTTATTTTTGCCTATGGAGATCCAATTGCTACAGCACCATTTATTGAAGGGGCTATATTTTCTCTATTGATTTGCTTTTGCAGCTTTATCAAGTATCAGTTGGGTATATTTATGTGAGTATATTTCTGGGTTCTCTATTCTGATCCATTGATCTATGCGTCTACCCTTCATCTATTCCACAGTATCTTAATTATTATAGCTATGTAATATCTTGAAATCTTTAGACTGATTCTTCCCACCTTATTTTTTTTCAAAACTGTTTAAGTTATTCCATTTTGTGGTCATACTATCATTCCATATAGAATAATCCTATTATATCTACACAAAAATCTTGCTGAGATTTTGGTAGGAAGTCTGTTAAATCTGTATATCAATTTGGGGAGAATTGACATCTTTACTATGTTGAGTCTTCCAAACCATGAACACACTTATGTATGTTTCTACATTTGTATCATCTTTGATTACTTTTATCAGCATTTTGTAGTTTTCAGCATATGAATTTGCCGGGAGCCGGTCCATCCTTGCTGTTTCAAAGGACCTGGCATATATGGCATACTGTTCTTAATATGTTTGCTCACCTTCTTGGCACTATGTGTTTTAACCAAGGTCTCTGAGAAAGGTTGTTTCTCCAGGTAGGGATTTTCCCCTGAAGTTAGGGAGGGAATAAAACCTCTTAACTAAGTGCCAGGCGGGTAATTAATCACTTTAACTACGAACAATCATGCTTAAGCTACATAATCTTTACTCCCTGGAATGGAGATAAGAAACGCCCTAACCTTTGGAATAGAGATTGATAGGATTGGAATCAACTGGTATAAATACAGATGTAACAAGACAGCAAGAGACAGAACTTAGAAGTAAGAACCAAGAGAGACAGAACCTAGGCACAGAACCTACACAGAACGTTCTCTAGAGACAGAAGAACTTCGCTGGAGAGAACATGGCAAAAGATCCTGGACTGAACCTGACTACAGAAATTGGCAAGAGAACCTGACTAGAACCTGGTGACTGAACCTGGCTGGAGAACCTGTACAGAACCTGGCTGGAGATCCTAAGCAGAACCTCTCTGGAGATCCAGACCAGAACTTGGCTGGAGATCCTGGCTGGAGATCCTGGCTAGGCTGCTGATCAACTGAACACTGTCTCTGTGTCCTTCCTTCTTCGCCGACTCCGTCCACACCTTTGGGGACCCCTCGACCTGCTGGGGTTGGACCCCAGCATGAATTCAGTACATATTTTGTTAGATGTACACCTGATTATTTTTAGACAATTATAAGTGCTATTATATTTAAAATTTTTGGGTCCATTGCTAACATATAGAAATACAATTGATTTTTGAATGTTTATTTTGTACCCCGCAATTTTGATTAACTCAGTTATTAGACCTTGAATATTTTTGTGGATTTCTTGGGATTTTCAAAAACAATCATATCTGCCAATAGGAGCAGTTTTATTTCTTAGTTTCCAATGTATTTCTTTATTTCCTTCTAGCATTGCAGTGGCTAGAATTTCCAGGGCTCTGCTGAAAAAGAGTGGTGAGACTAAACATATTTAACTTATTTCCCATCTGAGAAGAAAAGTATGATGCCAGCTGTAGGTGCTTTTAGTTACCTTTTCTCAAATTGAGGAAGTTCTCTATTCCTATTTTTCGGAAAGCTTTTGTTATGAATAAATGTTGAGTTTTGCCAAGTGCTTTTATGCATTCATTGATGTAATCATGTAATTTTTCTTTTTTTAACCTGCAAATATGGTGGGTTAGATTGACTGTTTGATGTTCAAATATTAATCTAGTTTTGAAGCCCTGGGATAAACCTCACTGGGTCATGGCACATGGTGCTTTCTATATATTGCTGAATTCTGCTAGGATTTCGTTAAGGAATTTTGCATCCAAATTGTTATGGGTTGAATGTGCCACATACCCCCACACCCCCTCCCAACTCCCACGTTGAAGCCCCAGCCCCTGACGTGACGGCATTTGGAGACCCTGATGTGAGGGCATTAGGAGCTGGTAGTCAGAGTTAGAGTAGGTCCCGAGGGTGAAGCCTTTATAACCCTATCAGTGGCCTTAAAGGAAAAGGAAGAGAGATCTCTCTCTCCGACCACTCCCTCTCCTCTGTGTATCATGGCATTGGTGCCAGCTTGGGTGGCAGAGAAAAGTGATACATGGCATGGGAGGCATTCCCTGCACTCACAAGAAGGCTTGATTTAATGTGAGGACTGAAGGGATTGTAAATCCTCCCTCAAGTTCTCTAAAGGCAGCAAAATTGGTTCTTGGAAGGAATTTTAACCACAAGTTCATTTAATCTCCTTAAATTTTGTACTCACAAGAAGAGAGGCGTATAACTTTGAAGATATCATCTACATGGAACAAACACGGGGAAGAATTTGCTTGGGACAGGAAGGGAACAGATCTACATTTAGTTTCCAGATTCTCCATTAGTCTTTGTGCTCTCAACCCTAAGAATCCTCAATGCCACGGGGCTGAGTTCCATTAGGAAAAAAACAGAAGTTAGGGTGAAGAGCGACCCCTTGCCAGCACCCAAATTATTCCGGCTTCCTTCTCTGAGCAATGCCTGGCCCCCATCTGCCCCCTGCATCCGGCCCAGGTTGGGAAGTTGGTATTTGAGTTGCATATGTGGAACACATGTTCAGTGCAATTTTACAATAATAAAAGTCCAACTTTATACTCAGTAGGAGACTAGGAGTAATTTGAAAAGAGTTGGTTGGTGAGCCTAGGATTTCCTTCTAAGTTAGATTTTTGGCTGTGTCAGGAAATCGTCTGGGAAGAAAGCTTTAATAGCATAGATTCAAAATAACTGACCTCAAGAGGCAAAACAGAAGCAATATGCTCAAGAACAGAAAGTATTAATTCTGCTGTCCGCTTGAGTTTTATTTTTTGCACTGACTGACACCAGGAAGGAAAGAATTAGAAGAGCAGCTTACAGGTTAACCAAGAGCGAGGCCTGTGTCACAGGGAGGCAGCAAGCCAACAAGGAGAAATCAAGTGTACACTTAGTCCAGCTGCTGTTTCATCATCGCTCAACTGTACTAATGCTTAAAGAATGTGCTTCACATACTTTACTTTCCACATCATTTTATTTTCCCCCAAACACATCTATCTCTTGGAGAATTCATGGCTTCCAGCTCTTACTTTTGGAAAGTCTTGAACTATTAGGCAACCACAACTCCATCTGCAAAAGATTCAGGCTAAGGAGCAATTCCTGCTCTCAAAGTTCGGACACTATGCCAAGTGACCTTGAGGATGGAGTGATCAACTCTTGGCCCAACCACCCAGTTGCACGCTGGACTATGAGAAAGGAGAGGGGGGTTGTCAGTGTAGCATTTTGGAGAAGTCTCAAGGCCATCTCTGTGTGTGAACTTTCAGTTTGAAAGAATGTCAGACTGAAAGAATAACAAGGTTGGGGCCCAGTAGCAGGCCAGGAGTGCTGAGAAGTAAGTGTCAATGCCCCTGAACTTGGAGGTTTCCTTAATGAACAATTCCTATAACTAGATTTTCAGCCAGAAGTTATCTGGAAAGGTCTAAGGCAGCGGTTCTCAACCTGTGGGTTGCGACCCCTTTAGGGGTTGAACGACTCACAGAGGTCACTTAAGACCATCGGAAAACACATATACAATTACATATTGTTTTTGTAATTAATCACTATGCTTTAATTATGTTCAATTTGTAACAATGAAATTGGGGATCACCACAACATGAGGAACTGTATTAAAGGGTCGCGGCATTAGGAAGGTTGAGAACCACTGGTCTAAGGAGTATTTGCCATGTGACATAACTGAGTGATTAGCGCCATCTCTGTTCTGAGAGAGGTCTCACCAAGTTGGTATTTTCAAGCTGTAGACAACCATGCTAATTGGAAAAGGGTTTTTTAAATCCTGTATTAGCTTCCTGTTGCTGCTGTAACAAATTAGCACAGATTCAGTGGCTTAAAACAATGCAAATTTAATATCTTACAGTTCTAGAGGTCAGAAGACTGACCAGGTCTCACTAAAATTAAGCTGTGGGCAGGGTTGTATTCCTTTTTGGAGCCTCTAGGGAAAATCTGTTTTCTCTCTTTTTCCAGCTCCTAGGGCTGCCTGCTTCCCTTGGCTCATGGTCCCCTCCCAACTTCAAACCAGCAATGGTCAGTTGATTCTCACATCACTCCAACACTGACGATTCTTCTGCCTCTAGTTCCACTTTTGAGGACACCTGTGGTTACCTTCGGCCCACTCAGATAATCGAGAATAATCTCTCCACCCTAAGATCATCTCATTAACAGCCTTCATTTAATCAAGAACCTAATTCCCCATTGCATGTAATATAACATATTCACAGGTTCTGAAGATTAGGTGGTAGACATATTTGGGAGGGAGTCATAATACTCATCATGACCCCACTGCCCTTACTTATTCTTGTCACCAAAGGTGAGTAGTTTATAGTTTTGTTTTCACTCTGGTAGTTCAAGTTCCTAAACCACCTCTTTATCACCGTCTGGAGCTTTTGTTTTACTTGCAGCTTTGGAAGGAATTTCTTCCTATGGGATATCTGGTGTTTTTCCCCCTGAGACTTACCTGGGCACAACGTATCACACAAGTCCTATTTCACTTCAGAAGAGAAGGTAGCACTAGTGAGAGAAAAGGGAATAAGAAAATAAGAACTGAATGACTGTTTATGAAGGTCTTCCATTGATCAAAATGTATGCTTTTTTTTTTTTCATTTAACACACATTTATTGAGTGCCTGCCATGTGCCTGGAAATGTGATTGATATTGAAGGTGCACTGATGAGCAAAACTGGCCCAGTGGTGAGCTGTCTTTTATCTACTAATATGTCATGAACATATGATTCGGAAGTGAGGCTTGTACATACTAATTAGGAACCATTGGCACATAGGTGGTAATTGAATTCCTCTCTTTAGAGAGTCAAAAAGGGGCTTAGGAGTAAGCCCCAGGGTCCTCCAACATTTAATGACTTGGTGAACCTGAAAAAAAATAGTCTAAGGAAACAAAATCAGGGAGGGCTTCCTAGCAGACAAGAAGGGGTCAATGGGAAAAAATGGGTACATCTGTATAACTTTGAACAATGAAGATACATTTTTTAAAAAGTTAATTGTAGTCCATGATAACACCTCTGAAATGTGAGCTAAATTAAGGCCTGAGGAATATCTTCTGTGTGTGGTGACACAGTGATCACGGCTGAGCTCTGTGAGAACTCTTTCATAGCACTGAGACAGGAGGTGAGCAGTGAGGAAAAGCGAGGAGTAAAAGGCCAAAAATGTCACATGGCTTCTCAGGTTCTCCTCTGCCCCTTTCTGGAACTTATAAATGCTGCCAAAGGAACAATGGTCCCAAACACTGGACTTGCTCGCCAGGGCTTTTGTCTTCCTCTGTATCCTGGTCCAGTAATTACGGTCTTGTCAGCTTGTCCATGCCTTTAGGATGCTGTTTTAAATATTTTATCCAGCTTTCCTAGATGACCTTGTTGGGCTGATTGGTCTGAACAATCTAGTCTGCTATTCTAGAAATAAATGCCTCGAGTCAAATTTATAGTGGAACTAATCTGTTCTGTTTGGTCATTCTCTGCAGCTTCCTTCGGCTTTATGAGGGCAGGCTTGCAGAAATAAGTTCGTTGGCTTCATGTGTGCAACTAAATTTGCTTGGGAAGGAGTGTTTCCAGGTTTGTTATTTATCGCAGGAATATGAAATCTAACCTGAATAAGAAGGAAAGTGAAGAAAAGAGAGGGCTGTTGACTTGGGAGAAAGTAAAGTGGTAAAAATCCCGAAGAAAACGCTTAGAATTCAGGAAAGTCAAGTGGGGAAAAAAACCCCAACAATTAGGAAAGGTAGTTGTAGTCAGATGTTTGAGTTAGTGCTTTGTAGGCTGAGAAGTTACAGCTTCAAAGAGTGACCATGGGAATGGGTGGCTAAGGTGGAGTAGAGGAATTGATCATTGGAGATGAAAATGTAGATCCAAAGTCCAGGCTGCCAAATGGGTTATTCACATAGATGCTGAAGCCACCCAGGGTAATGTCAGGGGAGGTGAACAGGTGGTGGGAACTAGGAGAGAACCAGGCATGTTCATTGTCTAGAGTCTAGACCACCAGGAGGTCAAGGTTTGATTCCCGTCAGGGCACATTCCCAGGTTGCGGTCTCTCAATCCCCAGTAGGGGGTGTGCAGGAGGCAGCTAGTCAATGATTCTGTCTCGTCATTGATATTTCTATCTCTCCCTCTCCCTTCCTCTCTGAAATATATATATATATATACACACACACACACACACACACACACACACACACACACACACACACAGAGAGAGAGAGAGAGAGAGAGAGAGAGAGAGAGAGAGAGAGAGAGATTGTATAGGTGATGGAGAAAATGGTAAAAAAATTATAACACATTTCAGTCGTTAGTTAGAATGGAAGAAGTCAATCTTAGAGATTTTCCTGAATCACATATTTTGAACCATTAAAAAGTCTCTTCGTGCCTAATTCCACAAAACAATTTACTTTTTATCCTCAGTTTCCCCTCCTTAGTTTACCTGAAATTTCTTCCAAGTTCTAGACACATTGGCACATATTCTTTTATATGGATATATTCTGAATAATTTTTCCCTTAAACATATTAAGCCATCATTGGATTTTGTTGTTTTCTTCTTTCTATAAATATCTTCCCACTGTTTATAGAATTATGCCCAGCAAAAGTGGGTAAACAAAATCTGGTCTCATGAAATAATTTGGAATTCCTTCTAACTGCATTTGATTTTGAATATAATTTTATTTATCTTTGAACCATCTCAAAATTTATAAGGCATATAATCCCTACACAAAAACTCATTCCTTTACAATCTAGTGTCCAAGGACTTAATCAAGTAATTAGATAATCAAATACAATTTAAGTACATTCTGACATATTTTAGAACAAAGATGTGACATACTAATAATTGTTTTTGCGCTGGCAGTGAGCCTCTTATTCTAAAGTCCTGATTCATCAAAATTTGAAATATAGTTTCCTTAACTTATTTTTTCTAAGAACATACCTTTATCAGCCATCAAAAACTAGAGAAACTTCTTATTTCTTTAAAGAAGGCAGACATTGTCTTGCAGAACATGGCCTAGGTAATATTCCTTTATTTTTGTTATAGTTTTCAATATATGTTCCCTCTTCTCTGATTTTTCTCTCAACAACTATCCCCATATATGCCAATTCTCTGACAGAATATTCTTTCCTCTTTCCCCTCTGCCTCGAATAATGTTAGCATCATCCCCTGATGGCAATGGGGGTTGAGGGGGGATGGCAAGGCAGGGGAAGGGGAGGAGCAAGACAAAAGTGCATGCCTGTCTCCAAGGGGGCAGCTGGCCTGACATATCTAGAATGGATTAGTCAGGGCTGGGGTGAGGGTGCATCCTGGAGGCAATGGCCAGGGCTGGGCAGGTGGAGGAAAGGAGTGAAGAAGCCCTCTAAACAGAATGACAATAAGGTTGAAATGTCTGCCTCACTTTTCTTCAACAATTAAAAACGATTATCTTAAAACATGTTCTAGTGGTAGCTTCCAAGAAAAGGTGGAATTTATTTTCATAAATATGAAATTTTTTCATAAATAAATGTTATTGATATGTATCTCACTGTGTGCTTTCCTAGCAAATTCATTTCATGCTAGGGTTCCAGCATGCTCTCACAAGCTGCCGTTGGGAGTCCATGGAAGGCAAAGTGTTTCTTAGTCTTAGCTGCGACCCGTTCGTTCCTAATGAATCCCTGTGGGTGCTTCCCCCCCTGGGCCATCCCTGGGCCATCCCTGGATGGCCTCCCTGTCTGGCTGGGGCTTCCTACAGAAGACCCGTGGGAAGGGTTTCGGTGCAAGTTGTTTCTTTGAGAGGTGACCCCAGAAAGCACAGGGAGTGTGGAAGTGAGGCAGGGGAGGGGGAAAGCCAGTAAGGGCTGTATGAATAAGTGGGTTCCAGCAACAGCAGGGGAGCTCAGGCCCACGGAGACCCTCTGCACGGGTGTGTAGAACAAGCCTTGGGTTTGCCCACCGAGGGCCAGACACTGCAGTGTACCCGCCAACTCCTGTCGCTCACTGGTTGCATGTCACTCCTGAGGTGCTGGCTATTGGTTTCCGGGTGTGGCCAGAGAATGCTGGAAGGATGCGGCAGCTCCTGACCCGAAGAGAACTGCCTGCAGTAACCCGCGAGAGAGTCGGGGGACATGGGCAGTGGTCACCCCCAGCCAGCCTGAGATAGTGACAGAGCACAGCCCCAGGCCCCGTGCAGCAGCGTCTGTGGTGCTGTGTAGGCATTTGTGTGGTGTGAGCCTGAGCCTCTGGGAATTCGTCATCCTTGATGGGAAGTGAGCAGTCTGCACAGGGAAGACAACTCAGGAATGGAAATGATGAACCCGGCAGTGACTCAATCAGACAGGCTCGGACCTTAAGCTTTCGATGGGCCTACATCCACTTCCCTACCTTCCAGGAGACCAGCCTCCTTGCCTCTGCAGGAGGCCCAGCCCCTCCTCATTCAGAGACATCAAAGCTCCCGCCGCCTTCACCTGCCCTTTAGGAAACATTATTGCTGCAATTAGGCCTTCTTTCACAGATAAGGTGGAGCTCTTCAAAGATGGCACTGGGAAGACTGGCAACAGAAAACATTTTCTAAGAAAATATTAACCATGGATTTTATGATCTTTTGTGTCTTGAACATGTCAACATGAATTCTTTTCTGTGACTTAAAATATTTCTAATGTCCACGGGATAAGCAGGTCTGACTGTACACATTCAGGTATATTTGTACTTGTATCTGTGCACACAATGGCAAGAAAATCAAACCATTTTTTAATTCTACATAAAACCTACATAAGTATAGAGATTCGTATTTTTAAAAATGTTTATGATTAATGTTGTCACCTAATTGACATGATCATTTGTATAGGCTTTTTCTATGTTCAGCAACAATAGAGCTGATTGGAGATGCAGAGACAGTTCACACACACACACACGTGTGTACACATACACACACACGTGTGCACACACATACACACTCAAACTCACAACATGTAAATCTGATATCCAAATGGACTTTGTATTCTTACCTTCCAGCTTCCTGGCTATCCATTCCTTTTGAGAGTTTAAAGATTTTGTATTTCTGGCCTACCTGCCCGTTGTCTGAGCCCATCAGGAGCGCCTCTGGCCATCAGCCCCAGGTCACAAGGAGCAGGAATGCATGTGCTCTTGGTGCAGGGAGCCAGCTGGGCTTGTCCTGCTGCCATTTCCCCAGGTTCACAGAAAGCCGTCTTCACAGACCGAGGGTGCTGGACAGGTACAGCTCGAGAGCACCGGTTGGTAGCCTCTCTTCCCAACTCTGAGTTCACTGACATTACCAATCAGTAGCTTCAAACTGGGCCTGGTGGGAGTATTTATTGAGCACACACTATAAACCAGCACTGTGATCCAGTGCTATCATGCCCCTTCACACCCCCCCCCCCCTCCCATTGGTAACCATTTACCAGGATACCATGGGTGAGACCTTTGGAATTTCAAAAAGAAAGCAGACCCCTTTTGCCAACGCTGCTGTGAGCCCAGGAATATAATCATTGCTGCTACACCCCCTGAAGTGGGCCCTGCGTCTCAGGTGTGCCACCCCCAGGCACAGTGGCGGGCAGTGTGGGATTCCACACCACCAGGCCTGGCATCCCAGGTGAGGCACAGCCCAGAGCAGACACACACAGTCTGGTCAGCAGCTGTGTGTGCTGCCTGGCAGCGGGGTGCAGGGTGTGGAATCCCCATTTGCAGACTCCTAGGGCTTGCCAAGCCCCATTTGCCAGTTTGTCTTTCCCTGGTCATCTCTTAAATATCCACCATGTAAGTGTATTAGGCAAACAGAACAGAGGGAAAGCCCCAGGGGCCCTACTGCATGCAGTCCATCACATGGGACCGGCTCACAGTCCTCTAAGCTGCAAAAACACCTCCTCCAGGGCAGGGCTGGAGATGCTTAAGGAGGGCTGGGAAGGCCTCCCCAAGGGATTCCTGCCAGCAGCTCTTTGTTATCAATTGGCTTAATTAAGCTCTTAATTAAAAGCTGGTAAGTTGCCTTATTGTACCCACAGGCTAATGGGACAGAAAAATACCTTTTGCATTCTTGGAGAAAACAGGATGTTTCTCTAAGAGAGAAAGTCAACACGGATCAGATTTCAAATCTTGAGGCATAAGAATTAAAAGAAAAAAAGAATCTTTTCAGAACTCCCTGTGCATCTTAGATTTAAAGAGACCTACATTTTATAACCAAGGCCTTGTTTTGCAGGGACCTAAGAAGCTTCCTTAAAAGACTATTCTACTCCTCGTGAATACCTGGATCCATAGTTTAACTAGCCCTGGCAGGAAAACAGAGAGCCATGGTAGTAATGCATAGATGACTTACTAGTAAAAGAAACCAAACCATCTAGAAGCCCACCCGTAACTACCATTGCTCTCCATACTCCAACCCTGATAAACATTTCAGTAAGGGCTTTAAATGCGGAGTACTGGAAGCATGGTAATGACTCAACATGAGACAAAAGAGAAAAGCAGCTGGCTGCCTTACCATCAGGGTGGGCTCTGGACACATTATCAACAAACCATGGTTGTTCCTCAGCTCCCAGTTCCACCCCCACTCTTTGCAATGGTTTAACTGGTTCCTAGAGGCAGCACTTGGCCATCACAAAATTAAGAAAAATGGGAGGAACAGGGAAGATAAAGAGCCAGACAGAGAAGCTTCCAGACCAGCCACTTTATTGCTTCTGAAATAGGACAGAAAAGAAACCAACTCTGTAGGCTTGTTCTATGAGTCAAAAGTGAAAATATTTGGCCTCGGATCAAATAATGTTCAGCGAGTTTGTGCTTTTACAGTAGACAGATGGTCTTCCAGATGATGGTGCAGACGGACCCTGCTCCTACAGTGGTCAAGCAGGGGTCAGAAGGTCATGGAGCGGGGAGAGCTGGGAGCTATGGAGTGGGGAGAACTGGGGGCTGCTTAACACCCTGCCTTCTCAGCAGAGAGATTGTGTGAACTGATCACTCCAGGCCTGTACTAAGTGACAGTCCCCGGTCACACCATTCCCTTAATAGCAGGATCCAGAGAGAAGGGAACACCATCTATTCGAAATGGTCTCTAAAACCTGTAAGAATGGGCCCTCACCTGTTACCTGTTTGACTTAGTGGATAAGAGCATAGGCCTGCGGTCTGAAGGGTCCCAGGTTCGATTCTGGTCAAGGGCACATGTCTGGTTGTGGGCCTGATCCCGAGTAGGTGGCGGGCAGGAGGCGGCCGATCAATGATTCTCTCATCATTGATGTTTTTATCTCTCTCTCCCTCTCCCATTCTCTCTGAAACCAGTAAGAATATACTTAAAAAATAATGTGAAACGTGTAAGCATGGGATAGGAGAGCCTTAAACCGAAGGCTTTTCAGTAAAAATGACACTTTTTTCTCTAAAGTATTTGGACGGAACAGTGTTCTGAATAACACACAATTCCCTAAGCAAGGGCTGGATTGTCCATCAGAGAGACCTGATGATAGATAAGAGGGACAGGTGTTGCTTTTGGTAGGGTTTTAAGTCTCTCCACAGGCACTGATTCTCTAGAAAAAAACCCCCCACAAAACACTTGCCACCATCAACACCAACGCCACACAACTGCCAGCAAAAGAAAAGCTACTTTTTAGCTGATCTCGAAAGCCTACCTGTTTCTAAGTCACAGACATAAACAACACCTACACCAGGTCCCTTTGCCCAAGTGGAGTACACCCATTCACCACACCACTGACTCAGGAAACTCTGAGCCAAGCATTGCTGCTTCAGGCCAGTGTTTTCTCCTTATTAGAAGCTGCTTCAGGTTGAAGATAGCGGCTTTGAAAGTCTTTATTGAGCAGATATATAAATTTATTTTTACAGTTGTGTGCAACCTAAATCAGGGCAATTTTTTTAGAAGCTAATTTGATCAATACTATCAATACGAATATTCCTACTACAGGAGGCTGAAGTTTCTGATTATACACAGAGGGGAAAATAAATTTTTGGTTGGTTTAGACACTATTGAATTTGCCTACTTTGGAAAATGCATGTGCATATGAAGTGTTTTAAGAAAAGATTTATTCCAATACTGCTCATAATAAAGATCATTCCAGGAGAAGTTTGGGCAACTTCAAGAGAAGCAAAACTCAAGAATGAAGCATACTGTCGTACAAAATTATGGCCAAAAATACTGTATTTTTAACCAGCAAGATCATTGGGGCATTATTATACAACATTAGGTGTTTTTTTGCAAAACTAGTTCCCATCCCCAAACATTAGACAATACATGCATTTGAATGACATTTTAAGAACCAGTAAATATGATCTTTTTAAATACTGCAATTAAAAATGTTTTCTGACAAAACTCCCTAAACACATAGGTCTAGTAAGGGTTTCCAATGTGATGACAGGTGAGGAATCCAGCAAGAAGTGGCATTTAGAGAGTTTTTTGAGGAAAAGAAATCCACCAACATGCTTCCGGTAAAGTAACCTGAAGAAAATTACACAGTCATTTTCCAGCTTTCTTCCTAAACTTAAAAATATTCTATTGCATATCTTCCTCCCTGTTATTTTTTTTCTGTCTACCACAGCTTATATGAAAATCAGAATTCCTTTATTCATGTAAGATCCAACTTTACCCAAGAGGTGTTTTAATCACATGTAAATGTCATTTATTATTGGGTTGGAATTATGTGGGGAAATGTAAGTACATGACAGATAAGGGAGGTAAGAAGGAAATTAATATCTGAGTACCTACTATGTGCTGAGTGTGTATGCATACTTTGAACAGATGATTCTAGAGGCAGAGTGTTACTAAAAGGACATTGGTAGTTGGGAAGAAGACAGGAAATGGTTTTTTACTCCGAGAAAAACAAATGACAAGTTGAGAGTCTGCACGAAGTAGCTGCTAAACGTGTCTGGCTCCAAAAATCTCTAGCTAATCATATACAACTAGGCCATTTCTTTTCCTAATTTGATGGAACCAAAATGAAATCCCAAAGACATAGTTACCAGGACAGATCTATTAACGCTACATATGCTGGAAATATGTAGAGAAAGATAAACATACAGTATTACTTGTTTTAATTTTGTGTGTGTTTCTAACCAAAGATATATCTTTGGAAGAAAATGTTACCGTATACCGAGCACACCTTATTTGTATCAATTGAGATGTTGTCATTTTACCCATTAAGTGGTTTTAAACCCTTAGTTAATTTTAAGAAGAGCAGCAATATACATTACAATATTTGGGTACACTTTATTTTTATATGGGTTAACATTCTGCTATATTTCATTTCATTCGTCCTTTTTTGAGAAACTGAAAACAGAAAAATTGAAGGTAATTTGAAGGTTATTTCCAACCAGTATCTGAGTCTTGCGGTATTTCATTATGCAGCCCTTTCTTCCCATTATTTTTTTATTTTTTTGCAAATAAGTCATTTTGACCCAAATCCAGCATAAATAGCATTTCACCGATTCCTAACTTAAGACAACTAAAATTTACAGTCATGTGGCAGTATAAATTTTAAGATTACAGTTCGTACACCTTGACAATCAAGATAGTCTGAAGTACAAAAAGTAAATTGTCCTTTAGCTGAATTGCCTTTTAAAATATTAGACCTGCTAGTTAATCTACAAAAAAATACAAGTTTCAGGTGTTCTTCAAATACCTTTTGTAGATGTCATTTGTTAGTAAACAACATATGCAGGTTCCTAAAAGGCCCCCCTCCCCCAGTCTATTCATGACATTCAACAGAGCTCTTTATATGGGAATGTTAAAAAAAACAACACACACACTTTGAGGGGATGTATTTACTTTCGAATGGGCGGGTTATTTCCCTTTGTTTCAGATATGAGGCACAAACTTCTGAATTTAAGCTCTGTAAGGCATAGTACAACCTCCAATTTACAAATAAGGAATTCTCTGTGGGTTGGAACTGCCGTGCCACGCAAAAAAGGGAAAAATCATCTGTAAACTGGTACACTGCAATGTGTTAGTGAGTCATGAAATGGCTGCTTGCCTTGGTATGCTGAAGAAAGGTTTTTTGGGGTTTTTGTTTCTGAATAAGACATGCCCAAGTCATAAAACCTGCCACAGCCTCCGTCACCTACAGCCTCAACAGGAGTCCAGTGGCACACGCTGATAACGCTTGCAATCAGAATATAATATAAAGCATGAGTAAACTTTGTTTTTATACAAAACTGAAAAGAATCCCTTCCCACCCCTATCCCCTTCAATAAAACCCCAAACAAAGAAAGGAAAAAGAAAATCCTTTAGCTTCGACTGACTAGTGTGGCTACAAGTAGGTTTCCAGGCATCACTGCAGGTAGGGTGATCAATTTTTTCCTTTCTCGAGAGAAGGGATCTTGTCATGCACCCTAGGAGGGACAGTGAGGCCACAAACCTCAATTCTGCATAGCAATTCCATCCCAATTTCATAAAAGCACACAGAACAGTCTTTCCCTGTGCTGCTCAGCTTCCTCCGAGCTTTGAGATCAGGTTTAATCGACTACAATCTACTATAGCTCTATTAAATAGAATATCTTGATTCCCTACAACTGTAACACTTATGATCTTGTGATGAGGTTTTCTCTATACACACTGTAGGCCTTCAAATGTTGTTTACATTTGTTTTCTTTTTTTTATTTTCTTTTTTATTTTTATTTTTTTTGCTGCACCAAATTTAAGATCGCCCTTTCAGGCAAGCAGTGGTCTCTAGCTGTTAAAACATTTCCTTAGTGGATCACAATAGCTTCTAAAACTGCCTTTCTAGTAAAGGCCACCAGAGAGGTAATACTAAACTGTGCATTTGCCAAATAAGAATATGAATTGTATAAAAGCTCATATTCCAATCCTAGGTAAATGGCAAAAGTTCTACAAAGTTGTTTTCCATGTTTGTATAAAAGCTCCAACTGATTTTATGTATTTTGCTATGAAATTACCTTTGGGTCTTATAATCAGTATACCTCTACTCAGGAATGTGCAAATGATTTTATACAGCACGATGCTAGTACCGCTCTGTACGAGAGTAAGGTTTTTTTTTTTTTCTTGTTTTCTAAATGGAAAAAAAAAATATCCCTAGTCAGAAATAAACTGACAAATTTACATTCTCCTCTCTTAAAAAAGTAAATAAAATAACATTATTCAAAATGTGAATTAGCTATAAGACATACAATTACATAGATACATATCAATACAGCACATTCAATCTGCCAAAACAATTAATGATCACAAAGCCAGTATGGATGCTGCAATATCAAGGGAGAGATGTATGTACAACGATTAGAGCATTCATAATTGCACTATACTTACAGGCAGTCTGTTTCTTGATTAAATTACAGGTGCTTTCTGAGCAAGGAAAAAAAAAAGTAACCTGTGTTGTTTGAGGCTGGGAGAGTGCAGAATGAGAACACTGCATTACCACTTAGTAATAACCCTTGTCCTCATCTAATAAGCCCACAGTTTTCTCCCTCCCCTTTGCTGTTTCAAGAGAGTGATTTAAATGGAAGTTCAGACTTGTGCCAAATAGCATTATAGTTAAAATGAGACCACATCATGGCCTCATTCTAACTTTCCAGCAGGTTTAAAACAATCTGGATTTATTTTCTTAAAACCTATTTCAACTCACGCTGCTTGACAGGAGAGCTCATCCATGCACGTGCTGTATTTTTTTGCATTTGTTGGAAATTGCACACAGAGAACTCCAGATCTCTCTCCAAGCAGGTTCAGTTACATAAATAGTGTTCTACAGAACAGTGAGAGGTTACTTTTGAGTTTAGTCCACAAATCTTCCTTAAGTTCTACTTAACCAGTCACCAGTTTAAAAAGATCCAAAGGTGGTAAACGAGCAGTAGCTTCAGATTTTGCAAATTAAAGGTGTCAGAATAATACTATCAATCAGTGTTCTTGGCAGACCTACTCGACCTTAAAGAACATAAAGAGTACAACTGGCTTCAAATGAAGAGACACAAGCAAATGTCACGTTGCATCACAGAGGACACTTTTCCACATTGCTGATTTGGACACTCGACATGGAACGTGGAGACTCAACAGTAAGGACTAAAAAAGCATGGACCGTGAGAATCAAATGTACAGTTACCAATTGTTTGGCAATTGGTGTTGCAGGTTCATTCTCAGCCAATCATTTTAGGCTTCACAGTCTTATTCTCTTACATTTTAAGATACTGGCTTTTATCGTTTAAGTTCTTATTCTGTTTTACAAAAAGCCAGCTTTGGCAACACAGACCTATAATAAAAATCAACTAAAAATTGTGGCCCAAACACTCAGAAAAAAAAGGGAGGAAAAATCCTAACCAAGGGGAAAAAAATTAAGAGCAACCTATGAAAAGGCCCTGGGTAGCAGCCACTAGGGTAATGTAGTGTCTGTTGGCATTTTTTTTTTTTTTTTGGCATCTGTGATTTAAAGAAGAGAGGGTGAAAAAAGAAAAAGCAAGGAAGGGAGGAAGGACGATGGCATGTGGCATTTTAAAAGATAGGACTCCTTCCGCGCGTCTCTGCCCTCGTCTCACTGACATCTGCACATCCCTCTGAGCAGCCACACTATGGCTGAAGGCAGAAATCCAAAAGGAATGACACTTAACTGTTAGACAGGCATCCAGGCCAAAGTGAGGCAAGACAATATACTTACATAAAAACCTCTATATGTGTATCCAGAGCAATACAGTTAAAACCATAGTATTAATACTTGTAATCCTTCAGCAAAAACTAAAAAATGTTCAACTAAGCTGATGTTGATGGCTTAAATCGAATGATGTCATCCTGAACCGTTTCATTCGGGAGAAAAACCTGACCAAGGATGGAACTAGGATAAAGGCCATTGTAACCCGGGAAAAATCAGGAGGGAGGTTATAGGTTAGGAAATAGGAAATCAGCTTCATTTTGCTCAGTGGGAAAGGAGGAAAGAGGGGTGGGGGGAGAGAAAGAGGGACAGGGACAGAGAGGAAAACAATGAATCAACTCTTATCTTTGTGAGTGCATGACTGAGAATTTAAAATACATTGAGTCACGAGGTTTTGCCTAAAAAAAAAGATAGAGAGGAAATGTGCTGGGACTGTACTTCAGCATTCTGTTTTTCCTCTGAATAGTTAAATAAAATCATAATATTTACTACAAACTCTGTGGACACGCTCACACAGAGTCCTGGACGGCAATAAATTAGTATTATGCAAATTGCTTTCCACAGAAATACAGTCCCTCTTGTACAGCTTCGATAGCCCACCAAGGAAGGGAAGGGCGGTGTCGAGGAGGCACAATTAGACCAGATTGTACTCCTTCAGGTTCAACTGGAGGATGGTGTCCTTGACGGCAGCAAAGACAAAGCGGATGTTCTCGGTGTCTGTGGCGCACGTGAAGTGGGAGTAGATAATTTTGTCACTGTCTGGGTTCAGGTCCACGAACATCTTCAGGATGAATTCTCGAGCTGCCTGGGCATCTCTCTGGGGTCCTGTTGGCCAAGGGAGGAGAGAGACAGCTTGTTAGTTGAGGCATTAATGTGCTTGCTCAATAAATGTTTAGTGGGTCATACGCATGAAAATGACGTCTGTATTGTTCCTTTTTAAAAATAAGGTGCCTGCATTTTTTTCCATCCCAGTTGACATATTTTGTTAGCGCAACATATCAGGTGCACAACATAGTGAGTAGACATTTATATCACTTATGAAGTGAACACCCCGATAAGTTCAGTGTGCATCTGAAACCATTCATAATTATTACAATATTACTGACAATAGTCCCAATGCTGTACTTTAACATCACTGTTACTATTTTAGAACTGGAAACTTGTACTTCTTAATCTCTTCACCCTTTTCACTCATCCTCCAAACCCCCTCCCATCTGGCAATCATCAGCTTATTTTCTGTATCTATGCGTTTGTTTTGTTTTTTAGATTCCATATATAAGCAAGACCATAGGGTATTGCCTTTCTCTGTCAGACTTATTTCACTTAGCATAATACCTTCTAGGTCCATCCATGTTGTTGCAAATGGCAAGATTTCATTCTTTTTTATGGCTGAGTAATATTCCACTTTATATATGTACCACCTCTTTATCTGTTTGTCTATTGAGGAACACTTAGGTTGCATCCATATGTTAGCTATTGTAAATAATGCTGCAGGAGCATAGGGGCGAATATATCTTTTCGAATTAGTGTCTTGAATTTCTTTGGTCAAACATTTAATTAACTCATCCCTAATGCCTTGCAGGGCCAGACCAAATGGTTTCGAGGGCTATATAGCGCTTGGGCTGGACATCCCCACCGCTGCTCTGAAGACTATCAGAACTAGACTCAAGCTCATTAAAGAGCACTTGGAGTGTGTTATGTTTTTAAGAATAAATATGTTATTTGAAAAAATATAAACTACAAAGAACTCATAGCAGGAACACAATTCCACAATCCCTGAACAATTTTGCAATTCAAGCCCATGTGGAAATGATAATTTCCTTTCCTAAAAAGAAATACAGAATGGCATTCATTATGATTAAGACCTTGTAAGTGCAGAAATGTGGAAGTGTGAAATTTATAACACCATAAACATGTTTATTACAAAAACATCACTGCAGAGCGGGACTCGCGTTTGTTCAGTCTTCTCTCATCTTACGAGGGCTTTGGGTCTCGTGAAATGACAGCTGCATTTGCTTGTGAATAACAAAGTGTCTCCTTGCCATGACCAAGTGTCCTGTGTGTGCTATGTGTGTACTGGAGGAGACAGACAGTAAGTACCATCTTCAGATTTTAAGACATTCACAATGGGCACCTGTTGGAAGGAAAATACTCACAGTGATGGGGAATCTGAGGAAAATACCGCAAAGAAGATATGTAAAGAGATCAGGGAGATGTTGGAGGGAGAGAGGGAGGGGGAGAGGAAGAGAGGGTGAAAAGGAGAGAGAAATAGGCTTTTCTCACAGAAAAATACAACTAATGTGACTCTGTGTGCTGCACGGAGCAGCCCGAGCCTCGGTGGGCAGGCTGTGCTGTACCTCCCCTCTGTCATCCTGAATGCAAGCACATCATGAGAGCACGCTGGCCCACGGGTGGGTGCTGTGTATGGGGGAAGGGGTCGTTTCCCGCCTGCCAAGGCTCACCAAATTGAGAAAATGTATGAATCTCTCTTTCCAGAGGGGTGAGGCAAGCACGTGGTCTGGGATGTACATTAGAGGCTTTGTGCCCGTCACACGTGGGCAGATGCTGTGTTTCAAGAGCATGCCTGTTGTATGGGAGAGCAAGTGAACTACATGTGAAGTTAGTTCCTTCCACAGTTTCTCAGGGAGACTGAGGAATACAGCTTCAGGCATTTATGACTTGGTGCCAGGCTAGTGGCAGATTCAAAGCGGGAAAAGTGAAAACACTGTGCAGGGTAGGAAAGTTATATGTTTGTTTGTTTTTTTAAGGAACAACACTGCACAAAGGAAAATGTACTTGCAGAGGGGACCTTCAGTTCTTTAAACATGCACCGTCTCTCTTCCTCGTGTGGGATGAAAGGATGAGTGAAACACCATCCCTGATGTGTCTGTATATTCACAGAAAGCTGTGAAGCCAAACTGAATCATAGCTTTTAAAGTAATTACCTTTTAGAAGTACAGAAACGTTGAACTGATATCCTACCCAGACACCACGTGATGAAATAATTTTAAAACTAGTCTGTTCTGCTGCCATGATGCCTGCTCTGTAACAGGTGCATGGGGTTTGTGCTCTTCTGTGGCAGGTACCACATGTGCTCAGTGACTTATCTTTGAGATTCCCTTCCATTCTTTCTCACTTAGGAAGGAAATGAGTAGCTGATAAAATTGTCCACGGCATTGTCACCAGTAAGCAGCAGGCTGGAGCTCTGATAGGCCAAGCCTGTTCTCAACTACCATTCTGTCTAGACCAGGTTTGGCAAACCTTCTCGGTAAAGGGCCAGAGTAAATATTTTAGGCATTTGATCTCTGTCATGACTACTCAATTCTGCTGTTGTATAGCATGAGAATAGTCACAGGCAGTGCCCAAATGCATGGGTGTAACTGTTTCAATAAAACTTTATGGGGCTGCGGCTGTGACTCTTTCAGTTGTTTTAGAATGGCTGGGTGTAGGCCCTGGCTGGGTAGTTCAGTTGGTTAGAGCGTCATCCAAATTTGCCAAGGTGGTGGGTTTGATTCCCGGTCAGGGCACATACAAGAATCAACCAATGAAGGCATAAGTGGGTGGAATAACAAATCAATGTTTCTCTCTGTCTCTCTCTCATCAATAAAAAAAATAAATACAATCTTAAAAAAGAAATAGAGTGGCTGGATACGGATGCATTTTGTTATCAACTGATCAAGTATTTCTCAGAATGGGTTGGATATCCTGTCCAGTGGTTCAGGACTTCACTGCCTGGTTGGGGAGGCAAGATCTGTTTATAAGAAGGAAGTAAATAATGCAAAGCCATATGAGTACTGAACTGAGTGCTACTGATTCTAAATGCCAGAGGAAGAGCTTAAGGAAAGGCACCATTCCTCAGGATGATGGCACTTCATCAGCCCAAAGTAAGTATTTCCTGAATAGTCACTATGTGTCAACCATCATACTAAAATGTCACACCTATGTTATCTATTACAGTCTACAAAATAATCCCAGGAGTTTGGTCCTAAGGCCCAGAGAAACCAAGTGACTTGATCGTGGTTCGATAAAAAGGAAGTATGGACCGGAACCTGGGCGGCTGACTGCAGAGCATGGGCTCTTGACCACAAAACTGTGTTCTCTGTCCAGCGAGAGGCAGAGGCAGACTATCACCAAATGAGTGAGAGATACAGAGGGAATTACAGTGGTTGCTACCCGGTCAGTTAACACTGCTGGATTGTTCCCTCCTCTGATATATTTATTTCAAAACACGCAAGACGTTGTTTTCTTTTGCTATAATTTTCAGCATTGTTAGGGAATGAAATGTTTCTTGTCATTAGAAGATGAAGCAAACAAAAACCTGTCCTTCCTCAGTCATGCCACACACACTTCTGAAGGGAAAGCAGCAGGGGGGCACTATGATGTGTTTGCTGGCCTTGTATTGGTCTTGGTAGGGAAAACATCTCCCCAGCTACTGGGCTGGCTGAAGAGTGATGACTTACCATCATATTCCGGGAAGTAGTCAACTAGGTGGGAATACATAATTTTCTCCTCTAGAAGATCTTTCTTGTTTAAGAACAGAATAACTGAGGAGTTCTGGAACCAGGGATATGTGATAATTGTTCTAAAGAGGGCTTTGCTTTCCTCCATTCGGTTCTGAAAGACATCATCAGAAAAACAAGGCGTGAATTACTTGATTACTCAATCTGTAAATCGTGCTCCTTTCTGAAGTCCAGCCATCTTCTGTATGCATCAGATTTTTGTAGCCTTGAGTTGAGCTGTAGTCACTTTCACCAGGATTTGCATGCAAATGGTTCAGGACACATCTGGACTATTCTCATTACATAAACTCTCAGGTTAACAAGCAAAAGAGAATAATAAATTTGCTGAGTTAACTCCTTCAACCTTAAGAGAAAGTAATCAAACCCAAGAAAATCATGTTGAATCTGGCACACTGTCATAAATTTTCACCCAAAATTATTCGTTCATGACCAAATACTTAAGATCTGAATTAAGAGCTAAATCCTAGGCTTCATTTTTGCGTTTCCTAAGCTGTGTTTAATTTCCTAAGCACCAGAATTAACTGTATTTTTAAACAATGAAAATAAAGTTAATTCATTGCCCGAAGTGCATATATATTTCTAAAATTATTACTACATACATAGTAATAATATATAGATAGGTAGATATCTCCCCTGATAAGAAAACATATGGAAACAATATTTTTGGAACATATATTTCCCATTTATTGGAGCCCACTTTCTTCCTGTTTCACTATAATTTTCATACAGGACTACACAGATTATGTGGAGACTATGTAATTACCTGGATATACAAATGTGATATTTCTAATCTTCAGCACTTATGAAAGTGTTCTTACTTGAAGCTATATTACCTACCCAACCTTGGTAACATAAAATCACCCAAAAATTGTTCCTCTCACGGCCACATTCACCTCTAAATAATTCCTACCCTCAGGCCACAAAAGCAGCAGCGTTGGGGAATCCTCCTTTCCCTGAGGATATAAAAGCCATGGCGCATGGGCACGCTTCTTCCTAGACATACAGATGACACTTTCCAACCTCAATTTAGTTCTATGTGTTATGACTGCATTTCAGGCAATGAAAAGGCCTGCCTGAGAGTGAGCCCACCTCTACTGCTAACAGGAGGCTCAGTGGTTTACGCAAGAACATTCTATCCCCCAACACCCTGGTTGGCTCAGAACCTGGTCAATCTAGGCCTAAGTCATTCAGAACGCCTCTTTCCTGGGTTATAATTTTCAGTTCAGCTAAATAGCTTAATTGATTCGATCAGCCCAGGAATTTTGCTGGGGACTCTGGGACAGAGAAACTTGCTTTCATGAAGAATGTGGAAGAGGAGCTTCAGGAGCTCCTAACAGCTACCTTTGAATAGGAAAAGAAACCAGGACCTGTTCACCTGGTTTTAACTGCTCATTCAGATCATTCCTGTCAAGATGGCAGGGTAGGTCAACTCTGTGCTTGTCTCTTCCCAAGACCACATCAAAATGACAACTAAATTATAGCAAAACCATCATGGAGAACCACATAAAGACTAGCTGACGAGAATTCCTATAACTAAGGATATAAAGAAAAAACCACATAGTGACTGGTAGGAGGGGCAGAAATGTGGAACGGGAGGTCCCACACTCAGTGTGGCAATTAGAATCGGAGGGATAGCTGGCTGTGGAGGCCCCCCTGAGGAGTGAAGGGTCACAGCCCCACCCTGGCTCCCTAGCACTGAGAAGAAGCGTCCACATAAATCTGGCTGTGGAAACCAATGGGGATTACATCCGGGAAAGACAAAGGGCTGTGGGACTCTGGGTCAATCTTAGAGAACCAGTGGGCAGACTCACTCATCCACTCACTTACAACCTCACAAACTCACTCCCTCTAAGCTTCATTGCAGCTGCTCGAAAAGCACCAGAACAAATGGGGAGAAACTAAACTGACCAACTTCGGGGCAAGGGCTGGAGGGGCAGGGGTCATAGTAACTCACTCCAGGGATGGAAGCACTGCAAAGCACCATGTTCCTTTTGTAAGCCCTCCTCATACCTAGCTAGCATGGCACAGGGGTACTAAATCTGTGCCCTCCATTAACCTGGCTGAACCCCTTCATCCCTCCCTGCTGATTCCTTGAGACCACCACCCCATCCAGCATGTTTGCCCAGCCTGAGACTCTTCCATGCCTCCTCCACATAAGCAATCTTTGTGCTGCAATCTTTCCCAAAATGTCTCAAAGGTCACAATCCCCAAATAAGCAGTGGCCAGCCTCAGCAAACCTTTTAACTCTTACTGAATGGCTCCCAGACCAGTACAAGTGGCAACCAGTCTCAACTTATATTGTAATTCCCATCAGGTGGCCCCAAGTCTGGCCTAAGCAACAACCAGTTTTGGCCGAGATGTAGCTTCAATTAAGTGGCCAGAAATCCAGTACAAGTGGCTGCTGGCCTCAGCTCACATGGTGCTCACCAAAGGGTCCCAAACCCAGCATAAGTGCCAGCCAGTCTTAGTTCACAGCTTAGCCTCTCCAAGCATAGCACAAGCAGCAATCAACTGCAGATCACTTTGTAGCTCCTACCAAGAATAGCAGTGGCTGAGATTTCCCTGCACCAGAGGCCCTCCCAAGAGGCTCAAGAATCAACATACCCAGGGGCTGGCTTTAGACCACATCAGAGACCACCCAACCAGCTCCATAAACACACACCTGAAGGGCAGGCTCAGCTGGTACCAGAGCCTCACAAAGGTGACTCCCACTCCATGGAGTCAGCCCTCCCACGACAGCTTGTCCAATGTAGTCATGGCCAGTCTTCACAGCCAGTCATTCTAAGGGTCAAACCCACCCATAGATATGCAATTGAGCCTTAACTAAAACAGGAAGTCACACAACCCACACAGGGGACGCCCCTAGAGTACCTGGCTCAGGAGACCAGGGAGATTGAGCTAGAGGGCCCCATAGGACATCTTCTACATAAGGCCACTCTGTGAAGGCTGACAGATACAGCAGATTTACTGAATGCATAGAAACAAACATAGGGAGTTAACCAAAATGAGGAGGCAAAGGAACATGAGCGAAATGAAAGAACAGGACTAAATTCCAGAAAAAAACACACCCCAAAACAAAAAAATTAATGAAATGAAGATAAGCAGTCTGTTTATATAGAGTTCAAAATAGTGGTTAT
This sequence comes from Myotis daubentonii, assembly GCF_963259705.1. Classification (NCBI taxonomy): domain Eukaryota; kingdom Metazoa; phylum Chordata; class Mammalia; order Chiroptera; family Vespertilionidae; genus Myotis; species Myotis daubentonii. The sequence goes on from NC_081850.1 coordinate 44,172,195, forward strand.
AAGGATGCTCAATGAAGTTAGGGGGAAAATAGATGAACTCACTGAGGACTTCAACAAAGGCAAAAAAACATAAAAAAGGTGATAGAACACATGAAAAATAACCTGTCAGAAATGAAGAATACACTAGAGGCAATCAACAGCAGATTAGATGAAGCAGAGGATCAAATCAGCAATCTAGAAGACAAGGCAGTGGAAAACACCCAAATGGAGCATAAAAAAGAAAAAAGAATTTTAAAAAATGAGGACGATTTAAGAAATCTCTGGGACAAGCACAACATTCACATCATAGACAGAATTAGGTATTGAAATCCTATTTGAAGAAATAATGACTGAAAACTTCCCTAACCTGGCAAAGAAAATAGGCATACAAGTCCAGGAAGTGCAGAGAATCCCAAACAAGATGAACTCAAATAGGCCCACAATAAGACACATCATAATTAAAATGCCAAAGATTAAAGAAATGAAAGAATCTTAAAAATAGCAAGGAAAAAATAAATCAGTTGTGTACAAGGAAGCTCACATAAGGCTGTCATCTGATTTGTCAACAGAAAGTTTGCAGGTCAGAAGGGAATGGCACAAAATGTTCAGAGAGTAAAGGCAAAGACCTACAACCAAGATTATGCCACCTAGCAAGGCTATCATTTAGAATCAAAGGGGAAATAAAGAGCTTCCCAGACAAGAAAAAGGCAAAATAGCTTATCACCACTAAATCACTATTACAAGAAATGTTAAAGGAACTTCTCTTGGAAGAAAATAAAAATATGAATAAAATATATGACAAAAAAATTCTCACTAGTAAAAGCAAACAGTTAGTAAAAGCAGTGGATCAATTAACTATAAAACACATAATTAAAATTCCAAAAGTCAGACAGAATCTTAAAATCAGCAAGGAAAGAGCAGTTAGTTATATACATGGGGGCTCCCATAAGACAATCAGCTGATTTCTCAACAGAAAATTCTGCAGGCCAAAGGATGGGGAAAAGGAATGCAAATTAAAACCACAATGAGATCACATCTGTCAGATTGGCTATCTATAATAATAAACGCGTAATATGCTAATTAGACCCGATGCCCTTCTGGACCAAGCTGCTGTGGGCTGGGGCCGAGGCCGAGGCAGAGGCCCCCAGCCGCCATGGTGGGCGGGGGCTGAGCCCCTTTCATCAATTTTGTGCATTGGGCCTCTAGTCAATAAATCAACAAACAGGTGTTGGTGAGGCTATGGAGAAAAAGAAATGCTTGTGCACTGTAGGTGAAATTGTAAACTAATGCAGGCACTATTAGAAACAGTAAGTTGGTTTCTCAAAAAGTTAAAAATAGAACCGCAACATGCCCCAGCAATTCTACTTCTAGATATTTATCCAAAGAAATGCAAACACTAATTCGAAAAGATATATTTGCCCCTATGTTAGCTGCAGCAATATTTACAATAGTCAAGATACGGTAGCAACCTAAGTGTCCACTGATAGGCAAATGGATAAGGAAGATGTGGTATATATATATATATATATATATATATATATATATAGCCATAAAAGGAATGAAATATTGCCATTTAAGACAACATGGATGGACCTAGAGGGTATTATGCTAAGTGAAATAAGTCAGACACGTAAAGACAAATACTGTATGATTTTGCTTGTATGTAAAATGTACAAAACAAAACCAACAAAACAGAAACAAACTCATAGACGCAGAGAACACACTGATGGGAGGGGCTTGGGGAATGGGTGAAAAGGTGAAAAGAATTAAGAAGTACAAATTGCCAATTATAAAAATAGTCATGGGGATATCAAGTACAGCATAGGGAATATAGTCAATAATAATGTTAACAGCTATGCATGGTACCAGATTTAACAGGGTGATCACTGTGTAAGGTATAGTGATCTAGTCACTATATTGTATAGTGATTATACTCTGATAAATGTCTAGTCACTATATTGCATACCTGGAACTAAGATAATATTGTATGTCAACTGTAACTGAAAAGTAAACAAAAAAATAAATGAACAACAACAACAGATCCCATGCTTAAATTTAGTTATACCTCTAGATTTTTTTAGTAAAATCAGCCAATAAGTACCTTTTAGTTTTTAGGCTGCTTTGAGCTATATTTTCTTTTTCTTTGTTTAATGCTCACCCAAGGATATTTTCCCATTGATTTTTAGAGAGAGGGAAAGACAGAGAAAAATATCAATGTGAGAGAAACACATCCATTGATTGCCTCCTGTACAAGCCTAGACCAGGGAGGAGCCTGCAACCAAGGTACATGCCCTTGACTGGAATCGAACCCAGGACCCTCTGGTCCGCAGGCTGATGCTCTATCCACTGAGCAAGGGCTGAACTGTATTTTCTGTTTCTTATTATATCAAATACTTCTAATTGATATACCTGGATACATATCGCTCTCAATTGAGGCTGATGCTTCTGACTTACAAATCATACTTGGGGCGTGGGGAGGTGGGGGGGGGGAGGTGCAGAAAGCTTGATGAGCCAGGATGACAACGTGGAAGGCAATGCTCTATCCCACTGCTGTGATAAGAGATGACACATCCAGCCAAGTGTCTGAGTCCCTGCTATGAAAATCTCACCTTGCTGGCTTCCTTCATTCCTTCTTGTTTTTCCCAATTTAGGTGAGTAAAGATTCTGACATTATGCTGTATGAGTTGTTTTTCACTCTGCAGTGAAAATTCCTTATGCTTCCCTGCCCTCAACTGAGAGTATTTACAAACCTACATGCTCCATATCAAAGCCCCTGGTCTACATCCTACACGGATTAAATGAGATTTTCACAATGCTGCACAAGGTAGTGCAACGTGCAGAGCAGGAGGCATAATCCACTTTGCTCAGTAGAAACTGCAATCAAGGAGGGAACAGCAGGTCTTAGGAGACTTTATGGCACTTGCTGTTCAGTCATTTACCAGCACATGGAGTTTCAAGGAGGAAAACAAAATAGCAATGTACGAGACACATGTATGGCCGATGGTAAAGGTTTAGTATCCTAAACACAGGGCTCCCCGTTAAATGGGTGGGCCTGGCCTATATCTGAGGCCCAAGCAGGCTCCTGATTTCTTGTCACCCACCAGCTACCACATGTCATGGACTGAAAGCAAATGCCTCTCCCAATGAAGGGTGGCCTGGGTGCAGGTGAGGGAACTGCAATAGGGGGACAGAGACTAGATGGGTCTGCCAGAAGCATGTCACTTCCTAAGATAGGCATGAGAAGAGCAAAGTGGTCACAGAACTGAGGACAGGCTGTGAGCAAGTGAGCACAGTGGGATGGCTGAGGTAAACATGGCCACAGAAATGTCAGTCTTACCCAGACCACACTTGCTATGGACTGAATGTGTGTGTCTCTCCAAAATTCACGTGTTGGAAGTCCTAACCCCCATTGTGATGGTATTAGGAGGCAGAGCCATCAGGAGGTGACTGGGATTAAGTGTCCTTATAGACCTCAGAGAGCTCCCTCACCCCTTCTGCCATGTGAGGACAGAGCACGAAGACAGACAACCACCCAAGACCAGGAAGCAGGCCTTCCCCAGACACCAAAATTGCCTGCACCTTGATCTTGGACTTCTCAGCCTCCAGAGCTGAGAGAAATAAATGCTGTTTATAACTCACCCAGTCTACAGTGTTTTGATATAGCAGTCTAGTGCTGATTAGGTAACCCTCCTCCCCTGGGCTGGAACCAGCAAAGAGTAGAGCACTAAACTGGTAGCTTTCACCCTTGATCCAGGCCCATGGAGGACAGGCTATCTACTTCCCACTTTGTAACCACAAAGGACCATTCAGTATCTTTCCTTGTCATCAGAAAAATCCCTGTTCAAGCCATCAGTGAGGGGGTCTCATATCTCTAATGGATTCTCAAGATATCTAATCTGCATAAAACATGGCTGTTTTATGCAACCCCTGCTAACACATGGTAGACTAATGCTGGGTAAAGCCCCAAGTTCCTCACTCTGGCATTCACAGCTGACCACAGTGACCCCAGTGCACACCTTCAATCTGAACCCCCCACAAATGCTCTTGCCTCCACATAAAGAGTCAGTATTGTCACTGTCACACAAGTGTGATAAAATTTTCTTGACCTGTGGCCTGTAATGCTATCCTCACTCCTTCAAGGCCCAGATCAACCTGACTTCCCCAGGAAATCCTTTCCCAAACCCTTGTTGGGCTGGCTCCTTCCTCACCCCCAGCACACACTGTGCTATTTCTCTTTTGCCCATCATTCAGTAGACACACATGAAGGGTTTATTAGAGGCTGGGAATAATATGTTGGAGATAGCGTCTGTGACCCAGAGGACTAAAGAAGACAGGGGTGTCAATGTATAATTCCAGGTCCATGTGATGGCCAATAGAAGAGTGGGGTCACACAGGAAGGAGAGATTTGACTTAAAAGCAAATGTAGTTTTGAGTTGCATCTTGATGGATGGAGAGATTACAAGAAGGCAAGGAGAACAAAAGCAAAGCAAAGGAGAATATAAACCCACAACCCTGTAAAGAGATCTGTGAAAATTCTGCTTCGCTATTTCCTCTCAGACATAACTCACTGAAGAATACCTTATGCATTACCTTACTATAGGGCACTATTATCTTAAAAGACCAAAACTAGTTGGCCTTTTTTTATGTAGTAACCTACGATAATGTATAATTTGACTCAAAATTTGTAGCTTACCCAACTTGGAATACTTTAAAAATTCTCATACATCCTTAAAAGGGATGTTAGTGACTTAGGAACTTACTCTCTCCCGTATTTGTTTCATTTACATACATCAACTGGGTGAATAAATGCAATGACTCAAAAGAAAAATAACTCCAGAGCCTTATGAAAAAAATTTGCAAGCCTGGTCTTCTGCATAAGGGTTTCCTCCCTCAGTTACTTAGGGAAAAGCTTGGTGTATTTGACTTTGTACCACCCTCAGGATCACACTGTGTTTCCTGTCTGATGTCAACACTCCCAGAATTCAAACACATTCGGTGCCGAGATCCTGTTGCTGGACAGAGGGGGGCGAAGGAATGGGTCAGGGCTGTGAGATGGAGACTTCAGGTTTGAAACAAAAGCTCTGCCTTAAATACTCCATGTGACCTTGTGCCAAGTGACTGAACCTCAGATTCCCTTTATCCCCAGGGTTTGGGAGGACAGAATGGAAGTGCATGCAAAGCTCTTAGCTATGACTCCAACGCACCAGCAACAGCTTTCCCTGGCAGCCACCATCAGAGATGGTAAAATGGTTATGTAAGGATCTCTTGGTTAGGCGCGTACTTACCTCCAATCTCTGGCCAAACTGTAAACCCAGAGAAATCTTTCTATTCACTGGAATTGTACAAAGTTAACCTATCCATGGTTTCAAGTCCAGATATATACATCTAATTTCTGAGAAATTGGAAAATCATTCAGGTTTCTGCCAATTTCATTCATTCAATATTAGAATGTTTCTCAAGTATCTTAAAAATCTCTAAAAATGTTCAATACTCTCAACCCCAGAGCAAACCAAGAGAAAAACAGATATAATATATAAATGGAGCAGTTGGAATGAGAAATAATTCAAGACACTCTGTAGCCATCCCACTTCTGCTATCCAAATCAGACAAAGGGATAGAAATGATAAGGATACCAAACTCAGCTGGACAGATATCTTCCCTAGATGATTTACGTAGTTTTTGCAAATCTTTGCAAGTGATTATTTGAGATCAGATTTTGCTTGAATAGAGTTCCCGAAGGTTTTAATATTATAATTCCTGCCTAAGAATCAATGTATTCTTCCTGTACAGGATGTTTAGAGAAGCAAAAATATAGAAAATATTTGCTTATTACTTCCAGGTCTAAGGTTTCTAGGCAATGAGATGAGATCACAGAGCAGGCCCTTGTAGAGTGAGCTAGTGCAAACCAGTGTGCAGTGTAGGAGGAGTGGAGGAGGAAACCAGGAGGACAGAGAAAGAAGCTGGGGGAAGGGACAAGGAAAGGTGGTCCCACATCCTCACACTATGGAGAGTGGAGAGCCTCAACGTGAGTTAGGAAACATGACAGATGGGTAACCCTCTCTGATGCGGAAGTCCACAGTCCTAGAAGTTATAGAAGACAGGGCTACTTCCTTAAATATTTTCTAGTATTTTAGTTTAGTCAAGTAACCAAGTAACAATCTCTTTTCAAGACTATTTTACAGCACAATGATCTTTCTACTGAAAATTACCCTATACTCCATAAACTACTAATTTTATGCTTATATGCCAGTGAGCCAAAGTCTATCCTTATATACATAAATTCCTTTTCTTTGCTCATAACACTCCTTATGTCTTGAGTATTCACACCATTGACATTTCAATTCACTGGCCTTCCTTCCATCCTTCCTGTACTCCATCCATACCCACTATTCTGTGTCATCATCTTGTAGTCCCACTAGTGGCTCCAGAGAGATTGCCACGTTCTTGCTCTGTGGCTGTTTAATTCTTTGGCAAACACAAAAGGGTGATATTGGTTTTAGGATAAGAATTTGGTTTGTCTATGTCCAAAGAGATCAACTCAAGGGCTTGTATGGGTTGCATTTTGGGGCCCTGTCCAATGGAGTACCACTTGACCTGACCTGGCCATGATCACATAACACACCAAAGTTCTTGTTAGTAACTCTTTTCTATCATCCAAAGACAGCAGGAATATGGCTAGAATCTCCACTGAACAGGATCAGACAGCAGGTAAAAATGAAGAACTAAGATAGGGAAGCAGATAATGTTTGGAGCTAAAGGACTTCAATAAGTAGATAAACTGATCTTATGACAAGAAAATTAATGAAGGAGGGATAACCTATTGACTTGAACGTTTTCTCATAAGAAGACATGTACAAAATACATATTAAATGAGCCAGGTTCATTATACTCCTCAGGCATTTTTACATTTTTAAACAATAATTGTTATGTCATTAATAGGGTTTTTTTCCTTTTTAGTTTTATTTTCAGGAACAGTAGATCATAAAATGTTTCAGTCTCTGATGTATTTTTAGCTCTATGAATATCGTTTATTTTATATAAAACTTAAAAATAATGATAATAACTAACATTTGTTTAGTGCAAATATGCACCAGATTGTTCAAAGTACTTTACTATGTAAAAGAAGTTGGGAAGCTCTTCTGTGAAGGACCATATAGTAAATATCTTAGAAGCTTTGTAGGCCACACTTTCTCTGTTGTAATTACTCAATGTTGCTGAGGTAGCAGGAAAGCATTTATGGACAGACAATACAGAAATGAATGTTTGTGTGCCTGGTTTCCAATACAATTTTGCTTTGGGCACTGATATTTGAATTTCACATAATTTTTACATGGTACGAAATGTTATTCTTATTTTGATATTTTTCAGCCACTTACATATGTAAAAACTACTCTTGCTTATGAGCTGTACAGTAACAGAAGGTATGGTGGATTTGGCCTGGGAACCATAGTCTGCTGACCCTAGGTGTGGAGACTGAGCACCAGGTGATTAAAAATTACATAACACACCTAGTATTGAATTAAGTAACTATCATAGCTATTTGAATCATTAGCAACATTAAAATTTACACATATATACATATATACATATATACATATATGTACATATTTTAAGAGTTTGAGTATCTTTACTTATAATTATATTCAGAAAATTTATAATATATGACGAAGCACATATATGTGGAAGTAAAAGCAGAAATAAAGATTCCCCCCAATACATTTTTTGGTAATATCTTTGAGCCTTAATTTTCTCCCTATTTACCTTTTCCCACAATTCTTAGATATTGAATTTCTAAATTTCCCCACCCCCCTTCTTTTCCAAAGCATGAAGGATAAAACTTAAGAAAGAAAAATCAATGTTTTAATTCATTTGCTTAATTTTAGTGTCAGGGCGGTAAGTAGGTCTATTTACCCAGATGTTGCACATATGTAAGGAATGCTTTTCCAGATGTTTTAATACCATGCATCTGGCATTTTAAACCAACAAAATTATTATGAAATAATCCTCAGTTGAAGATATATCTTTCATGTTACTTTAAGTAGTTTTAAGAAAATAATTCTACAAACATTTTTTGTTAACAAGATACTACTATTAATCTCTGTGGATTTACTCTGTCCCTGCTTTTATTCTCTACCCCTCTAAATGACTGACAATGTGAAGGGAGGGCAGGGAAAACACATGAAAAACTCAAGCCACTTAGATTATAGGATTTTTGGGTAAACTTTTGGCAAAAATTCTTCTGTGTGCATTATCTGCAGTTTTCAGTGATGTATCTGTCACCTTGTTCTTATTTGATCTTGCACACTAGAACAAAGTCCTGGCACCGTTTAAAAGCAATGCTTACTGTCTGCTTACAAAAAATTAGTATCCCCATCTTGAATGACTTATTGGTAGGTACTAGAAATTCACTCAAATACTTGTGGGCTGATTCGAATGATCCCTCCTGGGAAAACTATAAAGTGCTGACATATGCTTTGGACTAACAAGCTTTGAGAAACAATGGGCTTCCCCCTGCCTTTTTTAAAACCCAGCATTCTGTATAATACGTGTATGACAGTAATTAATACACAAAATGCAATGGTATTATAAAATTTATGAAGAGACTAAGTATTTTTTTTTCAACAAAAAAGTATTAACAACCCCCAATGAGAAAATGAGAACCGGGTGTAGAGCGCTAAGATGAAAAGTTTCACTATTTTGCCCTAGAAAAGAGTTTATTCCTTCTCTTCGTTCTTTATTCTGATAAAAATTTGCTGGATGCTTTTTAAATATTTTAAATAAAATGTTTTTCTTATAAAATACTTGCAATATAACCTTATTGTTGGGCAGTCAGACAAAAAATGTTTAAAGTATCAATGTTCCACTCTGTATAGAAAATGGTAGTCTGGGTGTTATGCAGGAAGTAAAAGATCTCTTCCTGAAGCTAACAACCAAGTGAGATTGGAGATAAGTCCAACACAAACAAACACCTGAAAGACAACCAACAGAAATATGAAAATCACACAAAATCAGCTTCCTTTATAGTGAAACAAAGGTGGTGGTGGTGTGTGTGTGTGTATCATGAAGAAAGCAGACAACCTGGAAAGACCTGAGGGAAAACCTGGAAAGATCACATATGAGCTGAGTAATTAGACTTGATCAGGAGGTTAAGCAGGAGAGAGCCCATAGCCTTGAAAGAGTAAGTCCAATTTAAAACCTTGTAGGTGAAGTAACTCTTCAGGTATCCAGACAACAGAAATGTGTTGGAAAATTTATGAACTCACAAATACAAATGTGCTAGAGACTAGAGTATCTGAATAAAGATAAAAGGAGAAGTGATGGGAACTAATTCTACTGTTAAAATGGGACAGATGAGGGAAATGGACATTGCAGATCTGAAAACTGACAAAGGAAGCAAGAATTGAACTCTTGGGGGCAGATGATGTGTGTGGTAAACCGGCTAACGTTCAGCTGATGGCGGAGGTCGACTTTGGCTGATGGTCGTTTCGGATTGATTGGTAGCTGTGCCATACTTGTTAAATATTTAGTGCATGTCTAAGGTTTTGTAAATTTATAAACTGTTAAAGTTTCATTCAGCTTCAAGAAGAGCATGTGCAATCCCCAATCTGTCCTCTCCATGCCTGCCCACGTTTTCATCTTTAAGGCCGAGTAAAGGATTAAGGAACTGCTGCTCCTAATCTAACTCTGAACTACCCAGTGGAAACTCAGAAACTGAAAGTGGAAGAAATTTTGGGTGACAGTGCTCTTAATGGCAGTGGTAATGGGAAAGGAGCACAAGTCATATTATATACACACACATACACCTGTTGACTTTAGGGATGTGATTAAATACAACTGGGATCAGGGCACAAGGTGAAAAGCACGAGTCTAAATTACCCTTAAAAGTGTATTTTGAAGGTATCCACTGGTGGCCTCAAGACCATCTAGCCATGCCATATGTCCATCCCAGTCTGCACCAGGCGAAGTTTGGTTTGGGTTTGCCATTGAACAAAGATTTAAATCACCGAGTATCACAGCAGGCTCACATTATGTGCTTGTGAGCTGCTTACATGAGGTAAGCCATGCAGGAACTGAGCCCAACTGAGGGAACAATAGATTCCATCTCTCCCTCTCACATTATGTTACTGCATCCTCTCACAGAGCCTTTTGCATAACTTTTCTACTTCTCTCTCCTCGTCCTTTTCCCTTTTGGGAACCTGAACATTTATAACTACATTTTCATAAATCCACTTTTTATGTGACTCTACTATGTAATTCCATAGCATTGGGCTTTAAAAGTGATACTGACCCTAAAAGATTTAGACACACCTGAATGTATGATTTGGACCACTCAAGCCAATGCATTTTGATGATGGTGAAAAGAAACTTTCAAAATTATCATGGATGCAAAGGAAGTTTTCCCATGACCAAAACTTTTGAAAAGACAAAATGGGGATGTGGGGAGGAACTGGGAAGAAAATAACATAATCAAAGATGCCTGGTCCTACCCAGTTTGGCTCAGTGGTCAGAGCATCAGCCTGCGGACTGAAGGGTCCCGGGTTCAATTCCAGTCAAGGGCACATGCTCATGTTATAGGCTCGATCCCCAGTAGGGGGTGTGCAGGAGGCTGCCGATAAATGAGTCTCATCATTGAGGTTTTTTATCTCTCTCTCCCTTCCTCTCTGAAATCAATAAAAATACATTTTTTAAAAAAATGCTTGGGTAATGGAAAGGCTTAAAAGAATTACCATCAGGTTCTAGGCTTAGTAGGTGCTCAAAAACTTCTAAGTAAATGAATGTAAAAACTGGAAATAATTCAAACCCTTAAAAAATGGCAAGAGCACCTTGGATTTAAAAAGAATTTTTCAGAAACTTACAAGAAAAGCTTATTTATTCGACTCCCCGAGACTCCCAACAATATGAAACAACAATAAACCTAATGAAGACACTGGGAAACAACTCCAACCACAGGTGTGGAAAAGTTTCTGCCAAATATGTGATATCTGCACTGACCCAGAAAGGCTGCTGAAAGCCATTAAACACCTTTGCATAATTCAGTCAGGCTGAGATTTGTGTGTGTAAATGTAGGACACAGAGCACTCGCGTGATAACGTTTCACTCAGAAAACAGAGGACTGGTGGTGTGAACTGGTCCTTGGAGAGGCTGAGAAGAGCACATTAAAGGCCTAGTTCCGCAACGAGGATATACAGGAAGCAGGACTGATGAGAGGAACAGCTGGGTTATGTCATCTATATATTCTCCAAAACCTGGACTCCTAACCCTGGGAACTGCCTGGAGAGGGGGCAGGGAAAGAAAGCTATTTCGTGCCTTCATGCTGCAAAAATACCTAGGAATTCCATACCTTTGAAGAAAATGACTAGCACCAAAACAAAAAACCTAAGACAACAAATCAGAGGAAAGATTAATGTGAGAAACGGAGAATACTTTGAAAAGGAAAACAGAAATCCTCAGAAAGACATCCTTGAAACAAAAACAGGATACGGACATTAAAAAAGGGGACTATCTGAATCATAAAAAGAGCTCTTAGAGTTTCAAAAAAAGAAAATCTATGAAAACCAAAATACAAACACACACACGATGGTTGGAAGATAATTCCTGAGAAGTTATTTGGGTAGCACAAAGAAATGACAAATTTTAGAGAAAAGTTGAGAAAAATAAAAACAATCCATCAAGGTAGTCCTCCAGCCAAAAGAAGTTATAGGAAGAGAAAATGGAGAGGAGAAAATTTTCAAATGAATACAAAATTAAAATTTCTTATAACTAAATCTCTAGAATAAAGGGCTCTGGAAGGGGAAGGGAGTGAAAATCTATACCAAATAGATCCTCCCTTAAATTTGAGAATATCTAGGACAGAAAAAAGTTTCCAAAACTTTCCATAGAAAATAGGGTCACATGAAGAATAAGGAAGCAGATGAGCCATGAATTCTTGAAAAGAACATTAGCAGACAATGGAATAGCATTTTCAGAATTATTTATATTTGAGAATTCTATTCCCAGCCAAAGTATCAATTAAGTTTGAGGGCATAATATGGACATTTTTAGACAGGCATGAAAATTTTAAAATATCTCTCTTCCTTGGACCCTGAAGGAGGGTATGTTCCCCCCCCCCAAAAAAAAAAAATAAGAAAACAAACCAAGAAATAAGACAACATTGAATCCAGAAACGGAATTTAACACAAGAAAGAACTTAACTCCCAGGATAATGGTGAAATAGGTCCCAGATTGACAAATGTGTAAGATGCAAGAGAACAATCAGTCTGGATTAGAAAAGAAAAAGAATTCTAGGAGGAAGATCTCCAATTAAAGGGGAAAAAATATTATCTGAAATGTTGACCATGTTTTGAAAGATTTCACAGATCTGTTGATGAATTAGAAAAGAATCAGCGAGCGATACACCCATGCACCCACATGTGTGTGTAGCGATTATTAACTCTAGAGGAAAAAGTTGACCAAAAAAGTGAGTAAATCACAATTTACTTATTTAGCTCATTAATGAACAATATTTTGCTGCCATGTAGTGTAAACGTTGAATTATTTAAAAAAAACTGTGACATAGCTATGTTGAAAGAATGGGGGAAGAAGAAAGGGTGAGAGTGTTAAAGCACATGACCTATATTCTTCATTAGAGGGGGACAATACACCTAACAAATAAAAAAATAGCAGGATGAACACATTTAGAGAAAAATAACAGAAACCAAGAGATAAGAGTTGAGGGTAGGGTTTCTGATTATCAGGACTGTGGAGGGCTGGCAGTTAAGGAACTGCCATTTTAAAACTATATATTTTTAGTTATTCTGCTTTGTAATGAACATGTATTATCTTGGTTATTAAAATGATTACATTTACTAATAAGTTTTAAGAAATTAACAATACATTATTTTACATTAAAACATATAAAAATCAAAAAACAAAACATCTGAGGAAAAGACAAGCCTATTGCTAGGAGTGATACATGGTGCAGAGTTGACAAATGTCCAACAGAAAACCTAACTCTTACTTTGTTCCTGAATACTCTGTCAAGGAGAAGACTTTTCATATTAAAAAGGATAAAGAGAAGATCAGTAAGATGAAAATAAGATTGGTAAGGAAATTATGAGAGGCCACGCTAATTGCTCTAAATCAGCGGTCACCAACCGGTGGTCCGCGGACCACTGGTGGTCCGTGAGGTCTGAAAGGTTGGCGACCCCTGCTCTAAATGACATCAAGACATTCTAAGACAACAGGTCAATCTAGTTTTAGTTATTACTATTTTTGTGAACATTAGCCTATCTAATTAGCAAAGCGAGCAGGGAATAGATCCAAAAATCCTGAATATTGGTGGGGTACAGGGACAGAATGGGATGGTGCATGGAAGGAAGATGCCCCACTGTACTAACCCCGGGCATTCTAAGAACAACAAGCACCTATCTACAAGCACCTCCTAGACAAAAGCAAGGGTCGGTGAGAAGGCATTAGGGACCAACCTCGCTGACTCTAGGAAAGTGTCTAAAGCTTACACCTCCTGCATGGGAATTTACTAGTGCATCTTGAGCACCTGCTCTGTGCTAGGTAGTAGACGTGTCATCTCAAATAATTCATGAATCTTGTGAGATGAAGTATTCATTTCTACCACCGTACAGATGATGAGAGCTGTGGCTTCATTTTGAATTTCCCTGTCTATAAAGTCCATGTCTTTTCTACTGAGCCATTCGATTACAGCAATTGAAGAGGAATTTTTCAAAAAGTATTCTCATTTTTTAAAAAAGCAACACATTTAAGATGTTGGTGAACATTCCTCATGCTTCATTCCTGCAGGACAATGTGGCATAGAGATGGGTAGTCGGGGGAGCTTAGCTCTCAGCCTGGTCCCCACGGCCACTCCTTGAGACATCTTTTCAGCTCTCTAGGTTCAGTTTCCTAATCCAGAGATGAAATAAAATCCAGCAGAAGAAATACTAATAGGATAAATATTTTCAGCTATTATTTTTAAGTGGATTCCTTCGATATTCACCTTTTCTTTTAAATCTACATCTCATTGCACTTCAAACAATATATATTTTTTTCAAATTAAAAGTTGTTAATATTTCAAGATACTAACAGTCTAGTAGGCAATAAAGGGTAGTAAATGAACGAGGCACTCCTAAAATACCCTGGGAAGATCAAAGGATTCACTATTGTTCTGGGAAATGAAAATAGATGTTCCTAGTACTCACTCCCCAATTTACTTTTAAGGACGAGCATTAAGCTTTGTAGAGCCAGAAGCCTTAAGTAGGCACTACAGTAAATGTGGGGCATAAATGACCTCCCATTAAACAACTGTGGAGGGATTGGTTTCAAACAACAGCCTAGCCCAGGAGGCTAAGTAATAAAATCCATCATTACAGGACTGGGCATCTTTGAAAGTTCTGGGTACTAGGACTTGAAATTCTTTGCTGAAATTTCCTAGTTCTAAAGAGGAAATGTCAACTGCTTTTGTCAAAAAGCACATGGGAATCAATGGCATAGCATGAATATGACAAACCCTTAATAAGCTGCAAAGTAAAGACAAATGGCAAGTATTTAATATGTGGCTCACTGGGGTGGGAGTCAAGCATACCACGTGGCCCAGGGCCAGGTGCTCTATCAGGACTTCTGCCACTGCCGTCAGATTCCACCAGTGTAAACAAGCTGCGCACAAGGGATGGAGTGACTCAGGCTGGGGGCAGGTTAAGGAGAAAGCATGAGAGGAGGGCATGTCTCCTATGTGGACCCTGGCTTCGGAATTCCCAATGGTTGGCTGTATCCTACACTCATAGCTTGTCCATTTTTTGCGTTCTCAGCCTCAGCATTTGGGAAGCACAAGGGATCTCCACTTCCCTCTCTGTGCCTAGGCTTTCAACACTGTACCTGGGTTTGACACTTTCTCCTTCTCCCCAGCTGCCCCAGTCAGAACATGCAATTGACACCAGACCCTTAGGGGGGAAGAAGTTCACCTCTTTTGTAACAATGCGCTGATGCCAACTAGACCTCCACAAAGTGAAGGCGTTGGGCATTCACCCCAATGTACCCCTTGTTATAACTCCCTTAACCAGGTAACAGAACATCTTCAAGGAAAATAGGCAGAAAGCTTTAAATATGTTGGCAGGCCCCTCTCATCTTTCCTTTTCTCTGGCGAGAAATGTCTCAGGAATGTGTATATATGGGAATACGCTTCTGATAAGAACTGAGGCCCTTTAGGAGCATTCATTCCCATAAACCACATGTTATGGGCAGATGATTTCTCTTCAGCCACTAATACTAGGACTTGGATGGGTCTTCCATGCCAACAGCTCTTCTTGTAATTCCACTTACTGTGTACAGTGTACACATTTGAGAGAAATAAATCGGCATTTCTTTTAAAAAGATGTTTATAAATTACTGATCATAACCCGCAATAAGAAATACAGTTTACACAGCCATCAGTAATACCCACATATAAACATACACAGCTAACACTGAAGTCTCATGAATCAATATATTTCCTTGTAATAGGAAATGTACTCTATTCTACTCAGTTGCGTTTTATCTTCCCTTTGCTATCCCAGCCACCTGCATTTTAAATATAAATGCTGAACAAGACCCATTAAATTGATTTTGCACTCAATAATGGGTCTTAAATGCTGAAGAAAAATATTATGGCTATTCTGTATTTATTCACTAATTTAGAATGTCTTCTCCTCAAACATACTGCAATAGCAAATATTTTGCAAGATTGAGTTAAAAAAATCTCTATAGCCAAATCAATACAGTTTTGAAATCTTGTGGTAGAAGTCTCGATTGGTAAAATAATATTAGATTAGTCACACTTAGGATATCTTTAAAAAATATTATCTCCATTGAAAATCAGCTATAAATTTTCCTTTTATAAATGCCAAGTACTAGAAAACAAATCATAAAATTCTTTCCATCAACAGGAAAAGATTCCTAATGCATGAACTAAGAACATTAATTATATACCCTTGTATTTGTTACAGATTTATCAAGAACTCAATTTTTGGACACTTAAACTTATTTTAAATGTAAAATATGAAAAACAAGCAAGCAAGCAAGCCTTCCTCTTCCCAGCAGTGTTAATCCTAATGCAGTTTTGCTGAATTAGCAAATAGAGATGGGGCTTTAATAAGAATATTTCAAATGTAAAGAGGTTTTTGTGATAATATTCCATTAGTAATTATCAGGCTCTCATCATTATGTAATTTAGAAGGACGAATAATTTGAATCAGTCTAGATCAGTGGTCGGCAAACTCATTAGTCAACAGAGCCAAATATCAACAGTACAGCGATTGAAATTTATTTTGAGAACCAAGTTTTTTAAACTTAAACTATATAAGTAGGTACATTGTTATTAACTTAATTAGGGTACTCCTAAGGCTTAGGAAGAGCCACACTCAAGGGGCCAAAGAGCCGCAGGTGGCTCGAGAGCCGTAGTTTGCCGACCACGGGACTCTAGATTATTTCCAAGACCACATACAGAGGCTGACCCCTCTATTCTCCAGCTAAATGGAGCAGCTCAACCTTCTCCTAAAATGCCTGTATTTTTCGGTTTCACTGACTTTATTTCCACTCTTCTTTCTGATAGAAGTATCCTTAATCCTTACCTTCCTCTTTTGAAAAAATTTTCAATTTTGAGTCTGAGTTTAAAAGCCACTTTTTTCATGAAGCCTCCTGTCACTAAGCTGGGAAAAACCTCTGAAATCACACATGGTTTGTTGACACCACTTGTGATATTAACCCTCCCTTGACTTTCCATTGCAATTATTCATGTAAATGTTCCATCAACCCTGATAGACTATGTCTTATTTCTGTTCTCTCTCCCAACACCCAAACATAAGCTTGTCATGGAGGTGATTTGGTAGGTGAACATTTTGAACAGGGATTAAGGAATATCATTTATCGAAAACATGTATTTAATGCTACTCTAAAGTGATTTAAATACATATCAACTCAGGAGTATAATAAAGAGAGGCCTGTTACTGCTTTGCCTTTCCAAGTTTTTCCCTTTTAGAATATTCCTTTACCAATCTGTTCTGCTTTAATGGTCTAAATAGCATGCATCATGTGTAGTCAGTGGAATCCCATTTAGCAATTAAAGGTGATTGAGGGAGCTATTAGGCATCTGCTTCCAATATTATTCCAGGCATGGCAATCAGTAATATCCTACCTTTTCCCCCAAAGCCTCTGCTTAAAACCTTGATTTTGGAAGAGTTGATTCAGCTTTCTTTGTGGTCTTGCCTTGCTAAGGTCTGCAATAATTCCACATGTTCTGTGAAGGTATTTGCCAAAAGAATCGAAATATTCTAGAGTGGTCTGAGTGGCTTCCCTGATTGAATATGCAGACCTGCTAATCTCATACTGAGAACTAACTCAAGGGGAGCCTGCATGTAACCAGTAAAATGAACCAGCAGATGCTGTCATCTTCGCTTAAGCAACTTCTATGCACTTGAATATAGCTGAGTGTGTTTCATAGCTCCGTAAAGAAAAGGCATGAAGAAGTCTGTTAGTTAGTCTAGAAGTAGGTAGGCATTTTATATCAGCGGGGGGAGGGGGAGGTACTGTGCTGGGGGGACTGGGGACAGAGGGGTATAGAGAACAGTGATTTCGCTCAAAGCAATGCTGCCACCCTTTGGATACCAAGAGTCAGACCTTGTATCTGAGTCAACCGCTCTCCCTTCTCCTTAGTAATAAACAAAGGAAGACCTTTCACTTCCTGTAATTTCAATTTGATGGCTGTTGCCAGGACAACCAGGAAATGAGACAAGGAACAGACAGACCTCCAAAAGTGAAGAAAAAAAAACTAGGTCACCGAAGTTGTTATATTAATGTTAATTCTAACAAGAACAGCGGATCTGCCAATGGGTAAAGTAAAAATGAATTTGAAATGAGACGTCGCTGTCCTGAAATACGAGGCTCATGCCCATGTTCAGGCCGTGGGAGACTCATATATCAAAGAGGGCTGGTAAGTGCTTCCCTTGGACGTTGATGACAAAACGACTTTCTCTAACTCGGAAAACCTCATTTTTAAGAAGCTGTAGTCGCTTGTAAGTTAATCACTCCGGCAAGTGTTTCTTTGTGCAGCTGGGTTGTCAAACAGGTAACAAAGCAAAAGAAACGTGGCAAAACTGAAGTTAATGCACGCCAGTGAAAATGGCAGGAGCATTTCAAAGGACCATGGAAGTTGGAAATATTTAAGATGAAGAGAGTTCCACAGGTTCACTGAGAGCCTTAGTAGAAAGTGACTCCATTTGATACTACGGAGTGTCTCACTGATGCCCTGGGCAGGTAGAGGAGGTCCTTGTTGAATGTTTGCTCAATGAGTGCAGTTGCCAGGCCGAGAGAAGTTCTGATAGGGCTGCTGTGAACAAGTGCTTCCCACTCCCACTCACACATTAAGGAACAAGTGGAAGGGAACACTGAGTTCACCCAGTCCCAAGCGCCTCTGTTTACAACAGATCCAAATGCAACCTGCAGAGGTTGAGGAACTTGCTCCGAAACCCAGAAAGCACTTCTGGTAAAGCCAAGACAAGCATTCATTTTTTTTCTCTCTTAAGTGCAAGGCTGTTTCCTCATTTGGCTATAGGGTGCTCTCTCTCTCTCTCTGTTGCTAAACCTTGCAATCCTGAATTACTTGAGCAACTCGCTGGGTTTCTATAGAAGCTATGCAGCCTACGATTTTGTCTTAATTCTGCCCAAGTGATTTTAAATTGAGGGCAATTTTAAGGTTAGCTTTCATATAGATGGAAATTTAGTGGCCTTTGCTGAGGATTTTTTTTCATAAATGGGTGGTAGAGAATTTAAGTCCAGTTTTGAAATCACACTTCACACTGCTCAGACACATACTTGAGACACCGTTATTCCCTGTGACCATGGGGAGATAGGATACTCATTCATTCACATACAATCCCCCCCCTCTCTCTCTCTCTCTCACACACACACACACACACACACACACACATATCTTGAATGCTTCAGGTTATAAAATAAAATAGCTGTAGAAGGCACATCTTTACATTCATTTTTACAAAGTTATGTTTTTTTTGGCTTTAAGATGATAAACAGCCCCTCTATGGAATATCAGGCATGCTCACTTTGCCTACTGATGGCTGTATATGGACATCTTTGCCTTCACAATGATGAGGGCTAAGACTATTGTTTCTTTAACTGGAGAGCAAAAAAAGCTTTCATAGATTAAAAGATGCCAGACCCCAATTCAAATAAAAAATATAAAATTATTTTGGGAGGATTCTTGGGAATGTAGTGATATGGTTGGGGCCAATAGGGAGAGGAAGTATAATCTGATCAGTTAAACAATACTCATGATATAGGCAAAACTATTTTTTTTTCCCTAGAGAGGCCCAGAAATGCCAATTTGGTATATATCTGACATTATTCTTGTAGCATGCTTCCTAAAACCACTATTGCATAATATGAATGATAGAAAAGGCACTGGATATGCTCTGTTGAATATCAGAATTAGTTAAAAAGTTCATGAGCTAGTGGGGTATTTAACAATGTTAAATTACTCTATGTACTTACTAAATGCAACAACAATTTCCTAATTTGAAACAGTAAAGCAAAAATCTTCCAGAACTCTCCTGTCATGATGGTCTCTTTGTTCACTTTCCTTTCTTTTGTGTGAGGATTGACTTCACAATGCCAAAGTCAAGGGGAAAAATTTCTCTTGAAAGCAAAACCTTGATATTTCTCCATAAACCCTGATGCGTGAGTACTGAAAAGTGACAATGGAGAAGTGCGCAGAGGCCAAACCGAAAGGGTCTCTTTGCTGGCAACCTCTATTGTTAGGCATCATCCAGGTATGCTTCCTCAGCACTGAGTCCCTCCAAGACAGGTGCCTTTTGTTTCTATTCCCATAGCACCGAACAAACTGCCATGGACATGTGTTCCTGCCACACGCACTCTCCCTCCCTCCCACTTGAGTGTCTCCACCGTTGGGCTGGGAGCTGTCTAAGGACAGAAGCAATAGTTTGCTGACTAGAGCATCCTAAGCATCTAGCATAGTTCCTGGGACACTCCGTAAATATTCCCCCCCCCATAAATATTTCTTGATAAAAGAAATAATTATTTTATATGGATTATCTCATTTAACATTCATAACAAGTCCCCAAGTCATAACAGCTATTTTACCCTAATGGCCCTAGTTAAAAAATAAATAAATAAAAATAATATGACTGAGCTGCAGAATTCCCTTGTTCCTGGCCTTGGATATAATATTAGGACCTTGGTGATAGATACCATAGGATCCTGGGCAGTAGGCATGTTATGACCAGCTAAGTGATGCCTTTTGCTATGTGTCCAGCGCAGGATTTGGGGATCAATAGGAGTCATTAACAGGAAAGGCAAGTTCCAAGATCTGCTAAGTATTTCGAATTAGGAGACCTACTTCAAGGGTGCATTACAACCTGGATGGAAACCACGTGGTATATTTGTGGATTTCTAAAAAGCCCAAACTGCAGACAGTTTTGACCTGGAGTCTGGTCTGCCCCCATGGCAGAGGCTATTTACTATGCATCCAAATGGACTGCTTCCCTTTCCCTATAACAACAGAAGGGAAGCCAGGGAAATCACTTCCCGTCGAGGCTCCATGCCAAGCATCTCTTGAAGTGCTATGGGACCACATGACTAAGTTCTTTACAAATGGAACGTGAACAAAGTGATGTGTGCCTCTCTGTGTCTGGGACTTAACGCAGCAGGCATAGCTCTGCCACTCTGTTCTCTACTTTCAGCTGTCACTGATGTGGCCGTGACTCACTCCAACTGCCCACATGATAACTGTGCCCTAGCGAATGGTGGAGTGCTGGCTTGAGGGAACTGGGCTCCTGTCTGGCCATGAGGAGCAGGGCTGTGCTGCTGAATTGGATTGCTTTCTTAAAAGAGAGATGGATGTCTATATTCTTTAAGCCACTGTATTTTCAGGACTCTTTGGTACAGCAGCCGAACTTTCCCCTAACTAATAAATTCTCTAAGGAAACAGGAGGAGATAGTGGCCTCATCTCCCCTTCACATTTCTGAGCTTCAAATGTCCTTATCGGTAAAAGGAGAAGGGTAACTAAAATCCTTTCTGACTCTAAAATTCTATGATTCATCATTATTCTCGTTCCCATGAGACCTATCCGGTCCCATCCTGTTACGCACCCTGTCCCCTCAAGTTTGTTTCCCAGTGCCTTTCTTGTCAAAGCCTGCTCCAAGCTTTCAATTACACTGATAACAGCCTGCTATCTCAGCTTGGAGCTTTTGCCATTTATTGAAGATCAAAGCCTTAAATTCAAGGATTGAGCTCCTATTGGAAAGCTCGGGTACTAACTGGAGTTGATGAGATTTTGAAAAGGCAAAGACTATTCATGAAACGATTCCAGTGAAATGGAACCTTCACATTAAGCTCTGCTTGTATTAAAACATAAACATGCTGAGAATGTGTTATGACTGCCTTCAAACAGGTGAGAACTGAACTCCACAAGTCCTACAAACCAGGCCCCCATTTTTTTGAAACCAGCAAAAGAACCATCCTCAAGGACCCAGGATTATATCATTTCAGTCATGGCTACCCTAATACTTACCCTTCACCGGACCTGCAAACAATGACCAGCTTTCTACCAGCTTAAAAATCTCTTCCCCATATTTCTACATTGACTCCCACATCCACAAAATCATTTTCTTCTCCATTTCCACCTCCTCTCCAGCTCACAAATACTTCCTATTATTTCTAATTATTGTTCCTAATACTTTGTATTACTGCTAATAAGACTTTCACATCTATATCCCTTAGAGCCCAGTATCTGCACTATTGGCTCAGGTCTCCAATTCTTATCAGCACAGAAAATACCCACTATATTTTCTCCCACTGCTACCAAGCCATCAGCTATCACCATATATAAGAATAGCAACTTGTATAAGAAAATCAACCCTACCTGCATTTCTGTCTTCCACCAGCTGTCAATCCCTTAGCAATATAGATGTTCTCCAATTATATTCACTGTACACAAATCTCCCACTGGCATACCAACTGTGTTTTCAACTTCCAGTAGTACAATATCTAGCTCCAGTAGTACTTGAAAACTCTTTTACAGTCCCCCCCCCCAATCACACATAGCTCCCCAACATATAAGTAGCACTTTGAACTGCTTTGCAAATTTCTAAGCCTGCTAAATCCAGGTATGTCCATAAAGCTAAAAGCAAAATTCTGAAAGATACAAATATCAATTATCCCAACTATAGTATTTCTTGATTAAACACCGAGTCTAAAAATATTATAGAAATTAAAGCCAATTCAAAGTCAAAGAAAAGTTTATCTGGATGTGTGTTTGAAATGATTTCCTTAAAATCATTTAGCACAGGTATTAACATGTAAGAGTTAAAGCAACAACTAAATTAGAAGCCCTGAACATTAAAAATTCTCTAAGACACAATATCAAGGAATGCATTCAAGAAACATTATATAAAGAAAAAGCAAATGTATATTTAGATGGCACAAATGATATATCTGACACATCTGTGTTTTAATGGTGACTAAATATCAAAGTACTAATTTCTAAACTTAATTAATTGCTAGCTTTTAAAATGGATATTACATATATATGGTAAAAATTTTAAGATAAGAAGTATAAAAAGAAAACAGGGATTCCTTCCACCCTAGATTCATGCTACCTCTTTGTGTTCTTCTGTATCATTTCAGAAAGAGTTTACTGACATACAAACATACAATATGTATTTATGTACAATTTCTAGGTAAATGGAAGTATACTATACATATTGTCCATGCTTTCCTTTTTTTCACCTACTATGCTTTTGAGACTATTCTATGTCAGCCCATGTAAATCTAGCTTATGTTTCTTAAAGAACTTGAGTAATTGTCTGAATCAGTCATTTTGATGTTCATTTGTGTGTTTTTCCCAGTCTTTTCAATCTCTGCACATAAGTTTTTGTACAAATGCGCACAAATAAGTAAAACTGCTGAGGTAAAGGACATGTACATTTTAAATTTTGAAAGATATCCAAAAATGCTTTCAAGAGACTGTTGTATGTTTAATTTAAAAGACAAATCATCTTGTTTGTAAAGTCTAAAAACAGCCATTGAAATAAATATACAGATAAAAACAAAAGGACTCAACAGAGTATCCTGGAAATGAAACAATTTGGATATGTACAAAGTCTCTAAAGACAAACTTTCTTGGCAGAATTCTGCAGACCCCCATGAAAATACATATTTCAGGTTTTACAGATCAATATTATTCAAAACAATGTCATGCAAATTTCATCAATATTGAGCTGAACCTAATGCCATTATTTGGAGAGCAAAAGTCATAATTTCATAGCTCTCTAAAAACTTTAAATATTTTAGCAAAACATTATTCTGGGCTTTTCAATTAGTAAGTAGAAAACATGTGGACATTGAATGGACATAACCAATCTAAAATCCTTTTTTTTAATATTTCTGTTACATTCAGTCATAGCAAAAGCAAACTCTTTTCATTAGGCATTTTTCAAAAACCAAAAAATGGAATAGTCCCTTGCTAATCAGAGTTATGAGATCACATGTTTTCTACTGATATGCTAAATACTTAAAAGCCCGTGTTCAGTTCAGCTCCCTGAACGAACACCTGCGAGTTACTGTTCCCTCTGTGACAGGCGACGAGGCAGGTGGCACATGCGCAGAGGCTGGACTGACTTGCGCTCCCTCCTTTAATGCATGTCCCAGGGAACCTCGCCCTCAACCCAGCATCACTTGTGAAAAGGCCAGACAATGAGAACCACACTTTGTTAAGACCTGAAGAATGAAAGAGGAAAAGGCTAGTAACGGGGCACAGGAGATCCTTGGAAAACTTTAACGATGTAAAACAAAGCTCAAGACGGCAACATGGATCAAGTAATCCATGGAAAGGGAGCAGGGTTTTCGCCTCATTTTGCCTTCCGCAACTATTACGAGCCGAAATAATAATATTCTATGTGTAAAGCCATTTAAATTGTTCCCCACCACCACCACCCGTTTTCTGTGAGGCAATCATCTTGCCTTTTGTGATTTCCCTAACTGCTGCCCTTTCAGCAAGGTAACTCTGACTCTGGTGAGGGATTGCTGTCCTGTGACTGATGAAATGTGAAGAGAGCTCATTTACATTCATTACAAGCGTAAATAAAGACTGTTACTCTGAACATGACTGAGCTGTACAAACATAAAGCCGAAAATGTCCTGTCTGGTGGGATGATTCCGTAAACAGACAGACATGCAGTGAAAAGCAAAGCACTGTGGGTAATCTGGGCAGTCTACGTAGGGAAGAGGCAGGTGAGAAACAGGGTGTGAAAATCTGTACACGCCTAACAGCCTTGAGCATCGCGAGCTGCTCTGGGAAGCCTATATAAATCTTCCATGTAAGTGCTATTTGTGTACTTTCTCCAATGCATTGCTATAAAATAGTTGTATTTGGTTGGTAGTTCTCATTTAATTGCAGGCTTGTGTATTATTGGTAATGTTTAGCACTACCACTAGAGAAAGCGAAAGTTGCAAAAAGTTAAAAAATGATTATCTGGTATCCAGATTTCATCCAATGCCATGAGAAAAGTGTAAACAGGAATTTCCAGCATTTAATGGCTGAAATACACAAAGCCATGCTCTCAAACAAGAAAGTAAGATTAAGTCAGGGAAATGTCAGGCCTCCAGTGTCAGAGTACCAGCCTCCAACTAAATTTTTACATAATCCAAGCTGGAGGATAATCTGCATACATGTAATGCAACCTCTTAATTTAATGATAAAGGTGCCAAAAGTTGAATATTAAATGACTTCCCAAGATTAATAGGTAAATTAGTGAAATTTTGTTTTCCTTATCTGTAGTCCAAGGATCTTTCACAGGAGCAATATACAGTATCTTGGTCACAACCATAGTTTCCTTTACTCATGGAAGAAGGCATTTTAGGACACTCTGGGAAGACTTTTCAATAGTATGCAGTGGCAACATGGGGAATTAGGTTAAGTACCAGATCAAGAGGAAAAGCCGTGCATGGAAGCTTGGCTTCATCAGGAACTAACAGTGTGTGTGACCTTGGGCAAGTCACTTAACCTCACTGAATCCCAATTTTCTAATTTATAAGGAATAGGTTGAAATAGATGAACTCAAACCTTCAGGGCTAACATTTTATAAATGTGATTTGTTCAACTTAACATAAACACCATATTTTTGTGAGGCAAAAGTCTTTGTTAGGACTTGGTAATTTACCTTCAGCTTTATGCAAATTCTGTATGCTGTAGTTAGAGTACCACCTAGTGGACATTTGGCTCACTTGACTAGCCAAGAGTTAAATTTGTTTACATAAATGCTAGAAAGAACTGTTTATCTATTACAAAAAAAAAAAAAAAATCAAAAGATTGGAAGGACATCCAAAGATCATATTGCCCATTCTCCCTGACTTTGGGAGGGGTCAAAAATAACTATCTTTGAGATATGAGAATCTATTTATTTACTAAAGTGACTGATTTCCATTAGTTGGCATGCTATAAAAATATCTTCAGGAAAATGATATCACCTATGGAATGAAAGAAAATATTTGCAAGGCATCTATCTGATAAGGGTTTAATATCCAGAGCACATAAATAACTCTTACAACTCAATAGCAAAAACCTGATTCAAAAATGGGCAAAGGAATTTAATCATTAGGAAAGTCAAAATCATGAGATACCACTTCATATCTCTTAGGATGGTTATTACTTTTAAAAAAAACCCACAGAAAATAATAAGTGTTGTACAAGGATGAAGAGAAATTTAAATCTTTGTACATTGCTGTGAGAATATAAAATGGTATAGCCACTATGAAAAATACTACGGCAGTTCCTCAAAAAGTTAAAAATATAACTACCATATAATCCAGCTATTCAACTTCTGGGTAGAAGAAAGAATTGAAAGCAGAAACCCTAAAGAATTGAAAGTGGAAACTTGAACAGAATACCTATATACCCATGTTCATATCAGAATTACTTAAGCAGCCAAAATGCAAAAGCAACCCATGTCCATCAACAGATGAATGAATAAACAAAATGTGATATATACATACAATGGAATATTATTCAGCCTTAAAAAGGAAATTGTGATACATAGTACATGAATAAAAATTGAAGACAGTGTGCTAAGTAAAATAAGCCAGTTTAAAAGACAAATACTGTTTGAGTCCAGTTATATGAAAAATCTAGAGTAGTCAAATTCACAGGGCAGATAGTAGAATGGTGGTATGTCAGGAGCTGGGGGAGGGAAAGTGGGAATGAATGCGTAATGGGCTGAGTTTCAGTTTGCAAAGAAGAAACAATTCTGGAGACAGATGATGGTAGTAGCTGCACCACAATGTGAATATTCTTAATACCACTGCACTCCACACTTTTACAATGGTAAATTTTATTACAGTAAGAATATTGATATCAATATGATGTAGAAAATCTCTATTCTTAGAAAAAAAAACAACCTCTTGTTTCCTTAAAACATTTTTAAAAAACTTTCCTTAGTTCCTTTTCAGTGGTTTAGAGTTCATGTATAATAAATCATTAACTCAATGAATGCATACTGGAAAGGGTGAATTGTTCTTAATAACTGTTGAAACACCTTCAAAAGGGAATGTGTACTTTTCAGAATCCAGGAGAAACTATTAAACACCACTGTCCCTTGTGATTTTTGACTAACAATGCACATTTGATGAGATTTCTGGTATCTCTGATTTTCTTGAGTTTGATCCAGAAGGGGAGGTACTAAACGTGAAAGTGTCCGCTCCATTCCAGGGTTCAGTGAGGGGAGGGGAGGGGAAGGGAGGGGAGGAGAGGAGAAGGGAGAGCAGGGGAGGGGAGGAAAGGGGAGGGGAGGGGAGGGAGGGGAGGGGAGGGGAGGGGAAGGGAGGGGGGGAGGGGAGAGGAGGGGGAGAAAAGCCAGGCAGTGGCTTGGATTCAGACTCCTGGAGTGCTGCTAGGCAGCTCTGCTGCCACAGTCCGGAGCCCAAGAGTGGTGTAAGCTAGTGACAGCTGGAGCTGCCTTTGATGGAAGGAACTGGAACTCTATCAGGAATGACTGGCTCTGAGTGAATGCCCTTTCTAGTGTTTTAAATGAGGTGGCTGCATGGGGCCTCTCTGGGGAGCTACACAAGGTATGGCTGTCCTTAGCAAAAATTAAGGAAGTTACCTTTAGGCTTTGGTAAGCCCTTTCCAGCATCTTTCCCTTCTGCAATACTCTGTGTTCCTGCACTTAATCCATATCTACAGAATAAATCTACCTTTGGAAAGATATTGGGTAAACTAAATTTCCCTTACATATAAATGCCAGGGGAAGCTTAACGTGTATTGGCATTTTAATAGATCTGATAAAACCCAAACACAGGAACCTCTAACTTCAGAATTCTTGATGTCAGTCTGCTGGCAGAGGGAGGTCTGGTCATCCTCTGGGCTCCTCTAAAGCAGGGTGTTTCAACCTCTACACTATTGATATTTGGAGCAGGATAATTCTTCATGGTAGGGGGGGCTGACCTGTGCATTATAGGATGTTTAGCAGCGTCCCGACCTCTCCAAGTATATGCCAGTGGCACCCCTCCAATTGTGAGATCCCCAAAATGTCTCCAGACATTGGCCCTTTGCTGTTCCCTGGGGGGCAAAACAGCCTCCCCCTAGCTCTGTTGAGAAGCACTGTTCTGAACATACCATGTAGGTTGTCAGCTGCTCTACCAGTACACATTCTTGCCAAGGAGTTTATAAACTCACTAAGGAATTCAGATCTACACTGGAAACTGGGACTATCAGGAGGTGGAAGGAGTCAGGATGTAAGAATAAGCGCTCAAAAGCGCAAACAATTTGACAGTAACTCTTGTCAGATTTCCACAAGAAGCTTCCAGGGCAATTTGATAAAATGGAATGAGAATATTAGTATCTAAAGAGAAGTCTCTCTTTTTATTTAATGACAAAACTGCTTAAAAGAGGAGGAACCATATAGACCTCAAACTGATTTGTTTTCAGGGGGATTTCATATGCAAAACCTTTCACATCCTTCCTCTCCTCAGCCCATCCATTGAATCAAGACTGTTAAATCTTGAAGTCCTGGTACCCTCTCCCCACTTGCTCCTTCTGCAAGGGAGTAGCCCTAAAATATTCTCCAAATGTAGGGAATTTATTGAGTTTTAATGCTTTGAGGTTGTAGCTTTGTGCTCTGAGCCCCAGGTGAAGTAGCAATTTTCCAAAGGAAATAGTTTTAAGCTCCTGGGTTAGTAATCATAATGACAATAAATCACTGTAATAGGATTTACTATATGTCAGGGATTCATCCAAATACTTTATATATATGAAGTCATTGAATACTTACAATAACCCTAATACTACTGAAGAAAGTACTGTCATTATTCCTACTTTACAGCTAACTACACTGAGGCCCGAGAGCTCCAAGGTCAGTGAGAAAGTAGCAGGTATGGGTCTGAATCCTCTTTAGAATTCTAAGCACTTTTTGGTAAAATTGCTAATGGGAAGTTAACTCTGAATAACCCAGGATACTCAGATCTCTTTAGGCTTCAATTCCCTCATGTGTAGGTTTCAATAAATGTTTAGCTCTGGAATGTTCTGCCATGAGATATTCAACTCAGAGACAAGATAAGAATGTCGCCACCACAGCTTGGTATTCAAGCATGGTATTGCAAAATAAGCACTGAGTTTGGGACTTGAAGACAAGAGTTCAAAAGCTTTCCCCTTCCTGCCACAAGACCCATCTGCTCTTTAGTTTATTCTTTAAAAAAAAAAAATCCTGTCAGCATAACATTAGTTATGATCTAATCATGTCATCCTAGAACAGTGATGGCGAACCTTTTGAGCTAGCGTGTCAGCATTTTGAAAAACCCTAACTTAACTCTGGTGCCGTGTCACATATAGAAATTTTTTGATATTTGCAACCATAGTAAAACAAATATTTATATTTTTTGATATTTATTTTATATATTTAAATGCATTTAACAAAGAAAAATCAACCAAAAAAATGAGTTCGCATGTCACCCCTGACACGCGTGTCATAGGTTCGCCATCACTGTTCTAGGACATGCTTAGAGAGAAGAACAGAGGGAGAGAGGAGGATGAGAGATAGAGATAGAGATAGAGATAGAGATAGAGATAGAGAGAGAGAGAGAGAGAGAGAGAGAGAGAGAAACAATGATCAGGTACTTTCTGTATGCATCGGACCGGGGGTCAAATGCACAAGCCAGGTATGTGGCCTGAGCAGAATCGAACCTGCAACCGTCCGGTGCACGGAACAATGCTCCAACCAATTGAGACATTCAGGCCCTGCTGATCTACAGTTTCAAATGGACTGGTTAATTTTAATGGCAAGTAGAACAGCAATATACACTTTTTCTCTGAGGTATTCCTTTATATCAAGACTAGAGGCCCAGTGCATGAAATTTGTGCACTTGGGAAGGGGGTGTCCCTCAGCCCAGCCTGTGCCCTCTTGCAGTCCAGGAGGCCTCGGGGGATGTCCACATTGGGAGTGGGCCTAAGCAATCAGTCAGACATCCTTGGCATTGCCGTGGAGGCGGGAGAGGCTCCCACCACCACTGCTGTGCTTGCCAGCTGTGAGCCCGGCTTCTGGCTGAGCATCACTCCCCCTGTGGGAGCGCACTGACCACTAGGGGGAAGCTCCTGCGTTGAGTGTCTGCCCCCTGGTGGTCAGTGCGTGTCATAGCAACTGGTAGTTCTGTCATTCTGTTGATTTACATATTAGCCTTTTATTGGGTGAAACTGGCTCTCTAACATACCCTGAAGGGTCCCAGATTGCGAGAGGGCACAGGCCAGGCCGAGGGAACCCACCGGTGTATGACTGGGGCCAGAGAGGGATGTGGGAGGTTGGCCAGCTGGAAAGGGACCATGGGAGGGCTCAGGGTATGTTTGGCCCATCTTGTTCAGTCCCAATTGGCCGAATCACAGCAGCAAGCTAACCAACTGGTCAAAGTGACTGGTTGACCAGTCTACTATCTGCCCCCTGGTGGTCAGTGAACATCATAGCAAGCGGTTGAGCGGCCTTAGCATATCATTAGCATATTATGCTTTGATTGGTTGAACAGATGACTGATAATTGGACACTTAGCATATTAGGCTTTTATTATATAGGAAGGGTCTTCTGCTGAAATCTCTTTCTGAACTTTTGGTTAAGGAACCAGTTCTCCAGGTTCTACTTTAACATAGCCAAACACTTAGAGGAGTCTAGATCAACCTGGTGGGTTCTGAAACTGATGGGGAACTTCAGTTAGCAGTCCTCTTAGACTGGTATTTGGCATCATCGAGATTTCTTCTCCTGTAACATTAGTTATGCTCTAATAATGCTCTGAGTGGTGTTTTGTGTCAATAGTGACTTCTGGATAACCCACTCTGATGATAACCAAATGGAATGAGAGAGCTAACCCAGAGGATCCTTTAAACCCTGGCCAGTGATGTGCAGACACTGATAAAACAAGGCTGTGTGCATAGTGACTGGTTAATGGGACCGAATAATTAGCAAAGTGATTGGCACAATTTGGGAAATTTCAGGTTAGGGTTAGAATTCAGCATATGATCTGGAATATTAAGAATTCTACAAGATTATGTTTAAAATTTATCTTCCATGGTTTTTGTGTGTGTGTGTTTTTTAAGGCAGTCTCTTAGGGAGAGAGAAAGGAAGACCATATCGATTAATGAATGCTCATTCATGGTCCAATAACAAGTAGAATGGTTTTTATCCAGTTAGATGTTGTTTCATTTACAATGAGCTCAATGCCTGGAGGATCTGTGGAAAGGCTGGTAAACACTGTCCATCCCAAGACCCAACAAACCCAGAATCTCCACTGAAACCAGAGACCAGAGCCTGCCAGACTCAAAAAGACAGGGAGCTTATTATCAGTGTCAACAAAAGGCCTTTGTCAGGAAAGTCCCCCTCCCCGGGTGTTTTTCATTACCCTCTTTTCCTTTGGAAAGAGCTCTACTTCTGTGTGAGCTAGCATCTGAAATTCCAACCTGTGAATCCTGCAGCCAATGGCTCAGAACACCCTCACTTCCAGCTCCAGCAATGTAGGAGCTTTTCCTCTTGTTGGACAAGTCCCACAGCAAGACCTCACTACTAAGAGGGAGAGGAACTCAACAGCACAGAAACTCTGGTCATTTCAGAGAATATGAATTAAAAAAAAAAAAGAGAGTGTGTGTGTATCTGTGCCAAAGGAACTCTCACTGAGCGCAGGTCAGTTTGGAAATGGAATCACAAAGCAAAGATAAAACTGTTTTAAGATTTTTCTTTTTGGGGTTAGGGAAAATAAAACACTGCTTTACCTGGTTGGTCTATAGTTTTTATAATTAGTTGGGTGTTTTGGGGAAGTGGGGTAGGGTGGGGAGGGGAGGGCATCTACCATTACTCCAGTTCTAAGGGCAACTCTAAGATGGGCACCAGCGTACCAACAATGTGTGTTAGAAACTCAGCTTAATGAACACAACCTGAGCGCAAGCTCTTTAAATTCCATGCTCTCTCTTCCCCTTTGTACGTAGACAGCCCATAAGGGTTGTGGGGGTACTAGAGGAGGAGGAGAAATGGGGCAAACATTAAACATAAGTTTGGCTGCCACAGCTTCAGTGATTAGCTTCTGACCAACCTCCCTGGACATGCCAGCCTGGCGCTGACATGGAAGGGAGGCCGGGAATGGCCTGGTAATGACAGGATGCATCAAAACACTGCAAATTAATCAGGAGGAACATGTTCAGTGTAATTTCTTTAAATGAGAACTCAAACTTACAAGGCATCAGGTGACATTAAGTTTAACAGAGAATTAAAGCTATATTCCCCTTGTAAGTACTGTGCCCTGGAGCACAGGTGAGCACTGAGGGTGTCCCCAGCTCTCTGGGTGCAGGCAAAAAGTGGTTCTAACTACTGATCTCTCAGTTTAGTGTGCAGTGGACAGGACTGGCTATATAAGTTACAGGACTTCATGCGAAATAAAAATGGGGAGCCCTTATTAAAAAATAATTAAGATGGTGATATCAGAGAATAATTAAACCAAACGTGGGAGCTGCATGAGATTGCACACCTGTGAAGCTAGCCCTGCTGGTGGAAGACTTTGTATGTTAACACACACAAACTGAGTGGAACTTACGGCTGTAGCTGATTTTGATAATTACTTTTATTTTAAATTAAGTCACAGAAAGAAAAAATAAAAATATTGTACTCCATTCTCCCTAACCAAACCAAACAAAAACCCAACCCTGTTGACTGGGAAGTTGGGAGCAACCATCTCCCATCCGCTGCTGTGTGCTACTCCATCCAAAGCCCAGGGCAGATCCCAGCTCCAGGCAGACCACCTTCCCACTGATGGCAGGCCTTTACAGAGGAGAGCATTGTGCAATGTGGTCCAGAAAACTTTCTAAATTGTGGTCCACATTAAACAATACATTTTAGATTGTATTTAGCGCGCACGCACACACACACACATAATATAATGGGAACGAAAGTTTCGTAAAACAATAATTCCAACTGGTTGTGATTCCCTTTGAAATTTTCTGTTCAATTTTATTTAAATCTGTTCTGTTTCATTTTGTAAAGATGCTGTTCATGACCTACTATATGGAATTCAAAACCCAGTAATGGTTCCAACTCACTGAGGTGTTGAAACACACAATGTGAAAGCACCATTATTGGCAATTGTTGTCTCTGCCAGGTCTGCTCTCCTCCATGATCCCCTCTTTTTGGAAACAAGGTGCCTCTGACCTGTGGGTCAGTGTTAACTTACATGGAGGTTGTCAACACACTACATTTCTGTTCTAAGATTTTCAATTTGAAGTTGGAGTGGAAACTCCCTTTTCTCTTGGGTTGCTATGCTGGGAAGAGGTGATTCAAGGTTTGAGGAGAGAGATGTCTAACCAAATCATCCCTGGTTCAAAGAACCCCTATGACAGCTTTCTGGTGGCATGAGCCACTCCATGCTTGAGCTACTTTGTGGGAATTTTTGTCTTCTTCAACCACAAAGTCATGACTAATATAAACACTGTGATAAATAAAACATGTAAGCAGATAACAAATATCCTATGAATATGAGCTATATCTTAAAAGCCATATTGATTTCTTCAGTTCCTTTTTTTGCATTATAAAACCTTTTCCTTCTGTTATTCCAAAAAGAATTTTCTTACACAAAAGCTTCCTTGTTTTTTAACATTTGCACAAATGAGTTTTCCCCACATTTTATCTTATGGAACAACTATCAGTTAAGCTTATTACTCTTGCTGGAAGGCATAAATGTCAAATCAAAGAGTTCTCTTAAAGATGATGTTTAGAAATGGAAGTTATCACAGCGTTTCTTTCACAATTAAGATTATAACAGTACTATGAACTATCATTTACTGACTCTCTGTGCTGCAATAAGTTTACATGTTATCTATTTTAATAATCCTCATAACACTCTGAGACAAATAATATCCTCATTTTGTACATCGAAAGAGAGGCACAGGGATATTTTGTTCAAGATTACCCAGCTTGAAAAGGGTGGAGATGGGATTCAAACCAGGACTCTCTCTAATTTCCCTGTTGCCTCTTTAGAGACTGTCTTGAAGTCATCCTATATCATAGCAGCCCAATGTCCTTCAAAAGAGATCCCTGTTCACTTATTTCTTTTTTAAAGTAACAATTCACATTGCATGAATTGGCAATTCAAAAAACTTATTGCTTTTATTCATTTCTTCATAGGCTCACGTGTGGAAACATGGAGCTATCCCTGTAGCAGATTTAACTGAAACAGAAGAAACCAGGACAATGGCAGTTATTCATGCCCTTGCATCTTAGTCTAAGCTTTCTGAATAAACTGTCATGCAATCTGGATCCCATTAAACATTTAGCCTGAAGTCCCACCAAATGTGCTATTTTTTCTAGAGAATAACAAAGCCCCAGGTGATGATCTTAAGCTTTATAAAAATGCAGATTCCCTGCTAAAAGGCAAACTCTTCTCTTTAAAAACAAAACAAAACCAAAAAAAGGGGAGAATCAGATGGTACTCAAGAAAGACCCCAGTTGGTTAAATCTGGCGTTGAGCCCACAGCATTTTCATTTGATCATCTGCAACGCAGAGCTTTCGTCTACTTTGAGCTTTAAGCACTCTGCATCTACTCCATGTAAAAGGAACAAACAAGGGTTGAGATAAATCCTGACCTCATAAAACTGTCTCCTGTATTTCAGTAACTCCTTAACTTGTATTATTTCTACAGGCTGACTCACTTTTGAAGGCATTTTGAGCAAACTGATGGAAAATGGCTGTTTTCTAATACTGCTAAGCTTCTTTGACTAGTTATTTGTACTGATTCTTTATTCACTCATAACTTCATCTTATCCTTCTTAAAACAACTGGGAAATCAGAAAGTAACCTAAAAAATATTTTTATTCAACTAGATTTTAATTGATAAACACTTAAAAATTTCTTAACTTCTAAAATATCATTTCTTTAATCCAGTATATATATATATATATTCATTCATAGAAAAAAATAAGAAAATAAGTAAAATGAATTTAAAAAAACTGCCCTTAATTCAACCATTCAGAGAGAATCCCTGCCACAGTTTCACATTAACATTCCAGATACTTTTGTAAGCATCAATAATAAATACCTGTTACATATCTTAAAAATTAGATGCATGCTATCAATGTTATTTTGAAATCATTTCTTTACATTAATATACAATTAACTTTTTATTTAATATTAATTATATATTCATATTATCATTTTAGTATTTAAATAGCATTTTATTTTTTATATATACTCTGGTTTCTAACCAATCTCCTACTACTGAATAATTTAGGTGTTTTCAATTATTCACAGCTATATATAATGCTGTGATGAACTATCCTCTATATATCTTTGAGATATATAGCCAATTAAACAATTAGCATAAATCCCTTTAAGTAGAATTGCTGGATTAAAGGTTTTTACAAATTACCATACAATTGGCAAATTGTACCAATTTATCCTCCTACCAGCAGCATATAAGAATATCTATTTCTCTATCCATCTTTATTTTATTATTTTTTAATCCTCACCCGAGGATATTTTTTTTCATTGATTTTTACAGAGAGTGGAAATAAGAGAGGGAGGAAGGAAGTGGGGAGAAAGAACAATGTGAGAGAGACACATTGATTGGTTGCCTCCCACATGAGCCTCAACTAGGGCAAGAGATCAAAACCTGCAACCCAGGTACAATAATTGATCAAGCAGACAAGAAATTAGTAAGGCTATAAAAGACTTAAATAACTCAATTAACAAGTTTGTCTAATACACATAATGTAGAACCTTGAACCCCAAAATACGAGATCACAATTTCAAGCACACGTGGGACATTTATAAAGACTGATCACATACAAAGACATAAACAGTGTTCTAAATGCTATATGGTGAGCTACACCATGTTATGTTTATGGATGGTAAAACTCAATACTGTGAAGATGAAAAAGTAACCTCAAATTAACTATATATTTACTACAATCCCAATTAAATTTGTTGTTTAGAATTTGATAAGTTGAGCTTAAAATTCAAATAGAAGAGTACGTAAAGGACTAAGAGTAGTGAACAAAATTCTAAATAACAAGGTAGATCGATTTGATGCACTAGATATCAAGATGATTATACAACTAGTGATTTGATAACTTTTATATTGGTACAGGAATAGTAAATAAGTTAACCAAATAGCCCTGAGAAAAGTCCAAGGCGTGTAATAAAACCCGACACACATCACGTGTGTCATTAATATCAATGGAAAGGAGAACATTCAGAAGAACTAACAGAATAAAAAATATATTTGCTTAAAAGCCTCAGAGGCCTAAAAAGTAATCAAGACATATCAGACCAGAATCTTGGAAAAAGACACATCTAGAGAAGTGAGCCTATATTTGGGGCCACTCTCTCCACAGAGATATTTGTTGCTTTTGGAGGTGGCAGCTGAGAGGCTAAGGGGGATAGGGTCCTAGTGAACCATCATTGCTTTGCACTACGGCTGTGCACTAGGAGTGAGGGTATGCCCAAGTAAGCAGGCACATGCAGGGACTACAGCTCAGCACTTAGCCACCAGAAGGGCTAAAATGAAAAAGGCTGACAATGCCAACAGTTGGCAAAGATGGGAAGTGACAGAAACTTTCAGACATTACTGGTGAGAGTATAAATTAGTACTTTGACTTTGGAAAACACTTTCGCCCCATCTACTAAAGGTGAAGATATATATTCTTTATGTGCCCGTGATTCTACTCCTAGGCATATATCCAACAGGAAGTATATGTGTGCCAAGACACATGTACCTGGTATTCACAGCAGCATGATTTGTGATATCCCCACACTGGAAACATACCAAGAGTCCACATATAAGAGAATAGATACACACACTGTGGTATTTTCATGCAGTCGACTACTACATGGCAATGTAAATAAGTGAATTATGTAGAATATAGAATGTATATACCTTACAAACATAATGTTGAGTAAAAGAAACAAGACATAAAAGTTTATGTAAGTTAAAATAGCATACTGTCTAGAAAATTCTAAAAACACACTGTTTAATTCCTTTTGTATAAAAGGGAAACACAAGTAAAAACTAGACTATAGTGTTCAAGGATGCATATTTAAGTGTAAAAATGAAAGACAAAAGCAAAGAAGTGTTCACCTTAAAGGACAGTGGCTACCGGCCGGATAGGGGCACCAGCAGGGTGTCAGTGGTCCTGGCAACGTTCTGTTTTGACACCCTGTGACATTTTGTGATGACAGTGTGCTGCACATTTTTATGTAAATGTATATATTTCATAATTTAAAAGGTTGAAAAACCATCAGTGGAGATGAATGATGAATTTACTATTCAACAGATGGTGCTGGGAGAACTGAACAGAAATATGGCAAAAAATTGTAAATTCTTACTTCCCATCATACACAAAAATCAAGTACAGGTGCACAGAAAGCCTATGGAAAGCAAAACCTTGTAACTTTTAATAGGAAATAAAGGATCTATCTTCATATTCTTGGGGAAAGGAAAATAATTCTTGAAGAAAATACAATAGTATAACTAATAAAGGAAACGCCACTCACTGGAAGGTAATTTCTATATGTATAACCAGCAAAAAACAGTCACCAGAATATGATTAAAATTGTGTCTATATCTCTTAAAAAAAAAAAAGACAACTCTGTTTGGGGTTGGAGTAAGGGGGAGAATGGGCAAGGATAAAAGAAGGTAATCTGCATTAAAAATGTGATTGAATGAGAAGTATGTGAAACACAGGGCTTATTCACAAAATGGAATTAAATGGTGGTCTAAATAAATGAATAAGAGCCCTGTGTAGCAACCCGGAAAAAATCTCAAAAGCAATGCTGAGAAATGTATCAGGGAAGGTTACACAAGGTCTTTAATTATACCTGTGTCACTTTCTTTCCATGAAAATAAAGATTTAAAGCAAATATGTCAAAATTGTAAGTTCTCTATAATTTTATACTTTTTTTTTGTTTCACTGAAAGTGTTTATAAAAACAGAAGTAGCCCGGCTGGTGTGACTCTGTGGTTGAGTGTCGACCTATGAACCAGGAGGTCACAGTTTGATTGCCAGTCAGGGCACATACCCAGGTTGCGGGCTCAATCCCCAGTGTGGGGCATACAGGAGGCAGCCAATCAATGATTCTCTCTCATCACTGATGTTTCTCTCTCTTTCCCTTCCTCTGTGAAATCAATAATAAAACATATATTTTAAAAAAACAAACATAAGTAAATAAAATCCACTTCCCTAGCTATTCTCAGTTTTATTCTTACATCAGGTGGTGTGTTTAGGCCACACAATATTGGCTCACCACAAACACTGATATTATGGCAACAACTTACACTGAGGGAAGCTTAAACAGCCCTTATGAATTCTAATATTTGGTTTCCTGGAGGAATACTATCATGGATTTAATTTTGTGTCATGGATATAATTTTTAATAGTATCTCTTAATGAAGTTGCAGGAGTCACTCAGGCTCAGTACCAGGAGAAGCTGACTTTTAAAAAAAACAAACCACAGTGAATCTTGTAACAGAGCATGATTACCTCCTTATATTGGATGCTAAGAGACGCTGACTAAATGTTAGACTACACAGGAAAGATACCTGGTTGTGTTACTTTTATTTCACTTCTTAATCTCATCCTCCAACCCTTACTGTCCTTTCATCCAGATTTTTCAGGTGATTTATTCTATCCTACTGCATGTGTGCAGTTAGGTAAACACACACACACACACACACACACACACACACACACATAACCATAAAAATTTTTTGATAGATTTTATTAAAACATACTACTTTGTTGATCAAAAACCACCATTAAGAGAATAAATGCCAACCTACAAAGTGGAAGATGTATACAATACATGTGATAAAAGGCTGACATCCAAAGATGTAAGGAACTCCTACAAATCAGTAAGAAAAAGATAATCAGAAAGAAAAATGAACTAAATTGGGAAATAGCAGAGCTGAAATTCCAATCTAAAGTCTTACTTTGTTTTACTTAAGAAAAAATTATAGTTTCAGTTATTTGTGATGCTATCATCTAGCAACAATGACAATCACAGTTTACACCTTGGTCTTGGTATAAAATCTTACAAATTATTTTCTTTTGGGGGGCTAATAACCTTCCCTAAAATAATTCTGCATATATAATTAGTTGTAATTACAGAAATCAGATTATACTAAACATACTATTTTATAATATAATTCATTTTTAAATGTTTTTCTTGATTTCAAAGAGAGGTAGGAATAGGGAGAGAGGGCTAGAAACATCAATGATGAGAGGAAATCATCGATCAGCTGTCTCCTGAACAACCCCTACTGGGGATTGAGCCGTGACTTCTAGGTTCATGGGTCAACATTCAATCACTGTGCCATACCAGCCAAGCCATAATTCATCTTTTAAAAAAAGTACTGCACAGATTATATTAATATGGGTTCAATGTAAAGTCTTTAAAAGATTTCCAATACACATCCATACAAAAAGTGCCCATGTGTGTGCCTGCTTCCCCACCCTCTTGCCAGTACTAAGGTCTCCGGTTCAGACTCATAAATGGGGATCAGAAAACTTCCTTCTAACTTCCTTCAATGCAAATGAAGAAATGGAGAAAGAATGAAATAATGGAGGAAAGAGAAACGGTGAGTAATGAAAAGGGCAAGGAAAGGAGTTTCAAACAGGAACTAGTGGCTAAATGAACAAAGGAATGAGGAAATGGAAAAGGGGTTACATATAAAAGAGTAGGGCGTCTTTCAGGAATATCTTTGCTAACCAGGCTATGAATCCGAAGCAAGTATACCAAAGGTTGAGAAGCAAAATGTAGTTTCTGATTTCATAATCTGATTAAGAGTCAATAAAGGAGGGTTAGAATCAGTCTAATTGAGACTGGAGAGTTTAACCTCACCCGTGGTCGGCAAACTGTGGCTTGCGAGCCACATGCGGTTCTTTGGCCCCTTGAGTGTGGCTCTTCCACAAAATACCACGTGCGGGTGCACATACAATGCAACTGACACTTTGTGGCCCATGCGCAGAAGTCGGTTTTCAGCCTGGGCGAGTCTATTTTGAAGAAGTACTGTTGATATTTGGCTCTGTTGACTAATGAGTTTGCCGACCACTTACCTAAGCTTTCACCTTTAACGACACTTAAAAGTTTCCTTTAGCCATTTCCTTTGGAGTTCAAATTTCTTTTACGCCTCAATTTTTAGTCAGTTTTACCTTCAAAGCTGAATTTTATGTGAAAAAAAAGTTCCCAGAGCTCACTTAAAGTTTTTAGAGCAGAACGAAGTACATGTTTCACACGTTTAAAGAAAATGTTCAAACTTTGGCTACAGCTGAATGACTTCAAAATGGCTTCATTTTAAAACCAAAGTAGAGGCAAAATATCCAAGGGAAATGCATAATTTAGACTATTTGTTTTACGACAGTTCAAAATCCGATGAGCAATACAGGAATTCTGAATTACCGGTGAAGTCTTCTGTGACCTGTGAGAATAATAATAAGAGCTTAGGGGCAGAGGAGAGGTATCTCAACTCCTTCTTCAAAGGGCAGGATTTTCATTCTGCTTCCATGCTCCTGGCCATGTCAATAGCTCCTCTCACTTTTCCTCTGAGTTTGTCTCTAATTTCTGGAAGAGGCTGGGAAAGAGGGGAGAGAAAGCTGGCCTGGAATGGCAGGGAAGGGAGCACTGGGGACCTTGACCATGGTTCTTAATCTCTCCATGTTGTATCCCTAACACATACCAGCAAGCCTGGCACTAACTTCACAGGGAGGTCAGCGGGTGAGGTTCAAATCAGTGATGGGTTTAAGCACGTTTTGAACAGGTATAAAGTGCTTAAGGTATTATAAAGGTCTATTCTCTTCTTTTACCATTTTTTTTTTTAATATACTGAGCAATTCCAAGAATAAGGTTTGAAGGATAAATGGTTATGAGAACCAATATTCAGGAATCCATCTTGGTTAAAGGGGGGCCTCAGGTATGAGAAATTCTTTTGATACTTTCATAAAACTAAAACATAGCCGGTCATGATCATTTCAAAAGGATTGACATAAATTAGAAGCACACATTCAAAAAAAGAAGTGGAGGAGGAAAAAGTCTAAGTCTTTGAGATTCTATAATGGCTATAAAGTGGCTGTTCTGTAAGGCAGACCCTGGGCCAATGTCTAAGGAAGCATCTTTGTATTAGTGCTCAGATATTCATGCAACAAAAATCCAGAAAAATAAAGACTAAAAGACAGAGTTTGGAGACACACTGATAAACTGAAATATGTTATGTGGATGCCTTATTGTGTGCTCTGAAATAATATGTGCTTGAAAGATTACAGTGAAATAGTTGGCTTCGTGCTGATGTGTTATCACAGGGAAAATCAGACAGCAAAGGGAATATGCAAATCAACAGAACTCTACAACGCTAGTTATTCTTACCCACTATTTGGTAATGTATTTCCTTCTTTGGAGAGAAAGAAAAAGAACAACAGAAATGCATTTTCCAAAGTCTAGGAAGGCTGAGAATTCGGACAGACAAAAGCAGATCTACAGAAATTTTGAAGATTAGTACAAAAACTTTTAGAAATATTAAAAGCAAAAGCAATAGTCTAGCATACTTCCCATAGTACCCTTGGCGGATGGTCTGCAATGTGATTTTCCCCAGTTCCCCAGGATAGAAAAGGAGGCTGTCAGTACCCATTCACAGGTTTTTCTCACAAATATATACCAAGGGAGGTATAACAAAGTCTGCTTTGGATTAAGTGATGAACTTCGGATTTCAAAACCAAGAACAGAGTTTTGGGGGGGAATTATTTCAATTTTGTCTTACCACAAGCATACAATTTAAGGAAAACAGAATTCCATAGTTCCAAATTTCCTTAATGATTTAAGAAAGTAGAGAGGCAATGACATTTTCATATATTATAGTACAACTGAAAAAATATATATAATGTAACTACATCCCAATATTAAAAAGTACTTTGACAGTGTTTTCTAATTACCAACAGGGTCAACAGTGATGATTACAACTAACGATGAAGTAATGAAAAAGCAGTATTTTTCTTACTATGCCTAATTTATCTGCCATAATACCATTAGGCTTGACCTGAGGTCTGAAAAATCAACAGCATAAAAATTATTGTTATCTCTGCCCCAGCCGGTGTGGCTCAGTATATGGAGCACCCATACACCAAAAGTTGGCGGGCGATTCCCGGTCAGGGCACGAACCCAGGTTGTGGGTTTTATGCAGTTGGAGGGCATGCGGGAGGCAACTAGTCAATGTTTCTTTCTCACATCGATTTCTCTCTCTGTCACTCTCTCAAATCATTTTTTAAAAAGACTTTTATCTCGTAGAATTACAAGTAAGACTTTAAAAATATTCCCAAGTGAATAGGATGTCCTAATGAAAAACTAATAATTTATTTAATTTGTAGAATAATACATCACCATAGGAATCAAAGAAACTAGAAATATTTTTAGATGTACATAGTGCCTATACATTGAATGGTAAGTTATTGTGGAAAATGTAATTATGATATCTGATAACCAAAACAATGTCATTTTATTCTGATTAATATGTAAAAGTATATACTATTTTATACAAAAACCTGATCTCCACTAGCAGCGTCAAGTGAAAAATGGAATGATTTGTAATGTTCAGAAAAAGAAGTGGATTAACCAGAAGTAGCTGATGAGCTAAGAAATTTATTTTCTAGTTTGTAAATTTTAAAGTGGTAAATTGATCAGCATTAAATCACAACATTAATTTCTCTATAGATACAAAGCATTTATCTCATATATAATGTGTATTCATAAACACACTTTTCCTATAGCCATTATGTAAACAAATGACATAAGAAATAAAATAATGTGTGTGTCTTACATCTTAAAAAAGCATTACCTCATTTATGAGGTCTTTTAGGGCAAAGTTGATTTTTTCTTTCTTCATTTTGGTATCTCTTTAGATTCCCTGGGACCCAGCACATAGCAGACAAGCCCTCAAAATATTTTTTATCTTGATTCAACATTTAAAGACATCAGACATGTTGTCATATGTCTGCTTCTGAAATATGCAGTATGTTCAAAATATTACAACCAAGAATTATGGAACAATAAACCAACACCAATATAGATAAAGATAGAAATGCATACAAAGTAGTCATTTCCCCCACCTCCCCATCTGCGGGAAACATGTTCCAAGATGGATGCCTGAAACTCTGGATAGTACCAAACCCTTATACACTATGTTTTTTCCTGTACACACATACTTATGATAAAGTTTAA
Source organism: Myotis daubentonii (assembly GCF_963259705.1). NCBI lineage: Eukaryota > Metazoa > Chordata > Mammalia > Chiroptera > Vespertilionidae > Myotis > Myotis daubentonii. The sequence continues at coordinate 44,214,942 of NC_081850.1, forward strand.
TTTATAAATTAGGTATAGTAAGAAATTAACAATAACTAAAAATAAAGTAGAAAAATCATAACAATCCTATATAATAAAAGCCTACTATGCAAATTATCCCCTTGACCAGGAATTCGACCAGTAGTTCGACCAGGGGCTGGGGCCAGCAGCAGCAGTGGCGGCAGGTAGCTGGGGGAAGGGAGGCGCCCCCAGCTGGCAGCTGCTAGGGACCCTACCCATGCACGAATTTCATGCACTGGGCCTCTAGTACCATAATAAAAGTCATGTGAATGTGAACTCCCTTGTTAAGTAGAAAACTTTTACCTTTTCACTTAAAAAAAAAAGACTATTGCTTCTCTCTGGCATATATGAACTATCAGCATCACTCGTCTTGTGCTCTGGGGCCATTATTAAATAAAACAGGGGTTATTTCAATACAAACACTGCAATACTTTGACAGTCAGTCTTACAACTGAGGTGCCTACTAAGTGACTAAGGGGTGGGGAGCATCTATAGCATGGATATGCTAGACAAAGGGGTGAGTCATGTCCCGGGCGAGGACAGTGCAAGATTTCATCAAGTCACTCAGAATGGTGCACAATTAATAACTTATAAATTGTTTACTGAGTTATTTCTGGAATTTCCTATTTGATATCTTTTGGATGGCAACTAACTGCAAGTAACTGAAATCACAGAAAGCGAAACCTCAGATAAGGGAAGGGGTACTATTGTATAGAGATATCATAGCTAAAATTCTGATGGCAATTGATTAACTTAAATGTTGATAACATTTTCAGGCATTCTTCATTATAGCTACAGAAGGTAAATGGCTGATAAACTTCATTCTTAAAAATAAGTTTTGATCGATTCAAAGGCCCATATACTTACACCCAGGAAAGATTCTGAAATCTATGAATAGGTAACTCTCAGCTCTATGTGAAATAATTGTTCATGAACTGTTTATCAATACATACAAAAGAAATGCTATGGAGGATTAGATGTGTCTATTAATGAAGATATTAGCACTTACAGAAAAATAAAATACTTAAAAGGACCAAGAAGCCAGGATTCTTGCATACCTAACAGATGTACAACATTGAAAGTATATTTTAATATGCCAGATCTTATTTTAATCAGCTACTGGAGATATGTCACTTTCTTCTCTTTACTTGCTACTCTATTAGAAGTATATTTAATACTTATTATTCATGTGTCAGTCTGCACTCTTTGCCTCTAGCAGGGTATATATCAACGGCATCTTCTCCATTCCTCCAACACACACACTGAATTCCAGCTCAAAGTCAGTTTCCTATGCCCTTTAATTATATTCTATACTCAACTCTGACTCATCATCAAACCTTTGATATCCTCAAAATCCATATTTACGCCTGTTAAATTTTCATGTAATGGGGAGGAACTTACATTACTGAATCATATATCTCCAGACAGGCATACCAAGGACCCTTTTTCAATCACTCCCTGCTTAGTAGAGACAAAATTATGCTGTAAGAGCAGAAAGGCCACATCACCAAGACACCTCCTGGCTCCACAACGGACTGATTTAGAGCCCAGCTGCGAAGTCACTCACACTTGCCAAGAGGGGTTTTGAGCTTTGAGTACTCTTTGGGACCCACCCACCACACAAACAATGATTTAGACAAAACGAAAACAAAACAAAACAGGCTGACTCACTCCCACACTCCCGACTCCAGCCTGCAGGGAGAAGGCTACAATACGATCTGATGACTAGCCTAAGATTTCTGTGTTATTTTCATTTTCAGAGCCTCTGCATAGTGTGGAAAGTATCAAATTGCATCTAATTAGAGATGAACACACAGACCTGCTCATACATCGGACAAAAGAGCTTACCCTTCCTGAGTGTACCATGTGTACCATACGGTTATTTTTAAAATCCCCAAGTCAATAGTCAAGAAAGCAATGAAGTCAGTTTACTCCATATCCCACACCCAACATCCTATCATTTATTTGTATCAAATAATAAAATGACCACCCACTGCCTGTGCACGGGCACTCACCTCATTGTCGGATTCCACGAGAACTTGATCATATTCACTAAGCGCTACTAGAAACATGATAGAGGTGACATTTTCAAAGCAGTGTATCCATTTTCTTCTCTCTGACCTTTGGCCCCCTACATCGACCATTCTGCAAGGTTAACAATATTCATATTAATAGCATATAAAGAAAAAAATCAATATAAGTATAGCTTTACTTACAAAACTTAGGAAAAATACTCTCTAAAGAGAATAGTCATCCAAGTCAATTCAATTGATACTTATTGAACATCTACTAATTTTCTGTTACCGAGCAACCAAAATCAAGGCATTCTGGGTAATAAATCATTGCGGTTAGCAGAATGTTACCAGATGTGTACGAAAATTCTAACTCTGTAAAAAATAATCCTGTGCCAAGCCAAGCAAAATGGTTTTATTTAATCAAGCACTAAGGAGTAAATAAAATGAGTTTTATTTGTATTAAGCCCTAATGGCAAATACTGACTTCAGTTTATCTTCCTATAAAATGAGAATGAAGATCCTCATATATTTCTCAAAGATGCTAGAAATGATTGCAAATACACTGAGAAGATGGAAGATGCCCTACAATTCCATACAGGTTGTGTGTGATGCTTCAGCTGAATCCAAACACAACTCCCCTGATCCTTTATCAGTAGGGTAAGCATTTGGGGCTTTTTTTCCTTCCAATATTAGCAATAATTTGAGACAGGTCCAGTCATATTGGGTAACAGTGCGATTAGCCATAAGCATAAAAGAGCTTGCTAACCTGCCATAAAATATGCTACAAGAGGCCATCATTTGAACTATTTCAAGGATTTGTTTTTAACACTTCAATTTTGTGCCGAGTTACTGCTCAGAAACCAACATTATCGACTAATTTGAGTGATTATGTATATATATATGAAAATACCGAGCAGCACTTGGCACTGAATCCAAGTTTCTTCAAACTACTGTTCCATATTTCAACAAAAATGTGCACAATGTTCGCAGGATAAAATACTTTCAGAGAGTGAGGGTTTTAGGGAAAAAGTTTGAGAGTATGGCTCTGTAAGCTTTTGTTGAAGATTGCAGTTGTTCCTGGTGTTCTCCTGTCTCTTAGCATTAAACCTAAACTAAGAAATTAAGGCTCTTCCAGTGACTGCTTCTAAAAGTTCTTTAAGGCACAGAAGACGTATCATGGGGGCAAAACCATGGACTCAGGAGACTTATGAATGATGGACATCAAAACCAGGATTCTTAGGTCTTTAGAAAAATTAAAATGCTAGCTTTTCCCTGGTGTTGAGTAAATAGTATGCTACTCATTTACATGAAATCATGTCACATTAATCTTTACAACGTGCTTTTGATGTTGGCAGGAAATTATTTCTCAAAGTTACTACTATTACTGTAGTAGTAACTGTTTTGAAAATTTTCAAGCCACGTATCTTAGGGATACAAAGCATCCCAGAGTTTTATTGCTACTGAAGAATTCTGCATTGGTACCAGGGGGCTTGGAGGAAACAATGACCTGAAAGAGCTTCTGCCAACATATAAGTTCTATTACTTATAGGGTCATAAGATTATTCATATCTTGTAAGAATCTAAAAATATATCCATTGTCCTTGCAGATTAAATGATTCCCCCCAAAATTATAATCAGGACTGATGTTAGAGGGACTGATTTTGTTCAACCATCAGCAAACTAAGATTTCATTGATTTTCTGATAATTTAACCTGAAATGAGAAACCTGCCCACATATCTTTCCTTTGCTTCCTCTTTCAGGGACACATGGTTTCATTTTGTGGATCTAATGATAATAATTGGTATAAAGATGATACTGTTTTAAAACATACATATGATTTCAATATTTATAGAGTTCACCAAGTGTACTCAAAGCATAACAGTTCAGAAGTGGGTTGTATGGACTCAGTTACTACCTGAAAATGACACTTTGTAAGTCAAAGGGGTATTCGATGATCCCTGTGGTGGGGACTCGAACTCTAAGCACATCTTGTTGCGTAGGCAGGTAGGCAGGGTCGGCAACACGGTCCAAGTCATTAAGATAGCTAGAGGAGGGAAGACACAAGGAGAACGTCAGTGACAGCATCACACCACACCTGCCTATGGAAAGAGAAGGACAAAAATGAATCATAAGAGAGAAGGGAACTTGAAAGATTAAACTCAATCTTCCATTGGTCAGAGCAAGATTACCTCTCGAGGGATTAACTGGTTCACTGTATTGCTCATTGCTTCTCTTACAATCAATTAGAACTCATACAAGAGTAAAGGGGGAGAAGAAAAGAAATCAAATGAGTCTCCTGTCCTCTACCTGTTTAGCAGGTCTGGTGGGTAAAACAGAAGTTTAAAGCAAATAGCTTTAAAATTATTTATATAAATGATGTTTGTATAAATAAACAGATAAGAGTTACATATAAGGTCAGAATGCATTTTTATTTTTTTGCCTTTTGCAGAACATGACAGCTTCTTCCTGGAATGTATTTCCTTAATGCCTAAGAGAGGACACAAAATACCCTATCCAAACTTCTGTCCAAAGTCTAAATCATTCATGATTAAAGTGAAGCCACGAGGTTTCTAGTTATTGAGGTAACGCTAAGGTCAGATATTCCCAGTGTTTAGGGTCACCAAACCTAAACTTTAAATTTATCAGCTTATATTTTTCTATTCCTTTTGGAGAAAACCCCCCCACATATTTCTGAAATAATTTTAAACTCATAAGACATTGCAAAATATTACAGAGAAATCCCTTACACCCTCCCCCCACTCCCCCCAAAGGTAAAAACTTAGTAACCATAATACATGATCAAAACTAGAAACTGACATTGATACAGTACTATTAGCTATATTACAGACCTTATTTAGATCAGTTTTTACACACACACATGCACACACATACATATATTTGTATGAAATTTTATCACATATAGAGATTCGTGCAATCACCACCACAATTAGGATACAAAATTGTTCTGTTACCACAAAGAAACTGCCCTGTTCTCCCCATCCCAATCCTAACGCCTGGAAACATCTATGTTCTCTATCAGTATAATTTTGGCATTTAAAAAATATATTCCATTCACTTTTCATTCTCTCAAAGTGCAAAAATTAATTTCCAACCTTGAGAATGGCATAATTTGATATCATCGATGACAAACAGGTGAATGTGACTGTTCTGTGTGGCATCTTCATTACTTCAAAGAGTCACAATATAGAAATGGTTTCAGAAGACAATTACAAAGTGTAGACACAAAGTAATTAACTGTGAATAAGACTTAAAGGAAAGATGGAGCCCTTGATAGAACTGAAAGGGGTGAGAGCAGCAATATCTTCATGCCCACAAGTAAGAGAAAGTGAGCTCTGAGATGTATGACGGACTGTCTGGTGCAGAGCATGTTATCGCCCAGTGAGCACAAACACTCCACTGATTTGACCTGAGGTAAGGGCTTTGTCCCACCCATCGTTATTCCTGCCTTAGTACCTAAAGAGTGCCTGGCAAATAGCACTTAATGAATATATCTTGTTTGGATGGATGGATGGGTTTCCTTTCAGCACTATTTAAATACCATTCATACTTACGGTGTTTCCATATCAATGATATTATTAAATATAAAATCGGGTGTTGAAAAAAAGTTATATTAAGTCTCTAAGATTCATGGAGTTATAAAATAGTGGAGTTAAGTCTGACTTTAACAAAGAAATAAATATAAAATCATCACCTTTTTAGAGGTCCATCAATTATTAAGACAAAAAATGTGTCAGCCTAGGAATTCCTCCACCAAAGCAACTAAGTAGTATTCTGGTGGCCTTATCCCAAAACATCAATGATTCTCTAGCTGGCAATTAGCTCTCTACTGACTGATCAGAACCAGCCTGGTATCTTTAATTATTAAAAAACTGGCTGGAGGACAAAAAGGGGCGAGGCTGGGAGAACATGGGCATGAGAGGCAGGAAGGGAATATAAACATGTACTGGGCCCAAGGTTTGAGTCAGTCTCTCGGCACAGTCTTGGAATCATCTAATGGGGTTAACAAACCCGTGTTCTAAGAGTTGGTCTGTATCTCATTCTATAGATAAACCAGCTCACCACACATTAATGCAAAACCAATTGGCTACTCTATGTAGATATATTTTCCTGATTTATCAGCTCCTTGACTTGAAAAACGTGAAATGAATATACATTTTGAAACCTACAAGGTCAACATTTATTTAACGGCTATATACAAAATTTTAATTTAGAGAAATCAGAGAGCTTCTCATTTACACTGGGCAAGCTTGCTCAGATATATGCTGCCCAATAAACCATTTCTACTCACTTAACCCAATACACAGAGGTCAGAACAGAGGGTGGCTAATTCTTGCACACAAGGTGCTGTCGTGTTCCTATGGTGAAGAAGAATCATGGCTCTCTGTTCTCAAAGATGAACTGCTCCATGTTTAAACACATTATTTGCACAGGAGAATTTAAAGGACCAGCACATGCAGTGGGAAAATACCTGTCACTCTGCACAGTAGGAACCCGCTGGTCTCTCTCCAATTTAGAGGAGTGAACTGAGCTGCCTGAAAAACATGTTCAGGTAAGATAAAATCGGGGCATACACTTGCGATTGAAAAACCACTTACAAGGATGTGGAGGTTGCCCTAAAAATGATGTCAGTGGTGTCTCTTTGTGAACTGGGCATTACAGAGACATCAGCTGAATATCTAAAACATCTTGTTCTTGCAAGAATTTTTTTTCCTCTTCACCTTCCTTACGCTCCCTTTCAATGCCAGTATAGTTCACAGAGAGTAACAACAGGATGACCACAATGAACTGCTGAGTGCTTGCTGCCTGCCAGGCTCTGTTCCATCTGTTCCTTGCCCAGATAGGAACACATTTTATGGCACAGAAATGGCCATTAAGGATGTTCTATGCATTTCCGATTGACTTGAAAATAAACCGCAGTTCTTGCTTGATATTCTTTTTGCTTTGCCTCAGTTGGATGGTGGACAGAAAGGCTCACTTCACTTGGAGTAAAAAAGTTAATCTAGTTTAACTACAAAAATGGAAAGGAACTATATCAAGGCCTGCTAGTTGCAACACACATTATCTAGAACCAAAACCAAACCCAACCCAAACATCCCAAAACAAGGCAAGAAAAACAAAACAAAATGAAACAAAACAAAACAAAACAACAGACCCTACAACCAAAAGAAACAAACTATTTTCTCTCGGGGAAGGTCTGGACAGCTCAGAGGCTGCCCCAGGATGAAGACGTTGCAGATAATTTGTGAAGCAGGTTAAACCTGCAGGCAATGAAGACCAGCATTTTCACTGCCAAGAAGAGCTTCTGCCTGTGTAAGTCCCAGCCCCTGTGCCCCTCCCTCTGGCTTACAGAACATAGAGAGAGGGACCCAGCACTCTCTGCATTTTACGTTTGCTTAGGGGAAAAGGCCACTCTATTCCCTTACAGATGGAGTTCTGGCATGATGAAACCAGAGTATCCTCATTTGTTGATTCTGGTCACATTGTGAGAAAGGGCAACGGAATAATCTCTTAACCGAATTGTACTTTCCATGGAAGCATCTCCTATTCTGAGGGAAAATTGTTGGTGAATATTGGGCAGATGGGTTCCCACTGGATTATTCCATTCATTTAACCTTTCACAAAGAAACACCAAGGTCTGAACAAATTTATAGTGTAGAGTAAATTCAGAAAGTTAATTATAGCTATAATTTGTTTTGTAGAAATGATTTTGAGTGGTTGCTGAGGTCATTCTCAGGGTGTTGCTATGGTGACAGGCACAAGGTACATTTCCAAGGCAATGTATGTTTAACAAGGGGCTGGCCGCAGCGCCTGCCTGCTATCAGGGAGAGAAAGCTCCCGTGGCACATATGAGGCCTCTTTAACTGTCGATGAGACAGGACATGTTTAGGGCTGTGCTAAAAAATGGGGGGGTGTCATTTATTAAACTGACTCTAATCTACTCATGGGGATTTCATGACTTGCCATTGCTTTGAGACACCAATACTAGATAACTTCATAATTGATTAAGGAAAAAAACCAAACTTGCCCTAGCTGGCTTGGCTCAGCAGATAGAGCGTCAGCCTCGATTCCGGTCAAGGGCATGTGCCTGGGTTGAGGGCTCGATCCCCAGTAGGGGGTGTGCAGGAGGCAGCTGATCAATGATTCTCTCTTATCACTGATGTTTCTCTCTCTCCCTTCCTCTCTGAAATCAATAAAAATATATTTAAAAAACAACAACTCAACATTTTTCTACATGTTTGCCCAGTTAGGACTCACACACCCACACACCGTGGGAGTCAGAGACCATGACCCACTGTCCACGGCTGGTCACCAACACTTAGCCGGGCCTAGAACACAGCAAGTGTTCAACCCGTGACCAAATTAAAACTATTTTATGGAAAATGCTGTAGTCTTTTATAAAGGTGGTTATCCCTTTCAGAAGAAAACAAAGGGGGGTGTCAGCTACCCATCTTTGCGTAATAACCTCTCTGGGCTCTTGTTGGCCTCTATTACGTAAGAACTGAATTCTGAATTAAACGGCCTCTGATGAATATAAAGTCAACACAAAAAGGAAAAGCAGCCTTTGCTTAACTTCATTTACTAGATATGCTTTCTGCTCTTCTTTAGGTCCTGGGCACAAAATGATATCATTTGTATGTCTGTTTTATGCCTCTTAGCATCAAACTTTCAGGCCTTGGAATTCACTCTAATTCAGGCCAAATGGAGGGAGGGGTAGCACTTTATTAACAGATAATTCTGACATAATCTCTTTCATGAAAGAAATAGATTTCTGATGGTTTCCAGTGAAAAGCAAAGCAACAAAGAGACTCATGTAGTAAAATTTCAACAGTTCCTTTCCTACCACGAGAAAAATACAGGGTCATCTGGAATTCAACATCATATTTTGACCATGACATTCTGGTAGGTGCTAATGGTATAAAGATTCCCAGCATATGATCCCAGCCTGTAAAAAGTTTACCAGCTTGTGAGAAGAAAAAGGGTTTAGTGAAGAGGAGAAACGGTGGGGGTTATGGGGATGAAATGAACACTTGTATATTTTGGACAGTCATTTTCTGAGAACCTGTTGAACTATCTCTAATCTTTGGTGATTATCCACAAAACATTGTTCTGTAGCATGACAGATTTGCATGAAAGACTTAAATCAAGCACATTCATTTATAATGACACCTCGTAACTGCTAATTTCTCTATATACAGTGGGGCCTTGACTTACGAGTGTCCTGACTAACGAGTTTTTTGAGATACCAGCTGTCTCTCGGCCAATTTTTTTGCATTGAGTTGATAGAGTAATTTGAGTTAACGAGCTTGGAACGAATTAAACTCGTAAGTCAAGGCCCCACTGTATTTAACTTCAAAATCATCTCTGGCTAATAAAAAAAAAATAAAAAATTCAGAAATGGGGTATAATTCATTCCTTCAAGTGATTAAAAATACATGAGAGGAGCTTAAACATCACTAAAACAATATGCTCAGATCAAATTAAACATGGCATTTTCTCTCTGGAATGTTTTTTAAAAGATATGCCAATTGTTCTTTAGTTTTGATAATAGTTTCTCAATAACATGTTTGAATTAACCTTCAAATTAACTTATATTCTTCAAATTAACTTATACTCCAATTTCAAATGTAATGAGAACTTATTTTAAAAAACCCACCATGTATGACTAGAAGAGTAATTTAAATCTAAACCAAAAATAACATAGAAATTAGAAATTCAAGTGTTTTGTGTGTTTTTTAATGAAGGCAACATGAATAAAATATAGAGATAATTTGGCAAGTAATCTATATCACATTACAGCTAGGGTTGAAAAAATAATAATAAAAGTTACAGACATGCAATTTTCAGCAATTATACCAAAAGGGGGAAAGTACCTATGGGTGGTAAGTGGAAAAAGAAATCTCTGACATTTAGTATCAATCCAACCATAGTAAGATAATGAAAACAGCATCTCGGGGCATTCATGTAGCATGCTATGTTGCATTCTTCAACTCCTATAAAAATATTTTTAACAGATCTGCAGTTTAAGTCAGACATTAAGATGAAGTTCTGGCACTGAAAATGACTCTGGTAGAACTGCACATTTTTAATTATTGAAAAGAAGGTTAGAAAAACTAGGTCAACTTCATTAAAAAAATTAAGAAGACCTCATTGTAACAGGAACAGTCCAGGGGGATTTGAAAGCTAGATCATGCTATGAGATCTTATTTGACACTTTCAAAAGCAGAGGAAGCTAAGGAGAAACCAGAAACACAGGTTATTGAACAGTTGCTATGTGACCACAGGATTCAAAGGGAAACAAAATCAAAAGAAATTTTCAAAGTGAACTTAAAAAAGATAGAGGACTTAAAGTAACAGTTCTGCAAAACTGCCATCCTGAGGGAAGAGTCAAGTACAGGTTTTGGTACTAAGTCTCTCCCTCATCTGGCAGATCCCAGGGCTGAAATGAGCCTGCCTGGTAACCTGGGCAGGCTGGTTAGCTGCACAGGATTACACATTACGCAAACACTTCCATCTCCACAGAGCTCATTCCGTGGAGGGCAAATCAACTTTCCTTTTTAACACCTGGCACATATGACAAGCATTCAAAGAGGTGCAGCATTTAATACAGGTATTTTGTTCAAAAGAAGTTATTTGTTTTCAATACAAAATTCCAGGTTTAAAACAAAGATTACTCAATGGTAACAGGTAGGTGATAATCCCACAGTTCATGAAAACTACACAAGGAACAATATTCTGTGGGATAAAAGAAGTCTAAGAGATCATGCATTTCAATTTTCCTTTGCCAAAAAACTAAGCTAATCCAGAGATTTTTAAAATATATATATTTTTATTGATTTCAGAGAGGAAGGGAGAGGAGAGGGAGAGATAGAAACATCGACCAGAACGTGACCTCCTGGTCCATACATAGGTTGACACTCAATCAATGAGCCACAGTGGCCAGGCCAGAAAAATCCAGAGTTTAAGAACTAAATTAAGTATCCCATAAGACAGTGGTTCTCAACCTTGGCTGCACATTAGAATCCCCTGGCAATCTTTTTAAAATCCTGATTTCTGGGCCTCATCCTCAGGAATGTCTATTTCTTTGTTACTAATGTTGTGGCCCCACCCCATAACAAAGAAACAGAATTTCCGGAGGATGAGGCCCAGAAATCAGGATTTTTAAAAGATTCCCAGGTGATTCTAATGTGCAGCCAAGGTTGAGAACCACTACCATAAAAAGATCCTATCACTACATTTGGTAAATAGTTTCAGTATCTTATGACTCTTATATATGGACTAGAGCCCCGATGCATGAAATTCATGCAAGAGTAGGCCTTCCTTCCCCTGGCTGCCAGCACCGGCTTCCCTCTGGCACCCGGGGCCCAGGCTTCCCTCTGGCTGCTGGCAGGCACCCAGGACCCAGGCTTCCCTTGTAGCCCCGGCTTTGTCTGAAAGGTCATCTGGTCTAATTAGCATATTACTAACAGCTTTATTATTATAGATAATTGATCCAAATGTCTAAAAGAGACTAGTGTCAAATGGGGAATGAGCTGAACAACTAAGTGTCAGGTGGATGCCAGGGCCAGGCCTGGGTCACAGAGACAGATTCTTAGGTCTATTGCTCAAACAAATAAATTGGCCTTGTAACTGAAAAATAAAACAAAACACAACATTGAGAGAGAGAGCAAGATAAACAGATGGTTGGATGGATGGTGGAAGGATGAGAAGATAAATAGATGAGGGGAAAAGAAGAGCCTTTTTCAATGTGCCTATTTGGCTCTGTTAATTTATTCATCTTTTATATGATAACTTTCAAAGCTTTTGAATAATTTTGACACCATTTTTATATTTCTAAAACATCAAAAACAACACCAGAGACTGCTTTTTATTCTGGTCTGCCTGTCTTGAAATGCAATGGCAGTATTTAATTCAGTAAATTTACACATTTATTGAAAATCTGTTATAAGTTAAATTCTAATGCACTTGTATGTGTTGGGGGTTGGCACAGAGAGTTGGTACAAAATACTTAAATATATATATGTATATATGTGTGTGTGTATGTATATATGTATATGTGTGTGTGTGTGTATTTTTTTTTCTTTGCCTTTGGGGCATCAGGCTACCTGGGAAGCAAAGATAGCACAGATGAATCAATTAAGAAATAAATTAAGTGCCAAACTATGAGCTGCTAACTGTGAGTGCAATAAGAAGGGAGAGATGATTATGAACTGTAGTCACTAGGGAACAGCGTAGAGAAGAAGTGGGGGATGAGTTACACCATGCAGACAAGAAGTGAAAAGAAAGATGAGAAAAAATTTTAGCAAAGACAAAATTTACTTATTCTTTTATTACTTACTCATTTGACAACTTTCACGGAAAGCCTATACTGAAAGCTAGGCACTGTGCTTACAACTGAGTGGGAACCACACACACACACACACACACACACACACACACACACAAGACGTGAGTCCCGTCCTCAAGGAGCTTATATTCAATGGAGATAAAAATGCTATAAATAACCATGATATAATGCAAATACCATGTGGGTCATAACAGAGGTTCCAGTGATTGTAGCCAAGAGTCAGCCGTGAACAAAAGGTTGCTGATGAAAGCAGCTCTCTCATGGTCATGTGACCTTAACTTGGATACTGATTCAGTAAGCAGTTTCATTTTGACAAGGACTATGAGATCTGAGGAGCTGGTCATACTAACTAACCTTATTGAACTAATTACAGATAAATTCAATTCAAAACTTTAAATCTAGAAGCCATAGTGATAATGAAGAAGAACATCTGGGTAGGCCAATCAGAGTTCAAAGGCTATTTGGTAGGCAGGGAGTAAGAATAAAGGAACTTGAATGAACTTAGAATGATAAGAAGTTCCTGGGTTCACCTGTGATCACGGGTGGGCTGTCTTCTAGTCAATTCTCGTTCTATTAGGCACCTGAACAAAAGTCAGTCAGTCCTCACTTTTGGTTCAGTTGATTAAATCCTGTCACATTCTCCTTAACTGCAACAAGCACTACACAGAGTCAAAAACCAAGACACATGAGATGAAATCCTTGCTCTCAGAGCCAAATCGACTCAATGAACATTTCTGGTCATTTATATCATTGTTAGTACCAGACATTCTTTGCACAGCATTTAGAGGTACTGACACTCTAAAGCAGTGGTTCTCAACCTTGGCTGCACATTAGAATCACCTGGGAATCTTTTAAAAATCCTGATTTCTGGGCCTCATCCTCCGGAAATTCTGTTTCTTTGTTATGGGGTGGGGCCACAACATTAGTAACAAAGAAACAGAATATCCAGGGGAAGAGGCCCAGAAATCAGGATTTTAAAAAGATTCCCAGGTGATTCTAATGTGCAGCCAAGGTTGAAAACCACTGCTCTAGAGCTTTCTGATATTCACTTCCTATCAAAAGTTTTGTTGTGCAAAGCAATTTTTATGGAGTATTGCCAAAGAAATGCAGGCAACCCATTCTCTCAGTATTCTTAAATTTATCTCTGAGTTAACTCAAAACATGAGTCTTGAGCCAGGTTCTATCTAAATGATTGAAGAAGAAGCATAGTACTAGTTGCCCTTTAACATTCAATCTTCTTCTTTAGGAGAGAGCTCACAATTTTTTAAATCAGATAGTAAATATTTTAGGCTTTGTGGGCCATTAAGCAACTATTCAACTCTTCTGTTGGGTGCAAACCCAGCTATAGACCATACACAATACAGAAATAAACGAGCTTGGCTGTGTTCCAATAAAACTTTACTTATAAGAACCCACAGCAGGTTGAATTTGAGTTTCGGGTTTGCCAATCCCTATTCCATAGTAACAGAACCCTGTTTTCTGTTGGATACAAAATCATCCTGAGTAGACAATGGAAAGGAATGTATGGAAGAAGTCAAACTACTGAAGGTGCAACTGCAAAAATGTGAGCAAGCAGCAAACTGACAAAGTGAAGTGTGTCTCCCATACCCACTGTGCCCTTTAGGCAGAGAGAATGGATGGGCACACAGGTGCCAATGCAAGCCCTTTCCCAACTAGGCTCTATTATGAAGGTTAGAAAGTGGCTAAGCATATCTCAGCTGTATCTTACCATCTCTAACAGCTCCAAGCATTCTGAAAAAGGAATAATTAAGACCTTAGAATCATCTGAGTTCACTGTGGAAGACAAATACAGGGGTTTCTGGCTCATTAGATAACAAAACAAAAACAAAAATAAATATGTCACTTAAGTGAAAAAAATGAGAATGCCATGCTATTATTGTCATCCTTTAGAAAAGAGCAAACATATTCAAGATCATTGCCCACTTCTGAGTTAAGATAACAGTTTTAGTTATTTAACCACGCAGAGAATGATTTCTCTGTCCATTGCATTTCCAGGTAAATTTGGTGGACCAGGGTTTCACCTGCCTGCACAAGATAATGGTTTCTCAGGCAGCCCACTGCCATGGATTCAAAGGCCTTCTGAATTTAGAAATGAATTTTCAGATGTCAGATTTCAGGCTTTTGGCAAAAGACTACTCTGTTGGTGTACACCTTACAAAATCAAATCATTTCTATTTTCTAATCTCGCTTTACTTAAGTCCTCTCCATGGAGTTTAATAGATCAGACACCTATTTCTGAGGCAAGTCAATGGCCCAGAGATGACAGGGAATTCAACCACTGGACCCTGACTCAATGTTTTCACCATATAGTTGTGTACCTCCAAAAGCCTGAAATAGGCTTACACTTCTTTTTTATCATCAGATTGAGAGCAAAGTCAGGATGGCTACAAGAGACAGCCATCATACTAGTACCCTGGAGTTGAAGTATATGGCTCATCTTTCAGGAACATTTTAGCAAGATACCTCTTCAAGAAGGATTTGGCCCTAAATCTGGTGGATGTGCTAACCTATCTCTGAAATTACTTTTTCATTTAAATTTAATATTCAAATTATTTGTGAATTTAAAAATTGTTAAAAATCTAAGCATGGAGTTGGAAGTAAACTCCAATGCTGACTTAGGTCCCAAAGCCAATTTATTTATGTATGTTGGATTTATGGGCTCCAGAGCATGTGGAAATTTCAAGAAGGTGACTGATCTGACCCATAGATACAAAGAACAGACTGATGGATGCCAGAGGGAAGGGGGATGAAGGACTGGGTGAAAAAAGTGAAAAGACTAAGAAGTAAAGATTGGTAGTTTCAAAATACTCATGGGGATGTAAAGTGCAGCATAGGGAATATAGTCAATAATATCCTAATATCTATGCATGGTGCCAGTTGGGTACTTGAAATTTCAGGGGGAGCACTTTGTAAAGTATATGATTGTCCAACCACTATGCTGTACACTTAAAACAAATAAAATAATATTGAATGTAAACTGTAATTGAAAAAAATTTTTAAAAGAAAATGTCTGATCTATTCAACTCCTTGGTGGGACTTCAGTAAAGTAAGATTAGGAATGATCTGATTTCATAAGCTGTACACAGACTGAGTAGTCTTTTGCCAAAAGCCTGCAGAATAAGGACTTTTCTCACTATATGCCAATGTGATTGAAGTTTGTGTTCTTTGGCTAATGTCAGGGAGCTTTTGGTACTGTAGGCAGTGAACTCATTTGACCCGATGTCTCAGTATATTAAAGCAGGTGGTAAACCCTAGAAAAAAAAAGTAAACCTACAGCCATCTGTTTATTGTGCTCTTTATCTAAAGCTATTCAGAGCCCTCAGGCTTTTTTAAAAATCAATAATAAAAAAAAGAATTTGTGAAAACTCTTCAGCATTTTAGAATGCTTTTATTCTTGCTTCAAAGAGAATTGGAAGAATGCACCAAATGAAAGCCAACTTATCCCAAACTGATTATCCATCATCTGGAATTTCTCATCTCCTTGTTTCTACCAGTGCTGCCTGTCCTTTGAGCCATCTGATTGCCTGTTATGATCAGCAAGTTGGCTAATCAAAGTAGAAAAAGGGAAGCTCATATCATTTCATCGTGTCCTCCTTACTGGCTTTATTTTGACTTCAGCAAAAAGTTATGGTATGCAGTGCAGAGGGGAGTGATTAAGAGTGTATGCTAAAATAAAGAAATAATATTTTGAAACTATCTGTGACTCAGAACATCATCCATGTTGTATGAATAATTGATGCCCTGTTAAAAACATGTTTAAGTTTTCTGGATGATAATTAAAACCCTGTTAGGTCTGTTTTTCAAAAAATTCTATATAATTTTCCTTGACTTTATACTTATGAGATTAACTATGGGCAACACTGATAAAGATTAATAAATAATGTGTACCTTTCATGGTAAATGACTTACCTAATCATATCTATCTATCTATCTATCTATCTATCTATCTATCTATCTATCTATCTATCTCTATCTATCTCCCATCCATCTATCCATCCTCTGTGAGGCTATATTTCACAGTACTTAAAAACTTGGTGTTTAGAGGCAGAAAATCTAAATTCGATTCCTACTCCTATCACTTACTAATTGTGTGACCTTGAACAAGTTACTCAACCTCTCTGAGACCAGTTTTCTTCCTCTGTTTGATGGGGATGATAAGAAATATCTACCACTTTGGGTGGCTTTGAGAATTAAATGAAATAATGCATTTAAATGACCAAGCACAGAATCTAACATATAATGAGTATTCAGCAAGTAGTAGCTACCGTTGCTTTTGATAATAGAGCTTTCAGATTCCAGACCTTCAAAAACATCAAGACAAAAAGACTTGAATTGAATGCCTTCAGCTCTTAAACCTCTTAGTTCATTTACTAGTATAATGGCTATGGAAAGACAGTGCCTACCTACATCATGGTCATCGAAATAGTGGAAAAGTACCTATCTATTATTTTATAGAACAGTCATTTGTGAAGGCCAAACATGAGAAGTTACTGATAGGCACTGAGGGAAGGAAACAGACCTTAGTAAACATGATAACACACAAAAGAGATATGTACAAAATGTTAAGATAGATGGCATAGTGCAGGAGTGGGGAACGTCCGCTATATAAGGCCCATGAAACCATTTAGTCTGGCCCTGTCAAGGCATTCGGGGTGAATTAATTAAATATTTGACCAAATATAACAAGCTAATTTTTAAGTTTGGTCATTTTATAGGTCCTCGAATGATGTTATAAATACAGTGGGGTCTTGACTTACGAGTGTCCCGACTAAAGAGTTTTTTGAGATACCAGCTGTCTCTCGGCCGATTTTTTGCATTGAGTTGATAGAGTAATTTGAGTTAACGAGCTCCTTAAGGAGCTCCTTAAAAAGCTCGGTCTCGGAACAAATTAAACTCGTAAGTCAAGGCCCCACTGTATCCAAATAGCCCTTGGCAGAAAAAAGGTTTCTCACCCCATCTATGTAGTCCATGTAACAAATGAGTGTAACAGAAATGATTGAAACATATACCTTTCAGTAGAAAATGAATTTCAGGATAATCAAAGAGCACCATTTGAGGAGAAGACCTTTTACTTCACAGAAGAATGCCAATGTAGACCAATGACAAAGTAGACAATCATTCTTTCACAAATGCTAATAGAACTACTAAATTAAGAATTATTCATTGGAATGAAAGCTATTAAGTAAAGAGTTGATGGAGAATTGAAGACTTTTGGTGGCAGGAGGAAGAATATGACTTTATAATAGAAGGTGTCTGTGTCCTATACTGTGATGAACACTGCCTTCACCAATGATGGGCAAACCAGTGCACGACATCAGTTCTGCATTCTACTGAGAGGGCCTATCTCAGAAGGAGGTAAAACAGTTTGCTAAAAGGAAGCCCTAACCCTGGTAAGTACATACTTAATTAGACATTGGTGCTCTAATGCCCCAAATAGCAAGACTTTCTATAGGGTGAACAGATATGTGACAGGTAAAGGACAGAACAGAGGAAGAGGAGAAGAATAAAAGTAAAAAGGGTGAGAAATGATGAGAGATGGAAGATTTCTTCATAAAAATATACCTCCATAATGGAGGATTTATTATTAGTAAGGGCTAGGAGAGACACCACAAAGTAAGAGTTATAGGAGAATCAATAATGCGGGCGGAGGGGTAAATACACAAAGAGGAGAAAACACAATGAACAGGAACAGAGAACAAGGGACAAAACACAACAACAACCTGGGGAGAAGGATGCAATTTGAAATGGCAGAGGAAACAGAAGGACAAGAGGGGGCAGGAAGTAAAGAAAGACAGCTGGTCAAAGGTTGAGGGGGCAGAATTTGGAACAAACAAGGGCTGAATGCATCTTTTTCATCTCTGTGCTCAGAAACTTTTATGGTAGGAGCTCAGGAGAAAGCAAAAGAGGGAGGAAGAGAATGAGAGAGTGAGGGAGACGGATGAGGAGGGAAAGCAGGCAGTTAGAAGGCAGAGAGAAAGACGGGATAGGAAGAGTGACGTGAAGAAGGAAAAAGAAAATGAGGAATGGGTAAAGCACACATTTCAGAAGCACACGAGGGAGTTAATATAGATAAAATATGATTGACACATTCAGTACTCGTGAACATTCTATGCCCCATTCCAGAATTGTGTAATTCAAATTTACTTTAAGAATACCAGAACTATTTTGACCAGGCAACATTTCTGTGGCTTACCTGAATCATAACTTATCTTATACAAATGCCTGGAAGTAGGGTAAAAGCTTGACCAACTTTATAGGAAAAACAAAGCTGACTAGCTCTTGGATCCCCTATGCACTACTGAGTGAGCCAATCAGCCTACAGGCTCCTTATTTCCCCCATTTCATCATATAAACTGACCTGAGGCAGCTGCATATTTTCCACTCATTCTTCTGTCTGCCCAGCACCAACACAAGAGGCAAATGCTGGTTCACGTAATTAATGTAGACAGAAATCTGGCTAAATACCACCAAAAAATCCATTTTTCAGGCGCCTGATTATCTAGATTGCTGACTGCATTGATTACATTAATCCAATGATGGCCAAGTCTTGACTTTCTTTCAGTTAGGCCAGATTTCATCTAGAGAACTCACAAATCTCTCTAGGATGCAAATCTCTCCCAGGACACATGATTTTGATTGACAGCTCACAAAATAACTTTGGCATGCATGCAAAATTAGACTCACATGCAATTTTCATGCAGAGATAAACCTATCCATCAACATAATTTTGGCTCCAAGAAATCAGTCAAGGTTCTGTGTCTGGAACCTAAGAACTAGGGAGTCTGATGCTTTAGAAGCCATATTCAAACGTACTCATTTGCAGTTCTTTTTTTTTTAAAATATATTTTATTGATTTTTTACAGAGAGGAAGGGAGAAGGATAAAGAGTTAGAAACATCCATGAGAGAGAAACATGGATCAGCCGCCTCCTGCACATCTCCTACTGGGGATGTGCCCGCAACCGAGGTACATGCCCTTGACCGGAATCGAACCTGGGACCTTTCAGTCCGCAGGCCGACGCTCTATCCACTGAGCCAAACCAGTTTTGGCTCATTTGCAGTTCTTACTGTGTATCAGTGTTTTCTAGCACATAAATAAGATTATAAGTTTGTATTTGAAATTACAAATATTATAAGATTTCAAATTACAATGGAGTTTGTGTTTGAGAAATTTTGGGGAAGAGATGGGTTGGTGAACTCAGATTCCTAGAGTCTTCAGTTGATTTTTCAAACAGAAAATAGTAAAAGAAACACTTTCCCTAACTCTCATGCCAGTTCCTTGTAAGTTGGTCACTCTACGCAAAGCACAGAACACAGAAGTTATCACTATGGAGCACCTGCACGTGAAAGTAAAGAGAAAACCTGGGTGAATACTCACTATTTGGTAGAGTCAGATAATTGATATTCTCGTCGTCTATCATAGCATTCCTGGATTCCAGGATCATTCCATAAACTCTTTATTGCATCTACGTAGGGATTCTCAAAAGCAGACACCTTCTCCACATCAACTTCTCGAACTAATTGTGCATGAGCCTGTTTTAAAAACAAAACAAAACAGCAGTTTTAGTCTCCTTTCCATCACTGAACATTGCCTCTGGTTCACATGTTACATTGAATACATTGAAGTTTTCCTTCATATACTGGTTTTCAAACTGGTTTATAATAAAGTAATGCTGCTGCTTTTTTTTTTTTTTTTTTTTTTTCCTGAGAGAGCCCGGTCCTAAATCTCTCCCTGGAGAGTAAACCTTGAGGCTCCTTAGAGATGACTAGAGGAAAGCAGGGTGCTAGGATCTCATCAGAATGATGAGGATGTCATGTGACACACAGAACTGGTTTTAGGTGATAATCATATTCCGAACGCAAGTAATATCATTAAAGGGAAAAAGGGAATTATCTCCTCTAGAGTTTATTATAATCAAACACAGAATACCCCCAGCCCATGGGGGTTGCATTTACATCTGAGCAGAAACTCAACCAGACTCCTCCCAGTCAGGACTAGTTTCCCTAATTTACAGAGTATAAAACCACTAGAACAACAGTTAATAGCAATGACTTAATTTGAAAAACAGAAACCATTCTCTCTCCATTCCCACATACCCCAACTTCTGAAACATTTATTCTAAAACATCTATTTTATATCTGCTTTACCTACGTTATCAGATTGAGGACCCTATTCGATTTTTCAACAAAGAAAAAGGACTTTGTTATTTCATTATACAACATTAAGCAGGAAATAGGTAAGGAGATTTAAAATATTTTTTCCATAAGATTAAAATAAAAATATTATATGGTCACTCCCCAAATTAACAGGAATATACCACTGCTGAACAATCCCAATTAGAATAGGTTTCGTGGAAGTAATATGTATGCAAATTATATATACATAAATACTTAAATAAACAAATAAAATAACTAATTACCTTGGAAGCTGAAGGCAGATGACTGATAATTTATTCAGTCTTGATTTTGTACAAAAATACAAACTTCTGAACTAGGTTAGTGAGTGGCTATCATGGGCACATGATGACCTAGTTATTCATTTCATAGAGTTATTAAGTAGATAGAACAGTAATAAATTTAAATCATGCCAGGTCCTATCTAGCTCCCAACCTTTACCTTCTTTCTCTGTCCATATGTGAAAAGACCCCCATGTCATTAGACTAATCTTAACTTTAATCAAGTTTTAAGAAGCCCAACATGCTAAGGACTGAAGAAACCACCTTTCTTGCTAGTTCTGCTCTGACCTTGATAGTCAGATCCAGTAATGGAGAAGTCCAGTTCCACATGGGATGCCACTCTTAGAAAACAGATCCCTGTAGTTGCTTTCTGTACCTAATCCCTATCCAGGCCATCTGCCTTGCTATCCCTCCAGCGGTCCTGCCAGCCTGGAGTCCTGTTCCTGAGTCCCACTCCAGGTGCATCCACCTCAATCATAGTTCCTCACAAGATTAACTCTTTGAAAACAATTGTCACTGGTGACCCAATGAATCCACAATGCGGTGCTCCACATGGCTTTGGAGCACTTGTTTATCTGTGCTAGACCCATCTTCTCTGCCTTCGGCCTGCTCAATTAAACCTCCTCCGAGCATAAAACACTGGACGTGGGGGCCTCCCCCACCCTGCCCAATAGGTATGTAAGAATGTTAAGTTTCAACCCTTGCTTTTCTGCCCTTGTTCACTGAATACGAGCTCTAGCTCTTTGTGTCCTGAGATATGATAGTGATTACCCTTGCTATAATCCTAAATTAGACTCACCATCACTACATCTGCATTCCAGGGTTTTCTGGGGATTCAGTGGATCTCAGAGGGCCACTGGGGGAAGAAGCAGGGATATATTGGATGGTTTCCAACCTGATATACTCTCAAGACCGGGTTTTGAATCTGACTGCTTCTTCATATGGCCCCAATGTTATTCCTGGTGGGGAACATACTGCCCCACTAGCCTCATGTGGCTTTGTATTGTGTTACAACACTGTAGGGTCAGTGGTTCTCCAAAGGTGATCCACACACCAGCAGCAGCACCTGGGGATTTGGTAGAAATGCAAATCCTCTTATCCCAACTCAAACCTTTTGAATTAGAAGCTCTAGGAATGAGGCTGGGCCACAGAATGGCTATGGGAAACTAGGAGAAAAGGTTCACAAAGGTCTCTCCAAAGCAGGAGTCATTAACAAGTGTTCATAAGACTAAGAAGCCATGGGAATAAGTAAAACAGGGTAGGTATATGCAATAGGGAGTGATGAGGACTGTGGCACACTGGGAAATACACACACTAATTAAAAAGGGCGGCTGCTATTTAGCTCCAACCAGTTGCTGCCATTGGAAATGTAGGTTCACTGTTTCCAGAAGTTCCAATTTTGCAAGTGAAGCTAAAATGTAGATTTTTCTATGAAATATTTCTAATTTTAAATCTCAGCAACCCTAGAAAAGATAAAGCATATCTGTGCCCATTGGAGGCCAGTCGTTTGTTGCATTTGTTCTAAAAGATCCTTTCCCATTTGCTTCCCTAATAAGCTGGACCAATAACGATGCCCTGCGTAGAATCTAGAAAGTGGTAGCTGGCCACTGGTTAACACATGCTAAAAAATAAGGAATTTCCAGAACCTTCCTACAATATTATTTAGACAAACTATTATACTATCCATAGGGATAAAAGGTTGAGACCTCTCTGTGAATTGGCTAATAGCTACATGGTGACATAGGTTAGTGTAGGCAGTATTTAAAATGAATTTGATACTCACTACACTGGGCCAGCCATGCCATTTGGAAGGAGTTTTGTTTCTGTTTCTAGAGAGGTTAGCTTCTGCCAGAGAAAACAGTTTCAACATACCAGACACTTTTCACCATTATGATTAACTGTCTACTGGACCCCAGTGAGATGCTAGGTAATATAGCATCAGGGAATTAGACGTAGTCTCCATGGAGGGAACCATCCATATAGATGGCAACCAAACAAAACACAGGATTATATGATCCAGGAGTAGGAGCAAGAGGGAATTCTTGCATGTCCAGCCTTAATTTCAGTTGACTGTAAGGGTATTAACTAAAGACAACATTCTCAACAGTGTATTGTAACTTTCCACTGAGCGCCTGCTCCTGCAAAGTGAGACTACTTTCTCATGCCAGAAAACGCCTGTAGTTTCCTATCGTGGTCTAGCTTGCTTGCTTTTTCTCACATCTGCAATGTCTCCCTTCTTCCTTTCTGTACTTTCTTTAGCTTTTGTTCTGGGACTATTTCATGTGCCATCTCTCTGATATTTCTCCTCTCCACCCAAAATGCGGTCTTTGCGTCTTTTGAACAATGGGACTTTTACATTTTACTTTGTGTGAATTGTTAATGTCTTGCCTTATCCCTGTTGTAGACTATATGTTGAAAAGGGGGCTGTAGCTTAATGACTCTAATTTTTTGGGGGGACCCAACACAGAATAATAAGCAAACAAATATTTGTCTAACTTAACAGCATTTAAAGATGCATATAAATACAATGCCAAGTGCTACAAGTCCTACAATGGAGGAAATTTTCTGTCCATTACCTATTCTCACAGCACTACATAATCCTTAACAGTAGCTAGCGTACAAGTATTTGTATATCTGCTAACATCTTCCTCCACAATCACAGTATAAGTTCCAAAACAAGCTCAACATTGCAATATCAGAGCCTAGCAGAGTGCCTGCCACCTGGTAGATACTCAATAAACATTGGTTGAATGCAAGGAAGGAAAAGTAGAAATTATATTAAACTGGAAATCAGTATATCTAACTTCCAGTCCTGGCTTTATCTCTAACACTAGCTCTAACCCTTGGGAGAAATTACTTTACATCTTTATAACTTCATATTTTTCTTGTCCATAAGGTGATATAGCTGGAATAAATTATAAGCCTCATCTAGCCATAAACTGTATAATTATAAATATATAATAAATACATCTACAATGCACAGAGGACCAAAGGGTTATGACACTGTCTCTCCAGGATCACATAATATCATTTATTAAAAACAGACTTCGTTATTTCCAACAGTACCTAACAACATAGGGCAAATCATAGTTAAGTCTGCACATGAGCAATGCCACATGTGGACTGAGCAAGTAGAACTCAACATGGACAAAGGAGGTCAAACAAGGTGTCAGAGAGAAGACAGGGTTTGTCTGGCAGGTGGAGAAGAAGATGCATGACATTTCCAAGGAGGAGGGAGAGATGGACAAAGGTTCACTGGACTCTGGGGGAAAAACAGTCTAGTGAGGAGTTTCATGCTGACTATTAATTCAAATTAATCTCCACAGTGAAAGCTATACTATGAACAAGATCAGCTATGAGCGATAACCTGAGGTCAATCTCCAGCATCCATGAAAGTATATCGCCTGCAATAGCACAAAGATCACCATGTTGCCTTCATCCAGGTCAGAATTTCTAAGTCATTTTTACTGCCTCCCAAGCTTCATTCCATCCTTGCTGTTTTGGAAAATGACATTCAAATATAATCAACTGTAATTTGTGTTTATATAAGAGCTTTCAACTGACGTTCTCTAAGTTGTTTAAAGTATGATAGCATTTTACAAAATACAGAATTTTAAAACTGCCTATATACATGACACCAATGGAAGTTGAATCCTTTCACTTTTTTGGTAGAATATATTCTGTATGTGGAAAGAATGTTCTTCAGGATGCTAGAGTAAGAAGATAAATTAGACCCTTTTCTATTTGTCCAAATGTCAAATGTGAATAGTAATAAAAAACATAATTATGTGAAATTAAACAATTACTAATAAAAAAGCTATGATGAAAAGAAGTAATTTCTAATATTATAAATAGCAAATCAATTACAATTGACTACCCTTTTTATTTTGAACATTGTGCAGAGAAAAAGCAAAACAGATATGAATGAAATCATATAAACAAAATATAATTCAATTTCATTTTGTTAAAATTGAGCACACTAGATGAAAATATTTAATGGTGAATGCTAGCTTTCAGAATTCTTAGCAAGCTGGTAGCAAGCCTTAGAGGGAACGTTGTAAGAACTAAGTAGCTACTCTTAGAAACTGGCAGAATTCTAGGGAAAGACCACATGGAAACCGCAAGATGTGCCAATGTGGTAATGTCTTGTTTTAGGGATTCGGTGGTCATGAAATTCAGGTAAATCTTAGACGTGTTGATGTTTCCATGGTTGCTTAGGCAAAGGGAAGGAAGAACTGAGTTCCCACCATAGTGGGCCTTACTCTGCCCACAGAAGGCCAAGCCTTCAGATGAAACAAAAAGGATCTTATAGTCACTCTGGAAGGATTTTCAAAAACTCATTAACACCTCATAGTGGCTTGAGGCTGGAATGTCACACCTATTCCAGCTCCTATACTCCTGAAGTAGAAAAGCAAATGGTAACTTCCACATTTGTTGAAGCTCTCAGACACAAATATTCAGCTCCTTAGGCCTGCTCCATCTGAAGGGATGCCCGATACACAGAGGACCTCTAAATTAGAAAAGTCTGAAACACTGTTGGCGTCCCTTTTAATTCACAACTGAGGCTCACAACATCTCATTCTTTTTTCTTGGTACTTACTAGTATTTTCATTTTGGCATTTGACTCTAGAGAAAATGCAGACCCCTAAAAAAACTGAAGGGGAACACCCCAGGCTTTTTTCTTCTTCTTCTTCTTCTGCTCAAAGGAAGTACAAAGTAAAAGGATAGAATATGGGATCAGATTGCTGTGTTATAATCCCACCTCTACCCTGTACAAATTTAGCATGACCTTGGGCAAGCTATTTAACATTTCTAAACCTCTGTTTCCTAACCTGTGAAATGGGGGGTAATAACAGCACTTATCTTAGAGGTTTCAAGTACAGAATGCATGCACAACACTTAAAGGAGGAGCCTAACACCTAAAGCTACTAGTTATTTAAAAAGCAAAAGAAAAATCTATGGCTGGTGTGGCTCAGTTGGTTGGGCATCATGCACTGAGGGGTCACCAGTTCGAATCCTGGACAGAGAACATGCCTGGATTTCAGGTTCAATCCCCAGTGGGGGGCATGCAGGAGGCACCTCTCTCATCAATACTTCTCTCTCGCCCTTCCTCTCTCTATAAAAATCAATTTAAAAATATTTTTTAAAAAAGCAAAAGAAAAGGAAAACAGCACAGAAAACATAAACCATGATGTACACACCTATTAGTTTCTGTGACCTTGGGCAAGACACCCAAACCTTAATTTGCTCAAATGTGAAGTGACATTCTGGAGGTCATACTGGATACAGGGCCTCTGGCTCCTCAAATTTGCAAGCATTCTTTAGCTTAACCTTTCCTACGGAAAACTTGGATAAGAACTGTCCTTTCTTAGACCACCTCACCGTCTCTGACTGCATCACAATTTGAACAGTTGACCTTCATAGGTGCATTATACACAGAGGGACAGTTGATGTTTGTTCTTTTTTGTTTGTTTAATGGGCATTACTGCATAAATGACAAACAGCAGCAAAGTCCCACTGAGCAGCTACCAGCTGGATTCACATAGCAAGTGATTCATTCCCACAGAACAGCCACTCCACACTTACAGTTCAACCCCTGGCTCAGCACAATTACAAATTACTACATGACACGGCCTTTTGGAGTCTCTGATGAAGACGGTAAGTCCTGTGTTTGGAATCCTTCAGACCTAGGACTCTGCTGATTGTCTTTTACTAAGCGCCCATGTCCCTCTTCACCTGAAGACCATTGAATCTCTCAATGAGAAATCCAGAGAACCAGAGGAGAGAAGAGGAAGACGGAACAGTAGCTGAGATCAAACCAGGTTTCAATCATAACTGCCACATGCCAGCCCTGTGCCTTTACGCAGGTCACTCAACCTTCCCGAACCTCAGCTTCCTCATCTATAAAATGGGGAAAATAGTATGCTGTAGGGCTGTTAGGAAAATAAAAATGTTGGTAAAAATCCCCTAAAACAATATTATAATTATGAATTTTTGTTATCTCAAAATTATCATTAATATGTTGATTATTTCAATAAATATTTGTCTACAGTGTGTCAGGCAATGAATTAGACACTGATAAAGCAGAGAATTTATGTTAAATAAAATGTTCCAGGTAATAAAATATTAGGTAAGAAAGTTTATCAAACTGTCACATATTATTCTAGGTTTATATTTATTACCCCACTATTAAATTTTCACTTTCATCATTAGATTTTATTTTTAATCTCCATTATGGCATCTGCAAGGCAATTAGTAACTATAAGGTACATTGCCTTTCCCAAAAAACATTTGCTGAAGATATATTTCTCCCTTTGCCGTTACTTCACAATCGACTAGATTTCCTTATTCTAACATACAATGGATTCCTTCTTGGGCGAAGGAAACACTCTATTCTTCTGTTTAAAATATTCTTTTTCCTTAAAAGAACTCAATCTCTTTGTTGGCCCTATCACTATAATTGTTCATGTAAAATATCCTTCTATTTAGTTCTTTGCTTATCATTTTCCATCTTCATGTTTGTCTGCCATCCCATAATGATCAGTATGAATGACATGAAAGTCAAATGCTTGATGCAGAATGGCAAGCAGTTCCAAAGGGCCTGCAACTGATGTACTTACATGGTCCCATTACATAGAATCTTGACCCCAGGTCTGTGAAATCTTGGGATGCCATATAACATTTTACACTATTTTTGAAATGTTCCTTATTACCTTCATGATTATGATGATAATATAATATGTAAATATATATAACAAATACTACAAAAAAGTTTATTTTCAAAGAAATTATACAAAGTCACAGTGATAACGAAATTAGAAAAGGAGACTCTTTTAAATATATGCCTATTCATTAAAATCCAAAATAATGAGGTCTACCTGTATGTTGCCATCAAAGAATATTTGAGAAACATTAGTTACTTGGGATTTGAATGGCTGCTTATTTGAAAAACGGGTTCTAAAATCAAAATCTGGTAAATGTGGACAATGATGGCTATGCAAAGTTAAATAGATGTCTGTACTGCAGAACTCAGGACCTTTAATAAGGTAATGGTGCCAGGAATCCATGAGCACACGGTGGGGTTGGAGACATCACTGTATTTCTCAAACTTGTTTGACCAGGGCAGCTTTCCCCGCTCGGATCAGTCCATGAGACTGGTCTTCTCGTGGATCACATTTTGAAAAACACTGACTAGAGACTAAGATTCCCAACAACAAACCAGGGGTTGATTTTACACAAATGAAACAATGAATTAACTGGCTCTCCCCCAACTCTGCCATCATAGGTAAATGCCTGCTTTATGGGTGCATATCATCTTCCTTTTTGAGATCACATTTTGCATGTGGTTCATTTCCTGATGACAATACGTCTCAGAAAAACTTAATCACTGAGCCCTTTGCAATGTCTGTGCTCCTCCAATCTTATTAACCAGAAGAGCATGCTGCTGCTGGCTTGGGGTTTTATTTTGTTTGACAACAGGAAAAAGAGATAAAGATGATTCCCCTGTTCAGCTTGGTAGATTTTTAAGCAAAGCCAGAAAAAATAAAAAGAGCAGGCTCCTTAATGAAGGGTGTCCCAGATGGTCTCAGGATTCCAAGTCCTGCACAGGGAATGTAATCTTTCTGGGGCATCCAATGTGAAACCTGACCACCGCAGCTTCAGAGCTTGTGTTTTGGGAGAACTGAAAGTGAAAAGGGCTCTGGGTCTCCAAATCTCGCAGAAGGAAAGAAGTTTCTTAGAACACTTACTTAACTATCCCTTTAACTCAAAGAACAAGAAGTAGTTCTGATAATGAGAATTTAAGAAGAAAGGACAGCAATGGCAAACTTGTCTTATAAAGAACAGTAATGAAACATTTAGAATCCAAGGAGCAAGATGGGAAGGGAAATAGGAGAACCCACGTCTCACTAGGCATTTTTGCTTTTCATAATTTAAAAGCATCTTGGGGGGAGTAAATGAGTTATATAATCAGTCAATCTGAGAAGGACCCAAATTTCAGAAAGATTACAGATAAGAATCAACTGGAGAAAGTTACTTGGACCAGTATGGAGAAACCTGCAACATCCTAGTGAAAGTATGATGCTAGATATTATAACCTAACACATGACACTTTTGAGTATGAAAACGGTTACTACAATTAAATTACTAAAAGCTAATGTTATATATCTTTGAGATATTTATTAACCAATCAGTTTATTACATTGGTATTATTAAAATGTTCTCAAATATAGAATTCTTCCTAATAAGTAAAACTTTCATGTATCTGTATAAAGTAAAAGAAGAAAAGAAAAAAGAGCAGAGGAATTTTTCTTGGTACATTCACGTTCTTTAGTCATGTTTTTAGCCATATCCGTTCCTAATATCCTGTCCCTGACAGTTTTCAGAAGACTATTTTTAATTTAGAAATACCCTCTCTTTTAGGCACTGAAATGCCTGCGAAGCCTAGAACAAATTCTGCTAAATGGAAAGTATTCTTAACTCTGATTTTTTAAAATGCAAATATGTAAATATTTCAGTTCAAGTATTTTCATAGGAACTATTTTTTTCTATCAGTTCATAATATTATTCTTTCACAGATACTTTTAGGAGATGGAACTCATGACTGGTAGATTATTGCAACTTGTTTGGACACAATTATGACTTATGTGTGAGTCATAACCAATTCCAAAAACATTTCTGCTCCAAAGGCTTTGTAATTTAATACATGTTCTATTTATCATGATACCATGCACCATCAAGAACTATATTCATATCATTATCACAAAATACTTTTGGTTTCAACAGTTTTAAGAAAGCAAAAGCATTTACCATTGAATTTTGTGTGGTTGATGATATCACTATGGCTACAATGGTGATGTTAAATATCAACAATTTTGTACAAGTTACCTATTACTGTTTACTTTCTTGAGAAAGAAAATTCAGTATTTAATTTTTTGTTAAACATGCATTTTCAGGTTTGTTTGTTTTTAAAAGCTTTCTATGGCCAAAAGCATTTACTGCAAAATAAATACATGATCAGGAAATAAAGCAAATAGTAATAGATTTATGCCAAACAATAAATAATAAAGCCATTGAAGCCAAAGCTTTCAGACCACCACGGCAAGAGTGTTCAGTGGGGATTTTCTACATGCACGTAACAATATCCCGTTGATCCTGCGGAATGACTTCCTGGTGTCTTAGTGCACAGCAAGATTGGCTAATAATATCAAATAGATAGCAAAGGCAGCAGCACCTATCCTTCTCTACCACCCTAGAGGCTGCAAGGAGTTGACTGTCCCTAGTCCCTCTTGTCTGAGCAGACTGTGTATTAGCAGTGAGTGCTCACATGCTGTCTTGAAAGGGAGATACAGTTATACTGCATCTGGGAAGGATTTGAAAGAGAGTTGAAACATCTTTCCGATTTAACCAAGTGGTAACGTGAGAAATCTGTTCAACTGCCCCGGAAGAATCTGGAAATACAAAAATGAAAGTCTATCAGATCCATCCTGGATCTTTTTGGTGCAGCTGTTAATAAGAAAGCTTCACTGAAAAAATGAAAAAAACTAGAGCAAATGTTAAACTGGTGGGATGCTAGCACAACAGGTGTAAAACCCAAGTGTCTTGGGCAAACTAGGACTTAGGATCAACCTATGTCTGGGGAAGACTTGTGAGAGGGAAATTAATAATCCTAGAAGTTTGCGGACAGTCTACAGACCTACTTGTTCTAACACAAATGATTTTTTAATGGGGTCAACCTCTAAAACTGAAAGCTTTCTCATTAAACAATTTCCTATTTCTCTTGAAAAATAGAAGACCCAGCAACACTGTGCCCATACTCCACAGAACAAGACGCTATAGCCATTAGGCTGCCACCTGCCTCTCACTATTGTCCATAAGAATGGGAGCATAATTCTTCATGGAAGTGAAGAATAGTGTGTGTCTTATAATGCCAAAACTAATGAACTCACTCACTAACTCATCAACTGGAAGAGTAAAACCTGGCTGGCTTCACACTGCCTACCTGGTGCTGAAGTAATCTGATTTTGCACCCCACTCCCTATCCCCAACTCCCTTTATAGCTTGGTTAATTCTTCTGTTCTTTGTGTGCATTCTGCATAAAAGGAATTGAGAATTACACTGAATAGGACTCTAACCAGTGGAAATTTTCTCAGCTTCCTGGTCAGAATCCATTAAAAAATAATGCGTACATGGGATCTTCCAATGTTTTCCCCTCCCCCAGTCCCTTAATTTACACCCTAGAGCTGTGGTTACACTTAACTTCAAATGTGTATGTTATGAGTTCCAATCCACGAAAGAGACCTGACCCCAGCATGCGTTATCTACTAATGGTTCTACATGATCTGGTTTGTCAGGGGTCATGAGGTATAGTGCACAGTAGCTAAGGGCCTGTGACTTCACAGCCAAACACTGAGTTTTAACCATGCTTCCATATACTTGCTTGGTGCCTCTCCAAACCTCAATTTCCTTTGTTCTAAATAGAGGTAATGTTACCTTTGTCACAGCATTTTGCAAAGCTTAAATGTGATATTATATATAAAAGAGCAGAGGAACAAGCAGTAAACAGAAGCAGCCTGAGTTTGTACTTCAGGTATGATCCAAGGGGAATGATGGAGGAATGTCCTCAGTGAATGAACTCTTTGGGAGATTTCAACTTTTGGAAATCTGTTCCAAAAATACAAAATAGTTTCTATGATGCCTCCCAACCTGCTATATAGCACTACCAGTTTTATATCGTAAGGAAATGTTGTTCTAAACCAGCGGTTCTCAACCTGTGGGTCGCGACCCCTTTGGGGGTCGAACGACCCTTTCACAGGGGTCACCTAAGACCATCGGAAAACACATATATAATTACATATTGCTTTTGTGATTAATCACTATGCTTTAATTATGTTCAATTTGTAACAATGAAATTGGGGGTCACCACAACATGAGGAACTGTATTAAAGGGTCGCGGCATTAGGCAGGTTGAGAACCACTGTTCTAAACTCTTAAATTATGGGTCACTGGTGATTATTTTACAGTTACAACGGTTTTTCAACCAGAAGCATGTCAACTTTAAGTAACATGTAAATTGTTTTCTTCTCCACAAGAAAGCCCAAATCTCACTATACTGCATTCATCTTGATGTCATGTTTTCAAAACATGCAAAGATCACAACCCGATTAAAACCTTTTTGAAGACACCTTTTTAAAGATGTATATGAAGAATTTACTTGGGATTATATATCCAGACATACTCTTCTCCTTAAATTCTGATGAGCTACAATGAAAAGCTACAGTGACTGGTGATGTAGCATGGATCATGAAATAAAACCAAACCAAATTCATCTCTATATAACTCAAAAGAACTTAGCAAACTGCATTGCTTTTTCAGGAAGATAAAAATGCATATTGCCTCTTTTATGTGTTCTTAGCTACATATCTATTTTTGAAAAGGTTTCATGTATGTTCTAAATTTAGCTCCTACTTCCTTTTTACTGTGCAATCGGAGCTACAGTCCATCTCTGATAACATTCTGATCTTTACTCCAAGGAACATATATGGAAACTGCCTCTCAGAAGGAAGATAACCTTTCACTAACCTCTTCTGTGCTTGTGGACAGTACGAGATGACCCTTTCTTCCTGTCCCCAGCCTCTATGGACACCATCTACATATATTTTAAGTAGTATTTTAAAATTCCCTTTACTTGGTGGGAGAAAATTTCATCCTTTCTAGAGCTTCTCCATCTTTTAGTAAACAGATCTCTTGCTAGGAAAATATAAGTAAGAGAAAGAAACATCTCTTTTTGGCTAAGGAAGAAG
Organism: Myotis daubentonii; assembly: GCF_963259705.1. Taxonomy (NCBI): domain Eukaryota; kingdom Metazoa; phylum Chordata; class Mammalia; order Chiroptera; family Vespertilionidae; genus Myotis; species Myotis daubentonii. The sequence goes on from NC_081850.1 coordinate 44,247,600, forward strand.
ATGGAGTGGAGAGAAAACAAAAAGAAGGGGTGGACCCTCTGGTTCCCTTTCCCATAGGATCCAAACACCGATCTTGGTGATCGTAAAAGGAGGGAAAGTAATATTGAAGCTGGCCTCACAGTGCTTGTAGTCTGTGGGCTAGTTTCAAACATCGTTAAAAAAAAAAAAGGAAGGAAGGAAGGAAGGAAGGAAGGAAGGAAGGAAGGAAGGAAGGAAGGAAGGAAGGAAGAAAGAAAGGATGAAGGAAGGAAGGAAGGAAGGAAGGAAGGAAGGAAGGAAGGAAGGAAGGAAGGAAGGAAGAAAGAAAGAAAGGGAAGGGGTGGTATAGGGAATTGGTGTGTGGAATGAGGTTAAACACAATGGCACTCATACAGAGATTTCAGAATAGTTTATCTGGGTTAATTACCATTCTATGAAATGTTTTTCACTTTTTATTCTCCATTCATTAATATCAGACTTAAGAAAGGTAAATTATATAGTGATAAAAAGCAATATATTCAAAATTATAAGCAGAAACAACCTAAGTGTATAGCAGCAAATGTAACTGCCCAGAAGTTGTTGCGGGAAATCATTAGTCACATAGAGCAGTAGCCCCTAATTAAATTGCTAAGCAACAGAACTGGTGAAGAGAGTATGTATAGTGAAGCCTCAGTCTCCCAAGAATCCTATTCATTCTCCCATTTAAGCCTTTCCTTATATTCTTATCTTCCTGAGCCATTCACAGTGTTCATAAACCATTTGTTGAACACACGGCATATATTACTGGCACTGCTATTTAACTGCTCCGTGTGTGTACAGGGCAGCGATTTACAAAATATTTCTTATATTCTAGCACAATGCTAAGGCTACTTAATAAGTACTTCTGCAATAGAACATAACTGTCTACTTTCTAATATATTTCTCCAGAAATGGGATCTAACCAGACGGTGGATAAGAAGGAGGAACGGCCAGCACTGGACAGAGGAAGCAGTCCAGGAAGTTGGGAGGCCTGGCGGGGCCGCTGGTACGATCTTGGACTAGTCTCCTAGCCTTTACTAGTTAAGCGTTGACCTCTGTAACTGAGTTATTGTTTTAGAGAATGCCTGTGATGCCTTGCTCTAATAATTACACACTCAAATATTGGTAGGGTGAAATTAAAGTATTTAACCAGAGGTATGCATGGGCACTGGCCAAACAGCGCAGAGCAGGCTCTGGACTTGCCCTGCCACGCCTCACAGGAACCTTTTGGCTGCTGGGCCACACAGAAGCCAGGAGTGTCCCAGGGTAGAAGCAGGGATGCTGGGGTCACTCAAGGAACTTGAGGCAGTGGCTTTAAAATATTGTAATTTAAAATTTTTAGCACTGGTACCGTATTAAAAATGGGTAAGAACTGAATAGCAACTCAGCCTATATGTAATATCTTTGAATCATAAATATGTTAATTTTATTCAAACGTTATTATTCTCATCTGATGGCACAGAACTGCTTACAGAGCTCACAATAAAATGAAAATTGAAATTCCTACCACACTATTGATAATGTATCTTTTTTATTTCGCTTCTCCCCATACCTCTAATTCAACATTTTTTAACTCCTTGCCTTCTCCACAACAGCATTAGATTATCTTGCAATGAGAAGCCCAAACCTTGCTATGTTTCCTGCTTTGCTCAATAACTAAAACATCAAGTCCAAGAACAGACTTAACTTTTATCTTGGTTCTGTCGATGAGGAAAAGTGCTTTTGTTCACAATAAAATTCCCTGTGGCCTGCTATAGCAATCATGGTCCTGTCCAGGAGCCCATGGCCCCTCTGAACACAGCTGCATCTCAGGCAGGCCAGTAACTTGAGAGCCCAAGAGGATGATGCAGCAAACAGTGGGGAGGGCGGATGTAACCCTCTACTACAGTGGTTCTCAACCTTGGCTGCACATTAGAATCACCTGGGAATCTTTTTAAAATCCTGATTTCTGGGCCTCATCCTCCGGAAATTCTGTTTCTTTGTTACTAATGTTGTGGCCCCACCCCATAACACAGAAACAGAATTTCCGGAGGATGAAGCCCAGAAATCAGGATTTTAAAAAGATTCCCAGGTGATTCTAATGTGCAGCCAAGGTTGAGAACCACTGCTCTACTAAGTAGTAAGGTGTATTAGTGGTACCCGGTGTCATGTCCATACTTGGATGAACATTATAATCACCTGGGGGACTTTAAAAAGCTCTCCTGTCTGGGTCCCAACCTTGGAGATACTGATTTAATTGGTCTGGGAAGTGGCCCACGGTGCTCATGCTCCCTTGGTGGTCTCATGTACAGCCACAGTTGAGAGCAATGGTGGACACCTGTGGTCTCCAGGGTAGGGGACACATAACCCACCCACAGGGTGCAAAACAACCTGTCAAAACTTCTGTGTTTAACCTGAAAAGGAGAAAGATAATACGTTTTAACTGTATTTAATGGGCGGGAAAACGACGACACCCTCATGCATCTGACGGCCCTGGGTGGTGTCCGGGAGTCCTGAGGGAAAGGCAGGGCTCCTGAGAAATCCTTTCTCCATTCCTCTCAGTGTGTGGCTACACAGCTCCATTATGTGTCCCCAGTTGGTAATTCTCAGATGCTCTTATCGGAAAGAGTAGAATCCTGACAACAGTGTAGAATGAGAAGGGGAAGAGTCAGGGAAACACTGTGAGCCATGAGAGGGTTCCTAATGATGTGATGGCAAACCACTTACAAGAACTGTGTGTTTTTCTTTTTCAAAATGACAAGTGTTTCAAATATACTGACCTTTTTTAATTTTTGCCATGACAAGGGGGTGGAGATATTTTTAAAAACATAAACACATTTAATCGATCTTGTCGAGGCCAGAGAGAGAAATCACTAGGGAACTTATGCTGTGAAAAGAGCATTTTGAAAATGGGTATTTGGAAATGTTGCCATTGTGGTGTGGTTTGGCTGTCAAAACCAATGTAAGGTGTGACACTAGGAAGAAGAAAGCTATCACGTGTATAAACTTTAAAAATGTCGGGGGAAATCTTTTCAAGAAAGACTTACAGTGGGTTTTTAACCCACTCATTAAAGATGAATAATGTAACACCTTTCAACTAGTTTGAAAGAAGAGCTGGTGGGGATATCAGTGAAGATGGAAATTTACTAGCAAAATTTCAGTTAAAAACCTTTGCATAACTGATGAATGGGACTGGAAATAAGCACTATGATTTAGTAGGTACAGCCAATGGGACAGGTCCTTCCATTTACAACTATATATCTTGTGTGATACCCTTTAATTTATGAGGCAATAAAAATGCGTACTAAATCAAACTGAACTTATAACCAGACCGCTGAATCATTGCCACAAAGAATTAATCAAATTAGAAACAACAACATTAAAATGTTTTACATTACAAAGGACTCAAAATTTTGTTAAGCATAATTTCAATAAAAACCAAAATAATTTTTATCGATGGGGTACATGATCAATACAAGGAGTATTTAGTCAGTCATCCCAAAATCAGAGATCTGAAATGAGAGAGGGCGTTTGCACTGGAGATGATAGACCCTGGTTACCTGTTGGGTTGGGAGTATACCAGAGGGAGGTAAGGAAAAATTAGGAATTCTGTCCTATAGAGTGAGCCATGAAGAAACTTCTGGAATCTGCTAAAGACTGGTTTAGTGATCAAGCATAACTGCGTCAGCAGGCAGGTATACATACATTTCACCAGTTCCATGAGCCTGGGGAGAAACTGTGCCTCTTATTTTCATTGTCCCAGTGTCTCATATTATGGTTTTGTATGGTGGGCGCTCAATAAATACTGTTGACAACAGCCAGTTATTTTTTGGTGAAAAAACTATACGATCTCAGTAGTGTGGCAATAGGATCCACTTCCACTAATTCAACATCAAATCACCATTCTTACAGCTGACAATAAGTTGTGCTGATATAATATCTACAATGGTCAGCCACTAGGAAGTGGAAAAATTATTAATTAGTATCATTGCATAATAAAAAGTCTCTGTTAAATATAGTACAGTGGAAAACTATGCGACAGTGTTCTGAGCCCCAGAAGACACCCACTCTCAATCTGTTAGAATTATCTGTTTCACACTCCATGTATTAATATTTGGTTTAGTTGCTGGAATCACTAAATATCCTGATCTTAATATTACTGTGCATATAAAAATGCCCCTGTGATATAATGGAAACTGTTACATAGAGATTACATCTCAGATCACGGAAACACAGTTTCCGCTTTTGTGAAATATTATCCTGAAAAGCAAATCTTTAAGGAAATGGAGAAACTACAGGCAATAAGTATTCATGAACATTTTTATGTATGCATACAACTCCCCTTGGGTTCCCTTACAGTGCCAGGGTCTCCTGTGGCCTAAACTAGTTGTATGCAATGGCCCTCCTCGGCCTGCTCTCAGAATGCATTAACCAGCAGGAGAACTCCCCACAGGCTCCAGATCACGTGCTTCTCTCACCTGAGGTGCCTCTGCTCTGCATAACTGAGGAGATAGCACATGTAGGTCAAAGACATCCTTTGAAGAGATTTAAACCCATCCGACACCCCAGGCAGCATTTAGAGCACCTTTGTGCCCCCTCTTTTGCTGCTTTCCTATTTTTCAATCTGGGGCACAAATTTCTCCTGCTTCTTAATGTTCTCTTGTGCAGTCTCCATCACATGCAACTGTGCTGCTCATTTTATTGGCGTTGTCTTTTCTGCCCGCTTGCTGATTCATAATGGAGAGGAGCTGGAAAAGGGACACAGTATATCTACACTAGGTTCCACCTATCAGGACTCTGGTTTTTCCTGAAACCCAGAGTCCAGTAACAAAGCTCTTACTGCAGTTTATTCACAACATTATTTGGGTTGAAAGCTACGATACCGACTGGAGATCCAGATCTGCAGAGCTGTATGTGTATCCTACACCGTGGTACAGCACCAGGGGTGGGAAGAAATGGATATGGTGCACCAGGAAGAGATCTGGCAGGAGATGCCTGGAGGCCCAGTACATGGTAACATAACGTTATCTGGGTAGGTGAATAACCACAGCACCCATTACGTTAATATTAAAATTTAGAAAAACACCTAGCAAACCCCCAAAACATGATCTTGGGAGCACCAAAGTCTGTGATAACAGGTATCACCTGTCCCCCTTTTTATTCAGGTTAACGGAATGCTTATTTCCCACTCCTTCAAGACTACTTTACCTTTAACATTATTCCTCCCATCATTTACAGGGTATGTGTGAAATATTTATTCTATTTAATATCTCAGCACCTATTTGGTGCACAGCACTCTGATGGACACTTTAAAAGATGCAAAGATGCAAATGGTGAGTGAGACAATTATGAAGACAAATAATAAAAGGAAGGCATCTGGAGAGAATGCAGACAAAGCAGGTTGCAATTAAGAGGTATCCCCCCAAATGTGCATGAGGAAATATGCAGATCTCTGTAGGAGCTCTTCAGATGTCCTTCCTCACGCTTAGATCTGTGATGCGCCAAAAGAGGAAGCTAAGTGTGAGCACAGTCGCCTTGTGTTATGCACTATACAAGGCCCTAAGCCAAGGGGGCAGTGGGAACGAAGCCCCACCGCGTGCTGCAGGCCAGGCACAGGCTGTCCACACACAGGAACACCTTCTGCATTTCACACGAAGGCGCTCAGATAAGGGCAGGCCTGCAGGAAAGGCGCCAACTATACCAGCTCATAGATATCTCTCCTTTGCCTCCAAGTAGTATTTATGGCACGCGTTACACAATTAAACAGCTAATTATATACTGCATGTGCTGTTCCTGCTTTATTTTGTATTTTTAAATATCATCTCCCTAACTAGACTTTCCCTGAGGGGCAGTAGCATATGTCAATTCCCTATGGCTCCCTTAGTTGGTCCTGAATTTCTATGTTTCAGGTACCTGTTTGGATCAGAGGTAAACAACTAGTGGGTTTGTATCCAGCCGCTTAAGGTTAATGACACGCAATTCCAGGGGTGTGGTAAAAACTTCTCATTGCTCCCCAGAGTCATCTGGTTCATAACTCTGCACTTGGCCATGTGGTGACATGAAACCATCCTTGAAAAGACGGGTATATATCCTTATATTAACTTATTTATTACTTAGTTCCTCAGACGCTCAGGTATTGTGTTTTTTTAACATATATTTTTATTGATCTCAGAGAGGATGGGAGAGGGAGTGAGAGATGGAAACATCAACGATGCGAGAGATTCATCGATCGGCTGCCTCCTGCACACCCAACACCGGGGATTACGCCTGCAACCCCGGCACGGGCGCCCTTGACGGGAATCGAACCTGGGACCCTCCAGTCCACAGGCTGACGCTCTATCCACTGAGCCAAAGCAGCCAGGCAGATGCTCAGTTTTATTAACTTACTTTACTTAAGTTCCTCAGATGCTCAGCTATTTTGAAGAAAAACTGGGAATTGGGAAGCTTTTCTGAGGATATCTCTCATATGATATCACAGTGGCTTTGGTGATCAAGGAAGCCATAAGCTCCATGTCCTCTTTAGGCAGTAAGTCTGGTCAGACACACACTTATTTTTAATCCTGCATTCTATTACTAAGCGGGCAATTTGCTCAATAAGGCAGATTGGAAATGTTTTATGTAGCTCATACAATTGCCACTCTTTCTTTTGTAGAAAAGGCTCTACATAAGGAGAAGCTGATCCAACAGTTAAAGTATGAAAGACTTGGCTGCTGTAGAAAAAACATTTTCTTCCAACATCTAGGCAAGAGAGTTTCCAAAATTCCTACAGTCTGATAAAATTAAAACCACATGGAAAATGGTGTTGAGGGTTTTTTTTGTGTGTTTTTTTTCAACACAGAAAAACATTTTAAAATATGTAATAACGCATTCAGAACTTAGGTACCAATAAATACTATCATTTCGAAATTGAGTGTCAAAAATCTCTTGGTGTTAAAAGAGAAAATACGTAATAATAGTTGCACATAATCACTTAGTGTCTCACCACAACTATGCATTTGTACCTGCTGAACGAGTGAGGGCAGTTTGAGATTTTTGTCTTAGCCCTTAGATGCAGAGCAGGTGAGCTGTGATGGACGGAACTCAGTATTTCCCACTTCCTCATTTTGCTCCCCTGTAATTTACAACCATTTTCGGGAAACACTGGCTATTGAGGGATTATTTATAGCACACATTTATGAACTGTTAAATAAACGTGGTATACTGCTTTTTGGCTTATTTGTTTAAGGTTAGTGATTTTCAGCAGATCTGATTTTATGCCTTTAGGCTAACTAAAGTTGAGAGTCCATGGCTTTTGGCAAATAATTTTTAAATACACTATGACACCACCTTTTTTTTTTTTTATAGAACACTATAGAGATCTACATCATTAGCCAAATTTAATGCACCATATTCTGCAACTCTGGTTGGTTTTAGAAAGAATTACAAAAATTCTTACTCTGAGAATAAAGCCTGGCCCACTTTCGTTTAAAATGACCTGAGGCATCTGATTCCTGCCAGCAGGACAGGGAGCTGCCTTGAAGACCTCACAGGTACTGGAAATGTAGTGACTGTGACATCTGGTAGTAAGAACAGTCTCTGGAATGAACAAAAACCCACCTCCAATCTGCTTTCTCTTTACCCTGACTGGGGAAATGGGAATAGGGAAGATCTTTCAGGGCCTTGATCTGACTGAGTTTTAAGAGCATTACATGGGCAAGTTCTGTCATGATACTGGTTATTTGAGTTCTCCGCTTCAGGTTAGCAAAATAACACATTACTGGGTGATATAATTCTTTTTTCAGTTGTCAAACCACCAAAAAAAATAAAAATAAAAATTCAGCAATATGTTAACACACTCTTCAGACTAGAAGTGACTAGTGAGGAGAGGAAACGTAATACTTAGAAACCTAGACCAGGGACAGGAATACAACTTTCACAGTACTCTTTGATGGTTCTTCGAATAATAAAAACAAAACAACAATCTGTTTAAATTCTGTCAACTTAGAACAGGCAGTAAATCCTGCATCTATTAAGCCTACAACTAAAAATAATTGTGGAAATTATATTTACAGAACCATTGTACTATCATTCATTGTGACTATTACTATTCATCTTTACGCTGTAATGGTTTCTGATTTCCTATCTTCCACAGCAATGAGAAAATAGATGAGGCCTGCATTCAATGTAGCATTTTAAACGGCTTTAATTTCTGAGAGCTGACTCTAATGATTTCAAAATTCTGATGTTGTTTTATAATATTCCATTTTTAGTTGTAGGAGGAACTAGTTTCCTTTGTGAAGAAATGTTTACCTAAAAATGTTTACCTAAAATTCAGCGACTTTTTCTCAGTGTCTCCTTAATTTTTTTCTACTGCTTCTTAGTTCAAGTAAAATTAAGTTAAATAAGTATATATAAAATTTATATAGAAAGACATGTTAACCAGTCGTTCTCGCTATGCATTTGATATTCAGCAAATACCGACAACAGCTGTTTCTCAGGGGTAGGATACTGAGTGACTAATGTGGTCTCTCCATGACTAGCTTTAAAAAAAGTATTTTTTCCCCCAAAAAGGAATAAAGCCATTATCTTAAAAATGCCTCAGAATTACCTTTAAATATATTACTTGACATGAAAAGATGCTAAAAATATAATATTGGAACTAAAAGGTAGATTGTAACATAGTAAAACACCATTTTTATTTTAAAAATCCACATGCATAAAATTGCCAAAAGAAATAGAACAGAATATTAAGGGCAATTATACCCAGTGGGATACTGATTTTAATTTTTTAATTGATCTTTACCAGCATTTTCTAATTTTCCTACAAAGAACAGCATCACTCATGAATATTATATAAGTAAATGTTTACATTCAAATAGAACCCTCATAATTTTTACTGGGGTGTAGCTAAGATTTTTAATGGAAATTCTGAAGAGAAGATGATGTATAGACAGAACTTGTGACCCCAAAGAGCAATAAAATCCTTTTGCAAAAGAACGCTTTAATTTCTGAGAGCTGTCTCTAAGAGAGGTGTGGGCTGACTTTAACTGGCGCTCTCTTTACAATGATGGGTCCATAATGGCTGGGTTGGAGACTGCCTTTCTCCTTCCTTTGTTGCTCTAGAACTTCCATTTTTGGTTGTCAGGCTCTGTCTCTCTCCCACCCCAGGCCTCCTCTGAACAGAACTGTTGTAGCAGGTAAATAAACAAAGGTCTTTCTGGACCATGTATTAACCCAAACTGGGAGTCAAACTTAATTGACCAAGACCGTAAGGCCTCATGATAGTATTAATTTTTACAGTAAAATGAGATGGCCAGTCAAACATTGCTTTATTTCAGACAATCTTCCATTCATTTATTTGCGACTAAGATAACTAAAGAAAGATTTAGAAAATGGTTTCTGAATGGACTGAAATCTGCTCCCCATAAATCATTATTCCCTTCAGCATTATCCAGAAGTGATTAATTTACAAGCTACCCGAAGTCCTGGCTGAGCATGTCAGAAAAAGAAAAGCCATAGCAGGCATTTGTCATAGCAATATCTTTACTGATACAGCTCCCACGGCAATGGAAACTAAAGAGAAAATAAACAAATGGGACTATATCAAAATAAAAAACTTCTGCACAGTAAAAGAAACCATCAACAAAACAACAAAAAGACCACTGCATGGGAAAACATATTTGCCAATGTTATCTTTGATAAGGATTTAATCTCCAAAATTTACAGGGAACTCATACAACTTAACAAAAAGAAGATAAAAATCCAATCAAAAAATGGGCAAAGGATCTAATAGACACTTTTCAAAAGAAGACATAAAGAAGGCCAAGAGACATATGAAAACATGCTCAAAGTCACTAATCATCTGAGAGATGCAAATCAAAACGACAATGAGGTACCATCTCACACCTGTCAGAATGGCTACCATCAACAAATCAACAAAGGACAAGTGCTGGTAAGGATGTGGAGAAAAGGGAGCCCTCTTACACTGCGGGTGGGAATGCAGACTGCTGCAGCCACTGTGGAAAACAGTATGGCGTTTCCTAAAAAAATTAAAAATGGAACTTCCATCTAACCCAGTAATCCCACTTCTAGGAATATATTCCAAGAAAAGAGAAACACCAATCAGAAAGGACATATGCACCCTATGTTCATAGCAGCACAATTTACAATAGCTAAGATTTGGAAACAGCCTAAGTGCCTATCAGCAGATGAGTGGATTAGAAAACTGTGGTACATCTACACAATGAACTACTACACTGCTGTGAAAAAGAAGGAATTCTAACCATTTGCAACAGCATGGATGGACCTGGAGAGCATTATGCTAAGCGAAATAAACCAGTCAGAGAAAGGTAAATACCACATGATCTCACTCATTTATGGACTATAATGAACAACATAAACTGCTGAACAAAAATAGAATTAGAGTCATAGAAGCATTGAAAAGACTGTCCAACCTATGAGGGATGACAGGGGGTGGGGGGTAAGAGATCAACCAAAGGACTTATATGCATGCATATGAGCATAACCAATGGACACAGATGGGGATGAGGGCATGTGCTGGGGGGTGGGGGTGGTACTTTAAACAATAAAGAATTTAAATTTAAATATATATGAAAAACAAGAACCATAACTTGACACTTCCAAATTGCAGCCTTCATACACTGACCCTACTCTGCTTAGGGTCTCCTCACTAGATTTTATTTTAAATACAGGTTTCCACAAAAAGAGCACATCTCACTTTCTAGCATGTGCAGCCATGAAGTTACTGAAACCATCATGGGGCTGCCAGGGACAGCAGGGCACTCATAAGCTGTGGCCTGGCCCAAAATGTCACTTGTGCCACAACCTAAATGAGATTCCACGAATGACAAGAACCAGGAGGGCAGGGAGGTGCAGTTTCAATATTGAGGGTTGGCTCTACTTTACTTGGAGGAAGCATCTGATTAGATGTGGAGGTGGCAACATTTGACTTTCATGTCATTCATACTGATATTTACAAACTTGAATGTTAGTCTCACCTTTCTAATAAGACTAAGAAAGCTGAAAATTCACATGTATTTAAACTATGCATTTAATTAGAACATTAACCAAAAGATACCTTCCCCAATACTTTAGCATTCCTATACCCAGTTAATGATGACAGAAAGCTGTGTTTTTTAACACTGCTGAGATTTCTGAGAGGGCCAAGTTCAACTTTTGACTGTTTTATTTTCTTTGCCAGCAACTGGAGAGCAGAGCCTTCCCAGATGACTTGTGATTCATCTTTAATTCATTTTCCCGTCTGGGAACCTGGACATTTTTCTCTGCAAATGCTCAAGAAGCACATGTTTTATTTTTTAAAAGAAAATGTTACATTTCTTCCTCTACCCTTTTGGATGCGTACTTCACTCAGTAAATGGTTGATTGAATAATGATTTTTTTAAAAAATACGTGGTCTGGTGATATGAAAGAATTCATGTATTTCTAAATCAAACATATCCTCCTCTTTAAAAAACATGAATGGATTAGCATATAGTTAGGTGCAAGCTATTACCTCTGTTCTCATTCTTGGGTGGGGTGTTTAGTGCAGATGTGTGCATTTCATTACGTTTTATAACTTACACGTTACGTAAGCCTTATATGTCTGAATCAAAAATTTTAGAAGAAAGCGGTGAATAGGTGAATGATGAGCATTCATTATTAATGTTAGAGTCTAGGTCATGTCAATGTGCCAGTCTTGGGGAGGAGTGGGAGGGAGATAATCGGCTCATAAGCCTTGAGTTGGCAAGAGCAGTTCCTTTCTCTTTGAGCCCAAGGTCACATTTCATACTCTCCCTTTCTCTTGAGGGACAACAGTGGAGGGGGGGGGGGGGCAGAGGTAGCAGGCGGGGAGAGCAAGTCAGGCATGGCCACTTCCCAGCACTGTGAAGGCGCACGGGCTGTCCTCTGGTGAGAGACGTCATTGGCAGTCTATCACTGCCCCTGCAGTGGCTGCTGATCCCATCCTGTTACTCGTGCACCCCCAGACATCATGCCTCATGCATTCATGCTTTCAAAAAGCTCAGCCCGACTGAAATGGATTGAAGCACAGACACACACACACATTCAAAGAATTTTCAAAAATATTTTCTGACCCCCTCCCCATGGGGGTTTATGATGACCTATAAAAGAAAAACATTTCTCTACACATAACACATATATTAGTGAACGTTTCTTAACTGCTTTGTGGTGATAGAGTGGCATTAAAGATAGATGTTGGAAGCATTTAAATAAAAAATAAATCCAGCATCTCACAGTAAAGTCAAATTTTGCATTGACATTTCCTACAAGGGCAAATGGGAGGGAAAAAAAGCCCAAAGCTTTCAGCATATATTTAAAACAGCATGGCCACAGAGACCTGATTGGCAATGGGACAATCACCATTCTGCAATTTTCACAATAAATTGGGCAAAATCACCACAATTTGGTACAAATGTTCCTTTGAGGTATATTTCTCAGAGCAGGCATTATGTTTTATTCCAATGTTCCTTTTCCCTCCTTAATCTAAGTTGCATTCTAGAATTTTTATTTAAAAGGAATCTACAATAATGATTATTTATTATTTGTTTTAGACTTATCAATGGTTATATCAATTACTAATAAGTAATATATTCATAAATAAAATTCAGTGAAATGAGCCATATGTAAATTATGGCAATGTTTTTAAAAGACAGTTTGGCATTGGTAAAAATCCTCTGAGATCACCTTCATTACATTACATGAATAACTCTGACAAGGCACCATCCTTAACCTTGGATTTTACTTTCAAAAAACAAGGAGAAACTGAGTCAGAGGTAACTGCTTAGCAGGGATGCACAGTGGCTTCTTGGTGAGGTAAAAAATTCTATCCTGTGTGTTAAAGTTGGGAATGCCCTTTGTTGCCCAAAACCATGGCTTCAGTTCAGTTATTCAGAAAGCTCTGCATAATATATGCAAAATCATTAAAAATGAGACTAGCCTTTTATCTGCAGGTGGATAGCTTAGAAATCACTTAAGGACTACTTGACTTGGGAGTTTCATTTTCAATAAATTAAATCCCTCCTCAGGGGCACTTCTATGACACAAGAAATGATACGAAGTTTAACCCCTTGATCATCTCCTCCCCCTGCCCCTTGACAGATGTCATCACATTTAACCAGGGAGCTGCAGCCCGCCCCAGCCCTTCCCTGGCTGCCCGCAGACTTCAACTGTTCTTAGGGAGGGATGGCAGCATCTCCTAACATGAACTGGATGGGAGCTGCAACCCAGACTCCAATGCTGACCGTGGTGAGGAGAGCTGGATTAGCATCACCAATGGATTCACTCCACACAGCCTGATCAATCCTGACAGGACTATGTGTGCAGGAGGGCACAGACACAGCAAACAGCATTCCTCAGCTAATAAAATGGACCCAGTTTTCATCAAAACCAGTTTAGACATGCTATTGGGTGGAATGTAGGAAGAAACCTGCTTAATACTTGGCGATGGAAAACAACCTTGTTTTGGAGAAAAGAGGTTTTCCTTAATTCTGATTTCTATTTTGGAGACTTTTTGGGGATGTTTTTTGGAGACTGCCCGGAGAGACAGAAAAGTGAGAGACAGAAAAGTTGAAAGATGCGCATCATCGTGCTTTTAGCATGCTTTTCAAGGCTGGGGATGCTGAGACACTGAGACATTCGCCTGGTTACCACATGCTGCTGACTCCGGACCCTTAGGATTCTCTCCGTGTTGGCATGACAGCCTCTCTGCTGCCCTGGAGACCTCCAGGTGTGCAGCCCAAGGAGGCTGAGCTGGCTTTGGGATGCCTGGGATACTCTGATGAGTATATACAACTTCTGCAAGGCTCATAGAATTCTATGTGTCACTTCAGTGCAATGATATCCATCACACGAATCACAATTTCTATTACAGCAGTGCCTGAGGTATGAAAGGTAATATCAACCTCAGGTTACCACGATAGAAGATTGTGGTGTACAAATGAACCCCATAAGCCTTTCCCTGGCAGAAACAATGAAAAGAACCCCTCCACACTTGGGCAAGAGGACAAGACCAAGGCAAACTGGAAGAGACAGTAAAATAGTTCCTCATCCTCTTCCTTAACCACCCCACCCATTAAAATAAAGTATAGGGGGAAAAGGATCCATTCAACTGTTTGAATGGATATTTATATTATTTGTTATTTCTCCCAAGGACATAAGTGTTTTAAGCAGAGACAAAAGCATAGGAATAAAATAAACTATCAGAAGAAATTCTAAGGGGAAAATGGAAAATTTCAGGCTTCAACCAGGTGCCAAGTATAGAATGAATCCCTAATATTTAGAAAATCATAAATTGTCAGAAGAAATAAAAATGGAAACTGAGAATTTGAGTCTCAATATACCAAAGGCTCTACACGTGCCCTTGGGCAAGTAATTTAACATCTATGAATCTGTCTATTTTTAATCTATAAAATAAAATTAGGAACCTTTAAAAAAAACTATTTTACCTAGCTCATCATGAAACTGTGGGGATTATGTGAGATAGTATGTATGAATGTGTTGCTAAACTGCAAAGTGCTGCGTTAACATGAAATTATTTTTTAGCATTTTAAGACTGTGACTGGTTGGGAATATAACTCAAAGAACTTACGATTTAAAAACAATCCACTTTTGCATTCGTTCTTGGTTCCAGTTCTTGTCAGAAAAGCTAATATGCATTTCACTTTCCCCAGGTTATGTCTACTGTTTGCTTCTTTTAATAAGCCAGTGGCAAGTGTCAGAAGCAGTTATGCCTAACTTGGAACTGGGCCTTCCTTTTTTAACAATTTTTAAACAAAATTCTCTGGTGGTAAATGCCTTTAGTGTATTATTTCATTATAAACTTAAGACAGAATCATGAGAATCCCTTGTAATCCATCTAGCTTATAAGAAGATGTAGGTTAAATTGGAAATTATAGGAAACATTAGAAAATCTATCATGTTCCTTTGTGGACATTATTTTAAAAAGCAGTTTCATTTGAGCAGGGTTATGTTCTCACATGATAGAACATAAGTCTATCAAGTTCACCACGTAACTGCAAGGCTTGTATCCACCTCTGTATAAGTAAGTCCTTCCCCAACGGTCTCTCAACCATCTCTCGTCCAGAAACACCCCGAGAAGTAAAGATGCTCCCTATGAACTTCCATAAGGGATACATAATCTGGAATGCATGAAAAATGGAAGAAAGAGCAGTATCATGGAAGGTCTAGCACCGAAAAACCCAAGAGCAGAAGGGCCTGGACTGGCGTAGACAAGAAGGTCCTAGAAGAATGTCACTGTCGAGGAAAGAAAGACCTGCTTGCCTGGCGTGGGAGCCACATTACAGCAGATCAAAAAGAAACATGGCTCAGGGACACTATGGATGGGTGAAGGCAGGAAAGGAGGTGGATGCTCGAGCTGAGCATTCCCCTGGTGTGTGTTATTCCTGAGGGAATCAGGCCCCATCACAATGCGCACAAAGACCTAGGGAGGGTCACACACCAGCAGTTCACAAAATGCAGGTTAAAAATGTGCTTTGGCCACATTCTGTTAATGTGTTAAATATTATTCAAAAACACTGAAATAGCTTCCAATATTAAAAATGGGGAAGTTTCACATGAAAGTCCTAATTTCTGCCTTCTTTTGAAAAATCAGTAGGTATGTGGCAAGTCAGGACCTGCAATTCCACAAAGCAAGAGCTACGTGAAGCCGAGAAGCAGCTGCCTCTTCTGAGGAGGCCTGGACGACCCTGGGGAGGCCGAAAAGACCTCTTCAAAGCGGGAGGCAGGCAGAGAACCAATTAGCAGGTTAAGTCATCTAGAGAGCAGAGAGATTATTGTACTATTTATCATCTTATGTTCTCCTTTATATGAGAAAATGCAACAGAGTAAAGCACATAGCCCCCTTTTTAACCTAAATATCGTAACAAGGCGCTCTCCTTGATTAATCCTCCTGTGGACAGCAGCATCCTTAAAGCTTACCTAATAGAACAGCGGTTCTCAACCTGTGGGTCGCGACCCCTTTGGGGGTCGAACGACCCTTTCACAGGGGTCGCCTAAGACCATCGGAAAACACACATATAAGTTACATATTGTTTTTGTGATTAATCACTATGCTTTAATTATGTTCAATTTGTAACAATGAAATTGGGGGTCACCACAACATGAGGAACTGTATTAAAGGGTCGCGGCATTAGGAAGGTTGAGAACCACTGTAATAGAATAACATTTCTAGAATGCTGCAGAGTTAGCAAAACACTTTGCACACATTTTTTTGTGTGTGTGTGCCCCACAACCACAATTTTGCTTACTATGCTAGGCAAATAGTATTATCGCATGCTGTAGATGCGGAAATGGAGGCTCGGGCACTTAGATGGAATCTGGACCAGTCTTTTGCCACTACAACCCCAGCACCACTCCTCGGCAATGACCTAGCCTGGACTGCAAGGCACACTGGACCACTCCAACCTGCCAGCTAGTGATTTAGCAGACTCTTCCCTTTACTAGGATAATCTTTCCCTCAGCAGCTCCATCCCTCAAACTCACACTGCCAGGAGTTTGCTCAGCCTGCAAGGCAGTGGTCAGTTATGCCTAGAACCATCCCTTATTTGTTCACGAAAGTCCTGCAAATATTTTGGCAAATAAATTCAGAAAGCCGGAAACACTAATTATTAGGCAGAGACAAACCCGCAGTATTAACATAAACAACAAAGTGCCTTTTCAGCGCTGCTATTCAACGTGCCTTCCTGTTGCCAGTGCCATGAAAAACACTCAGGAGTTGGCCTGGAGGAGATGCGAGAGGAAATGACTCCTTTGAAGACCACGTCCTGTGGGCAGACTGTGGCCTTACCATTTGCTACAGCAGATATCAGAGAGGAAGGGTGGGCAGTGTAATTTGCAGGGAGAAAAACGGTTTAAAAAGTGGAGTTACTAAAGAACACCATTTAGGTGGGGCGCTTACAGTTCTGTAACGGATGAACTCTTTTGTTTTCAGGTTGGGAATGAAGTGAGCAGGGAGATAAAGGTTTTGCTCAACTGGTTGCAAAGCGTGGGAACTAGTCTTTTGTCAAGACATGCCCGTAAGATCCTCCACGCCTGGTTGTGTGTTCTGTGCCTCACGCAGAGGTGAGTGCAGTGGGGTCAACCTGGGGCCTGAAACCCTGCCGGCACTTCTGTTTGCCAAGCTGTGTGCCTTGTCAGCCAGGAAAAGACACCTCTTTGTGACTGGATGCCCTTGTTCATTTTGTTCATTTGCACAAAGGCACATGATGTGCTGGCAGCAGCCCTGGGCCTTGGTGAAGGTCTGTCCATTTCAGTGTCTGGCCCTTTGAATCTATGTCATTATACGTGTCAGGCAACATAGTCAGCTGGATCTCCTGGATTTGAGTAGCAGCCATGTGGAGCTTCTGGCGAGTCAGGTAAGTGATCTCCTGCTTTACTTTCTCCAGCGGAAGCAATGAGAACAGCCCCACCTGCCCCTGCTGCTTAGGGCCATTGTGAAGCCACTGCCAAGAGTTTAATCACCTCACTTTCTTCAACATGTCCAGAAACGTCTTCCACAGCGCCTTCCTGTATGGTAACATCACCATCTTCCTCTTCATTTAAGTTCAAAGTCAATAAAAGAATAAAGATGGTAAATTCAATGAAGCGCTAAATGGCAAAGGGCCACAGGCCCACTGTACTAGGGCCACTTCCATTTTCCAAGCAAATCACACACTCCCGTGTGTCTGACTTCCAACCACTCTCACAGGTCCACGAGTCATTGCATTAGAACACTCCTAACAAGCACCTCCATTGCTGGCATCTCTGAGGCAGCATATCAAAACTCAAATCCCAGATTGGCTTGTTTCCCCCGACAGACTGCTAGGACACAGATTCCTGGCCAACTGCAGAGCTGGCAGACCCACACCTCTTCCAGAGTCAGCTTGGCCAGGGCGATGGAAGAACAATTGGTCTCATTGCCATCCGAGATGACAATTAATTAGTGTGCTGGGAGCACAGAGCAGTCTATCCGGAGAGCCCTTCTGCGGGCTGTGGCACTGGCCTCTCACCAGAGCCAATGTCTGCATTACAAGATGCACTGGGGATGGCTTCTGGCCTCCCCTAAGGCAGTCAGCCTATGAGGGCAGGAGGGATGGAAACCTTCCAAGAACTTCAATGCTGGGGGAAGCGGGGAGGAAAGACCACCAGTAACATTAAAAATCCAACTCAAAACCCAAGACAAATATTCAGCAGCAAAAGGCAATGGTATGTTCGAGAACACTATTCTAGATGTAATAACAAAGGGTAAAAGGACTAGTGTTTCATTGAGAAGCGCCTCCAAGCGTGGTGTGCAGAAGGATGTGTGGTGACAGGAACCAGCCCC
The DNA here is from genome assembly GCF_963259705.1 of Myotis daubentonii. Lineage (NCBI taxonomy): Eukaryota > Metazoa > Chordata > Mammalia > Chiroptera > Vespertilionidae > Myotis > Myotis daubentonii. Next base: position 44,265,913 of record NC_081850.1, read on the forward strand.
ATTGAGGAAAATTCAAGTGTGGTGACAACATCCTCAGCAGGCTTTATTAGGCCCTCATACCAAGTGCATTGCTCAACACGCTGTGAATGAGAACGCATGAGTCACAGGATAGCATTACCCCTCCCCCCCCCACTTGAGCCAACAGCAAAGGGCAATGCTTATTTAACTGTAGAAGAGGATGACTGATGACTCCCAAGGGCTCTCCGGAAAGGAACATAACATCTCATTGTAGGGATCGGTGAATTAAAACATAACTCTCAAAACAAGCATCCGAAAACTATTTAAAAAATAGAACTGACAAGAGAAGTCACTGTTGCCACAGTCGCATCCGCCACCACCTAAAGTTGAGGGATCCATCTGCCTTGCCGCACCTTCCAACAAGAGTAGATGTCCGGCTTCTCTGAGAGCGGCATCGGACCAAAATCCAGGTGATAAAAGAACGATACAAGGATGAGAAGCAGCTTCCTGCCCTGGGTAAAACCAAGTCTCTTCTACCCGATCATGGCAACATGAGTGAACTCATCAAGATAATTAGAAGGTGCTTACAGCTCAACGCTGATCAAGCCTTCTTCCTGTTAGTGAGTGGGCACAGCATGGCGAGCGTGGCCACACTGATTTCCGAAGTGTGTGAAAGTGAGAAGGATGAAGATGGACTCCCATGAATGCTATATGCCTCTCGGGAGATATCTGGAATGAAACTGTCAGTGTGCCACAAGAAAACTGCATCTGTTCTAGAATTTTTTAAGCTCTTACCAACAGGAAAAAAAAAAAAGAGAAGTTACCAACTGAGGTTGATCAGTTTACCCATCAAAATAGTAGTGTTCCTGACTAGAAGTTTGGAAAGTTGTTTTTTGTACTTCAAGCAGAAAAACTGAGCTCCAAATGAGCACATTCAGCTCTGAAAACTATATTACTTGACCTATGTTGTTTTGTTTTCAAATTTAGAAGTTTAAAAATAAAAACAGAATTCTTTAGAAATAAGGAACAGTATTTTACTAAGATTGGATATGCTTCATAGAGTACATACCCCTAACTCCAAAGCTACAGACAAGCCTTGATATTGGGGTGGGGTCGGGAGTTCAGTTAGCAGCCATATGGAGTCTAAAAAGAAAAGCTTGGTTTAACTCTGACCCCCTGGATACCTTATCTGCCAGTTCTTTTTTTCCTTTCCCAGCCAAATCGAATGAAAATGGTTATGCCTACTGGCTTTTCAACCTGCTCCTGCCCCTCAGCTCGCAGCCTGCTGTAACTCACCTTCCCTTCCATGCTCCAATGACACTGTGCTGGTCAAGATGGTCAAATCCAAGGAGCCCTTTGAGGGCCTCGCTCACCAGTTTTCCTTTCTGTATCTGCTAATACTACCACTCTGTATGAAAATGTGTTCTGTGATTTCCTGCTACTACATTCTCCTTTTTCTATAATACCAGTAGCACCTTCCTTTTCCAGTTTGGCTTTTCACCTGAGTCCCAGGTCAGTACTTCCAAATGTCTGCTAGGCTCCCCACCTGATGTCCGCAGGCACCTTCTATTCCAACATGGCCCAAACCGCCAAAGCTGGTCTTCCTCTTCTTTATCTATTATTCAATCCACTTCTTACCCATCCCTTGTACTGTTTGCCTCTTCTCCATCTCCACTTGTGTTGAGTCTGGACCTCATTCTCTCCTATTTGGACCACAGCAAGAGCTTCTCAACGCGTCTTCCTCCATTCAGGAAGCTCTCTTTCAAATCCATTCGCCATGCTGCTATCAAATGATTCCTCCTGAACTCAAACGCAAGCACATCTCCCACCTGCTTCAAATATCCCCTGGCCTCCTCTGCACCTTGCATCTTAGCAAGCGGACTTCCTTTCAGTTCCCCAAGCCCTGCAAGCCCATTCACACCACCAGGCTTTCTCTCTTGAGGTTCTCTTTGCCTTATGTGCCCTTGTCCATCCTTAAAAACTGCTTCCTGTCCTTCATGATCCAACTCAAATGCCTCCTTGTCTCTGAAGGCTTTCCTGACCCTCCCTGTGCCAATCGCGGGCAGTCAGTCCTGTATCCTTACTCGCACAGCAAATGTTCATCTATCGCCACCTGTCTGTCTCAGGCTCTAGGGTTGCCCTGGGGAGACACTACCACTTTTTTTCTCTCCCCTCTGCGGCTCCTAAATAAAGTGCCTGGTACTGTGCAACCATCAATAAAATTTGCCCGGAAAAAAATAGTAGATATTACTCTTTCCCAGACCTTCACTGATGTGTGTAATTCCCTAGCCCTTCTTGCCATGCAATCCTGTGTTTATTAATGTGCAGATATTTATGTCATGCAACAAGGACATTTCTACAGTGAGGAAAGAGCAGCAAAGTTGAATGGCTTGCCTACAAGCTGAGAGGCAAAGATTCAGAGACCCAGGTTTTCAGATAAAAGACCTGTTTTTTCCTCTATGATCAACAAAAAGTTTCTGTAATAAAATCCCTCAAAACAGGGTGCCTATTGTGTAGGGCATGCCTCCTCCCCCACCACAAAATTTTAAATGTTCAATAATAAGTACTTGGTGTGTACCATTAGCTGGGAATTCTGGGTATACAGGACTTATGCTAAGGTCATTCTAGTCTATATATACAGAGGTCACTAACAGTACTTCAGTACATCAGGTAAGTAACATCAGGCCAATCTCAGCATCACTGTTTTAAGTGTTCTGCTTTTTGTTTTGATCTCCAAGCATTTGCATGGACCTCTGCTTTAATAGCTGTGTCCCTGCCTGGTCCCCATCAGTCTCCAACTTCGTTATTCCTTCCCAGTCCCATCCCACCCTGGAGGTTATTACAAACACTGGCAGCAGGATGTAGTGGGAAGCTTGCTCTGCTTACTTTAGTTGTTGCTGCCCTACTTCCACTGGCTACAAAGATCCCCTTACTCTACACTCCACCATTTTCCAGCTTCATGCGATGCCCCCACACCAACTGAGCTGGCACCTCCCTTTCAATGTATTGTTTCGGTGGAAGGTTATTTTATTTTATTTTAGTTTAGTTTATTTTTTGGCTTTCTCTTCCAGCTCTGGGTGAAAAATCAGCAAAGATTCCTGTTCTTATCAGCTGAGTGCTTAAGTAAACAGAGCAGGTGCCAGAGTCAATAGGATATGGAAAATGAGATTTTGCTGAAGATTATTTGTCATGGGGCTCTACTGCCTGCTGACACAGAGTCAGGAGTTCACACTTTGTGGAGAGACCAGAAAGGGGAGAGAGCCAGAACTTCACCAAGGAGGCAGGGCGGGTTTGCCTGCACCGAAGTGGCCAGGTGAGGTCCATGCTTTCGTGTAACTGGACAGAGTTCACTCCTCCAGCTGGAAGGATGCTCATGTTTGTAAACCCAGAGAAGGAAACACTCCATTCTTCCCTGCTCTCCTTCCAATGGATTCCCAGTGTCCCTTGGGCCACCTGACCATTTCACCCACTTAGGACAGAGACTCCTTTGCCTGGATGCCGAGCTCAGAGGCACAGTGCTTTGGCAGAGCGACCAGCAGCGGGGATGGAGTGGAACTGTGCGAGCTGTGCAGGTGCAGAAAACCACAGCAACCATGGTTTTTCAATCCTCTGCCCTGCCAGGCCTGGGGAGCCCCATGCCCACTGAACAGGGTGAGCTGCTCCCAGCTCTCGCACTGTTTACCCCCAGCAGGATTCAAGCATTTGGCTCTTCCAGCCCTTCACTGCTCTGTGAATTTACACCTTCTTTCCAGGTATTCATATATCATCTCCAGGAAACGTCCCTGCTCAACTCTGGGGCTATGGGAAGACTCCTGTCACAGTGCTCTTTCGCCTACTCTTGTCCTTTGTCCTTCAAAACATGGCACCTTTTGCAGGCTGCTCAGGGATCTCCATATCTAATGAGGAAACCTCACGGTTTAATATCTGAATATCTCTGGCCTTGAATTTACAATATTTTCTACGAAGAGTTGAAAGAACTTGACATCAACCCCTCAGTAGCACTTTGATGGTGATTTCATCTCCATTTTACCAGTGGGGAAATGGAGACAAAATAAAATTAAATAGTTTACAACCTGGCAGTCAGCAGTGAGGTTCTCAAAACTGTGGTTCTTTTAGCATATGGCATCAAGCATGCACAGGTGGAGAAGAGACTTTCTAACAGGCCTTATATTTTCCCTTTCTTTTTCTCTAAAAGTTGATGGTACTTTAGAAAAAGACAAAAGTGGGTAAGGGTTGTTATTAACCAAACTATGCCAATAGGAAGAAAATTTTAGAAGCGCATACTACATGTTACCTTCCTACTTTATGGTTTTTCCACCGAGAAAAACAGAAATTGTCAATAGCATTCAGGAAGCAGATCTGAGCCAAAGTTACAATACCGTGAGGCTCTGAGCATATTTTAAGTTTTTGAGTTCCTTATCTGAAAAATGAAGATAAGGGGTGGTTATCTCAAAGGGATGCTATGGGACTTACATGAAATAATGCACATAAATAGGATTAACAGGGCCTCTCAGGAGGCAAATGGTTAATTAGGTCAGTTCTTATTCTTATGCATACTACTGGATGAATACCAGATCCTGACTTCAGTAATTGTGAGCATAACATTTTATTTTCAAATCCATTCACCATGAAAGCAAAACATGAAAACCATTCTCTTGACCAAGAGCTTGACAGTCTCTCGGACAATACAGTAAAGCCACAATAATTCTAGATTTTCCACTGGGCCCTGAGAAACTGTGATCAAATGACAATGAACCTATGATATGCACAACCATAAGTCACAGAGACAGGCCTGCTGGGTATAATACAGAACAGCACACCACGGCTACTCCTGAGTGCCCTATTATTCCATTAAATTTCAATTTAGGATCTTCGTAAAATTACGACAAAAAAAACAAGGCACTATTTCATTAGAAAAAAGCAATTACCTTATATCCACTTTGTCCCATTTCTAAGAATCTTTTCCAGTATTACATAAAGCACCTAAATGAATTTTGGAGCACCTCCAGGCAAGAGGGCAGAGCTTGCTGAGGTCTGTTGATACGATAATGACAAGTCATTGCTATAAGGAAAAAATGAGTTAGGGGTTCAAACTGTTTTTAAACCTGAATTGGAAGGCTCTTTCTGATTTCCAAATATAAAGCCATTATTTTCATATGGATCATGTGTCTCCCTTACATCCTGTATATAATTATAACTCTAACTTATACCCATAAATACATAATATAGGGAATTGTTGAGTTAGCTTCTGGAAAAGGTGCTCAGTTTTGTTTGTTTTAAGTCACTTTTAGCCCAGATGAATGTATTTGAGACTGTTATAACATGCAATGGCTAAAGAACACTGTCTCGTGAGAAGTAAGAATTGATTAACTTCATGGCTAGACATAATGCAACGGATAGCTCCACTTATTTCTTAGGAATTACTGTTCACAGTTTGTTTTATGTCTTGTTGTGTTTTGTTAATCCTCACCTGAGGATACTTTTTCCATTGAATTTTAGAGACAGTGGAAGGAAGGGGGGAAAGGAGGGAGAAACAGAGAGAAAGTGAGAGAGAGAGGGAGAGAGAGAGACAGAGACATCAATGTAAGAGAGGCAAATCAACTGGTTGCCTCCTGCACGTGCCCAATGGAGGTGGGGGCCACACCAGGAATCAAGCCCATGATCCTTCGGTGCATAAGCCAATGCTCTAACCGCTGATCCACACCAGCCAGCGCTGGTCACATCAATTTTAACATCACAATTCTGGAAATACTTGCTATGGAAATTATCAGGAAATATTCAAAAGAAATGAAAACAGGGAAGAACCTTCATGCGGCCAGACTAAACATAGGTGAAATGTCAGTGACAGCATGCTCGGGGTATCTGTTCACTCACTGCTTCAGCTTTGGTGTGTCCATGCTTACTGTCTTTTTAAATGGCCCCTAAAGCCAGAAACAAGTCAGCAAGATGTGAAAATATCCTATTTTCTCTGCCCTGGATTCCCCTACTCATTCATGAACAAAAGTCTGAATGCCTTTTAAGGAGATGAGGCCAAGGCAAGCATTTTTCCTCTTTTCTATACTAAGCCAATGCATCATTCAATGCAAGCTCTGTGGGAGCCGTGCACCTAATGCAATCTATAGGCATGAAGGTGCAGATGGTGAAATTTATAGGTTGACATGGTATCAATTTTGCTTTTCTATTAACAGAGTATAATTTCAGTATGTGAGATTTGCTCCCCTAGAAGCTCAATGTTTTAAAATACTAGTAGAAAGTTTAAGTTTAATTGGGAGAAAAACCTTACATTTTCAAAGGACAAATAGCCAGTCTTTCTGGGAAATGGACACTTTAAAAATAGGAAAAGAGAGTATTTGATAAAGCTCTGCAAACAGTTCGTTGGTTATTGCCTTTTTTCCCAGAAAAGACTTCAATGATATAAAACAAAGGTACCGTTGTGCTTCATCCCCGCCCAAAAGTCATTACAGAGACTTATACCCTAAGAGTAGTCAGTTGGCATCTTAGTGAAGAAATATATCTGAAAATACAAATGGAAATAGAGAAGGAAAAAAGAGATATGAAAATTAGTATAATGAGGCGGTAGCAGGAAAAATTAGTATCAACAAAGCAAAAGTAATTACAGAGGATTCAAATAAATTAAGAGAAACTTGTTAAAGACTAATGAACAGGTGTTGTGTGTTTTTTGCAAAAAGTCCCCTTACATAAAAAATAAAAATCAATAAAGCAAACTAAAGTATCATGATTCTTGGCTAGAGATGTTAAGCTATGCTTCCAGTCACAACCCCAAAGAATGATTTTTCAGGCTTCTCTAGTATTTTGATGATACTTGGTATAGGTATAAAACAAGCTTATCACAACAGTAGTTTTTTTTTGTTGTTGTTAGCTGAAATGAGATCTATTTTGTGTGAAAACACAGAACTTGTCTACCATTGGAATAAAAATCACATAATTGAACACACAGAAACAAATATGATTTATCCACAGTCAGAAAATAAATGCCACAAGTGGTGATATAAACTTATTAACACATTTAAGGGCAAAGACACTATCTGAATTTCCTTGTGAAAGTCAGTTCTACTACCTACCAATACAACATACAATACAATGAACTCTAAAGAGAAGCCTTTGCCATTTGCTGTAAATGTCATGAATGGCTATAACAGGGGTACTAAAAACAAGGAATCAATCAGAAGCATCCATTGATATTTTATGTTTGCATTAAACACAGAAAAGCATTTAATTCAAGTTCTCATATTTAATACATACTTTTATTAAAATATACATACGCCTCTTAGTCCAAGAAATGAGAAAATAACACAAGCTACAGCTTAATTTCTGGCATGGGTCTAGGTTTATGGGTCTTGTTTACCAAATATTTGTTGAATGAATAAATAATCTAAATACCATTTATATCTGCTTTATATTTTGGCATGGGAAGTGCCTGATTTTCAGTGAAAGGCATTTCTTGGCCTACACAAGTATTTCTGCTCTAAGACCAATGTGGGAAGAAGCTGTGATTTAAGAATATGGTATACTGTATAGTGAGCCTCCAACACTGGAGGAACTGAAGAGGTGTCTAGTTCTTAGTCTTGTGACTGCAGATACAACTTCTCCCTATGAAAGTCAAGTGCAATAAACCAGAACAGAGGAGACGAACATTTTATATTCAAGAGAATGGTGTGTTTCATTATATAAGAACTAGAGGCCTGGTGCATGAAAATTCATGCACTGAATGGGGGCGTCCCTCAGCCTGGCCTGCCCCGTCTCACAGTCTGGGAGCCCTCAGGGGCGGGAGGCAACCCATCGATCAGGGGAACGCGACGCCCCGTCACACCACTGCTTCTGCCACTGCCAGGAGTGCAAGCCTTGGCCGGCCCTGGTTACCTGAGCCTCGGGCGGCTCTGGGCGGCTGGGGAGCCGCCATCTGAGGCTTGCCTGCACCTCGGGCCAGCCCTGGGTGGCTGGGGGCTGAGGGGACTGGGTACTGCCATCTTGTGGCTGTGGCTATCTTTGAGGGAAGGGCAGTCAATTAGCATATTCCCTCCTTACTGGCTGTGAGCGCTGGCATCTTTGGGGGCGGGGCAGTCAATTAGCATATTTCCTCCTTATTGGCTGTGGGCGCTGCCATCTTTGCAATGGCATGAGGGTGAATTTGCATATTCCCTCTTTATTAGATAGGATTGGGGGATTTAGAAGTGTGCATAACTACTAACAAGTAATTAAGTCGATTAGGTCAATCTCTTAAACTGGAAACCTGGATTTTTTTTTTTTTTCTGGAGTAAGTGAATAATATCAATATTTCTTACACAAATAATTGATATTTTGGGAGCATGTAAGATCTAAATGATTTTTTTCTGATAGAGAACACCTTTAAAAGGTTGGACCTTGCCCTGGCTGGGTGGCTCAGTTGGTTGGAGTGTCACCACCTGGTTCGATTCCTGGCCAGGGCACATACGTAGTTGCAGTTCGATGTATCTCTCTTACATTGATGTTTCTCTCTCTCCCTAAATTTTTTTTAAAAAGGCGGGGGGGGGGGGGCTAAAAAATAAAAGGCTGGACTTTACCCCAACCTTCCTAATATCACTTTAGAAACACAAGTTAAACTCTCAACATGTGGCAGAAGGGAAAGGACAAAGAAAGACCATCAGAATTAGGGGGAACTCCTTACAGAATTAGTTAGTTTTATGATATATACTGTGAGCACTTTCTAAATGAGTATGCTCAGTAGACAATTAAAAATTATTTCTGAAATATCAGGCTGTGGATCAGTTTAGCCTTTGTTACTATTACATTACTTTACCTTGAAAACCATAACATGAAATAAATAAGAGACTTCAACAGAACTTCTACCCACAAGTTCTTTTAAATATTTGTTTAACTGAAAGAATTTTGTGAAGAGGGAGGAAATAGTCTTTGCAATCAAGAGGTGTTAGTACCATCTGGGCACATACCTCTTCCAAATTCTCTCCATCACTAAGCCCTCCCTTTCATCATCATGGAAATCCTAGAGCAGGGGTCCTCAAACTACGGCCCGCGGGCCACATGCAAATACAAATATTGTATTTGTTCCCATTTTGTTTTTTTACTTCAAAATAAGATATGTGCAGTGTGCATAGGAATTTGTTCATAGTTTTTTTTTAAACTATAGTCCGGCCCTCCAACGGTCTGAGGGACAGTGAACTGGCCCCCTGTTTAAAAAGTTTGAGGACCCTGTCCTAGAGCTTGGTAATATAACCACCACCACCTCTAAAACCACAGAAAAGCTGAAAAGTTAAGCAAAGCACCCTAGGCAAAGCAAGAGAGCGAAAATCAGACCATCCATGTCCAAGTGGTGTGGAAAACCCAAACATGGAATTGGCTGGGCATTAGCATCTTGCCACCTCAGGCCCTTTTCTTGACCAAACATGGAATTCTCTGTTGTGAAATTCAATCACTTTCAATAGGCATCTAGAACTTGACCCACATCGCTTAGCTCTGTGAGATTAGAGGTGTACAGTTCCCTGAAATACCATTTTTAACACTATCTCACTTCAAATCTAGATCTCTGTTTAACCTGCAGGAATCCAGATCCACTGAAGTACACATTGTATTCCCATCAGAGGCGGGGGGGAAGGAGGGAGATCTACCTAAATTCCCACCCTGCATGTTAATGCCTATTAATAATAAAAGGAAAGAACTTTATACTAGTTTTAAAAGACCATTTTATCTTCTGCCGTTTAACTTAATAAAAACACACACACAATTTATAGATAAGCATGTTGAGACGGCTTAATAAAGGCTTTTTTTGTTTTGTTTTGTTTTGAATTTAGGTTACATGGTTCACATAGCATTAGGCTTCTTTTAATTTCCTTACAAATTCCCCAAAAGCTTTTTTAAGCAGAGCTGTCAGTTCTGTTTGTTCCAGTCTCTGATTTACATGGATGAGAGCAAGTACCAAGTCAGAAGGTTGTTGTAGCATTTCCATTACAATCCTGCCTTGGAACCTAATAGCAGGAATCTACTCCGTCTGCTTCCCAAAGTGGGGCACTCTGCTCACCCCAGTTCTGGCAGGTGAGGGGCATGGAAGATTGGGGGTGAGGGATAGCGTTCAGCGTGTGGGATTCAGTCCCCGGACCTAACAGTAGTATTGGTTCTATGTTTCCTCCTCCAGCACAGAGATTCTTATTCCAGAGACACAGAACCTGGACTTTTCAACATAATATGCACCTTGTCCCACTTGAGGACAATTGCTCTAAATCTGCAGTAATGAGTGGATCAAAGAAGGTAAGGTGTTCTGCTGCTAAATATCAGTCTCATGGTGTGATCACAACTACCTTCTTTTTCCCATCAGACCAAGGCATGGCATCTTCTCTTCTCACTATTCCCTAATCTTCCTTGCAAAGTCAATCTTCTGCTGTCAGTGGGCAGCCAACATGGCTCTTTCAGGTGTCCAAAGGCCTTATCTGTGCCCTTGTCTCAGTCTACATCCTCCTCTGCAGTATGTGACACCAATCACATCTTCCTTCTTGAAACTGCCGGCAGGTTCTCTGCCAACCCCTCTAGCCACGCCTCCTTTCTCTCCTTGGGCAAGGTCTCTCTGGCTGGCCCCCAGGTGCACTCAGTCCCCTAGAATTCTATACTAGGCCACTGTGCTTCTCTCCACCCAGACTATATAGGCCGTTTCTTAACCAGCAGACACCACTTGTGTGCAGGTTAACGCCCACTTCTCTCACTTCTCTAGCCCATTCCATCTTCATCACCCCCAAAAGCCTGCGGGCATTTTACTCCTCTAAGCTGGTCAGGCACCTCTGATCAATTAACTCTATTCCTTGGCTTCCTCCTAATTTTCCTGTTACTGTTACCCTAGTCATTCCCTTCATGGGCTGCTGCTGGGCTGTTTTGCTTTTGGTACAGAGGAAAATAGATGTGAAATACTGACTAATTTAATGATATCATTAAATCAATCCCACACTTTGTCCCACTTATCTGTCTGGCCACCCTGTGTATAATAAAAAGCCTATCAAGTTTATTAAGCCATTAGTATAAAACTTGAAAACATGATTTAAAATCATCTCCGTTTGTGTAATTTGGAACTTTTGCTTTAAGTTAACAAGCAGGGGCTGCTTTTTAACATACAGATTTCAACTCTGAGTCGTGGCTGTCATGAGTTCCAGAGTTATAGTAAGATCCAAAGCTCAAGCCGAAACCGGTTTGGCTCAGTGGATAGAGCGTCGGCCTGCAGACTGAAAGGTCCCAGGTTTGATTCCGGTCAAGGGCATGTACCTGGGTTGCGGGCACATCCCCAGTGGGGGGTGTGCAGGAGGCGGCTGATCGATGTTTCTCTCTCATCGATGTTTCTGACTCTCTATCTCTCTCCCTTCCTCTCTGTAAAAAATCAATAAAATATATTTAAAAAAAAAAAGGAAAAAAAAAGATCCAAAGCTCAAGAAAATGAGCTCCATTCAGTTTTTCATGTGTTTATAGATTTGGACCGACTATACAACAGCACTTTTTCAATGGAAGACAAGATTCTAGAATGATGTTCTAAAGTATTGCTGGGCTGGCACCAGCCATGCAGAATGCAATGAAGTGTGAGACTGACTGTGGGGGATGAAGAGTGTTTGCAGGAACCCACCTTGGAGCTTTTCTGGGTCTTAAAAGAGTGAATCTCACTGGCCTCAGGAAGCCACTTGTGAGCTAGCAAAATTATAACTTTCTATGCTGGAATTAGTAAATTATGCAGTGGTAAAAACATTTAACTGCTTGAGCAAATAAAAAAAAAATCCCCAAATAAATGCACAGACTTCTATAATGCTATCCTCTATATTGGGAAGGCCAGGAGAGGAATGATTAAGTGCAGTGTGGTTTCGTGCAAAATTTTCAAAGGAGGCTGACTTTCTATGCTTCCACATTGAACAGAGGCCACAACATATTCCTAGGCTGGGATTTCATACCAAGGTTCCCCTGAGCCAGAATCACTATTTCTCGGCAGCACAGCGCCTGGCCCAGGGGCATCTGCAGGCTGGGTGAGGGAGCTCTGCTGGTATCTGGTTTCCACGTGCTCTCTCGGGCCTGGTGCCCACCTTTCTGACTGGTTTCCCTGCCAGACAACGAATGCAAGAACCTCACATACATGATCACTACTGCTGCCAGTGATCTGGAGAAGCAGAGAGTGTCCTCAATCCATAGAGGCGGAAACTAAGTTTGACAGAAGGTAAGGAACATGCCCACGACTGGGGAGGTTGGTTTGACTCCCTATCCCCTTGTGGTGGTTCTCCATGGAGGCCGAGTCATACCCCTGCCAACAGCCTCTTTATAAATAATCCTACTCTACCCATTCTGATTGTGCCCTTGCTGGAACCCAGAGTCCTACACTCCAGTTTTCTCCTGCTGAAAAGAAAATCAATCCTTTGCACTCCTAGATACAAATGGAGCCCAACTTATTAAAACCCAGGACTCCTCTACATTTGTCAGTAATCTATTAATTTATTCCTTTTAACTTAATAAGCAGTTAATTTTGCTATTTATTCCACATTTCCTTTCCTATAGGAAAGGCCACCAGGCCAAACACCCAGTCAGCACCAGCATCAAGTCAGTTCAACATGATGACACCGGGCACACACTTTTTCAGAATATCATTTCAAGGAACTGCCTGCAATTTATAATATGAAAATAAAAGGGTTCTTCTCTCATTATTACCTATGCATTTTTGTGAAATTACTGAACATATATATAGTAAGAAAGCTATCTGCTTCATATAATCTATAGTCTGAAACTTTAGGAACTTTCTGGCAGTGCCAGCCTTGGTTTAAAAAAAAAAAGTTATTTCAGAATAACCTCATTAGATGCTGTAAATACCAAGGAGTGAAGTCCTTGGAACTGTAAGATAAAAAGCTGCATCACCAATCACAAAAAACATTTATCCGTTGGGGAGAGATGGCTAAGTGGTCAATGGGCAGTGGGAAGGGGTGTCACAGGAACAAAGCTTGACCACAAGGCACCCGGAGTTCTAGGTCCAGCTCTGCAAGTCACTGGCTCTGGGTCCCTTGGCAAGTGATTGGTTTTTTCCATGGATCTCAGCTTTTTTCCATCTATGATAAAGAAAAGCAGACCTCTAATAGTCACTCCAGCTCTCCTGCTATATGGCTCTGAGTTGGAAAGTGCTACAAAATGATAAAGAGTTGAGAGACTGATTATAACTAGCCTTCACAACATTCACTCATTCAGTCAACAGTTACTGAAGATTTACTCTGCACCAGTACTATTTCAGGGACTACAAATAGAATGATAACTAAGATATCTATCCCTACCCTCAAAGAGCTTACAGGAAGAGGAACATATACTAAATTGTTAAAAATTGTTATATTAGAAGTTGACAGGAGGTTCAATGGGGACAGAGAGAATTGTGTTTGATTCTAATATTTCTGGATGGGGTGGGAACAACCACACCTGATAAATTCAGTATAATTGTTTTTTCCACTAGAGATGGTAAAACAAAGTTGGGCAATGGTTAAAAACAACAACAAAAAATAAAACCGGCCCTGGCTGGAGTGGCTCAGTTGGTTGGGTGTTGTCCTGTGCAACATAGTATTGCCGGTTGGTTCAATTCCCAGTCAGGGCTCATCCCAGGTAGGAGGTGCACGGGAGGCAGCCAATCAATGTTTCACTCTCACATAGATATTTCTCTCTCTCTCTCTCTCTCTCTCTCTCTCTCTCTCATTTCCTCTCTCTAAAAATCAATAAACTATTCTTTAAATAAATAAATAAATAAATAAATAAATAAATAAATAAAACCAGAACCCCGCTGCCAAAATGGTTAGTTGTGACATCTTGTCAATCTTTATTGTCTGCCATGGCTGAGCAAATTATCAAAGTCTCAACTGTATACACTACTATCGATGTACACACCATATGAATGGACAAAATCAATCTAATCAGAACTTCTCTAGAAATTTCTCACAGTAATAAAAGTTTCATTCAGCAAATGAGTTACAAAAGGAATATGAAAGTAAAATCTGTGTAGTTCTTAAAAAGTAAATTAAACCTTTTTTTGAGTTAAAAATGAATATAAGCTAAGAAATTAGTTGATATAGTTTAGTCAATAATTTATCTAAATTAAAACTTTTAAAGTGGAGGCATATTATGTTGCCTTTTTATTGAAAAAGTAGTCTATAGCTCATTATTTCCTAACGTTAATTAATGTTTTGTCTTTTTAAAAATATATTCATTCTTTTCATCTTAAACAAAATGAAAGATATCCTTCACATTAGACTTTAAAACAGGGAGTTACTGAGCTAGAAGAATGTGCCAGCTGACAACAGAGCCCCTTTGGTAAGACAGTGCATGCTGAACATCCTTTCTATATCCTTCACCTGTGCAAACAGCACCTTTCTTCATCCTCCCCGGGCCCCATTTCAAGCCCCAGCACAAATCCCTCCTCTTCTGTGAACCCTGGCCTGAGCGTCCCTAGGAACTCGACATTCAATAGCACTAACCATCTGTGCCACTCATTTGGGCTCTCATCATCTAAAGATCTTTTTTGTGTTGGTTTAAGTATTCATTGGTATTCCCTTAACTACACTGAAAATTCCACAGAAGCCTATACCAGATTCCAAAGTCCTTGCATCACAAATACTTTTTTCCTTTTCTAAACTACTTCCAATTTATGTTCTTTTACTCCTCATAGACCAGCGGTTCTCAACCTGTGGGCCACAACCTTTTTGGGGGTCGAACGACCCTTTCACAGGGGTCACCTAAGACCATCGGAAAACATATATATAATTACATACTGTTTTTGTGATTAATCACTATGCTTTAATTAGGTTCAATTTGTAACAATGAAATTGGGGGTCACCACAACATGAGGAACTGTATTAAAGGGTCGCGGTATTAGGAAGGTTGAGAACCACTGTCATAGACCATTGAAAATCCTCTTTCGATCAAGGCTGAGTGCAAATAAAATAATAAAGGATCCCCAATAAGGATCAGAACTGTGCCCTACATATGGCGGCTGATAATAAAATATTATTAATTGAATGACTGGTTTAAAAAGTTGCAGTCAAATCCTATTTAAGATTACTTACTCATCTGAAACAAACCCCAAAGTATGCAAGTAAAGAAAAGTCAAGCAGAAGAAGAGCATCCTTGGGCTCAGACCCATGGTGCAATCCATCTTCAGGTGGCCCTCTGAGGGCAGTCTTCTTTCATGAATGAGGAAGGCTGACAATAACTGGGTATGGAAGCATCACATGCAACTGCACACATTCAGGAAAATATTCCTGATTCAAGACTGAAGTCCTTACTATAAATCAAAGTTGCATGACATTGAGAACTGGCTCATCTGATCTGGATTATTCTAAGCAATATTACGGAAGATGACCCGAGATAGGTCTAAAAGACATGCAGGAATTAAAAAAGCCTTTCATTAAACCTTGAGAAGAACTCAAGTAGGCTATGAGCACAAATGACTTATCAACCTGGACCATAATTTGGCTTTGAGATGTAAATCTATGTAAACTCTATCAGCCCCAAGCATAAATATCAGACTTCCACAGACCCAATTTTGCTTATGGGCAGTCGAAAGTTAGGAGTTACCATACCCTTACCTCTTCTCTTGTCACAGATGCAATAAGAAGTTTCAGCATATGTTATGATATACTTTGTTTTTGTAAGTATATATCATAGTATATAAATATGAGATACCTATATATTTTACTTAGTAATAGAAACAGTAGCAAATTATATTACTAAGCCAATTCTGTCTCAGAACAGCTCTATAGTAATACTTTTCAAAATAACCCACTCCGTCCAAACCAAACGAAGTTCAATGTTTTGGTGTTCAAGGTACATGGCCACCTACTTTTTTCCATCTGCAATAACGCTTTTCAAAGAAAAAGCCAACCCTCACTGACATAGACCAAACTTTATGAATTATGAGTCAGAGGATGCTTAATGATTTTGTGGCATAGTCTGATTAAGAGACTTACCTTTAATAAGGAAACAGTTTATTAAGTTTCTTCTTAAATGATGAAATTTCCTGAAATTTAACTCTTCAAGAAATATAAATGCTAAATATATAAACATTATTTTCAACTGTCTCACTACTGTCTTCGTCAAATTTACTGACATAAAATTTCTTTCTAAATAAACTAATCATGTAAGTAATTATCCTATCAGCATTTTGATAGAAAAAAAAAACCCACAAAGAACTGACATTCAAGAAAGGACATTTAACTGAATAATTTGTAGAACAAGCCTAATTAAATGAAGTCAGAAAATTATATTTTCTATTCTTCAATGTTAAGCCATTTTGTTTCACAATGGGAATAACAAGCGCCAAACCTAAAGCTTCAGGAGAAAACATGGAAGAAAAAAATGATAAAATTAACAGTTCATGGTTGCCTGTGTTTATCATAGTATATAAATATGAGATACCTATAAATTTTACTTAGTAATAGAAACAGTAGCAAATTATATTACTAAGCCAATTCTGTCTCAGAACAGTTCAGGAACATATGAAATATTTGTAAGAGAAGACTGGATAAATGGGAACATAATCACTTGGGTCAAGAAGGCTAAGTAAGTACAATCAACTTATGGAGAATTTTGAATTATCCTCTCAGAATTGGTAAACAACCATACTTAACCACATATAAAGAATAGGAAAGAAATGAAATCTTCTTAAATACTACTTTAATGACATCACTGCCCTGCTGAAAATTCCTAATTACTCTCAAATGCTTCCAGGATAAAATCCAAATTTTACTGTGCGGCCTATAAAATGCTCCTTATTTGGCCACTTCTCACCTAGATTATTTTAGAACCACTACTCCTCAGCAGGACCATGAGCCACTCACTCTATGCTGAATGAACCTAACCACCCTGTCTCTACTCAAACCCATCCCCTTCCTGGAATGCCCTCCTCACTTCCCATCACTCAAGGCCAAACACAAGGCCCCCTTTACCACTAGTCTTATCTGACCACTAAAGCCACAGAGAATGCTAAAAATACTTATAACTTCTAATTACATAGCTAACTAGATAATTTAAATATCTATATGTATATAGAGATTCTTTCCTATGTCGTGTCAGCAGAGACTTTGTCTTTGAGATCTTTGAATCACCTGCAATCAGAAACATAGGTAGGATGGAAGGAGACTTGACTTGGGGTGGTGAATCCACAATGCCATATATCAATGATGTATTATAGACTTTACCCCTGAAACCTATATAATTTTATTAACCAATGTCACCCCAATAAATTCAATAAAAAAAAAAAAGAAACACAGCTATACCAGAATCAGTAACTACTTCCCTTCATCTCTTGGTTATTTTAAATAACTCGAAGCAATATGCTCTCAATAACAGTTTTTTGAGACTACGATAAAATATGATCTTCTGGCTATGAGAGCTTAATCTGCTAATGGAGAATTTTTGAACAGTTTCCTTGGGGGATACTTTAGTTATGTGATATTGATAAACACATTTGTTACATGTCAATGAGGTCAGAAGAAGCAACTTGAAACATCAAAGAAAGTCTGATGCCTTTTTTAGCTGCTAGCTTTTTGCCCACCAATGGCACAAATTTCCCCCTAATCATAAAACTTCAAGCTGTCTACTTGAAATGGGTACATTTACTGATTGTAAATTACATCTCAAAGTGAATCTTTTTTTTAAAAATGTAACACTTAGTTATGACTCCACCTACAACACTATACCATATTACAGGATATACATGGTAGGTAAGAAATTAAAAATTAGTTGGCAAAAGACCATTCAGTTTCTTTCTTCTCGTGACATCATTCTATTTCTCTGAAGATATTCCCTGGGTTCCCCAGAAGTAAATCACATCCTTTTACCCAGCACTGTACTTTTCTTTCCAAATTGCAGCCACTACCCCACTACCAGTATGACATTTCAGAACCTGGGGTGAGAGCAGCCAGCCCAGTGATCTGCTCAGATGAGATGGGTTAAATGTAGAGTTAAGAAAAGTTATTTTCAAAACACCCAGACTGGCTTAAATTTCTCCTTGCTCCTCTACAGAACAATCAGAATTTTTGGGGGGGTTTCGGAGAGGGGATAGATCTGTTATGAAATCCCAGGGGGACCTTCAACAACCCTGGGTTATTCTGATCCCTTGTAATGTCTTCTTCAAAGGCAAGGTATTCAAATATGGTTTCTCCCTGGCTTCCTCTCTCCTTCACCTTGCTTTGTTCCCAAGGTCTGACTGCACGATGAGCTCCCCGATGGAGTGATGAAGATGTGCCAGTTGTCCAAAGTATGCTGTAAAAACATCACTCTTTTCTGCTCTCTAATACAACTGCAGAGTGTTACTACCTGAGTGGACAACTGGAAACCTATGGTTCTTGAACACCATAGATGAGTTGCAGTTAAAAAAAAAAAAAGTATGCCTATAGGACAGCTTGAGCTCCTCTAAATTTTCCAGAGAGAGAGAGAGAGAGAGAGAGAGAGAGAGAGAGAGAGAGAGAGAGAAGGTGTGTTTACCTAAACGGTCATGCGTAAGGAGCAAGAGTAGAGACTGAAAGTTTGAACAAAACAATGCTATGCCCTAAATTAGTATCTTATGTACGCTAACTGTAAAGCTATACTTTATTACAAGGTTAATATGGACTACATTTTAGCAGTTTCTCCAAATCAAATAAAAGGTAGCTCAAGGGTCCAAAGTTTTTGAAGACTAAATGCTATTACTTGTCAGTCTTATAACTTCCTTCTATATTACATTCTACTACACTATGTTATAGTGTCTACCACTCCATACTTCTTGAGCACCCATGCAGCACTGAACGAAGTAATTGGAACCATGTGAAATGGAATGCCAACTCACTGTGGTTTAGCTGTAAAGTGTGCACTTGAAGTAAAAATTACATATGGTCAAAATTAACTGTGAAAATTCCTAAAATCACTGTCAAATTACCCTTAAACTACTAGGATCTGAGTTCTTGGTAGCTAAAAGCCAAAAAAACAAAACAACAAAAACACACACATTCTTTTGTTTCCATTAGCATTTCAGCTGTGGCTTTCCCTTCCCGGGGGCAATGGAAGCCAAGGAGTAGCTTCGGAAGGGGTGCAATGCGTGAGCTAAACTTGCCATATGCTAAATGTGTATATGACACAGCTCTACTGTGCACGGAACTGTTTCTGATTTTGGGAAATTTACATGACAAATGTAATTTCACATGAGGTACAGATTACAAAGTACATTTTAACCCACTTCAGCACCCTCAGTTCTGACCACAGATTTGTGTGACTGGTGTGGAAGAAATTAGCCTCCACTTCACAGATGGGAAGACTGAAGTCCAGAGAAATGGAGACAAAGTCCAAGATCACACACATGAAGACTCTCAGGGTTTCTGACTCATGACCCCATGCATGTTGCAGTATACAGCCTCTCTACATGTACCATGCACAGCCTCTACATGTGCCATGCACAGCCTCTCTACATGTGCCAGGCACTGTGAAGGGGGCGTATGTAGGCCCAGGAAGCGACACAATATACCTAAAGGTTGTGCACACTGACTGGACACTCTCCCCAGCATATAGACAAATGCAAAAAGAACAGAAACTCCAAAGTGAAATCTGGCAGAAGAGGGATCTGGCTTAGAGGAAAGAAAGAGTATATTCCAGGTCACAAGAATGTTCCCACAAAGGCACTGGAGGGAGGGAACAGCAAGCAAATTTGCTTAGCTGGAAGGCAGAATGTATTGGGAAGTACAAGAGAGTAAGGCTTTGTATTCCTCACTTGGGGCCTAATCCTGAAGATGTTACAACACTCCAACACCCCTCTTAGCTGGAACTCATTGAAGAAGAGAATCAAAATTGCAGTGATGGTGGTGAGCAGATGTTTGCCAGCACAATGAAATAGCTGTATTCATTTTCACATACAAGGTATAACAGCTCATACTGACTTGCGGCTGGGTACAAAAAGGAAATGAGCCTTATTATATCTATTATCCTTTGCAGGCTTGACTTTACCCCCAAGGGAAATAAATGCTTATGTATTCACTAACAGGGCTAATGGCAGACATGCCTATTTATTTTATATTTATTTGCAGTGCTCCCAGGAGTTGAAAATTTCCCCGGAAATGAAAGCATATGTAGGAATCAAATCACGAAGATGCTCTTCTCTTACTGCAAATAATGCATTCAGGACTTCATTGGCAGGTGTGTTTATTTCAGTGGAATTCCTGAGATATAATGATAAGGAAGAGGTGGGAAGGGCTGGGAAAGAAGAAATGTCTGGAGGAAGACAAAGAAAGGCAGCCACAAACATTGCTTCTGGGTCCAGGGGGCAAGAGGATGCCAGATATTCCAAAGCAGCTGTGTGCCTAGGCAATGAACAAATTAAGGATATAAAACACCTACTGCATTGGTGTTCAGACTCATGATCATGGATGGTTCACACTGATGCATCTACAGCCTTCCATCATTCCTTTTGCTTAAGTACAGAACACATCCAGGCTTCCATAGGCACCTCACACAGTATACAAGGCTCAGATTTGCCACAGGTAAATGAGTTTTTCATTCACAGTTCCACTTCCCTTTCCTGGAACCTTGTACCTATTTCTGGCTTAGGCATGAGCTCTTGGGGCAGTGACCCTGGTTCCAAAGTGCTCTTCTTATCACCTCACCATCCCACCCATCCCACCTCAATCGATTCTATCTTAACACACTAGCTCAGGAATTTGCAGATAAAACTAGATACACTAGAAGCTTCAAAAGAAAGAAACTGCTTATTTCAAGGAGTCGAGAGAGCCTTTGGGGCAAGGGACTTTCCCCATTTGAGGTTTAAAGTTGAGTGTGATGCACTTGATCTACCGAGATTACCGAAAACCAAATTGCCTGGTTAGGCTTGAGTAAACAGCAAAGGAAAGAATAAGAGATGACTTCATCCCTGCTTCAGAAAACTAGTGTCCCTCACACACCTCCGATTTAAAAACAGTCTTCTGTTTGTTAGAAATTAAATCCTTTACACCACATAAGTGAATCTCTTCAGTCAAAGGGCAAGGAGTTACATTAGCCCACATCTTTGCTGTTAGAATAAACATAAATATACATAAATATAATTTAACTTTTCACCAGGCTCAGCAACAAGCAGTTGTGCTAACTGTCCCCAAAGAAGGCAGGAGTACCAGCCACGCCCACCAGCTATCAGGTTGAGAGTGAGTAGTCACTACAGGCAGGTCCCATCTACTCTTCCGCTAATCACTTTATGGATTTGCTTCCCGCAAATATGATCTCCATGGAGCTCTCGGGAATGGGGAATCGCCTGGAAAACATCCACTTGCATAAATCAGAGCCAATTTTAATGCCCACAAAAAGCCTCAGAAGCTGAGCTCATCAACTGGTCACCCTTTTCCTGGTAATTAGGAGAATCACAGAAGCCACAATGCTGAAGGCATCACTTTATACTTCAATCTCTCAGACAATGGGAATTTCTCAAAGTGAGTGATGAAGCACCAAGGCCATGCTAGAAAGATTGCAGAATTTATGGAAGAAATACAATAAAATAATCTTAATCCCAATCCATGCACCCAGTGTCCACCCACAATCAGGCTAACCAGTTTAACTCACCATTGTTATTTTTCAGTGGGGATGGGGGAAGTTGGCTAGAAAGAGGAAGAAAAAGAGAAAACCTACATATAGAAAGGTGCATGATATAAGGCAGTTTCTCAAAATCCAGTGACCCACATAACACCCGCACTGTTTTCTGCCATATCTGCATACCACCAGGATTATTATTTACTTCGTATTTTTAAAAGACACCTTAAGTCATATTCCATATATGCCTTCCAATGAGCATAAAATGTAACTATTGATTTTTAAAAAACAGTCAATCCATGAAGTGGAAAGAGAAGGGGGATGGGACCCAAAAAAACAGGGCCATAGTGAGCAGAGGCACAGATGACAGAATCTGGTCACCGCCCTGGAACAGTGGGATAGGACGCAGGACTGCTCCTACGGGAAGCAGTTAAGAACTACCCATGGAGCAAAGGGGCTTTTCAGACAGGACTGGGTTACATTTCAAGCGCCAACCACAGTACTATCTGGATGAGTCCAGGCAAGTTACTTAGTCACCCTGTTCAACAGACCGGCCACAAACCTCCTTTTCCCAGTGGTTATAGAGAGAAATGAAACAATGTACTAGCGCTTAGCACTTCTCCTACTCAATCCAAGGTGTCTATTATAGTTGTTGTTGCTGCTGTTGTTTTAACTCTAAAATGAGGACAGGCAAACGGAGCTCCTCTACAGGATTGTCCTAAACCCACTGTTTTCAGCTAATGTTTATTAAAGGATGTGCTTACCAGGTGCCAGGCATTATGCTAAGCACTGGATGTTAATTCTCATTTGATGCCATCTCTTTTGAGCCTTCCAATAACCCAATAAGGTCAGTATTATTAGTATCCCTATTTTACAGAAGAAAAAAAGTGGGACTTGCCCCAGGTCATTCAGTAATAAATCAGTGAACTGGCTTCCAGTCTCATCTCTGGGGAAGCAATTAAACACTGTTTGGAGAGCTGTAGGAGCACAAACTATCTTCAACTCAAATACCCTCAACTTGACTTTCATTACCTCTTAACCACACAATATAACCTTAAAAGGCCAAAATTCTCCACAAAGAGTAACTGAGAAAAAAAAAATCAATTGAAACAGATCTTCATGTCTATTATAGTATGAAATGAAATGTAATAAATCCTTTCAACTGAAGTTATTTTCAACATACTAACCAAAAAAACTCATACTTGGAAGCATTTGAAATTAACCATTTTCAATACTGACATTCCCAAGAAGGATGAGAATGTCAATGAATGGATAGCTGCAATTACCCTGTAACATTTTTCTATCTAATAATACCTGTAATGTTCATCTTGCATCCCTCCATAGAAAATTCTGTAGTAGCTATTCAAATATTCTGTACTCCCATATAATTTATTGATATTCCCTATTCCATTTTATAGAGGCTGTCATTATGAAGGTTATTATTATTATTATTATTATTATTATTATTATTATCAGTTTTTCATGAAATTTGTTTTAGTATCCTGAATACCAAGTACAATGGTCTCAATAACAGAAATAGCTCCTCCAACATCCTGTGGGACAAGGAAAGTGGGTAAAAACTCATCAGTTCTTTTCAAGGGACACTTGAGATTTGGAGAACTGCAATTCTGTATATTTGTTAATAAATTGCTGTATTATTTTTTCAAATTAGGAAACTCTTCCAAGTGGGGGAATAAATAATAGGTGAGTAATGAATGCTTATTATCCTTTTCAAATAAAGCTTGTTATTTGAGAAGTGTGATACAATTAAAGTAACCTGCTTTAATTTAAAATTTTCATATAAAACTATTATGATCCCATTTTATTTAATCAAACAGGAATAACATATTTTTATTGAGATGGGGGCAGGAGAAAATAGGCTTAAACTGCCCTGCAAGCAACACCCCCCCACTGCAACACCTACTCCTCTGCTGTCATAATTATTTACTGCCCAGCAATTCAAGTTCTATTGGCGCTACTACATGTGTCCGAACTATAGTTGATCCTTGAACAATATGGGTTTGAATTGTGTGTGTTTACTTATACATGGAATTTATTTTCAATAAATACCTGAGCTGTTTTCAGGCCAACTGAATGAATTTATCTTCCCCACTTTATACAGGGGACTTCAGCATTCTTGGATTTCAGTATCCCTGTGTGTGTGTGTGGAGGGGGGGCGGGGGGCGGGGAGGCTGGGTCCTAGAACCAACCCCCAGATACCAAGAGAAACTAAGTTTTGGGGAGTCAAAAGTTATGTAGATTCTGACTGCACAGGGTTGATGCACTTAACCCCAGCGTTGTTCAAGGGTCAACTGTATTCCCCTCCCTGAATGTCCAATGCATTTTCAGACCACACCACTGACCAGAGCTTACTTTGTAACTCTCTCCCACAAACCAGCCGCTTCCCCATTTGGCCCAGTCACCACACTTTTAATGACCATGTCCCTCTCTCCCATGAGGACAGAAGCAGAAGTCTCATTCTCCCCTCTAACCCCAGCACTGAGCACAGCTTTCAGAACAGGGCATATGATCAATAAATATTTGCTGAGTGAAGAATGGCTGCTTTTGTTTAGTCTCCACCTTAACTGCCAGTTCCCAGGAGCATCAGACAGATAAAGTTCTGGCTCTCCGGTAGGAATTATGCAAAGCAATGGGGGACTTGTTGTTTTTTGTTGTTTGTTTGTTTTTAAGAATCCCTTCCAAGCACATAAAAAACGGCAATTCAACTGCATTTTTAAATTCCATCTAGGGATAACAGCCCAGGGTAACGGCAGAAAGGGAAGGACAAAGTGAAGCTGTGCTTTTAATTCAGAAGATTCAGTCTGGATGCCACCTCTGTGGCTTATGGGCTGTGTGCCTTGGGCAATTTAATCCTCATGGGCTGGGTTTTTCATCTCTAAAATGGGAATCTTAACATACTTATTGTTTGGGGGATTTAAATACATTGCATATAAAATGCTAGCACACTTTCTGGGCCATAAAATGCACTAAATAGGTTGGCTTCCTTGCCTCTCCCAGGGTCCCTTTCCAACCTCTAGTTATTTAAATCAAAGAAATCATGATAATCAAGCTCCTGGAAAAAAAAAAAAGGAAGAAAAAAAGTGGGGTATAAAAATTAAGGCCTATTACAGTGCTACTGAGATAAACATTTGAGATAGAAATTTTAAAGTTTATGAGATTTTTTTAGTATATTTTAATTCAAAATGATCAAAATAATGAGTCTGAAAAGTAATGACAAGTGAAGAGCATCTGGAAAAGATGGAGAAACAGACTGCAGCTTTAGCTATGATACTAAACGCCTATTTTTCTTTTTCCTGTGGAACGCCGTTCTTTAATGGTTCTTACTGGATGCTGGATTGTTCTTACTGGACATACACATTTGAGTAATATCTGTTCAGACTCATTAGAAGACCAAACTGCAGCCTTGGTGATCATTTCCTTCACAAATATCCACTCAATATCTAGTAGATATTTGTGGACAAGGCCTAAAATATTTAAAGAATTATACATAATGCCTTTATTGATTAAAAAATGTATTCTTGTAAACTAGCCTCCAAAGGAGCAGATATAAAAGAGTGAGATTTAACAGGAAGGTTTAGGTTGTGTCTGTAAACAAGTCAGACCAGATCTGAAAAATCTCATTTAACCAGATCCCTGAGTTTAGACTTAAATTCTAACCTCCGGGTTCTGCTTTGCTGCTGAGCTTAATAACTCCCGGCCTTGTCTGTTTTTCAGGATGGGTACATCACAGTTTCCTTCAAGGAAAATACCCAGGTCAGTAATCCGTTTAGTGTCCAAGCATGCCACACAGCACATTAACAAGTAGAAAATCGATTAGCCCTGAAGGAAAGGGGAGAGGAAATTACCTCATAATTGATGGTATTGAGAAATGTATTTATCAATGGGTCCTTCTAAGGAACAAGGAAGCCTGAGGGAAGCACGATGGCCCTGAGAGAGACCAGCTGTAGGACAGAGAGTGTGGCTTTGTGAAGCAGGCCCACAGCAACACTGTGGCTCAATACCGGCTTGAGAACAAGTCTCGGAACCGCCTTGCCTCCTCTCTCTCTGTGGCAAAACAGGAGAGAGTTGAGAAAGATCTCCTGGCTGATCCCTTAGCATTCAGGGATTCAGAAGAATTGTAATAGCTCCACTGAAATCCAACTGGAATTACTTACACCTTTTTGCACCTAGCTTCTGTTACCACCAATAAGCCTGGATATTTTACTAAGCCATATTTTCATTTTCAAAAGCCTAGCTCATTAATTTCATGGTATCCTAAATCCATTTAGCTGAGAGTGATAGAAAAGGGGCAGTCATCAGGGAGAGCTGTTTCTTCTGGGACTGACTGTTTACCCTTAGTTTACACCTGGTGCCGCAGGTAGACACTGAGTGTGTTTTGCATTTTTTATTTTATGGGAAGGACACGCTTCCCAGGGTCTGCCAAGCCTGTGGCTGAAGACAGTGCTCTACAGGACACAGGAATGGGGGCTGAACACGTTCTGAGTTTTGCATATGCATGTGCAACAACAACTTGTAGGCAAGGGAAGATCTGAAGGCCTGGGCCAGGCATGTCCCTGCCTTAGGGTCTTGCTTCTGGCTGTCTTTGCCAGGCTCGCTGTAGGAGTCAGCATGCTCACTCCCTTCCTCCTGCAGGTCCTGACCCAACTGTTGGCATCTCAAGTGAAGCCAACATCTTCCTTCGTTCTGTCCAACATGCCCTATCCCCCTTACACTACTATCAATTTTGTTCATAACATTGATCATCTCCTAACATACTACGTAAAAGGTTGTGTACACACACACACCCACACACACAGCTACGGAGATACACACCACAATGTCAGCTGCACAAGGCAGGGGCTGCCATCTGAAGTACCTCGAGCACCTAAACAGCACATGGCATGTAGGAGGGGCTCAGAATCTCTTGGGTGAAAAAATGGATGGTGTTCCTTCAGCTGATTTTTTGTAACATATGCAATAGATGGCTAGCCCTTTCACTCAAAGCCAATTTTCTGCACAAGTATTGTCTTTCACTGAGTTTTTATGGACACCACTGAGGGTGTACAGAGTATTCATATTCTGAGAACTGTTGCTGACCAAATTAGCTATCAAGAATTATTTTAAACTAGAGGCCCTTTGCACAAATATTTGTGCACTTGCGGGGGGGATCCCTCAGCCCGGCCTGTGCCCTCTCGCAGTCTGGGACCCCTCAGGGGATGACCACCTGCTGGCTTAGGCCCGCTCCCCGGGGAATTGGGCCTAAGCTGGCAGTCAGACATCCCTCTGGCAGCCCGGCAGCCCTCGGGGGATGTCCACTTGCCGGCAGGGAGCAGGCCTAAACTGCAGTCAGACATCCTTAGTGCTGCTGAGGAGGCAGGAGAGGCTCCCACCACCACCGCTGTACTGGCAGCCATCAGCCTGGCTTCTGGCTGAGCAGAGCTCCTCCCATGTAAGAGCGCCCTGACCACTAGAGGGCAGCTCCTGCATTGAGCGTCTGCCCCCTGGTGGTCAATGTGTGTCATAGTGACCAGTCATTCCCAGTCATTCTACTGTTAGGGTCAGTTTTCATATTACCCTGTTACTATATAGGATAGAGGCCTGGTGCATGGGTGTGGGCCAGCTGGTTTGCCCTGAAGGGTGTCCCGGATCAGGGTGGGGGTCCTGCTTGGGTGCCTGGCCAGCCTGGATGAGGGAATGATGGCTGTATGCAGCTGGTCACACCCCCTTCAGGGTGGGGGTCCCTGGCCAGTCTGGGTGAGGGGCTGAGGGCCGTTTTCAGGCTGGCGGGTGACTGAAGCTCCCAACCTCTCCTTTTTTTCTTTTTCTTTTTTTAATTCTGGGATTTATTTACCTTCTATGGCTGTCACTGGAGCTGAGAGCCAGCTTTAGCTCTGAGGCTCGGCTCCAGCTCTGAGGCCTCGGCTGCTGAAAGCAGGTATCTGGGCTTTGTTTAGCTTCTATAATTGAAACACTGTTGCAACTCCAGTTCTGAGGCCCGGCTGGCTGAAAGCAGGTTTCTGGGGATTGTTTAGCTTCTATAATTGCAACATAGTTGCTTAGAGTGCAGTTCAGAGCTGGGCAGCGGCAGGCGGGGAACCTTGGCTTCCTCCATCACTGGAGCAAGCAGGCCTCCTGTTCACTTCAGCTTCCTGGCTGCCGGCCGCCATCTTGGTTGGCAGTTAATTTGCATATTGCCCTAATTAGCCAATGGGAAGTGTGTCGGAGGTACGGTTAATTACCATGTTTGTCTATTATTAGATAGGATGGTATTATGAATGTACTGCCATGTCTTTATACATAGTTTTGTGAAAAACAGAGCCTGCTAAGACATGAATCGATTTGAAGTTCTGTTCCCTGTCCCCAAATGATGCACAAATGGGAGAGCAGAAATGCTGGCCCACATTCTGTACTTGAGTGGCCTAAACTGAACCCAGAGTTGTGGAAAAGTAAGCCATCCCGGAGGGCAATCTGGCAAAAGCTTCTGATTCGGCGAATAACACTTCTAGGAATTTACTTAAAGGTTGCAATTAAGTAAATATAAAAGGTTTTCAGAGTTTCATTGCAGCATTGCTTGTGTTAGCGAATGACTACAATGTATATGTCTAACAATTTGGGCTGACAGCCACAGACAAGGGGCCAGAGGAAATGGTCCACGTGGAAAGGCATTCACAATGAGGTTCACGAAAGGGGCACGCTGAAATCCAATTTTTGGTAAGAGAAATGGGAAAAGCAAGTGTTCATGACTCATGGGCCTGGGAAGTGACACTTGATAGAAAAGTTTCCTCTTTTTCAGTTGTCTGCATTTCCTAATTATTTTTGTAATAAGAAAATTATTTTTAAAGTACCTGTATGCAGATGAGATACATAAGAACATGAGACCAAGTCAACAGTGAAACAAACTGAGCATTTCACTTAATGATTTTCAACCCAGTAAGTCTGTTGTTCTTATCCATAGTTATCAAAGGCATGCTTAACAGAGTTATCGCCCTTCTGAGAAAAAAGCAAATTCTCTTGGAATCAAAATGCAAACATTTCAGTTCACAGCTTATTAACCTAAGAAACTATCGTACAAGAGAAAAGAAGTGATTACTAAAATCAATTAAGATGTTTAGGTAGGTGACTGGGGAAAAAACATAGGAGCTGGAAAGAGAAGGGGACATGTTTTTCCATCTGAATTCCATCAGTTAACAAAAATGCAATTAATATCCCCAAATATCCACCTCTCAGTATAAACACAGCCTTTGTCCTGTCTCCACCGAGTGCCCCCAGGCTCCACCTCATGTTCTGGCCTCGTCTTTGCAGTGGCCGGGGAAGTGACATGGTGCTATGCTACATTTGGGAGTCTCAGGACCTTCAGCAGCATCTAAACATCTGGACAATTCACTACCTGAATCCTCACTGCCTAGTTCACAGAGAAGAAACAAAGACAGGGGTAGAGTGCTTGTCTAAGGAGGCTGAGGAAAGGTGGTTCCTTGCCACAGAGAGAAAGAAAGGACTGGTTCTTTTTGATGCCTGGGTTATACACTTGCTTCTACATCGAGTCTCTAGATCACTTATGAGCCCAGGTATGAATAGTGTTCAGTGTCTGGGGAACATTTATTTTCCTTCCATGCTGTCCTACCCCCATCTTTGCTTCCTCCACTCCAATCCCAAACTGCCCAATTCCTGTTCCCTGCCTACCCCCACTACCAAGTTTATTTAACACTGTCACAGGCTCTCAAATTCTTCTCGAGATTTTGATGTTGCAGAATATTGAGTTTAGCTGAAGACAAAAGGATGTCTTTGACTTATCAATATGCTCTCCAAACAGACATGTAGGCAGACTTCCTGAAGACAGGTAAGTCTCTAAATCAGTGGTTCTCAACCTTCCTAATGCCGCGACCCTTTAATACAGTTCCTCATGTTGTGGTGACCCCCAATTTCATTGTTACAAATTGAACATAATTAAAGCATAGTGATTAATCACAAAAACAATATGTAATTATATATGTGTTTTCCGACGGTCTTAGGTGACCCCTGTGAAAGGGTCATTCGACCCCCAAAGGGGTTGCGACCCACAGGTTGAGAACTGCTGCTCTAAATGGATGGTTGCTCTGGGTGACACACAAATCATACAACTGCCACAGAGACAGAAAGTCCAAGAGCATGCTCAAAACAACTAACATTTCTGTAGATTCAGAAATACTCTCAGGGCTAGAACGGGGGGAAGAAAAAATGTGTATATATATCTCTCTATATATAGATATATATATATACACACACACTGTATATATAAATTCCCTCCATTAGGTTGGTTAGGTGATTCCTTGCGCACTTGCTTCTGGCAAGTTCCTGTGGAGGTGTAAAGCCTTTTCCTCTTCCTGGAGAGCCAGTGCCTTCAGGACACACATGCCAGCTGTCTCTCATCAATGCGCTGGCCGTTTGGCCCAAAAGCTCCATTCTGCTCCACTTCAGAGGAAGAGAAAAGGCAAATGATTATGAAATCCAAAGGGGGTTTATTTGAAATAGGGAAAAATTTAAAGCATGAAAGAAAACAATGAATGAAGCAAGCTGCAACAAAAGTGAAACTTTCCATAATGGTGAATAAGGAGTTAGGAATCTCTGTTCTTCCTGGCTGCAAAGACTAGAGAAGCCTGGAGAATATTTTCCTCGTCCCACTCCACTGCCACCCTCCAAATTGAAGTGAAAACTCTAGCGGACACCTCCTGCCATCAATTGGTGCTCTTCGGAAAGGTCACCCTTTCCCGATGATGATGGCAGGCTGTGGCTGCTCGGTCTTGAGGGATGTTTGGCACATTGGTCTCCTGCTAACACCCTAAATTTCTGTTAGTCTTCCCTGAACTGTAAATGTCTCCTTCTCCTGAGGAGACTGTGAGTTAAGGAACCTATCAGAATTCAGCAATCTGTAGCAGGGGTCAGGGTCCAAAGAGTACTTGAGGAAGTACTGTTCTCTCACTTGGGACTTTGTACCACAGTTTAGTTCTTTAATGAACAATGACTGTGAAGATTCCTCAAAAAAGAAAGCCACAAACGCCCACTGTCTGTGAGGATTGTGCTCTATCCTTGGCTGTGTTTTCTTTAACGGCAAAGGGCTGCCGCTCGTTTCTGTTTTCCGGGCTCTTCAGAGAGCAACGGTGATGGCAGCTGCTTCCAGGAAGGGAGGACGTTTTTGAAATGGGAGGAATTCAATAAACCCATTTGTCAAGATGTCTTACTTTTGAATCAGGCCTCTGAAGGCTGCGCACTTTAATACCACACGAAAGCAGGCCTTGTTTTGGAGGAATGGCAGGTGTTTTTCAATTAGGGAGTTCATTTACAACGGGAGATACTCTGTGTTCAACCGTGAAAGATAAAAGCAACATTTCAAACCCCAATTCTGAAGAGCTGGCCCTTTACCCATGCTGCCTTGCAGCCAGCCAGCCACACTGCCCGGGAAGCGAGTGCCCATTCCCTGGGCGGTGGCTCCCCACCCCTCGCCCTGCATCAGACTCACTTCAACGTGGACAAGCTTATTACTTCTGAACCTCAACTCCCACATCTGCAAAACTGATGTAATATTTACATCACAGAACTACACACAAAGTGTCCGGCACTCTGCCTGAGATAGAGCAAGTCCTCATGGCAGCCACTGGCTTCTTTTTTAGGAAGCAGCAGGGATAGTGGAGAAAAGCGCTGATATCACACAGCCGTGGCCTGAAACTCCAGCTCTACTCATTAGCTCTGTGATCTTGGGAAACCCACTTCTCCAAGTCTCATCTGTAAAGTGGAGAAAGCAGTGATCCCATCTGCTGATTTTCTAAAGACTAAATAAGACTACATAGATTCCCGGCCATAGCAACCTGACTAAAGCCAGAGGAATACCGGCAGAGTTCGGATGGTATTTAGAGACAGTCTAGTCCAGGGGTGGGCAAACTTTTTGACTCGAGGGCCACAATGGGTTCTTAAACTGGACTGGAGGGCCGGAACAAAAGCATGGATGGAGTGTTTGTGTGAACTAATATAAATTCAAAGTAAACATCATTACATAAAAGGGTACGGTCTTTTTTATTTTTATTTTTAGTTTTATTCATTTCAAAGGGGCCGGATCCGGCTCGCGGGCCGTAGTTTGCCCACGGCTGGTCTAGTCCCACATCTTCATTTTATAACTAAGAAAACTGGAGCTTGGGGAGATGAAGAGATGTGCCCGTGGTCTCGGCCTTTCCCTGGACCTCCGGGTGCTCAACGATGATCACACTGGCAGAGGTGTAAGTTTGGCTCTTTCTCAGGAGTCTTCAGGCTCGCAGAGCCGAGAACACCAAGCAACCCAAGTGCATGCAAAATAAAGATGCCAATGAAAACAAAGTCCCAAGAACAAGCTGAATTCTAAGAGCTCTGCTGAGGGCTCAGTAGGCTTTAATGAACTGTTTTCTTTCTACTTGTTAGGGGTTAAGGAAAAGAGAACAACCAATGGAGTACCCCTCTACAGCACAACTGGCCTGGAGGTTAACTGTGTTTTAGTAACTGAGCTTGAAAAAAAAAAAGAAAAAGCATAAAATGTATAAATTAGATTTTTTTAGCTTTTCCAGGAGCTATGGTATTCTACATTTACAGCCCACAAAGACTATCCTTTGCTTTCATGGTTTTGAAAACACCAAGTCCCCAGATCTAAAGCCCCTTTTCAAACTCCCTAAAATCCTTCATGATTTTGGACAACTTACATTTCTCTAAAATTAATTTTTTAAAATGAGAGTGAAAGAGAGAACTTCTAGGAAGAAAGTTAAAAAGACAAGGATGAGGACTGTGATATTATGATTTATAATAAGAAATATATAATTTGGTTTTCATCCTATTCCTGGCACAGAGTTCCAACACCTTGGCATTTCCTAAGTGATAAGAGCCATAAAGGTGAAAGAAGAGTCTTTTGTTACCCATAACAAGCCCCTCTGAACCACACCAGAATTTATGTTAATGAGTGTCTTTTGGAAAACACCTAGATAATTACAAAATGGGGCTGGTTGCTGGAGGGAACCAATGACATGATTAGGGGGCTGGAACTTTCCCTTAACTGAATCAATCACCAATGGCCAATGATCTGATCAACAGTGCCTACAGGATGAAGCCCCATAAAAATCCCTAAAGTACAGGGTGTGAAGAGTTTCCAGGTTGGTGAAGACATGGAGGTGCTGGGAGGTGGCACACTGGCGCTCAGGGCACAGAAAGCGCTGTGACCTGCCACATACCAGGCCCTATGCATCTCTTCTGTCCGCCTGTTCTTGAGTTACATCCTTATGAAATAAATAGAACATGTAGTAAGTAAATATTTTTTTCTGAGTTCTGTAAGCTGCGCTGTCAAACTTGAGGAGGGGAGTCGTGAAAACCTGATTCATAGCCAACTGGTCAGAAGCCCAAGTAACACCCTGGATTTGTGGTTGGCATCTGAAGTGGGGGTAAAGGGCAGTCCTGTCGGGCTGACCCCTTAACCTGTGGGTCTGATACTAATTACGGGTAGATAACGTCAGAACTGAATTGAACTGTAGTACGTCCAGTTTGTGTCACAGAATTGTTTGATGGGGACAAAACCCCACCTTTGCTGGCCAGAAGTACTGAGTGTAAAGCAAAGTAGAGAAGAGGAATAAGAGTTTTTCCTTTAAGGACAAAAAAAAAAGTGTTATCATCTTGACAATATATCTTTTGTTGAAACGAGATTCAAATTCAATATACATGGATATTAAAAGAACATAAAAATCTTCCCCTTAAGGTTTAAGCTTTTAATATGATTTAGTGACCTATTAAAATGCTCTAATATACTGTCTTCAGCATTTAAAAAGAAAGGTAGTGCCATTTCTATTTGTTAAATTCAATAAATCTGGAGAAACTTGTCAGAAAATATATTTACACAATTTAATTAAATTGATTTTTTTAGCAGTGACAAAAGAAGCATCTTAGAAACTAATTTTTAATATTCCAACCATTTCTCCCAGAAAGTGGGAGCCTTATGACTTGCCACAGAACAGAAATAATGCCCCACAGATTCCTGGAATAAATTTTGAGTTCTTTTTTAAAAAACAGATTCCATTGGCTTAAAACAAAGGGGGGTGATTAGCAGGAAAGATTTTTGTTGATGGGCCATTCAAATATATATACCACCCAATAATGTGTTTACAAGACAAATGGAAGAGTAAATGATGTTAAAAACTTTACTGAGAACTGAATATGGTCTGTGGCCATATAGTCAATCACAACAAAGAAAGTGGGCTCCTGAACTTTATTTTATGTCACTACTGGGATCATTTCATCCACACCCTTTCAATAAGCTTTTACTTAAGACTTATTATAAGCCAAGTACGGGCTCTTTGGCTCAAGTAATGATTCTATGTCTTAGCAACTACTCTAGATCAGCATTCTCAAAGTGTGATCGGGGTGCCCCTGGGGACTGCTGAGACCACTGAAGGAGGTCCGGGAAGCCTAATAACTCACAAGAACACTAAAGCACGCCACGCCTTTACTGCTCCCATTCTCTCCTGACTGGGCAGTGGCGTTTTCCAGAGGCTACAAGACACGTAACGATGCCATCGCTCTAATGACTAGTGGAATGTGTGCTTATGTTTTGACAGTGTTTCAATTTTAATTTCTAAATATCAATAGACCTAGGAGTCCATCTAGGAGTCCAGAGTCATTTTTAAGCATGTGAAGAAGTGCTGAGACTAATATGTTGGAGACTCTCCATTCTAGAGCTAGCAATAACGCTTCCTGGCACTATAAAGACTTCCAAATACTAAGTCTTGGGTGGTTTCTGGAATTCTTATTCTTAAAAATTAGTGTTCCCAGGGGGGGAAAAAAAGCTAATTAAGTATAGCAATAATAGCCCTGCTGAGTAATTTTACTGGGGTTAAGGGTAGGGGGCAAAGGCCAGAAAGGGGCAAGTGGTGAGCTATAAGAGTGAAAACAGTTTACATGTCTAGCAAATGTCACCAATCCCCTCATACCTCAGTATAAAATGGCTATAATTTAAACCTAAAAAATATTTACTTGGGGTTATCTTGTGGTTGGAGGTCTACCTGCCTTTAAAAAAAAGAAATACCTGAATCTAAAAAAAATCAACACTGAGTCTGCTTATTCTATACCAGGGACACTGATTAAGAAGCATATCAGCTTTTGGAAAGAAGATTTGGCCTGGATTTACGAGAAAGATGAGGAAAGTAACTGTTCCTGTAAGTCAGAACAGCAGAGGGGGAGCCTCCCGATTATTCACTAACAATTAGCCCAGCAAAGGTCCCTTAAGTGTCTGATGCATCAAAACACTAAAGCCATTTGCTCCCTCAGAGAGGTTAGCACATGGGAGAGTGCCTAAGATTCCATTTCAGCATGGAGCCAATCATCAAACTAGAAAACCAGAAACATTTTATATTCTGCTCATGAGCCTGAATTCCCCTTTGTCCCTCTACACCCTTGATGCCCAGGGTTTCCTTTGAAATACCATGCATCTGCCCTAACCGGTTTGGCTCAGTGGATAGAGCATCGGCCTGCGGACTCAAGGGTCCCAGGTTCGATTCTGGTCAAGGGCAAGTATCTTGGTTGCGGGCACATCCCCAGTGGGGAGTGTGCAGGAGGCAGCTGATCGAAGTTTCTCTCTCATCGATGTTTCTAACTCTCTATCCCTCTCCCTTCCTCTCTGTAAAAAAAATCAATAAAATATATATTTTTTAAAAAAAGAAATACCATGCATCATATCTTAAACTAAACACCTCAAAACAATTTTTGATTCCTTCCACTTTAGTCAAAATATACCGACTGAATTAAACATTTCAAAAATTTACTTAATCCTATCTAATCTTTTATAAGGCAGTTTATTCATTTCTGATCTGTGACTAGCATCTTGCCTTTGTAAATATGGCATTCCAGGCATTTTCAGAATATTTCCAAAGAGGGATCATTCCCCCAATGCTTACGGACACCATGCTGATTCTTCCAGACCCCATGTCACGCTGCAAGCTCATTTCCAATTTGCTGTCTATGCTGGGCCCTTGACACTAGGCAGAAATGTTTCTTGCTCTTTTTCCTCTTCCCATTATTACCACAGTCTCTAATGAGTTCTGCTTGCTGTATTAAATTAGTTTGCTTCTCTTTGTCAAAATAAATCATTGTTTACTTCTTAACCAATTAACGTAGTCCTATATCTATATCTATTCTTTCGTTATTTCCCCCCAGAATCTTAAGTTACAGTAGGCTAGAAAGTTTAACAAATGGCCATGTCATCCCATTTTGGAGGTTTTGTCTTGATCTTTAGAATAATTTTCCAATTATGAGATAATGTTTCTGTCAAAGTCCATTTGTATACGTTTTACAAACAGCAATTCTATTAACACAGCAAATCCTACCTACCTACTGAACTGAAACAAACAAAACTACAAGTTAGTTGTTCCTTTTATCTACTCATAAAACACATATAAATGAACCCTCCAAACGGACCCTGGTTTATTTGCCTGACACACTTTCCACTTTATTCTTTAGTTTTTAACTAAAATTTTTATTCAAAATGTTTTTTACTTTCCAGCACATACAATATTCTCACAGAAATAATGATACAATTGCTTATTTGCACATATCTTTGTCATGGTTATTAGGGTAGGTAGGCAGAATACTGATACTCCTCCTAGAATCCTCCCCAGCTCCCCTGTCATGTGATTTGACGAATAAAGGCTTTATAAATTTATCCAAGCCATACTGAATTAGTTAAGCTGTGCCTGGGAAAGGTTTAGTAGCAGTCATTTCCTAAATGCTCTTAACTCATTCTGAAAATACATGGATTAGAATAATATGAGAATAAAAATAAGTCATAAAACAGCATCTTAGTAGTAACATAAATTCTAACAAAAATACATTGAGGAGAGGTGCTCAGGATACTCACACTCAGTTTTCAAAAGACCTAACATCATTGTCTGGGAATCATTTGCCCAGAGACTGGTCAAATAAGAATATGTCATTCAAAAGTCATAATAAAAGAAGAGAATGTTTTAATTT
Organism: Myotis daubentonii; assembly: GCF_963259705.1. Classification (NCBI taxonomy): domain Eukaryota; kingdom Metazoa; phylum Chordata; class Mammalia; order Chiroptera; family Vespertilionidae; genus Myotis; species Myotis daubentonii. Next base: position 44,302,405 of record NC_081850.1, read on the forward strand.
ACATAATCTGTTTTATTTATCCTTGATTCAGAATTTAACTTTCTAATTGATTAACGACATTCAGAAGCCAAAGTTCTGTACCCAGAAAGTCCCCCAGCCCTTTCATGTGCTTTGAGAACCAAATTTGTTATTTAAAAACTTACTGGATTCTAGTTTCACTTGTCCTTCTTTGGCATCTAGAGAATCTTAAACCCAGCCTTATAAATAGATTTCAAGTCCACTGAGTCCTCTAGAATGTTACCGGACACACACAAGGCCTCTGTCCTCATCTCATCTTTACAGTTGGGCCCTTCCGACCTATGGTTGGTCTCAACCCCCCTCTCTAACTCAGCACTCCACCCATCACTGGCACCTGCTGCCACACTGGATGCCGTGTAAAGACATGAAGTAGGCGCAAGCTACACCACCACTACAACTGATCATCAACTGCACAATGAAACAAGAGAAGGATGTCCTCTTGGTCATGCTGGCTGCAGGACTTCCACACTGGCTCCTTCCAGGTCAGTGCCCATTGTCATGGACAGTGTTCGGATACGATGTTCTATCATACAAGAGTGAATTTTGTAAGCACAGCCCATTCAGTGTTATGAAATCCCTCCATGTTGAAAGAGCGATTTTTAACAATAGTCATGAGCCATGTTTTGTTAAAAACTGAAGCTGAAGAGTGTTATTGAAAGTCAGCATGACCTGGGTTTTATTCTATGGCATTACTGGTGTGGAAACCAAACACAGGCTGGCCATTCTTCCTGGATAATGCTTCATCTGTGGGGCTCAGATAGGGATCTGTGAGTGGATTAAAAACAACCAACGATCCCTTCTGGAAATAATACAGTTGTTTAGTTAATAATATAGATTTTTGAAAAGCAAGAAAACCTCTTGTCATATTTTGTAAAGTTCTCTTCTTACACTCTGAAATAGGAGAAAACATAAGAAGGTGTGGATAGAATACATGCATATTTGAACATAGTACATAAGAGAATTCCACTGAAATGTCAAACGGTTTTCTTGTTCTAGCCAATTCCTAATTATTTGAGGGTAAACTACCTACTTTATGGGTAATCTGAGGCTTGGAAACCAGCTGGGTGATGAGGAAAAGAGGTGAACTAGGAGGTCACACAAGTACTTAAGAGTAAAAGCTTTACGTGAATGTATAGGTTCTTGTTTACTTGGTACCTTGAGAAGAATTCAAGGAAATCTGGTCCTTGCATTTGAGCCATGATGTTTCGCAGCCTCAGCGTTCAGCAGAGGTGAAGTGTGGTCTCCCGGAGGGCGCCCATCCTGTCTGTCACCTCCTCCTCCCCACTCTCCCCACAGTACACTGTGCTAAACTGTCTTAACCTCGGACACAACCACGGAGCGTCCCCTACATGCTGGGAACTGTGTGAGAGCTTCGCGGCTCTCCTCATTCTCAGGACGGCCTTCACAGGAGGCCTTATGCTCCCCATTTCAGAGGAGAGGAAAATGTGGCCTCGAGAAATTACCCAAAATGGCAAGCAGGACAAAGCTGGCATCCCGGGCCAGGTTCGCTAGTTCTAAGCTCATGTTCCTTCTAGAATGCCACACCCCACACGCTAGTTCTCTACCTTAACTGCACCACGTAGGTAAGGGTGTCACTCAATCCTTAAAATGGACATTTCACTCATCTATCAATTTGAAGGCTTTAGTAACACAAAATATCAATTTTTACAAACAGTAAAAGTAATATTGCTTCTAATACACTGAACAGAATTATTTTATTTATTTTTTTGTGATAAGATGGGGAGACGAAATAAGTTACTTTTTTCACTGGTCATATAAGCATTACTTTCCAGAAATATTTAGTAATAAACTTAAGAAAAATGTTAACAAACATTTATGAGTGCTTTGTGGAAAGTACTCTGGCAATTGCTTTACTTGTTTGCTTCATTTCATCTTCACCCTGTGAGTTAGCTATTTATTATCATTGCCCTTTAACCGAAAAAGAAACTAAAGCACAGAGAACGTTACTGATTTGCCCAAGATCACAGCTAGTATGTGGCTGCGCTGATGTCCAAATGTTGGTGATGGGGAGTCTGACCCCTGGGCTATCCTGACATTCAGGAACTAACTCTGGTTGCATGGACAGGGAAAGGAGGTGTCAGCTCTGAGAGCGGAGGTGGCGACACCCCAGAAAGACCAGATCCTTGGCTCTCAGGCCCTCAGAGGAGTCAGGCCAGCACAGACTTCTGGTGGGAGTAGAGCTCTTGATACCGTATTCCTCCTTGTGGGAGATGACAAGGAACACAGAGGACTGGGCAAAGAGCAAATACAGAAAATCCTTATGTCAGCCAACATCTGAAATGGTGCAATTTGGTATAGAACGGTAGGAGGTACGATGAGGCAGTGAGGCACCCTGAGAGGAAGCCTGCTCACAGCCTTTGGGGTGAGAGGGTTATTAGCATTTCTTTAGTTAATAAATCCATTATCTCCACTTAGAAATACCAGAATTTACAACCAAAGAAGCTGAATCGGAACATTTGTAAGTTACTTAAAAATACTCAGCAACTACTTCCTTCTAAAGAACTTAGAAATCAGTCCCTTTAAAATAACCATTATGAACAATTTCTAAAATACATAAAAGTTTGGAGAAGGGTAAAATGACTCTCCATAAACCCCTCAATGGTCATCAAGCTTTTGCCATACTGTCCTAGTAGCTTCACTTATTCCACCCTTTAAAATTGTCATAGATCCCTACATGCTTTAATACACATCTCTAAAAATGCATATAAATGTATATAAAAATAAATTTTTATAAGCCACAATGTGCTTTTTCAAGCCTGACAAAACTAAGAATAATTTCTTGCTATCAGGCTTGGTCCATATTCAAATGTCACTGATTATCTGAAAATTATCTCTTTCTTTTTTTTTTTTAATTTGTTTTGTTCAAATCAGGACCCAAACAAGAAGGCACACATTGCATTTTGTCTCTTTAGTTCATTTTAATCTAGAACAGCCCCTCCTGAACTTCCTCTTTCTATCATGCCAGCAACTTCTACATAAGAAACTAGTTTCACTAAAACCATTTTATCCATTTCATGCTCCCAATTATTGACTATGCACCTCAGGACAGAGTGGACCTGGCTGATACCTTCCATCCCAGACTCCGTTTTTCAGTTCCCTTACATTTTTGTCTTCAAAGAAGAAAACAACTACATATGACACATCGCAGGGCAGCCGTGTTTTGTCTTCCGGAAGTTACCTACATTACTAACGACTAAACATGTCTGTTATTCCAATGATACTTCATTACAAGGGGAAGCACACTGGAGTCCTATTGGAGAGACTGGCAGGAATCCAGCCAACCCGCCCCTTCGCCCCATTACAAAGGAGGCACCAGTGCCAAACCTGGGTAATTCCTTCAAGAACAGAGCTGCCCATTGTTAATCATGGAGTTGAGGAATTAGCCTGCTAACAGAGGCTGTGATGCAGCGGGGGAGGGGGAGGGAATCCGTTTGCTCTATCACAGAATGTGCTCAGTTCATTTTCTCTGTCAGGGGTTTTTAATTATTTATGATGAAGCTGCATTGCATGTTTTGTAATAATAATGAAGTCTTAGTAACACGAAACCTCACTGCAGCAGGGCACAGCTATTAAATCTTTCCTGAGAGCCCGGCGAGGGGGCCAGGGCTTCTTACCAGCTCTTTTTGACTGGTAATGACTATCAGGTCCGTAGGCACACACACAAAAGAAGGGAGAACTGGCCGGCTCTGAATGACAAATCCAGTTCTGTGGGTGAAGCCACCAGTGGCCTTTTTGCATTTGTCAGCTGCAGCTCTTTCCTGCTCTGCCCTCACTGTCTGCCTTCAGCTCTGGGCTTGAGCCAAAGGCTGATGAGCCCGACAGTGGCCGGGAGCAAAGCTTCCTGTGGCTATGTCCCCTGAGAGTCTCATAAAGAGCCTCTCCATTTTACACTCCTGATTTATATCCTATGAACCTGAAACACCAAAGAAAAGGCGTACGTGAATGCAGTGAGGCCACTCAGGATCTGGAGGGCTGCTGCAAGCATCCAAGTTGGCCACATCTTGGTGTGGTTGAAAGGCACTGGGCCTTCTCCTTCCTGCTCCCCTGCACTCCATTGTACTGGCTCAAACCCACCATCTCATTTCAGAAATTACGGTGATTTAAAAAAAAAAAAATCAATGATCATTTAAGAGGCTTTCTCTCAAGAAAAAGCAAGCCAAGACATTCTTCATTTAGAATAAAGCAAGTGAATGGTAGGCAGGGCTAAGAAGGTGGGGTGGGGAATATTATCCAGAATTATCAGGTGCCCTAAATCTATGGGAGGGCAAGATCTTTAGAAGGAATAAAATACAGCCACTCTTAATTACCTAGAGGCCAATTGCTCTGTCACGGGATAATAGGCTATTCTCCCTCTTCCTCTCCAATCTGAGGTTACTATCTCACATGCTGTGCATTTGTGTTACTTCATGCTAATAAAATGCACCATACATCACACACTTGCTATCGCCCCTCTTCAACTGCTTATGGGTTCGTGGGGATCAGGGAATGTGTTTAAATCAGACCAGAGGTTTGCACACAGTAGGCACTCAATAAATAATAGCTTTAATAAAGAGGTCCTAGGGCAGTGGTTCTCAACCTTCTGGCCCTTTAAATACAGTTCCTCATGTTGTGACCCAACCATAAAATTATTTTCATTGCTACTTCATGACTGTAATGTTGCTACTGTTATGAATCGTAATGTAAATATCTGATATGCAGGATGGTCTTAGGCGATCCCTGTGAAAGGGTCGTTCGACCGCCACAGGGGTCGAGACCCACAGGTTGAGAACCGTTGTCCTAGGGAGTCTCCTGTACCCCTCACCCATCCAGGCTATACTGCCAGTCCAGGTATGAAGTAGTGCAAGCATGGCCGGTGGGCCACGAGTTTGACGTGCTTGATGTAGTGTTTCCTTTGATAATACTTATTACACTACATTGTAAACTGGCCATGTCCTTCCTTGCTTGTGCCCCCAGCTAGCAGTTTAACAACTTGAGAGCAGCTTAGCTGTTAATTATATATAATACTTAGCACCAGTGCCTGCCACCTAGGTGTTTATTAAATATCTTGAATGAATGACTAGGGCAGTGAAAGAAGTCTACAGACAACAAAGCAACATATTTTCAAATAAATTACATACAAAAGAAATAAAAATCGAGCTTTGATTCCACACTCAAAAATCAACCTCTTTGTTGATCTATATTTCCTCTTTGAAGACAAAAAGTAAGGAAACTGAAAAACTTAGTCTGATGCTGGAAGATATTATGAGTTTATTATGTATCCATTTAGACTTTTTTGCTATTCACTTATACTAGTAATATATACATTCTGGGATGTTTATTTCCTTCTTTTATATTTTTATTTAAAAAGGGTTACATTAAGCATAACAGTTTGCAAATTTTGTTTTTTTAAAAAAACATAACAATGTCATCATTCATGACTTCCCAGATTAGTACATACAGTTCTACTTCATTCTTAATTTCACCTGCATAGAATTCCGAAGAGTGGCTATACCACAATTTATTTCTTCAGTGATAGATACTTAGGTCATTTACAAGTTTTCACTCTTAAAAACAATGCTGTACAGACCCTAACTCACAATTAATGTGTGTGTGTGTGTGTGTGTGTGTGTGCGCGCGCACGCGCGTGCAAGTGTGCAGATTGCTTTGTAGCAGGCACTGTACCAGCAGGACCCTTCAGATATAATGGTGAAAGGATACTAACCTGCTCACAGGGAGATCAGAGCTTGATGAGAAAGATTAACATTCTTCAAATAATCACATTAACAAATATATAATTACAGGTGGGATAAATGCTCAGAAATAAAGGAATGTGATTATACGAGAGCCATCTCATAAAAGAATCTGGAAGAATGGGGAGGTGGCTGCATGTGCAGGAGGAAACATGGCAGAAACACCAAATTGAAAGACTAGCTGGACCTCAGAGAATACTGGTGGAGAACAGTGCCTTTGCACACTTCAAAAATTTGTAGAAATGTGTTTTTATTGATTTCAGAGGGAGAGGGAGAGAGAGGGAGGGAAGGGAAGGAGAGAGAGAGAGAGAGAGAGAGAGAGAGAGAGAGAGAGAGAGAGAGAGAGACATCAATGATGGGAGAGAATCATTGAATGGCTGCCTCCTGCACACCCCACACTGGGGATTGAGCCTGCAACCCGGCCATGTGCTCTGACTGGGAATCCAACTGTGACCTCCTGATTCATAGGTTGATGCTCAACCATTGAGCCACACTGGCCGGGCACCTTTGCACACTTTTATGAGTGTTTCTGTCACATATTTATTTAACAAATGTGTACTGAGCACATAGTATATGCAAGAACTGTGCTAGGTGCTGATTTAGCAGGAACAAAAGCTTTCATTCAAAAGCATATTCTGCAGAGAGAAACTGCTAAAAGAGAACATATAATTTAAATTGTGTCACATGCTCTCAAGCTGCCCACTTTGGGGTTTGTTCAGCCCTTCCAAGGCCCACTTGTTCAGGAGACTCCTCAAAGTGGGCAGATTTCTTGACTGAATTGGGTTCCTTGGCTCAACATCGTTCCTTACGAGGCCAATCCGTGATCCTGGGTGGCTGAGCTGTCGGGGGCCACACGGACTATGCATTCTGACAGAACCATATGCGCAAATACCACAGTCAAAAGATGCTTCTGACACTCATCAGGGGACATTAAAATGTTTTACTGCGGAAGAAGTTTATTGCTAAATGAGATTTGGGGCTTGGCAGGATATTTAAATTATTCATGTTCTCCCTGTTCTCCCTTATCATGGAAAATTGAGTGATGACTGTTTGGAATCCGCTACCCTGAGGGGCAGCTGATAACATCTCCCTGTGGTTGGAAGTGGGGTGCTCAGCCATTCTCAGCAATTCCTCTCAGGCTCACTCTTTCACTAATTCCCAATTTTCTGCACCTTAAGCAATTTTCCCCTTCATGTTTCTCACCATCCTAACATCCCTGCTTTATTCACTCCCCTCCTGCTCGGCAGATGATCCTGCCTACCATTTCGGAAGGAACTGATGAGAACTTGAACTTTGACGATTCTCTTTTCACTTCCAACAGTTTCAAGCAATGGATAGCCTGCTTCTCCAAAACTATTTTTTGTTATGTTCTCCCTATCGTCAACAGTTTCCCTCTTAAACAATGAATTCTACTGACCTACCCACACACCCAGGTCTAGTCTTATATTAAAAAAACAAACAAACAAAAAACTAAACAAAAAGAACTCATCTGAATTTTGCTTCTGGATTCCCCCTCAGACTACCATTTCTCTCCCATCTCCCTTCCCCAGCCCTGTTTAGAGAAGCATCGATCAGATGCTCAAAACTCAGAGGGAAGGCAGGGGAGGGTGGGGGTAAGGGGGAAAGATCAACCAAAGGACTTGTATGCATGCATATATGCATAAGTGATGGATGTGGACAACAGGGGGTGAGGGTGAGGGCAGGATTGGGGGGATGAGGGGACATTGGGGGGATAAGGACACATCTGTAGTATCTTAATCAATAAAGGCGGGGGGGGGGGTCATTCCCCAGGTGTTCCTCCTGCTTCTAGACCAGCGGTTCTCAACCTGTGGGTCTCGACCCCTTTGGCGGTCGAACGACCCTTTCACAGGGGTTGCCTAAGACCATCCTGCATATCAGATATTTACATTACGATTCATAACAGTAGCAACATCACAGTCATGAAGTAGCAACGAAAATAATTTTATGGTTGGGTCACAACATGAAGAACTATATTTAAAGGGCCAGAAGGTTGAGAACCACTGTTCTAGACAGTGCCACGTGTCACACTGGCCTCACCTCTATCCTGAAAGCACAGTCTCCCATCCCTCCTTCTCCTGCCCTGGGCTCTGGACAGTCCTCAAGGCAGATGGAACCAATCTCAGGAGTGTGAAATTTGAGGGTCCTCACAATCTGGTTCCCTGGTACCTTTCCAGCTGTCAACCCACCACAAAACTTGCCTCACCTTGCTTTCCCTAGAACAGTTCTGTGCTTTCTTATTCTATGCCTTTGCTCCACCTTCCCCCACTCCCATTCATCTGTCAGAATCTTCTCCAGCTTTCAGGGTCCAGCGCCAATCTCACCGCTGGTCTCCTCCTCTGCAGGCAGGGCTGCTCTCCCTTCCGCTTCACTCCCTTAGTAGCTGGCACATGGCTGTGTCCCTCCCAGGACACCACACTCCCTCTAATATCTTACTCACCTCTGTAGTCCTCACACAGCTGTCCCCAAAATTCAAATTTGAATCCATCTTCCCTGTACTTTTTACAATTTCAGCCCAATTACCTAGCTTTTCTGAATTCAGTTTCTTTATTAGTAAATTAACAATGCTCACCTTTTAGGATTAAATTTAAATTTATTATAGTCCACTGGGTAGAGCAAAATGCAACTTTCAGAATTTTCTTATACCTAAAGCACACTCCAAATACATGAAAATATATCTTATTTGCTTTCTACTTGCTGTCATCACAATTAATTTCCAAATAATATAATTTATAATTTGCCTTATGAAAAAAATATTTTCTTATTACACTTGTGGTATATCTCCAAGTTTCACCAAGCATGCTTTTCAATAATATTATTTTGGCTATTAGCATTAGCATCCCACTTCATTAAAAATCTCAGCCTCATTGCTGAATTCCACAACGAAACTTTGCTGTGCAAAGTTGCAAGGAATACCTGAACAGGTTATGACAGTACCAGATGGTATACTTGGTCTGACATCTGCTAAAACGTTTACTTTGAAGTTGTAAGAAAAGAAAGAAAGAAAGAAAGAGAGAGAGGGAGGGAGGGAGGGAGGGAGGGAGGGAGAGAGAGAGAGAGAGAGAGAGAGAGAGAGAGAGAGAGAGAGACAAGTGAGGATGTTAAAAATAATAAAGGGCAGGAGATCGAAATTGATTTTAAAAATCAATAATCCACAAAATGTTAGCAATAATGCATTCTGATTTCAGGCTTAAGAACAGGGTTTATGAAATCTAAACTGGGGTAGGAAAATGAATTCCAATTTGTTTCTGGACAAAACAGGATATGTTTGAAAGGACACTGTGAAATTTCCCCCAGCTTTGTCCTTGGTGGCACGAGAGGGTACAAGCACTGCTCATCAGCCAGCTGGCGTCCTAAACTGTGAGCCACAGTAACTGAGTTAACTTATTTCAAAGCCCTGCTTACTTCACGTACCACCTCAACATGCCATCTTGGAGTTTTGGCTTTAATAATTTTGCAGTTTGGCCCAGGCCTCAGCATCATGCCCAGTTCATAACCATAGGAGGACATAAAATTCATAGCTGTCGCTGATCTCCAGGCAGGCATCACAGTCTGTTAGCTGAAGAAATGATATGAGCAAGGCCAGGAAGGAATGAGCATCAGGCTGGTCAGGACAGGGGCTGGAAGGTGTCATGGATAGTGTGGGTCAGAGGTCATAAGGAGAGAGGCCAACTCAGGGTGGCAAGTCAGGCACTTATGAATGAGGAGACTGGACATAAAAGATTCAGGTCTGAGGAACCCAGGGTCTGACTCCACCTAAGTGGGCTTGGTCACAGACACAGGACTCGGGCAGCGAGCATGGAGCAGGCTCACGATGGCCTGACAAAAGCCTGCTGATAGGTTCATCTCAACCCTGAATACTATTTCACTCCGCAAAGCCTCCGTTTCCCTACTTATGGAAGGAAGAGAGTAGCAGCAGAGAGTGTGAGGAATAAAGTGGGACACTGAGATGTCCTAGGACATCTGGTACCTGGTGGGGACAAATAGCTGGCTAAGAGTGGAGCTCTCATTAAATGTTAATTCCCTTCTCTTTCCCCGGGGACTAGGACGACTTCCCCTCAGGCTCGGTCTGGATTATAGGGGGGCAAGTGATCCACCTGGGAGAAGCAGGGATGGGAAGCAAAATAATTTCTGAAACTGGCTTTTCTAGTCCAAACCTATCATTAAAGCACAAGTAACTATACCTTATTTTTAAAGGAGAAAACACAAAATTGTTCAAAAGTGAACTGTCATTTCTCCAATGGCAGCTCCCGGCCATAATTCTTGTAGGAGGTCACATAAAAATCAGTGCCTGTTTCCTCACACCTAACAGCCAGGCTACATGTACCTTCCATGTTTCAGGGAAACATGAAGTCAAAACAAAAAGTCCCACCAAATCGTTTTGAAACTGAAGGCAAAATGTAAATGCCCTGACAAGAAGAGTGATGGGTGGCTTTTGACTTCCTATATCTATTTGGATAACTGGGCAAGCCAGGTCAGACTTGCTGGCGGAAGACAGAGCCACGTCCTCTCCCCTGCTAGGTTGAACATTTGCTGGAGTGAGCCCATAGAAGATTAATGATATATCCAACTTCTGCTGGGACAGAAAATCTCTCTTTTACATTTTGGCATACTTTTGCTCTTAGTTTAGTAAATAGCTTACTGCAGTGACCACAAATAATCAATTTCCAGAGCATAAAAGGATCTGGATAATGAAGCTGGTGGAAGTTTACACTTACTTATACTTTAAGAACAAGGTTCATAAAATAATTAGTGCTTAGGTCAAATAATTAGCAAGTCTTTTCGGGTGACCCAAATAGCAGTTGGTGTGGTGTAGACTAACATTATTTTACATTTCTTTGACTCAGAATGCTGAAACACACCAACATGCTGGAAAATTATGCAAACCCGTTCTGCTTTCTTGCATCAATTGTTCAGAACAATGTGATAGGATCTCCAAGGAAGAAGCTAAATTTCTACAGGCTCATTAAAAAAGAAGAAGAAGAAAGAAAAAAGACACACAAAGATACACACAACGCAACTGTAAGAAAATGAAATGCAAACTTAATCAAATATACAGTAGTGAGATAATGTCAATAGGAAATTTTTTAGTTTGCCTGTAGTATTCTATTGTTCAAATAAAGAAAACAAATCTCCTTCCTAACATGATTTATCATAAAAATGCTGCACATATTTGTTTTCTCTATGTTCAAAAGCTAGGAATGGACCTTATTTCAAGTATGCATTCTCTACTACCAAAAATAAAATTTGATCAGATATTAAGGATGACAAATCCAAAAGTTCCTCATTCATTTAAAATAGAACTAATAATGAGTTATCAGATATATTTATAACAGTACTATTAAGAATTTTATGATGATCTATATTGCTATTACAACAATACTTACATTGACAAGTAGAAAATCACTTCTATGGTTATTACTATTGTTATAATAATCCAATTAAAATCAGAGCTATGCTACCTTCCTCAAGGCAGTACAAGACCTGTCTGCTCAAGTGTCTGTGGGATAGCTGAGCTTGGGTATCTGCCAGATAATTAAGCTCCCCAGGTGATTTCAGGCCTTACCAATGTCTGAGAACCACTGCCTCAAGCTCAGGGGAAATCTTTTCAGGCCTAGAGAATGAAAGGAGATGAACCATCAAAAGTCCTCTTTAGAATGGGCAGTGTGACCATACTATTTCCTATCTGTCTGAAAACTGCTTGAGGTAACTGCACAGGGTCACTGGGTATAGACTTGCTTAATATTGCCAAAGATTGATGATGTAACTTGAGAGAGATTTCAAACTGAACGTTTCAGATGTGAATGTCATTCAACACCCCTTCTGCATTCAGAAAATTTCTGTCCAAATGATTCTCGAAAGAGTCCTCACATATGAACTATTATACTTGTCCATCCAAAACAAGGGGGCACTATGATGAGCTACATCTGAGAATAAGCACAAAACACCAGCCAGGGATTAAACACATATCTGGCCTCAACCTTTCTGTCACCTACAGTGACATTTGTTCATCACAACTCACTTTTCTTTTCTTTTTTTAAAATATATTTTATTGGTTTTTTACAGAGAGGAAGGGAGAGGGATAGAGTGTTAGAAACATCGATGAGAGAGAAACATCGATCAGCTGCCTCCTGCACACTCCCCACTGGGGATGTGCCTGCAACCAAGGTACATGTCCTTGACTGGAATTGAACCTGGGACCATTTAGTCCGCAAGCTGACACTCTTTTCCCTGAGCCAAACCGGTTGGGGCACAACTCACTTTTCAAATGAAATAACCAATGCAAGTGATCCTACCTGACATATAATTAATATTGCCAAAAAACTGTAACAGACCCATCTAATGACCCAATTTTAAAATGACCCAATTTCTGGAATGAATCTAGAAGAATGTTTATGGCCAAACAATTATGAAAAGAACAACATCATTGCCTGGCCGGGATGGCTCAGTAGTTGAGCATTAACCCATGAACCAAGAGTCACCATTTCACCCAGGTGGCAGACTTGATCCCCAGTAGGGGGCGTGCAGGATGCAAGAGGCAGCTGATCAATGCTTCTCTCTCATTGATGTCTCTCTCTCTCTCTACTCCTCTCTCTAAAATCAATAAAAAAATTTTTTTCAAAAAGAACATATTTTCTTTAAAAAAAAATAAACTAAAGCATTACTTTCACCTATTAAAGTGAAGACTTAAAACATTAATAGAACAAGGATATGATAAAAACAAGCATACCAGCCCCTATACTGTATGTGATATAGTATGATCTTTCAGGATGGCAATTTAGCAATCTTTATTAAAATCCTTAAAAGTATGTATACATTTTAACCCAGCAAGTCCATTTCTAGGAATTTATCCTATAAGGATGTTCATTACAGCACAAGTGAGAAAGCAAATTAGAAATAAAGTATTATTATATATCCAATAAAAAGTCAGTATTTATATACAGGTCCACACTCCCTTATCTATAATCTGACATTGCAAAAGTTCTAAGAACTGAAAGATTTTTATTTTATATTTCATTTAACTTCATTCATTGTCATCCATGACCAGCTGTAAGGCTAATTACAATAATTTGTTCCACTAATTGCAAATATTAATATATTTAGCTGCTGAAATGTCAACAGTGAACCTATATGTATATGTACATAGTTAAATCTTAGTGTGTTTATGTATCATAATGCTCACAGTGGCTTTCTCACATGGTAAAATTACAAGTGATTTTTACTTTCCTCCTTTGCTTTTATATGTTGCCTGAATTTTCTTTTTACAATGAACACATTTGTTTTTATATTTATAAAAACCAATATAGTTCCATTTGGGAAAAGAGAAAAAAAAACAACCAAATGTTTGTCTTTATGAAAACACCCAATCAAATAAATACTATACCTTAATTTCACATATTATAACTATGTGTGTGTTATAGTACTTAGCCAAGTAATTTTTCTAATGAATAAGTTTTCCCATCACTTTCTTGATTTGAGACTAAGTGTATCATAGAACTGTGCAATTACATCTTTATAGGCATCTAGATCAAGACCCGGTGGCAGACCAAGAGTGCAGAAGCAGCTCGGACATCTCCCCTGGCTCCCAAAAAAGACCATTCCAACAGTGCCAGATGCATCACTACACGCATCACCCAGAATGACAGGAAGGAGGACAAAGAAAGGGAAATTACAAAAAGGAAGAAAGAATATATATACCTTCATGTCAAAATCTTTGTCTTGACTGCAGATTAAACAAGCAAACAATTTTGTGCCCCTCCAAAACAACTGCAAGTCCCTATAAGCAAAGCACATGTTTTAAACTTCCTCTGGCCTGAAGAAAAATGAAAAAATGCTGAGGGTGTTGTTGGTTTCATTTAATTGGACATTAAACAATAACCATGTTTTCAATCAAAAATAAAAGGAAGAAATAAAAAAGTATACAGTTAGGAAGCAGAAGTCAAATGAAAAATTGTTTAAAATTAAACAATTTTAAGGATCACAATGGTAATAGTATCACAAAGCCCCCTTTGGTTATATTTCAATTCATTTGTTCTACAATATTTACTGAACCCAACCGGGGATCAGGCACTGTACTGGATACAAGTACAGAGCAGTGAGCAGAGCAGTCTTCCTCTGGCCCTGGCAGAAGTTGGAGTAGCCACACAGAACTCCACATACTCTTTCTCATAAGGAAATTAAATTGTATGTGTCCTGGTGTCAAAGGTGTTTATGGAGTCAAGTACATGAATTGCCTTTTGGGAGTTATTAAGCCCAACTCTGGTTTTAAAATCCAGCCCCATAAACTTACAAGCTGAGTGAATTGGGAAGCACGTTTTAAACATTTTTCATCTGTGAAACTAGAGCACTACTCCCTACACCTCATACTTTCGAGCATATTAAACACCTGGCAAAGCATCAGGCCCAGAAGCACTGGGTAAAGGTTATTTCTCTCCCCTTTCCTACTCCGCCCCTTTCCTTTTCCTCACTGGAGTGGCTGCCCCCTCTAAGCTGCAAACAGCCTGGAATCAAGACAAGATACACTGACTATCGGAATTCTCCAGGCTCCTTAGTCTCAGGAGTAACAAGGACCCGTGAACCCCTTCTACTTACTTCCCCACCATCACTTACATTCCAGACCAGCTATCTTAGGTCCTGTTAGAGGACAGGCCACTGCCTTTGGGAAACCACTGGTGTACCTGATACTGGGAACCCATTTCTCATTCTTGAGTCATAGCTTCTTCAATACCTTTAAACAACCAACAATTTCTCCTTCACACATTCTGCACTTTACCCAAAGGCCCATGCACTTCTCCTGACCCAGCACTTTCTTGGAAGAATTCACAACAACCATTTAGTAGATGCTTACTATATGGATGTTATCATCCTAAAAGTTTTAGATAGTCTCTCTATATTCTCTCATTAATGCCCATGTCAACTATATGGAGGGGGGTACCATATAGCCCTGTGAAGGTCAAAATTCCTAAAACTCTGACAGCACTGTTAACACCAAATTTTCCATTACAACCTGGAATACAGGGTCAAGGTCAACTGAAGAATAACAGAATCCAAAGTATTTTCACACCCAACTTTAGTGAGGGTTTGATTGCAATGCACTTATATAACTAAATAGCTACACACTCTTAACCCCCTTTGTCATGGCAGAGCCTACTAATAGACAGTAAAAAAATGGCTTATAAAGGTCAAGAGAGGGAAGACTAGCCTAGTCGTCAAGAATGCACAAAAGTGATCACCTAACTAACTGAACTCCCACCACAGAACCATTCACTGACTGCTCACCACCTCCTAGACATGCCAATGTCTACTACTGTCACTACATCCTCCTTTTAGCTCAAAACTGTTAGAGTTTTTACCACAGAGGATGTGTGTACATCGAAAGAAGCATATAACCTACCAACCAATCTACTACTGTTGTTCATCTCAGCAGAGACACCAAATTTCTTGATATACGCCAGCAATGCCACTCCTCTAAGTCACTTCTCATTTTAAACAATATGAGACTGTAATAAGATGCATAACCACCTTACAAAATAGTGGTGGTGATGACAGAAAGGCATCATCATAGCAAATTCACTTTAAGAAACATAAAATCAGGAAAAATGTGTTCAAAGTATAAGTTTACAACGTATCAGCCAAAGTTAGTAATCATAGCTTTTAATGAAATACTTTTTTATCCCTTGAAAGATAGGTGTCCTTATATAACAGGACACAAAAAATGTCATAATTTTTTTAAGGACATTTGCTTGCTGATATTTATATTTGCATACACACACATATTCATAAAGATCATGATTATATTAATAATATCCTATTTAAAAGCCCCACTATGTAGCAAGTATAATTGATTTAGGGCAAAACAATGTAGTGGAGAATAAGAGTACAGTACATTAGAAACAATAAGATTTTAGGCTTTGATACACATGACTTAGATAAGCAAAACTGTTGATTTGCCAAATATAAAGCAAGTCCTACCGTAAATGTCTACAAAAGCAGAAAGCAAGCCCGGGACTGAAATTACTTCTTCAATGGGGTGAGAATGAAAAGGAAAAGTGCTAGCATTTCTCATACCCTCACTAGATCGCTTCAGACTTCATTAGGCATTCACTTTCCTTGGCTCCAACAAATACATTCTGCCTGTTTAATTGAAAGTAGATGTACCGGTTTAAAATTAAGGGGAAAATCATGCATTACTTGGTTTAAAAGAAAAAAGAAAGTATTTATGTGAAGCTTTGCCAGGAGTTAACTAAGAACAGCCAAATGACCAGATTCACAACTTCCTACTAAAATGTGTTAAACTATGCCACATGTATTTTATATGCTGGCTGTCAGTCCTGGACATCCAAGGTCTGAGCAGCTGAAAGGGATTTATAAGGAAATTGCTTAAGCAGCGTTCTCTCGTGTGTTTAGACAAATCAGTAATGTTCCTTAGAGCACTTTTTAAAAAACAGCCAAATTGCTTTATGCTGACTAGCACATAAAAGATACTTTCGCTCATTTATTTAACAGAGTGGAACTATGTGCCAAATACTGTGCTAATTTAAATAATTAAAGCCCTATCTCTGTCCTCAAGTGTTAATTTTCTTCCTTTCATCCAACTGTAACCAATGTGAATTAGCTGAAGACACAGACACATGGGATGAATTACTTTCAGATGAGACGGGCTGCAAAGCGGACTAGAGAAGTAAGCTAGGGAAACATTATCTGAAGACAGTCATTACATGTGTACAATGTGGTGAGGATGCTGGTCTTCCATCAGCTTCATCCCCACATATATAAGCAGTGTCCAACAGTCATTTCTAATGCACAAGACAACAATCACACACGAGTGTGTGTGCATACATATGGAAACATACGTCTATAGTTCTGCTTGTGCTTAATAACCCTACTGCACCTAAATGAGTTGCTACCCAATATCCTCATTGAAACATAAATGAATAAAAAATTTACATAATAGGAATAAAATACGGTTAACAAAAGGGCAAAACCAGCTTGCATTGCCTTGTTACCTGACTACAGCTCTCACAGTGAGCCTCACTAGATGATCTATTTCCACAGCAGCTGGAGACCACAAAACAAATTTACAAACCCAGGTGAGCCTGTTCAGTCCTTCTAATATCCTATGCATAATGACGAGATGAAATCAAAAGGAATTATGGTGCCAAATCAGCCAGATTTGGGTGGTGCAGAGCAATGTTAACCTAAAAAGGAGGTAGGGGAAGAGAACTTGGTAGAAGCCCATTGTACTTATAGTCCAGCTCCCACTCTTGTTAGAGGAAATGCTGAAGTGAGAAGGAACATGACCCCACTGAATAATGACAAAACTACACAGAAGCTCCATCACCCTTTGTAAATAAAGTAACTGATAATAAAAACGTCATTGTTTATCTAGGAAAACTAGAAGTCCTTGTATGGAGGTAGGCAGCCAACATAGGCTGAATAAAGAAATACACAAAGGCCCTAAGGAAGGGAAGATGTTTGCATTATGGAGAACAATTATATTATTTGGTAAAATACATGGACTTAATACTGATGATGTGTGTGCTCTCCAGCATATAAAAATTACCCCTCACCAGAAGAGAAAAGAATGCAGCCTCAGCCTATTGCTGATGTCTTTCTTGGCTTCAGAGTCTCCTCTGACAAAACTGAACTCAAGATGCTCATTCTGCATCAATAATAGCATGCCTCAGGACTATAGATTAATTTTAGCCAAGAAAAAGGGATAAAAAAAATCTCATATTCATTGTCTATTTTTACATGGCTGTCATGGATATAAAATGAATAAAGAACTGCAATGGAACCTGGATAGATGGAAGGGGAGAAGCAAAAGTGGCTGTGAAATTTTTAAAAGATATTAAAAGAGAAAGGAAAGTATTCAACTGGACTTTGACAGTTGATATAGGTCCTAGTGTATCAGTGGGGATTCAGCTCCCAATAAAAGTCCTCAGAGAAAGTGGTAAACCAACCTCAGCAAAAAAGGTAGTAGACAGATCAAGTCAGTCATAAGAAGTCTCTAGATTCCTTTAGAGCAGGGGTCCTCAAACTTTTTAAACAGGGGGCCAGTTCACTGTCCCTCAGACCGTTGGAGGGCCGGACTATAGTTTAAAAAAAACTATGAACAAATTCCTATGCACACTGCACATATCTTATTTTGAAGTAAAAAAACAAAACAGGAACAAATACAGTATTTGTATTTGCATGTGGCCCGCAGGCCGTAGTTTGAGGACCCCTGCTTTAGACTACTTATTGGGGGGGGGGGGGAACTCTCAAAATTTACAGAATTGGGAGTAGAAAGTTTCCCTGTGAAAAAGTGCAGGCTGTCTTTGGTGGCCAGTAGCCAACAATGCAATTAAAATATCACTAACAATGCCCACAAAACTTGCATCTGACTTCATTAATTGTCTATATTGAGGTGACATTGTTTAATAAAATTATATAGGTTTCAGGGGTACAATTCTATAATACATCATCTGTATATTGTACTGTGTGTACACCACCCAAGTCAAGTCTTATTCTATCACCATGTATCCTCCCATTACTCTCTCTTACCTCCCAACCCGCCCCTTTTCCTCTGGTATTCACCATCATGTATCTGATTTTGAACTTTAAACACTGCTTTAAAAAAAAAAAAAGGCTACAGAAACGTAAGTTTTATAATTACTATGGGATTTAGATACAAAGAAAGAAAAATCTCCATTGGGCTAGAGGCCATTATCAAAATGAATTTTTTTACTGCCTTTTTTTTAAAAAAAAAAATGTGTAAGTGTTCTGGAATGGACAAAGTTTAAAAAAGGTAGGAGCTTTAAATTATAACAAAATACCTTTAACTGTTAGAGTTGTAGAATCAAAGAATCAGCATGCAAAAAATAGTGTGGGGAAAGATTCAGAGGTTGTCTAGTCCATCTTTTATTTCAACAAAATTTCCTTAAAGAATTTCACATGTTAAAAATACATTCTATTTTTTAACACAACCAGAAAAGGAGATTTCTCTACCTCCCTTGGTATCCCATTTCAATGACTGTCACTCAGAGGAAAGTTTTCCTTAAAAATCTCCTAAATCTGGTCATGCTATTTAAATTATTTTTTGTTTGTTTTATTTTTATTTTTTTAAAATATATTTTATTGGCCGAAACTGGTTTGGCTCAGTGGATAGAGCGTCAGCCTGCGGACTGAAAGGTCCCAGGTTCGATTCCGGTCAAGGGCATGTACCTTGGTTGCGGGCACATCCCCAGTAGGAGATGTGCAGGAGGCAGCTGATCGATGTTTCTCTCTCATCGATGTTTCTAACTCTATCTCTCTCCCTTCCTCTCTGTAAAAAATCAATATAATATATTTTTTAAAAAATAAAACAAAATAAAATTAAAAATATATATATATTATTGATTTTTTTACAGAGAGAAAGGGAGAGTGATAGAGAGTTAGAAACATTGATGAGCGAGAGACATCGATCAGCCGCCTCCTGCACACCCCCAACTGGGGATGTGCCCATAACCAAGGTACATGCCCTTGACCAGAATAGAACCTGGGACCCCCCCCCCCCCCAGTCCACAGGCCAACGCTCTATCCACTGAGCCAAACCAGTTAGGGCTGTTTGTTTTATTTTTAATAAAAATGGAAAGTTAACAGTATTCATTTTCTCCAGAATTGTCTCCATGATGACAATTCTTTTTATAATAACTTCCAAACTCCTTATTAATCATTTGTAAAACATGTTCATATACATTATATATTTAACACTTGAAACAACCCTATTATTATTATCATCTGTCCCATTTTACAGATGAGGAAGTTTAGGCTTAGAGAGTTAAGAAATTTAGGCTTCAGGAGGAGATGTGCCAATCCCAAGGTAACTTAGTTATGCAGTGCTTGGGCCCAAACTCAGCTCATTTCATATGTAACTGTTACTAAATCACGAACCCATCAATCTCCTCCAGCTCCCCAAGCCCAGAATAAGCAAGCAGTTGTACTCTGGGACTTAGCAAATGCTGAGCAAAACTGAACAGGTTACTTCTACAGAGAATCCACATGCCAATTTATTTTCTAAATTGACAGTGTGATTTTGCAGTGGATAATTGTGGTTTGTGCCAGCATGATCCCCCTTCTTCTACTAACTGAACTGCATTTTCCTCAGAGGCTGTCAATCAAATTGCCCAGGCTTGCCCAGCCCAATCAGGCAAGTTTTCCTGGGAATTTGTATCTTGAATGGAGTGAAAGAGGATTAAAAAGGGTCAGAGTTCATCTGTCTCACATATGAGTTCCTCAAACCTGCCCTAGTTTCGAAGAGCTAGTCCTTTGGTTTCTCCTCCTAGTCCCACAAGTTCTGCTTCAGTTTAGCCAGTGCTGGCTTCTATTGCGTGTGAGCAGAGAACCTTAATTGGTACAACTCTTCAGAGGAATAGATTGAAACATATACTGATTAACTTCTGCTTTTAGTATGTGCTTAGTATGTAAGTGAGAAATATTAAAATCAAATCAGGCTCTTGGCATTCTGTAAACTAAGAAAATTCCCTCATGGTGAAAAGAGTAGTAGAAAATTCCCTCATAGTGAAAAGAGTAGTAGAAAATTCCCTCATGGTGAAAACAGTAGAAAATTCCCTCGTGGTGAAAAAGGTAGTACAGAAGTTACTTGTTCATCTGATCAAATACAGGAATAAGTTGGCAAATTCTCCAAGATCTCGGCTACATTTTTCTTTAGAAAATTGGCTTCTGAGATCTTGGATTTCTCGGGAAGTAGAGAAAATTCAGAAAGATGTAACTGTGTTTAACAAGGTTCTTCCCCTGTGACAAGTCCTTTCTTAGAAGGGTTCACAGAGGACAGCAGGTACTGTAGCAACCTATCCTCCTGGCCTTTGGACCAAGAGAAAAAGGACACACGGTGTGGGGCCTGTGCCCTGCTGGTCGGGGAGTCGAAGGCAGCGGCAGCCTAGGTGCCACATAAACCGTGGTCATGAGTCCAAAAGTGGAAACTAGAACAGAAGAGGTGACGCTGTCCACCCAACATGAGCAGGACTCCTTGAAGAAGCACTGCATCAGATGCTTTTCTCTTTCTGGCACTGGCAAAGGGAGCTGCAGCCTGTTGATACTTTGAAATTGGCATAAGAATACCCTCATTTCACAGTTCACAGGAAGCATGAGGCAACAATAAAGGGACACCAGGATCTGTATCTGAAGTAACCCACTCCATGAACAAAAACTCCTACCACATTTGCAGCATGTTGTGGAGGAGAGACAAATTAGAAAAACAGTTAATCTGAGATCTGACTGGGAAAACAAGGCACACGCATGTGCAAAGGATCAGGCAATGCAGGAAGCATGCCAACCGCCAGGTACAGACAGTAAGGACATAAAAACCCAGGGGCAGAACCTAATGAGCTGCTCCTTCCCCATGTAGACCTTCCAGACAGTTCTCAGCCAGGTAAGCTCGGAAATTGTTCATCTCTTCCTTTTTATTAAGAGCTGATTTCAGCAGCAAAGAATAATAATAAAAAAAAAGTACATCTATATAAGAAAATAAAAATGTAATAGAAATGATGCAGTAATCTCACAGTCCAATGCCTTCTGCCTAGCAGAGCCTTAAATGTAACTTTTGATTTGACTAAGCAACAAATGCTTAATCCCTTTCAACATCAGCTATCAACAGTTGTGTTTAGGGAAACGGCAAAGTACCATTATGGAAGAAACAAACCCTAGCTCACAGTGAAGTCCCTCACATGGGCTGAGTCCAAGCAGCTCACCTATAAACATTTGTTTGGCAAAGAAAGTCCAAGGACAGGATAGAGGGGTGGGATTACTTAGTGCTATGGAGGGCGGGGGGAGGGAGTAGCCACTGCCTAGTACCCCCCATCCCTCCCACTCCCCACTACCCTCACCTAACCAGAGGGACACTTGATTCAATCTAGTAACACACAGGAGCAAAATAAATTCCAATATTCTGGTGTGCATTCCATAACCAGAACCATTTCCACAGCAAAAAAAAAAAAAAAAAAAAAAAAAAACTCGAGTAGTTTTCCAGTTTAAGAATAGGCCATATCATTTGTAAGTTATGCTTTGCCTTATAAAATATGTGAACTCAGAAGCAAGTATAAAGTTAGGCTGGCCAATCCTGGAAAGTCTTTATTTTTATTTCTGCTACTAACACAGATTATGGCCAATGTGGCAGGTGGTGCAAAGAAGCTTTTTAAAAAATGAAATGGTTATTTATTTTATAGCTTTAATGTCACAAAATAATATAAATCACAAGGCACTGCTTCCCATTAATTGCTAATTAAACGCACATTAAATCCTTTAAACTATTTATAAGATATAAAGCATATCATATTGTAACCAAAAACTTCTGTAGAAAATTCAGACGAAAACATAAAGTGTTATTCTTAAATAAGTATCATGAACACAAGAAACTAAAACTCAGATTTCTTAGTCTGGATTCAAAACCTTTCACAAGCATACCCTACACCATACTTTGGTTCTTATTTTCCAGTTCTCCTCTAGAAGAATTCTGCTCAAAAAGTGCACATTCCTTTTCTGCACATTCACTTCAGCCATCCTCTTCTCCTGTGGGCCCCTCCCTCAGCAATTCCCTTGCCTCTTCCTGGATTGTGAATTTCTGCCTATTTCTGACAGCACATTGCATCTCTTCTCTTACACAGATCAACAATTTTGACAGCTATTTGTTTATCTGAATAATCATCTCAGCCACATTGGAAGCAGAAAAGATTTCCAGTTGTGGAAGCTTACAAATGATTTAGCTATTCATAAAACAAGGAATGCTTTGAGCCTCTACTGTGTATAAGACACAATGCCAGGGACAATGAAGAATACCAAGATGAAACTGGCATACATTTATTTTCAAGGAGCTTAGTTGAGTCTAGTCAGGAAATCAGATCAATACCAAATTGTCATAAAAAATACAAGCTAGACAATTATAAATACTCCACTAGAGGCTCTGCTAAAGGAGGGTGGGATTACTTAGTGCTATGGGAGTGGGGAGTAGAGAACTCTAGGAGGAAGCTGCAGCTAGGTGGGACAGGAAGGAGAGAACATAATTCCTGAACAAGTATTAACAAAGTCAAGGAGTGGGCAGAGCTCAGGAAATTAATGGATGAAGCACGGAGAGTGTGATGTGTTAGAATACAGATGCTGTAGTGAAGATGGAACAAATGTGAAAATAACTTACATTATGACTTAAAAGGGATTAAACATATTAAAGAATGTTTAATTCAGAAGTCAGCACACACTAATGTCACTTTTTTAGAAAGTGTGTTAAGTAACCAAGAGACATGGTTAGATTTCACAGGATAATTATGATATTTGAGAAAAATCATATTAACATAATTTTTAGGATATTGATTATAACTGAATGATATTCAACACAGTAAAGGCTACTTAACTAGAATTGACACAAAGAGCTCACATAACACACACTGTTAAGTATTCTACAATGTGTTACATAAAGAAGGCATAAATTCTACTCCACTTTCTACTTCTACGTGACTGTACAATAAATGATCTTTATATGAAAATCTAACATCAAGGCAAGGTCCTAAAGGATTCTCTGGAGCAGGGGTCCTCAAACTACGGCCCGCAGGCCACATGCGGCCCGCCGAAAACATTTA
Organism: Myotis daubentonii; assembly: GCF_963259705.1. Taxonomy (NCBI): domain Eukaryota; kingdom Metazoa; phylum Chordata; class Mammalia; order Chiroptera; family Vespertilionidae; genus Myotis; species Myotis daubentonii. The sequence continues at coordinate 44,325,800 of NC_081850.1, forward strand.
TCCGGCCCGCCGGGTGTTTTTGCTGCCACTGTGTGCATAGGAATTTGTTCATAGTTTTTTTTTTTTTAAGCTATAGTCCGGCCCTCCAACGGTCAGAGGGACAGTGAACTGGCCCCCTGTTTAAAAAGTTTGAGGACCCCTGGTCTGGAGCATCCAAGAAAGAAGTTTTCTTTTGGTATAATTTATGGAGACTATGATAAGGTGTAAATTGGTAACATGTATCTGTGGCCACACATCAATCACACCACACATGTGATAACTCAGCCCACATTCATCATACTATCCACCAACTATAGTTTGAAAAAGTCACTGGCATTAAGAAAATTTCCTTCAACAGAACTGTCTCACAACTGCAACAAAGCTAGCATGTTGCCTGCTTCAGAAATGCATGACATGAGATTTCGTTAGTGGTGGTGGTAGGGAGAGGGGAACCTTGATCCATTTAAATTGATACTGAGATATGCAGGCAGTCTCATCTGGTTCAGGTGCCCCAGTCCCAGGCCCACAAAGTTGCCCAGATCCTTTCACTATTGAGAATAGCAGCAGGAAGGATCATTTGTGAGGGTCTCTCTGTAATTTGTGGAGAGACTTTCTTATTGCCATAAAAAAAAAAAAAGTGTGAGGATATCATTAGACAAGAAACAGTCCGTTAATTTCAAGGAACCACCCAAGAAACAGATATGTCTGATTTCAAAATGATCTATATAGTTAGAAACTTCAAGATGGTAACAGAAGTGAAGGTATACAAAATTGCTTTATTTCGCCGATAATTCATTTTTATGAGTTAAATCTAGTTATGAGTCACACTGGGCATGCCAACTCCTTGCTATTACCTATTGGTCCTGATATATGGAAATATCCTCAAGAGTAGATTATAAAGAATACTGAGAGAATGGAAGTTCTGATTGAAGACACTAAAATAACTGTTGGTGCAAATGTAGTGTTTTGTCAAAAGAGGTGAGATTTTACCAGCTTATTATAAGATAGAAGCCCTAAGGAATAAGACTGTGTACGTCATTGGAAGCACTGAATGGAAGAAAACAGACTGTAAAGCATTTCTACAAATTCCAAGTAGACTTCCCTTCCCTTGGCCTGGGGGCCTTTGCACAGATGTCCTCCCTGGTGTAACCGCAGGCAGCTGAGAGCTTTTCGAGGGGCAACGGCAGTGTCACTCACACCTGGAGCCACCAGCAGACGCACCCACCTTGTTTGGAATCATGTATCTATAATATCTGGAGGGTGAGCAAGGACAGCATTTGTTTTCACCCAAATATAAACTTGGTTTTCTATTTCAATTAAGAGCTAATGCTGGATATTGGAAAAGCTTGTTTGTTTTCTAAAAAGCTGCAAATTTCTATTTCTTCTTCCTAACCCTTTGTCAAATGATTTTAGAAGTTTCCATGACTTTAACACTATTGCAGAGGAACATGTTTGAAAGGTTATTGGAAGTGATAGATGGACCTATTTTGAAATAAAATTAAGCCTGTGGTATTACTGAAAGGAAGTCACAAAGTCCAAAATTAAACCAGACAAAATGGTCATAAGCTATTTTCATTCTTTTTTCAAGGAAGCACAAAGAGTGGGAGGTTGAAGCAAGACGCCCCTTCTCTGAATTCTCTCACTTTGGTCAGTTTGTCTTGAACTTCCAAACTGTCTTCTCAATGGAATGTGTGCCCCTACATTTTAAACCTCCACATATTTATCGTCGAACATCTAAATAAGCCTTTCATTGGTATTGCTAAGAACACAACTCTAATTTTTTATAGGTGTGATTTTAAAGATTTTAGGAAAAAATATTTTAAAACAACTATTGAACTATTAAAAGACCCAACTAGATGAGACCAAAATAATGTACATTTCAAAAGCCCATCAGGCATCCCAGAAGCGAATGGCTTGGCCAGTGGTTCCCATGGGCAGCACGCCTACCTTATTGTGCTCGTACTTGTAGGGGATCTTGAGCGTGTCCATGGCTCTGATCATAGCCTGCATGGCCGTGAAGATGTTCTGATACACCAGCTTGGTGAAGCCCCTTTTGTCTTCATCAGAGTATCCCGACCCGTGGATGATTCTCATCTGCTTGATGAACGTACTCTTGCCACTCTCTCCAGTCCCTGAAAGACAGACAACAGAAGCTCATCAGACCATGATACCTCCCCACAGTCTCCCAGACACTAAACCAGAAATGCCTGCTGGGACTTGACATCCCCCAACCGCCTGCTCAGAGGAACATCACAGGAGAGCAGAGCGGCATCACGGGGTGGACATGCCACCCATGGTGAACACTTAGCCAAATCTGAGAATGAGAGTTCATTTCAGAGGCAGAGGAGCTTCAAAAACAACAACTGTCACCCCATTGGAGGCCACTCAGCATGAATTTTGATAGTGATTTATAACCATGTATCTTCTAAGAAACACAATGAAAACAGCATCTTTTGAACAGAATAAACACTTGATAAAGCTCTTCCCTAGGGAATAGCTGAACAGCTTCCAGGAGGCTGTTTGCTTGGGCCAGGATTTGGGCTTGGAAATGACAATGCTCTTACACAAAAGCTGCTCAGAGGGTGACAAGAGAAAAATGCCTAACCTTTTGTAGACACTTTCTCTTATTTGAAAACAGGGTATATATAGAGAGCACAGTAAACAGATAGGAATGAAGATTTTTCTGGGCACCAAATATACTGATTTCGGGGGGCAGGGGCACTGAGTATAATTCCAACCATGAATATTGGGGGGAGGGGAGTATCTAACAAGTAGCATCTCTAATGGAAATAAAGCTGTGAAATTGTTTCTCATGATCAATCAACATATTATAGAAGGAAAACGGTACCTTTACTTTCCCAAGCAATACAAAGGATGTAGGGGAGAAAAACTAGATTGCTTCTTTGTGTATTATCCCCATTGCAGAGGCTTGCTCTGAGAGCCCAACTAAAGACATAACCATGAAATCAGAATCTCTGCCGTTTTTTTCCCCACAACAATAATAAGAAATCTTCATGTGTGAGGTTAATGGTATGAGAAGAAAAGGAAAGAGAATCAGACAACAAGGCCTCCCTCCTGGCTATCCAAGAAGTTTTTGTATATTCATCCTCCAAAAACAAAATAATAAAAACAAGAGAGCAGATGAAGCACAAACTACCTTGGCTAGTGTCTCACTTACGTCATGCAAGAGCAGTCTACACATGGCAACTCTCTGGACCTAGTCACTAAGCCCCTGGGCAGCACACTAATGCAGTGTCCTGCATGCAGTCTCCTAAGAATGTGGGATCAGTCGATGAATGGGAAGGAATTAAGAGGTTATGAAAAAAAGAATCCAAAAATCAACTCCAAAGTAAGATAATTTCCTGTTGCCCCAGACACACCCAGAGCCCCTCTCTTCATTTTCCTCTTCTTGCTTGGTGCCCCAGGAGGCAGACCAGGAAGGATTTCATAACAGCTCTCTTGTCCTCAGTCTTCCACTTGGATTTAGTCCGTGGGAGACACCAGGAGGAGACCAGGGAACAGGAGAATGAGAATGGGGCATTTATTCCCCCAGCTCCCTCCCTGTAAGAGCACCACAGGTATGCTGTGTCCCCTCCAAGAGGCTCCAGCCCCAGCTGGGTGGCCCTCTCCATGTTCCAATACCTATACCCTCCCCTTGCCCAGCTATTATGGGGCCCTGGTTACTGCACCAACCCTCACTGCTTATCTACCTGGCCCACGCCTTTATAAAGAGTCCCTGTACAAAACTCTCTTTAGTCACCCAGCTGCAGCAGCCATGTCTTCTGCTGGGACCTGAGTGGTACATACCAAAAAGAAAGACGAAGCAGGTTAATAAGAAGAAGGAGCGGGATGGCAAGGAAACGGAGGGTACGCTCTTCTTCCTCTGCCCTTTCTCAATAAATCTTATTTAGAAAGCACTTGCTTCTAGTTACACTCTTAACATTCTTCTGTTTGTTTATTTGTGTGGGGGGGGTATTTTGTTCATTTTTTTATTTATTTCAGAGAGAAGAAGGTAGAGGGAGAGATAGAAACATCAATGATGAGAGAAAATCATCAATCAGCTGCCTCCTGCACCCACTCTACTGGGGATATAGCCTGCAACCATAGCATGTGCCCCACTAGGAATTGAACCGTGACCTCCTGGTTCATGGGTTGATGCTCAGCCACTGAGCCACACCAGCTGGGCACTTAACACTCTTCTGAAGGGCAATCACAATGGAGAAATGATAGACCCCAAATAAGAATACAGACTCCTGACTCTCCCCCAAAGTACTGATAAATCCAGTACCTGTACCCCAGAACATGCATGTGTACCCTCCTTCTTTTCACCCCTCTGTCTATGTCCAATCTCCAATGTAGACAGGGGCAACAGTGGTCTCCTCCTCCTGAATATCCCCTCCCTTGTAAAGGAAACTGAAAGCAATTTGTGTTCAATCCTTTATGTTTTGCCAAGCACTCTGAAATACATGGTCATTTTATCCTCTCAGGAACCTGTAAGGTAGATGTCTTTATTATCCTTATCCCATGCAAAGGAAAAGACCTTGTAGAGGTGAGGCATCATGGCTGAGATCACATGGCTAGTAGCGGCCAGCATGAGGGCTCAAACCCAGCCTTCAGTTGCCTAGTTTGGGTTTGTCACTACAGTTGACCCTTGAACAGCATGGGTTTGAACTCCGCTTATAAGGGAGCAGTTCAAACGCCCAGTGTTCAAAAGTCAGCTGCAGGGTTGGGAGTCTGCTTGTGTGGAGGGGAAGCTGTAGTTCTGGGTGGAAGGTCAGCGCCCCTAAACACCCAAGTTATTCAAGGGCCAACTGTTCACAGCTGCCACAAATTCAGGATAATTAACTTCTACTGCCTCTTTGACTGTACCTCACCTTTATCCATGTAAACTACTTTTGAATTTCTGAATACTACTTTATTAATGGGGACCCATTTTGAATCTTGGTGCCATATTTCAATTGACTGGCCTTCCCTCCCAGGTAAATTTCACTCATGAACTTAATGTTCACACTTTGATTTAATTATGTAGACGCAGCAAATTCAAAGTGAAGCCGAAGCTTCACTTAGAAGAAAATCTGTGTTACCCAAATGTTGTAGGCAGAATGATAAAAGTAGTCAACTAAAATAGTTGGATTTAATCCAAAAGACAGTATATGAACTAAACTATCAACCAAGCAAAAAACTCGGCTTCATTGTTCTGCAAAGAGTTTTGGCATGGAAACAAATGACTTGTTCCTAGCAAATGTATAACCCAAAGAGTGTGTACTTCTCCTATTTTTATAGACTCATACAATATTCTCAGGGGTCTGAAATGGGCATTTTAACAATCTACTCAGGATTAGTATGAAGAAAATTTTTGGTACAATAAAAAGCCCCAGCTATTCCCAAATTATATAAAATTATGTTATTTTCTAAGGCCACATGAAAGTATAATGAGAGACTTCACAATTACTTAACTCCAAATGAGAGAAAGCCAACTTTCCCACCAGTAGACCGCTTCATGAATGCAGTGGTGGCTAATCTCTTTTCACAGCACAAGACACAAATAACTCTTGACCTATCTAAAGAAATAAAAATTTTTCTATTTCCAAAGACACTTATAAAATAAAATCTAGCAAGGAGCCTGACATAAAATGTGTGTATATGTGTGGGGATGTGTCTCATTTTTGCTAATTTGACTAAATCTCCCATCAAATTAGTAACTTTAACGAGCATATCAACACAGACAAGGGTGTGAGTCCCACAAAACTCCTGCTTCTCTCCAGTGGTCTCTATATATGTGGCTGAAGATTTTCCCCCAGAAAAGTCACTTGTAGCTTTAGGCAAGTACTCTGCCTTTTCTTATCCCAGCTCCTCAAAACACCCAGAAATGAGACTATTTAAGACTCAAGCTATTTAAAAAGCCACTTCATCCAGCATGTGTAATTGGCTTTGAGGGATACTTTCTTCCCTTCCCTATCCATCGGATCAAGATAAAGCACAGAGAGCAATCCACAGTTCACTTCACATGCCCTTCCATCAGAACAAACATCAAATGTGAATTTAATATCCTACTATGGAGTGCATCCCTTTGTAAGCTGTTAGAATACAGCCGACTAATCATACACACTCTCACACACAATCTGATGCTTCCATTTTAGGCTTTTCAACACAAGAGGATTTCCACATACAGCCTGGGCCACAAATCCATACTTACTCCATGTATCCCGCTCATACTAAGCATCTCAACTTTTCACTGACTATTCTGCCCATTTGCACAATGTAATCTGTACATAATTCTGTCCAATTAATCGATAAAGGCAGGTCAGTTTTCCTTATTCCACACCCTATCTGAATGACAGTTTTAAATTCGGTAATACATTAACTTCTTAATGACAATGAATTATTATTGTTGAAAGCTATCATGGACTCATTGGTCCCTTCTCTCCTACTTCAGTTGGCTTCTTGGACCACAAAAGATCTGTGAAACACAATCCATGTAGAATTGCTCAATGCCCCAAACATGTCAGTTACTAGTGTCATTGCTCTGAAGAATGCTGATGTCTCCACTTTCCACACAGGGTCCTGGAAAATAGTTACTGAACATTGCACTGTCAGGACCTTCAAGGGTCCTCATGGTCCATTTCTTTATTCTGAAAGAAAGGCAGAAAGTACACCTCACCACTGCCCCTTCTTCTAGGCTCCCAAGAAAAAGAAGAAATTCCAAAATGGAGTTATAAACACTATGGTATTTAAAGTTGTACAATGAATATATTTGTTTTATCCTGCCAGTGCCTCTGATGACTGTATTTGGCGATACTGTCAAACCATCAGAAGTCTACATCTGTAGCCTTTAATTAACGAAGGCTCGGGCCAAATGACCCTGCCCTGCCCTCTGGATTGGCCAGCACCCAGAGACAGAACAGCGAAGAACAAACCCAAGTCTCACAGAGCTCAATTATAACTCAAATACTGTACTTTTAAGGTCCACTAGTTTAGGCCAATAGTTTAAAATATGAAATCTCAGCGCCACCAAAGCTGAACTTGGGCTACTTCCACATAAACTTGGGTATAGAAGAACCACATTTTTCAATGAGAACTTTTCAACCCACAAGCACACCATCAACCCACACCTGAAAAAAATTAACAGTACTGAGATAAAAATGATTTAGTAACACTGAGCCAAGATAAAATCCATGTGTTGTCCATGTTCCAGGCTATATACTCTGAAATACATGTATTCTACCTTCTGTGTATTTTCTTCCACTTAAAATTGGAACCCTGAACCTCAAACTGAGTGGCTCTAATACCAAAGTCACCATAACTTCCTCTCTTTTAAAGTCTGTCCTTTGAGGGCCAGGATAGGGGATACTTACCCCTTTATCCCCAGCATGCTTCTGGCAGAAAGTAGTAGTTTTTTTAAAAAGCATAGAAATTAACTGAATTTAGTCTCACCAACTGTGAGCGGAAACTGAATAGATGGGTAGGTTAGTTATAGTAACCAGGACTATTAATAACAACTTACCCAGTTAAGTTGTTTTCAAGGGAATGAGAAGCAAGATGCATTGAAAATGCACTTTGTTAAAAATATCTGGGAAATTATCTAGTCCTGGATGTCTCCAAGGGGTAAAATCCTCCTGGGAAAGTACCTGATAATGCTTCCAAGGCGACTCAAAGGTGGAAAAGCATTTTCTTGGAAAATCCATTGTATCGTGGAATATCCATGGCAAATACCTGTGTGTTAAAAACCAGCAGCCACTGGTTCTACAATCTTCTGAACTTACTAAAAGCCATTAAAATGTACACTTTAAAATGGTGAATTTTATGGTATAATAATTATATCTCAATTTTTAAAAATTAAAAACTAACATCAGTATAGTTTGGAGAAGAATAGGAAGTTTACATAAATTTTCATGCTACAACTTTTCAAGGGGATGACTTTGAGCCAACCTGCCCAACCTCCCCCCATCCTTTCTTCTCCAGTGAATGTTCACTCTCTTCTGCCTCTGGGTGTGTTTCAGAGAAGAAATCTAAGAAGTCCTGAACTCACTTACTTTACAAGGAGGGGGAAGTGACCAGGATTCTGCTGGTTGAAAACTAATTAGGAAGAGGATGGACTAGACCAGGGGTGGGCAAACTTTTTGACTCGAGGGCCACAATGGGTTCTTAAGCTGGACCGGAGGGCCGGAACAAAAGCATGGATGGAATGTTTGTGTGAACTAATATAAATTCAAAGTAAACATCATTACATAAAAGGGTACGGTCTTTTTTTTTTAGTTTTATTCATTTCAAACGGGCCGGATCCGGCCCGCGGGCCGTAGTTTGCCCACAGCTGGACTAGACTCTACCAAGGTCTCCTGTCTGTGCAGAACTTCTAATCTTCGGTCCTCACAACTTTCTTTTTATAAAACACTTCTCCAACTCATAAAAGTTATAATTATTTATTATAGAAAATTCAGAAAAACAGAATTTATAAAATTGCTAAAATTTAAATATTTTAATATATTTCTTTCCTGTCTCCTTTTCTAGGCAAATGTACTTTTTCTGTTCTTGTTCTAAAACTGAAATAATGCTGTGTTGTTATTTTTCACTCAACATATTGTGATAATTATCCCAAGATACTAATTATTCTTCAGAAATGGTTAATAATGATTGTCTGAAAGGCAATCCTAAAGGTGTCTGAAAAAATTGTGATAAACATCCCTAAAGAAAAATCTTGACCTGAATTTCTACTTTCTTATAAGAACATCATAGAAATGCAATTAAGTGAACAAGTTATAAAAGCTCTGACCCGTCACAGAGTATGTCCCACTGACACACACATCAAGATTCTTCTTAACTCCTCCCTTTTTTAAAAACCAACACTAGACTTTTTTAATACCTATAATTTGGGAGACAAAAATAAATCTTTGTTTTAATTTACATCTTTATTTATGAAACATGTTTCCTACTTAGTCACTTGTATTTCTTCTATGAACTTGCCTTTTTTTTTTTTTTTTTTTTGGAGGACTCAGTGTCTTTCTTATTGATCTCTTAGAACAATTAAGTTTTTTTTAAAAAAAAATTAATCCTTGGTTACAAATACTTCCCCAAGCCCTACCCGGTTTGGCTCAGTGGACAGAGGGTCAGCCAGTGGACTGAAGGGTCCTGGGTTCAATTCCTATCAAGTGCACATGCCGGGATTGCGGGCTCGATCGCTGGTAGGGGGCATGCAGGAGGCAGCCAGTCAATGATTCTCTCTCATAATTAATGTTTCTATCTCTCTCCCTCTCCCTTCCTCTCTCAAATCAATAAAAATATTTCTTTTAAAATATTTCCCCAACTTGTCATTTTCTTTTCATCTATTGACAAAATTTGGTACATAAATTTAAAATTTGTATTAATTCATCTGTGCTTTCCTTTGTGATTTAATTGGTTTATGTTTCTAAAAAAGGCCCACAGATATATTTTATTTTAGCTTTTATGAATATATGTTTTACACTGAACTAATCTTCTATATTTTTATGTATGGCATGCAGTAATATTTTTAATCCCCCAAAACTTTTTTCCCCCAAAATCATTCTACACTTTAAAGCTATGGAGTGTCTGATCCAAACACGTGGTTTTTCATATCCCCTATGGGCTCCCAAATGGTGATCAATAAAATATATGGAACCAACTCTCCAAAAGCAGCTCACCAATATTCCTTCTGTTGCCTCTTCCTCAACGTCCCTACCAGGCTAGCAGATCAAACTTTCCTTTACTCATTGCACATTTAAAGCCCTCTGCAAAACAGTAGAGAAAATAAGCCAGAATATTAAAGACTAGAGGCCCGATGCACAAAATTTGTGCAGGAGTAGGCCTTCCTTCTCCCAGCAGCTGGCACTGGCTTCCCTCTGGCATCTGGGACCCGGGCTTCCCTCACAGCCCCGGCTTCGTCCAGAAGGATGTCCGGTCTAATTAGCATATTATGCTTTTATTATTATAGATTCTCTTCTCACTCCCACTTGTAAGTCTATTTCTACCCACATGACACATTCTGTATATGCTGCCTATCGTGGTTCAGTCCCTTCACAGCTCTGTGGCCTTGGGTAAGTTACCTGCCTTGCAAAGCAATACTCCTACCTACTTTGCAGCTCTGCTGTGAGTTTTCAGTGACATAATCAAGTGAAGCACAGTGTCTGGTACATGTAACTCAATAAATACTAGCTATAACTCACAATGCAAAATCAAGTGGGAAAATGAGAGAATACCAGGTTTGGGGGGCAGGGCAAAAATGTAGTCAAGAGAAATAGTATTTTATATATTTATTTTTAATAATGATATTTAAGAGAAACCATATTTCAATAGAATATCTTCAAAAAATAAAAATTAATGCCAAAATAATCCATGATGAACAAAATATCACAATTTTAAATAAACACAGGAAGGATCAATACCAGTACTGTACCATTCTAGCCTCTGACAAGCTGCATTAAATACTGTATCCACGGCAAATACCTTAGTAGTACCTTACCCTAGTCTCAGCCCTGACTCTAACTCACCAAAATAACTGAGATAATTATCTCCAGTAGTTCAATACTTAAAGCCATAGTGTTTGGAGATTTTCAGCGTCAATTGTTTATTCAGTTTTATTTGGTGTACACTCCATGCTGGACAACCTTTTCCATCTCATGGCACACACAAACTAATTACTAAAATTACCCAGCACACCAAAAAATATGTTTTTGCCAAGCTGACAAAAAAAATAGGTATAATTTTGATTCATTCACACCAGACGGCTATTATTGTGTTGGCTCTTGTCATTTTTTTATTTGACCATCTAAGGGAAAAGAGATTAGTGCCCCTGACTACACAGTTGGGCACTGCATGTTTTAAAAATTCTTGTGGCATACCTGTTGAAAAATCGCTGTTGTAGGCATAGAATACAGGACACAGAGTCCTTACTTTCACAACGGTAATATGTAAGTATCTGAAGCAAATGACATTAGGTAAATAGATAGATGAATAATAAAATATCAGGAGATGAATGCTATGCATTTAAAAAATGAAAGGATGCCCTAGCTGGTTTGCTTCAGTGGATAGAGCATTGGCCTGCAGACTAGAGGGTCCCAGGTTCGATTCCGGTCAAGGGCACAGGCCCAGATTGCGGGCTCGATCCCTAGTGTGTGGTTGTGCAAGAGGCAGCCAATCAATGATTCTCTCTCATCATTGATGTTTCTATCTCTCCCTCTCTCTTCCTCTCTGAAATCAATAAAAAGTATATTTTTAAAAAAGTGAAAGGATAATGAACTAGAGTGACATAGCTATGTTAACTTGGGAAACCAGGGCAAGCCTTTCTAAGAAGGTGCATTTATGCCAATACCTGAATATTCAAACTCTAGCCACAGGAAAATTAGAAGGAAATAGCATTCCAGGCAGTGAACCAGCTGACACAGAGATCAAAGTGGGGATAAATTTGGCTGGCATGTTGGAGGTACAAGAGAGCCAAGTGGCCAAGGTAGATCAGTGGTGGGGAAAGAGGTGGGTGATAGTGTGGGAGCCTTAGCTACAGAGGCTAAATCATATGGGGTGTAGTATTTCAGGAACCAGCTTAAGTTTTATTCTAAGAGCACTAAACAGCTTTGGAGAATTTCAACCAGGGAATTAAAATGGCTTGATTTACGCCAAGTAAAGAATGTATTGTAAGGACAAGCTAATAGGGTAGTTCAGCAATCCAAACAAAAGATAATGGTAGTTTGGACCAGAATGACAGGAGACATGATGGAGAAAATGGAATGATTCAGAATCTAGTCTGGAGATGAATGGGAAGTGGGTGGAAGGGGAGGAGATGATATAGGGATAACTCCTAGATTTTTGGCTTGAGTAGCTAGCTAGGCTGATGGAGGTCCTAGATTCTTAGAGAAGGTCATTCACTTTGCAATGCTTATTCATTCCAACCAGAAGCACTTTTTGTATATCTACAAGGTCCCCTGCATTGATGTGGAGGATACACATCCACATGAAATAGAAGATACAACTTGTGTCCTACATTCTCCAGGCCTCCAATAAAAGCAAGGACATAGCCATGAATGAAATCCGTATGCTAATAGATGAGTCAGTGCAGTCTGCAAAACTGGGGCTCTAATTTCATTTCCTATGAAATAGAGCTCCTTATATAAAAAAGATATGAAACATTTTAGCCTCTCAGTTACACACACACACACACACACACACACACACACAGCCCTAATTATTTATATTTATAAACGGCAACATTTCTACACGCACCCTTAGAGAAAACCGGGACTTGATATATTATTTGGAATGCATAACAATGTCATAATAATAACATTTTAAGAAGAACTCTTCAGAATAAAAATCCACCCCCAGATTTTTTTTAACATTGATTATTTCACATAATAAAAAGCATGAATGTAAGCATTCCAGATTTTTCAGTTACACACCATCATAAGCTGCTATTTTATAAATGCACTGGGTGGGATATGAGGGGATGCATTTTAGAAAGCACTCTGAAGGCCTCAGTAAACCAATAAATACTCCCCCTGGGTGGAGGGGCTCATGGGGCCCTCCCTATGGGAAAGCAACAAATTAAATTTATAGTGGAGGAAAAAGCCCAGGGTAGATCTGAAATGCCATTTTCAACCTCATTTCATGTTCATCAGGAGATGATCTACAGGCAGGTGAGTGGCATGGAAAGGGACAGCAGATATGAGGGGACTCTGAAGCCGGCCACACCAAGGACAGAGTTCTGCACATTGTCACTTGGCTGAAGATGAGTGAACTGCTCAAGGGTTTCCTGCAGCTTTTGGATTTTATTAGTATTTTCCTTCTTTGAATGTTGTACAGCATTAAAAACCATTCACTGTATCTCTCACAAAGCGAGGACTGGGGGGGGGGGGGCACTTTTTACCTATTATTTACTCTGTACTCAAACACTACTTCAAATGAGTTGAGTGAAAGCTGTATTAGTCTTCTTTCAAAGTTAATATGTCAAGATTTTTATTTTATTTTTGTTTTTACTCATGTGGCTTCTTTATTTGCGCCTCTAAAAATAATTATCTTTTGAGGTAGAGGAATTAAGGTGCTGGAAGGATGGAGCAAGTGCTGCTCCAATTAAGAGAAGCTGTGATCTGGGCTGTCTCACCAAGTACATGGGCATTTGAACTGCAGAACACAGCGTGCTTTTTGAGTCAATATCACCCCAATATTTCAAACAGTGACATGAGGAATACCAAGAAGGACATGTACATGGTTCCATGTCTGCCTAGTAAGCATAAAACTGTGACAGGATCTTGAGGAGGGACAATATCATGGAAAACAAGAGTTGGTGAATCCACTGGGTAGAAGAGATTTTTAGAAGTTCACTGTTCCTGTAGCATCTGAAAGTTCATTAAAATGAAAACTCAACTTAGACGAACGTTTCCCTTTTCGGAAAGGAAGAGAAAGAGCACAATTGAAAACACAAACACATACAAGCAAGCCAATCCTATGCAGTGTTCACATATTTTAAATCCTCTCTTGGGAGGAAATGTAGATGTTGAACATAAAACATAGTACCTGCTGAGGATCTCATTATTAGCATGAATATCACCCAGCAAGGATCTTAAAACTAATCATTTCCAAAAGGCTAATTTGGGAGCATTCAACAACCACACCATGGAGAGATGCATTAGGAAATCATTTGGGCTCTCACTTCCTCTAGAAGCATAAAAAAATAATTTTTAATTCAGCTTTTTAAAAAAGCTGGAACGTTTACCAGTAGAGGGAGAAAGAAGCCCCTTTGTATTCAATGCTCAGGGAACTCTGAGGAGAGGACTATGAAATGCCCTTGCTCTTTTATATTTGACCTAGTTAGTCCAAAGCGACCAATGATGCACCTTGGGCATTCACATGTGCTGTCCAAAGACAGGGGCAACATCGGACACCCACCAATTGATGCCAAGACAATTCCCAGGTCAATTAAAGCGTTGCTCCCTGATTTGTTTCATTAATTTAAATTTTGCACCCTAATTTATTTTGCCTGATGGCCATGTTTCTCTAGCATTTGAGCCAGTGACAATAACAGGCATGCAACAGAGCGGTAATGGAGCAGACTGTCCCTTGCGCTTTTGAGCACTAGTTTTTTTAGAAATAGTAATGGCCATCCTGAGTCTCAAATAAAAAGGGCCTTTTCCCTTACTCTTAAGTACGCTGTCCATGGAAAATACGCCTTCTTCCTGAATAAGACAACACTCTCTTTGCTCAGAAGGATCACACCTATAAACGTATAACCAGCAGGCGGGGAAAAGAAAGGATAGACAACCAGACCTGCTCCTTGAAGAAGTAAAAATAGAGCAAAAGCACAGCTGTGCAGTTTATTAATGTTTAGTAAGGCTTGTATATATGATGACTTTCTACCATTTGCTGATAAAAGGGGAAGTGAAACTAATTACCCTCTTAATTTAAACTGAGTCTCTCCTCTTACTACGCAATCTACAGAATTGTTCCAGGAAACAAAAATTAGTTAAAGGGAAAGAGGCACTTAGGATTGAGTCTTGATTTTAGGTCATATGACCCAACAAATGTCCAAATTACATTAGTATATACTCTGATGCGATCTCTTACAAACTGACCTACTAATACATAAATATAACATATGAGGCTGTGTAATAATGGTAGTTTGAGTAAAGAGAAAACAACCAAAAACAAACCATTACATGTGCAACATTTCTCTGAAATATTTCATCACAAAAAAGATAGACAAATCACTAAGGCATCGAATGAAAGCTTGCATCATCTGGACAGTGCTTGCTTACGTGAACCATAAAGAAGTTGGCAGAAATTAAATCAACTGAATGCAAAAAAAATTTTTATTTTTACAGAAATATTGAATCACTAAGCCTTGCTAAGTGTAGTGATATTTCCAGGCGTTTACAAAACCATACACATAAACATGCACACGCACACGCATGCACGCACGCACGCACACACACAGTTGAGGCAGGGCTTCAAAAACCAAATGCTTTAGCCTACTGCTGACACTAGAATAATCACTTTCATATCCTGTTGTCTACCTATGGCTCTCTTATATTTACTCACCAAAGACTTTTTTTTAAAGCCTTTTAATTCACTACATATTAAATGGAACGACTTAATATTCTAGATATTCCACAGACAGCAGTTGAGAATATAGGTGAGGAAACGTCCCCTGATTGTGCAGTCTTCTTAATAGATAACATTGCTAAGGTGATTAAGTCATTACTTATTACTTGTATTGTACTATAACAAAAATGGGAATTTTATAAAGTATGGTAATACACTTTTTTAATAACAGCTTTCTTGAGACATAACTAATATACCCAACAATTCACCCAATTAAAATGTACAATTCAATGGTCTTCAGTTTATTCATGTAATCATTATCACAATCAAGTCTAGAACATTGTCATCTGGGGTTAAAAAACTTTAGTGAGTTGCCAAATATCTAACTAGCCAAAATACCAGACTACTTAGTTACAAAAGCTTGCTACTAAATGCCTTCCCTCTCCTTTTAAAATATATATTTATATTTGGGTCTTTGTTGTTTTCTTCATTTTCCACTTAACACATGCTCAAGAGTTTGGATTTGATTCAGCATCTTATAAGGAGCCATTAAAAGTTTTTGAGGAGGTGTTAACTCTATCATAGGAATCTATTAAGAAGACAAGAGGCATGGCATGAGGGGATATTTCAGACTTTCCAGGAGAGAAACTAGACAAAAGTGGAAGAGGGTTGCAACACAGCATCAAAAAAGCTAAAAAGATGCTATAAAAGTATAGAAAGGATAGGGTGAAAAGATTTACAATAGTGTTAAAAGTAATTAGCTTTGCATATGGGATGAGTAGCTTTTCTCTTTTTCTTTTTGCTAGCTTATATATTCTGAATTCAACAAATTCAATAATTATTTTGTAAAAAGCAAACAGATGTTTAAAAGAAACTGAAAAAAATATAGTTTACCCCCTTACAGAGGACTTTAGATCACAGATGTAACAGAAGTGGTGATAAAGGTGAAAGAATACTGATCTTAAAGTCAGAACAAGTGAAACATGAGGTGGTTTACAGCTTTATTTGGACTTCCCCAAGAACCTATCTTCTGAGGTTAAAAATGAGATAAAATACATAAGAAAATCTTAAAGCGTGATCAAGTATTATATAAGGAATGATCCTACTAGATCAGCCGTGGGCAAACTACGGCCCGCGGGCCGGATCCGGCCCGTTCGGCTGTTCTATCCGGCCCGCGGAGCCGAAAGAGCAGAGGGTTCTCTTGCTCTCCCCTCCGCTCCTTCACCAACAGCAGTGTTAACATGTATTAGTTCACACAAACACTCCATCCATGCTTTTGTTCCAGCCCTCCGGTCCAGTTTAAGAACCCATTGTGGCCCTCGAGTCAAAAAGTTTGCCCACCCCTGGACTAGATGGTCAGCCTTTAGCAGAACATGTACTTTTGGGTTTTCTTATAAATTCTGCAGTGATCCATCTTTATGAGTATCATGATACATTTGCAAAATGGTTGGCTGGAAGAGGATGAACGAACTGGAGCGCTGGATTAAAACCATAACCCTCACTTCATTAGACCTTGTTCTAATCAAAGGAAGAAAAAAATAGTAGGACATTCTCAATAGGTTTCCTGGGAAACTCACCCAAAAATAGGAAGTATTATCAATCCATCCCCAGTAAATATCTAACAATAGTCCTTGATCTCAGGACCTTGAACACAGTAGGAGTTCAAAGAAATGAGGTTAATTAGGAAATATTACACCCCCAAAAATTATGTAGATAGCTGTGAGGGTTTGGAGCCAGACACCCCAAGATGTGCTTCAGTATGGGGATTGTTTTGAGCCAAAGGGCAAGTTTAACTGTGGGTTCAGGAGAAACTAGTCCCTTTGCTGCCATTAAAATGTTCGACCTTGAACAGTCACATACACATGGGCCATAACTCCCTTTATGTGCAATAATAGTCAAACTAGAAAATCTCAAAAGTGCCTTCTATTTCTATAATGATATAAATCTTTAATACCTTTACAAGGCCACCCTTAATTAAAGTTTGGTTTTCACCACAATGCAAGTGGGGGGAGGAGAAAGCAGAACCATGTACCTTTACCATGCAAGTGACTAAAGTATTATTTTAAGATTGCCCTACATCATGTTAGGCAACTATCAAAGTAATGCTTTAAAAATTATTTTAATAGCAAGAGAATATAGTCATCAAATATTAGAAGGGAAAGTAAGCAGCATGAACAAATGATACCTGTTCAAAATCTATTGATGCATACAGAACAGACATGTAATATTAACAATGCAGTATGTTTGGTGGCAATACCAGCGATTTTTCTCTTATCCTTTTCTGTATTTCCTAAATTTGGTACACTTGAATGTATTTTTAAATCAAAAGTTATAATAATAAACATAATTTCGGAATTATCCTAATAGGGTTCACAAAGCTTCAGTTGAACAAAGTAATCTGGTTGCATTCAACTTCTTTCTAAACTCATTCAGAAGCCAAGCATATCACCAATAGAGGCTATTTTATAAAACTTTGTCAAGATATAGGTTGTCACCATTCTCCCAAGGTCCCCAGACATCTAAGCTGCCTCACCCCATCTACTCTCTTTAGATCAGACACCAAACCATGCTTCTTTCCTCCCCCATTGTGCAACCCATGCTCTGAAGCCCCTTCTGGTCCAGCCCATGGGGAAGATGTTTGAGGGCAGTGGAGCTTCATGGACCCCTAATATTAACCCTTGGCCACTGCCATCTCTTCCGCAATCAGTAGAGCAGTGCCTCACATAGTCATGATACTGACTTAGCTTATCCAGAGTGGGATTACATATTCAAAGTGCAGTCACATAGTCAAGGAATATAATAAGACACACTGCCTCTTTAAATCAACTGTGATTCCACAATTATTTGTTGATGACCAGAGTGACAAGAACACTTAAATAATTCAGGTATTCAACATCTAAATGCCCCATTATGCAACCAATTCCTGGGAGGACCTAAATTAAAAGATGGCATGGAGCCCAGCTGGCACGGCTCAGTGGTTGAGCATCGACCTACGAACCAGGAGGTCACGGTTCAATTTCCGGTCGGGGCATATGCCCGGGTTGTGGGCTCGATTCCCAGTGCGAGGAGTACAGGAGGCAGCCAATCAATGATTCTCTCTCATCACTAATGTTTCTATCTCTCTCTTCCTCTCCTTTCCTTTCAGAAATCAATAAAAATGAAAAATAAAAAGATGGCATGGGAAATGAGAGAGCGCCACTCAGGTCGGGAGGGATGTTTTGCCCCAGAACACTGAGGACAGTGGCCCACCGCTGCCCAGAATGAAGCCGAGCAGCTGGAGAAGCACAAGGCCTGTCTGTAGGCTCACAGTTCCTTCTGAGTCTGTCCTGACAGTAGGACTTCCTTATTTGTTTGAAGTATTGTAAATTCCCAGAATATCGGGCACACCCATGCTCACATGGAAGTACAAAAACACACTGCAAAGCCAAATCCGAATGGTTCCCTGGCTATTAGTTGGAGGCCATCCATCAGATAAGGTTCGTTTTCTTTTACATGTTTAATATGGCACCTTCACAAAAGAGATAAGAACGCTTTAATGAAAATCTCCTTGCCAGCTTTGAAAGTTAGCACTCAAACCAGATAGGAAGTGGCTGTAAAGTTGCTTTGCACAGAAAGTAGGAAAATAAGTAGTAAACAGAAACCAGATTTTCTTAAATTTTACACTGCTTTGTTACCACTAAAGTAAATGTGCTGCCTTAGGTCATGTTTGTCTGGGTTATGATCACATGTAAAACCTCAGCCAGAATTGCTCACCAATATTTTATTCGTGTGACTTTTCAAGAAAATGCAAAATGATCTTTATGTTTACTAGAAGATAGAAAAAGCTTTCCAACTTTGGAAAATGCTTAATTACTTAGGTGAGAAGCTGCATACTCAGAAATAAAAAACAGATCCTCTTAGGGGGGGGGGGAATGGTTGTCCTAATTATACATGAATGATCTAATTAAACTGTCATTCACAATTCATTAAAGCTGTTAATAAATTGTAAATGGGGAAAAATGGATATGATAGTTAAATTTACAGGACCGTTAAAACCTATTAAACATAAAGACAGCCAAGAACTGGCGGTGAACTTTCTTAAGTACATTATCTCCAGACCTCGCTTAGGTGAGGATCCTTCAACGCCTCTTCTGAAGGCTCCAGACCCCCGCCTGCTCATTTACAAATGAGGAAACTGAGGTCTGCTCAAGTTCAGTGACTTACCCAAGTTTACATCCTCTAATTTTCCTAGCACGTATACGGTTGCCACACTTCCTAAATTGCATGTGCTTCTTGGTTCCAAACAGAAAATGGGCGCATGCCTTGCTGCTGTCGGTGCAGAGGGGGGGGTGAGAAAGCCTGGAGCCATGCTCAGAACAGATATTAGAAGGAAAGTTAATGGATGCAGAGGAGAGAGCACCAACACTGAGGTAGTAACATCTCCAGCTACAGAAAAACAGCCACGGTGCTCACTGACAGGGCGTGAAAAGAGACGCGTCGGGAACTAGAGCAAACAGAAAATCTCTATTACCTTTGATATGGCTAGAAAAACAGAGTTCCTAGGAGTTTCAAGGTGAATAAGGTATCCTTATTACTAATTTACCTATTACCAGAAAAAAATTTTCACTTAAAACAAGATAGTATCACAACACCAACCAGCCAGCAGAACGATCACTATGTCAGTAAAGGATTTAGAATAAGCAGAACAAATGTCTTTTCTAGCTGTAGGAATCATGCATTTTCTTCTTCTTAAGATTCTGCATTTTAAGGGAACCCCAAAATTACCTAGGTAATGGAAACCCCATCAAAGACAGGCCATGCTGCAGTGAGTGCCTGATCCCCAGCCCTTGCATTAAAACCCTGGGCATATGAACCCATGCACTCCACCACTAGACTCCTGAAAAGCTAGTCTCATGAAATGACCCAAAATCAAATGGAAAAACAAAATAGAACATGCTCTGCATTGGTGTCCACAGGAAGCATCTTACACATTAGCAGCATATTTACGATAACTTTTAAAGTTCCTTGCTAAAGAAATTGCTGGCCCCACACTCGGCTCAGAGCACAGTGACTAAAGCCCGGGCCCTCAGGGCAGACAGATTCAGGCACTAGGACTAGCTGTGTGGCTTGGAGCAAGTTGCCTAATCTCTGCTGTCACTTTCACCATCTGCAAAATGAAGATAAGCATGCCTAGCTCAAAGGGTGTTGTTGCAGATAAAACACATGTAAAGCCCTTAGCAGACTGCTTGTCGCAAAGTAAAATTCTGTGACTATATTATGGTAAATAAACCCCAAAGCTGTTCACTAAGTAGCCCCATCTCCCATCTCTGCCCACATGCTGGCCGTACTTCGGGCTATGCCCATCTCCACACTCCCCCAACAAGCAATGCTCTCGCAGGCTTCCAGGCTTTTTATTCGTAGTCCCTTTTCCCACATGCCCGGCTTTGCCTGGCCAAATCTCTCTCATTCTTGTTCTTTAAGATGGCCAACTCCCCTGAGGCCAGTTGGCCGCTCCATCTATGTCTATTATGTGATTACATTTGGATTATAGTTACTTATGTAACAAGAAAGAAATTTATTTACTGGAATGGAGAGGATGGGGGGGGGAGGGGGGAGAGACATGTCCAGGCTATTTCCATGAGGCAGTGGGCTTATTAGCAGGACCCACTTCTCAGGAACACAAGCTTTGGGAGAGCCTCAACGTGAAAGGAAGGGAGGAAAAGATGCAAAGAGCATGAGATGTGACACGGCCCTATGCTCAAGATGTCCCCATATCTTCTCCAAAGTTACTAAACCTCACAAAGTCAAACATGGTTGAGAGAGAGAGAGAGAGAGAGAGAGAGAGAGAGAGAGAGACTCTCCACAGAAAAAACAAGATCAAGTGTGTACCATGAGGATGTTTTGGAAGGGTTCTGAAATGCCTAAAGCACTAACCTCACATTCAGGCTAAGTTTTACCCAAATGTCAGAATGGCAGAAGTTTCCATGTACTACATGACTTGTAAATGTTTATGTGTCCATTTATTTCCCCGTTACACTACTCCCCCATTGTGAAGTTCTCATGCTGGGGAAATCGTATGGCAGAGTGGTTTACAGCCGTGCTTCTCAAACTTGACCAGGCATTCAAATCACCTGGGAATAGTATTAAAATGCACATTCAGATTCCACAGTGCTGGGGTGGAGCCTGAGAGCCTGCTTGTCTAACCAGGTGGGGCAAGTGATGCTACGAGATCATGTGAGCAGTGCACAGAGTAAGAGCCACACTGCCTGAGTTCACAGCCTGTCTCTGCCACTTTATGGCTGTGTGACCTGGAGCAAGATACTTCACCTCTCTGGGCCTTACCGCCCCCATCCATACATAAAAGTACCTACTCCTAGGGTAGTTACTGAGGATCAATGAGTAAACATGTGCAAACATGTCTAGAAGAGTATATAGCACAGAGAAAGTGCTAGATGTTAGTTATTGTTATTATTAATATGTATTTCTGACTACCTCCCTACACCAATAAGAGCAGCAATAGAAAAAGCAGAAATCAATGTTTTTTAATGAAATTATTTTTTAATAAATCGAGAATATGAATAAATAAAATAGTATGCACACTAAAATTCTCAGAGGGCATTGCTGTAATAATAAAACATGGGCAGAATTTAAAACTAGTCATTTTAAACTGATAAGGAGATACATCCAATATCTTCCATCTCTCGAAATCTCAGACTTGGCTTTCACACACTGTCCCAACTCGAGGACACAACTGTTGGTACTCATTGGCCAGGAGGCCTCTCACCCGTTTCCAGCCAAATCGAGACTGAGGCCTGACAAGGGGCTACCTAAGAAGGCAGGGCCAGAGAGTTGGGGATGAAGGAGAGCCTGGAATTAAAGGTCTGGAGTGGGGGTTCAGCCAGGAGGGCAGCCTCAGCCACACAGGCTCCAGCCTTCCAGTTGCAAGAATCAGCACAGAATCCTAACGAGTGGGTTGAGCACAGCAAAAAGAATGGTGGCGTTATTATTTACTGAGCATCCATTGTGCAGTAAATAGGGGCCTCAGTCATCCTATTCATCCTGGTGGTGACCCTAAAGGTTAAATTTTATTACCCCATGTGCAGCCTAGGATGCCTCTCAGCATTGTTTGGGAGACTTACTCATTACCCATCCTTAAAATGAATAATCCCATAGCGGCTGACCCTGGAACCTTAGGGCACAGAGAGGCCAAGGAGGAGGCATGAGGCAGACTGTCAAGGCACTGTTCCTCAGTGGGAACCAA
The DNA here is from genome assembly GCF_963259705.1 of Myotis daubentonii. Classification (NCBI taxonomy): domain Eukaryota; kingdom Metazoa; phylum Chordata; class Mammalia; order Chiroptera; family Vespertilionidae; genus Myotis; species Myotis daubentonii. Next base: position 44,348,061 of record NC_081850.1, read on the forward strand.
AGCAGAACTCAAATTCTGAAATTTAGGCGTGACCTAGGGAGCAAGGCAGGAACCTGAGGTCAGCATGGACCACACTCCTGGTCAGCAGCAGTGCAAGCCACTCAAGTCTAAAGCCTCTGGCTGGACAGGGCCACCACTGCCATCTCACCCAGGTCACAGCCCTGGGAGTGGGTAGGTGAGTTGCAGGAGGGAAAGCCTATTACTCCGTTTTGGGCAGGTGGAGGGGTGTGTGTGTGTGTGTGCGCGCGCACGCGCGCGCTACCAGGTCCAGAGCTGGGAACTTCACTGTATTTTTAAAGAAAAACATTAAGAGACTTACATGCAAATTCTCTTTAAGAGCAGGAACGTTTCCATATGTTCTATATCTTTACTCATATTCAAACTCAAAGCTCCACCTTGGTTCAGAATCCTATTCTCTGCCTCCCTCTTGAATTCCCTGCAGTCTGGTTTTTGTCTTGAACCCTAGGAAGAAACTACCCTCAGAAAAGATTACAGCTTCATACCCCATCTGGTGTCCTCTCCCCACCACTGCTTCTCCCTGTACTTTATTTCTTACAGATGCATCTTCCTATTTAAAAACATTGCCATATCTGGGTTAAACTACATGCTGCGATGTTCTCACCAGGCGCCCTTCCTGAAATGATGCTCCCCTGTCAGCAATTATAAACGATCCCATCAAACACAGATCCATGTGTTGGTCAGCTCAACTCATCACCAAAAGCTCAATTCCCGACAAAGGGAATCGCGCGTTTCAGGGAACGACAGCATGCCCTGTCCGCAGTAGGTTGCGCCTGCCGGCGTCTTCACTGCACTGTTTCCTTCTTGATTGGTTTCTGTCCCTCCACACCAGAGCGCCGTCACTACGTGGTTCAGGAAAACACGTTACCACATACTTAGAGCTCACCTCTGAAATCCTCCCCGGCAGCCCCGCGCCCAGCAAACCTTCCCCATCAGGCACACCTCCCCTCCCAGGGCCACCCGCTGCACCCACTGTCATCCACGCCACATCCTGCTTATTTCAGTATCTGCCTTCTCATGGATTAAAAACATCTGTACAGATAAACAATAAAATGTTTAGAAGCAGTTATCTCAAGGGAGGGGATGGGGAAAGGAAGGCAGCCTTTTTCCCTCATCTCTGTGCTATTTGAAATATTTTGCCACGTGCGTGCACCGCACTTATTTTTCACTAAATGCTTTTTATGAAAGCACCAGTTCACATGTACAAATATGTGTAAGCACAAGAATAGTCACTGCAATGTTCTCATGGCTGGGGAAAAGGGTGGAAAATAATAGGTAGAACCTGGAAATATCTAAATCAATCAATCAAGAGGGCCTGGGTGCAATAAATCACATTAAATCTATAAACCGATACTGGGCAGCTACGAAAAATACTTTGTTGTCATTGGAAACAACCACTAAAAAATATATATATATTAAATAGTTTGTAAAGCAACTCTTTTAATTTGGGAAAAGTGTGCATTCCTTATGTAGGACTGAAAGCACTGTGATGTCTTCACATCCATCTACGCTGTGTGAGGTACATCTATAAATAAGACTGCTGAACATAATCAACCTTTACCAGAATCGCCTTCATTCACTTACTTTCATCAATAGTCACTGCTAAAGGTGTTTGGACTCACCTTTCACAAATACCTTCAGAGTCAGTTTACAAGTTATACGAGACCAATCAGCCTCTGGGCCTTATAGTTCACTCATCTGTTTAACTAAAATGACATTATAGGCAGTCAACCTCCTTAAGGAAAGCCCATCTGTTCTCAGTCCACGGCTAGAACGAGCCCCTCACTTGGACACCAGAGAAGAAGTTTCTTTGAGGAGAGTGAACTCCGAGGCCCTCTGTCCTATGTAACCTCATGATTTTTCACATTCAGTTTGTGGGAAAGACCTTTAAGGGCTTATCTCGAAAAGGCATCAGGTCCAAAAGATCTGAATGATTTCAAAGTTTACATTTCAAAATTTCCTAAATAAGCTCCTTCAGTATTCACTGTGCCCCAAGGATCAGTCAACACCACAGAACGCAGGTCTACTGATGCAGGCCAAGGGGGTGCACTGATTCCAGGCCTTTATACTACAACGAGTGCTCCCTCACCCCTCCTTCTAACTACCTGCCGAAAGGCATTCTATGATCATTAGGATAACCATGAGTGCACAAAAAGACAAAACTCAAATATGTCCACGTCTCTATTGGTTAAAAAGCCTAGTGGCAAGGCTAAAATTAGGTAATATCTGTATTTTGTATTCTCTATTCCACGTAATAATGTGAGAAAGTATGCCTAAAGGTGTATCGATTCAAAGCAGAAAATATATTCATTTTTGTATTTAAGAATAAGTTTATGTGGTGATGTTGTTTCAAAAGTTGCACTGGGGTAGGACATGATCTAACAATTCTACAAAACAGAGAGGAACATAAAGAAACCTTTCCAGTATATGTTAAATCCAACACAAAAATAGAAACAGCACATGGAATATTATTCTATAAGAAATTCTCTCTCATTTCTCCCTCCATTTAATCACTGTAGAACAAAAATATCAATAGCACACAAATAATAAAAAAGAAAACAAGTAGGTTCACAGTAATCAGATATGCCTTTATGCCAAGTTTATTATGTTTTCAAATCATTAACTTAGAACAGTTAGGAAATTAGGAGAAATTAAGATTGCAGAAAAAATTAAGTTTCAGCTTTAATAAAGTTATTCTTTAAGTTACTTATCAAATTTCAATACAAAATAGCCACTATGCATTTAACTTCCTGTTTTCCAAATTCAGTTTACTATGCTAAATCAGCAATGTGTCACTTGACTACTAAAATGCAACATGTGTTTCATTCCATCTATTGCTTAATAATTCATAGGTAAGTGCCTAAGAAGCCCATTAATAAATAATGAGCAAAAACAAAATATTAGATGTCATGCTAGTGACTCAAACCAAAAGACAAGATTGAAACTGGGAAAACATGAAGAGCACTTCCAATGGGAAAGCAGAGAAATAATAAATATAAATTAAGAACCCCATCAAAATGAACAATTCTCTAGAGAGAGGTTTTAATAAACATGAAAAAATATTTGTAACTTGGGAATATGGGCAAAATCATACACTTCCATGGCAGCTGCCTCACGCTGAGTTCCCAAGTCCGTCATCTTGGTGAAGCCTACCAGGTGGAGAGGGTAGGCTACTGAAGGTGAGGGTAGAAGCGGCAGAGCACTCCTCAGCCTGTCTGAGATGTGCTCTTCGTGGAGCCCATCCCTGGAGGTGAAGGGCCCAGTGTATTTTTCTTTTAAAATCCTCAACAGGAAAATTTTCCATTGCTTTTCAGAGAGAGTAGAAGGGAGGGAAGGAGAGGAAAAGGGAGAGCGAGAGAGGCAGAGAGAAACATCTATGTGAGAGAGACACGTCGACTGGTTGCCTCCAGCATGCTCTCTGACCAGGGGTGGGGAGCAAACCTGCAACCCAGGTGCATGCCCTTGACCAGGAATCAAACCCTCAACCCTTAAGTCTAACAACTTAGCTGCAGGCCGGGTGTATCTTGACAAGGTCTTGAGGTGCTTCTGATATGCATCCAAGTGCAAGAACCCCTAGTTATTTCTGGCTGTCTCCCCACAAAAATCATCTCTGGGTGTTTGTTGCTATTTCCATGTTTGTGGTATTAAAAAATAATAATAATTTGTGTGCTTTGAAAATTATTGAGTGTTTTCAGGGCAATATCTAAAAGCTGGTACAGATGAGTTGAGAAAGCTGCATGGAGAAAAGGCGCGCCTCTCCTTTGCCTTCTCAGGAGGAATCTGCTGGAGGCTAGCTAGCCTTGCAGAAGGCACATCCAAAAGGGAGGAGCCAGAATGAGAACCTGCTGGCCCTACCAGGCACTGAATGCCTGCACACCTAACCCAGTGGCAGGCCTTCTTTTCTTTCTTCAAACAAAAACAAAAACAAAATATGAGCAGATGGTTCATGTGTGACTGCTTTGTGAAGTAAAATAATCCTCTTAAGGCATTTAATCTGCCTGTGTTTGAACAGATAATAAATACTGTGGCTATCAAAACTAAGGAAGCAAACAGAATACAGCTGGTTGGCAATGAGAGAGAACCAAGAAACAACTGCAATGAACCCTTGCACCACTGACCTGGCTTCCTACCTGCTGCAGGACAGGCCTTCCCTGAAAACCCACCTTGGCTCTTAAAATTTTTCTTCACCCCAACACATACTCACTGAGAGAGAAACAACCAAGTAAAGTGTTATCTCTCACTTTCAAAATATTTAATTCTCTATTCTCATCAAACTTAAAAATCTGGGCACAAATATTTTCGATCCCATTTAACTGAGTGGCACAAAGCATTATGCTTTCTTCCAGAACAAGGTTTAAGATGTCTTTGAGGGAGCCCATAATGAACTTGGTCTCATTTCTTTATCACCTTAGTTTAGCACATGAGCTTGAAAAGTTCAGTTGCACCCTTTGCTTGCATCTGATACCAGCAAATGGTAACATCGTCATAGAGACAGGGTTCAGCTGGGTTTCATGGAAGAGGCCCTGTAACCAGATTTCCACCCTCTCTCAACAGGTATTTTGTCTTTTTTTCTTCCTAATACGTTCAGCTCAGCCACATGCCAAACGGTTTTAGAGAATTCCAGCTACCCGGAAGTCATCTTCCTTTTGTTCCATAAGTGTCAAAAAGAAAGGTGTCTAATGGATGTCAGCTTGGCCACAGTGCCACCGTCGTAGGGCTGACGGAGCAGAACTGAGAGCATGTGGATTTTCAGACCTGTGTTTCAGAAGCATCCTCATGCTTGATCAAACATGAAGAACGATACCAAGAGTCAGGCTCAGTAACACCGTTGAGCACACCAATTGTGTGACTTCCCCCAAGACAGAATTTCCCAGGCAGTTTAACATCGCATCCTAATGAACTCAGACTAACACTGAAGAAAGCCTGTCGTCTTTCAAAAACTGCTAGAGTTCAAAGGACACAAAATTAGGATCCCAGAGTTGCAAGAGGTTTTCAAGATCCTCCACCTCAAACCCCTCATTTATTGCAGACACATAAACAGAGGCCCAGAGCGATTAAGAGAGCAGATTAAATCCAGAGCAAGCTAATGGCAAAACCAGGCCTGGTAACAAGGTCTCTTGGTTCTTGCCACAGTGCTATTAAGCTGACAAAACGTCCCCGTCATTCCTGTGTTAACCACCAACCCAATAACGAAGTCCTTCTAAGGAAGGCAAGAGTGGTGTCCAGAGAAAACTCCGTATTAGCACTCTGGGTAATAGGCTCAGTTTTCATTAAATGTGCTCCTGACCATGGCACGATTTCTGTCACAGCAGGTCTCTCCTGCATAACCACAGAATAACAACTGGCCTGCTAATACGCCTGAAATGGTAAAGAATCAGGCATGACACACTTTACACTATCAACGCTGAAAATGTTCAAATGCCATAGTGATTGCTTCAAAATAAGTATTTGGGGGTGGGGTGGGGAAGGGAGTGAGGGGCAGCTTTCTAGAATCTTTACTCCTTACTGAAGTCAAAGAAAAGTATTTTTATAGTTTCCATTCATATACAAAACAAATTTGAGTAACTAAGGAATAAAAAATAACAGCAAATTCTATTCATGCGAAATTTGGTAAACAATTTGAGAATTATGTTCAATAATTCTCAAAAAGACTAAGTGAATTTGTTAGAAGTTTGACTCGCATAAATATAAAAGGATTAAAACGGGTATTTCATTTGCCTACTTCAAATGACTTGATAGATAAATTTTATGGACTTATCTCAACTTTTTTAAAGGTATGATAAATGTTTAGATTTCCAGGCTCATTAAACCTGAACCTTTAGATGTACATGAATAAAGGAAGTGCTCTCTAGTAATAACTTTGTCTAAAATACTCAGTAGACTTTTTGACTTAGATTTGTCCAGAATCCTCACCACATACAGCTATGGACACACCTACAACAGGTAATCCCCCCTTCCTCTAGGAACCGAGAGGGGATACTGCCCTTCTGAGGACGACTCCACGGCGACTTTCAGCGGGTCCGTGAATAAGCCACACCCATGATACATAATAAAGTCCACGTGAAATATTCTTATTCCTTTGTTTTTTCGCCAAAGGCTCTCATTTTTATTAAATAGTAACAATAATATGGTATTGAAAGCTTGCTGTTTACCAGGCCTTGTTCTGATGTGCTTTATCTGGGGTAATTTAACCATCCCAACAATCTAATAAAAGATAGGTAATATAACCATTACATAGAAACCCAGCATTATCCCATCTGAAACTTACTGTACTCAAAAACTGAAGGAGAAATGTATATTCCAAAGACAGAGAATTTGAAGGTAACTGCTAAGGAAAAAAAATTTTCATTACTTGTGCAAATTTCAATCCCTACCATCCTGCCATGGCCCTGTCATGACCCTATTATACATGACAAACATCCAGTTTCCTTTCTCATGTCCTTGGAATGTGGGAAGAACTGAGAAAATGGTTTCAAACGCTAAAAGATTCATGTTTTCCTTTTAGTACAAGGATCCCTTACTTCCAAAGCCTTACATCCTACGAAAAGATCAATTTCTAGGGCAGACATTGTAGCCCTCTTGGATTAGCACTGCTCAGTCTCTTCTCAGCATTCTGAATTCCAGTTTCCACCTCTCCCAAGCCAATGGAGAATACAGAGTCCCAGGAAGGATGAGGAAGGAAAACACCCTCTCACGCAACTCTCAGCCCAGGGAGGAGAGCGTGTGCACACTCACTGCAGGTATGAAAGTGAAGGGGACCAACTGTCTGCAATGCAACATGCATTCAACTGTGTTCAAAATGAAATGAGACCTCCCCCCACCCCCCGGCCCTCCATGCCCACTGCTGGGCACCAGGGACACACCGCCTCTTTCCCTAAAGACAGCAGGTAACAGAGTAATGAAACACCTGAATTACACGACAGGAATTGGATGAAAGAGGAGAATGGCACAAAGAGTCATACAGGGAGGCATCGCTTACTCGGAGTTTTGAAATAGGAACAGATGATTCTCCAGCGGCCTGGGAAGATGGGCAGAGAGGATAGTGTAGGTATCAGTCATACCCGGGAATGATAACATTCCAGTGCAGAACTCTGAATGAGGATAACACCTAATAATCTTGGAAGAGTACAGCTGGGGATGGAACGATAGAAATAAATGCTGCAGCGTAAAAATAAAATAATAATGATAATAATATCCACAACAGGTAAGGTCCCTGTCTGTCCCTTGGGCCCTGCATCGTGTAACTATCCACACGCACTACACACAGGAATGGGCAGAGTCACTCTTGCATGGGAAGCAATTACTGAGAAGTGGACGCTCTGGTGGCGGAGGAGAGCATGGGGAATTTGCTTGTTCTTTTCCAACTAGGTCAGGTTCACAGAGGCGATGAGATTTCATGAGTAACTTGAATGAAAGAAAGATCAGATATGTGCAAGCTGAAGAGGTAAGGAAGAGGAGGTTGGAGGCATCAAGGAGCCCACCTTATTTAATATGGTTTAGGCTGGCCCCTCCATCAGAGGATGGAAGAGGAACAGTTTGCCTGGGTCCTGCACCCATTAGAGCAGTTGTTCTCAACCTTCCTAATGCCGGGACCCTTTAATACAGTTCCTCATGTAGTGGTGACCCCCAACCATAAAATTATTTTTGTTGCTACTTCATGACTGTAATTTTGCTACTGTTATGAATCGTAAAGTAAATATCTGATATGCAGGATGTATTTTCATTGTTACAAATTGAACATAATTAAAGCATAGGGATTAATCACAAAAACAATATGTAATTATATATTCAATATGTGTTTTCCAATGGTCATAGGCGAACCCTGTGAAAGGGTCGTTCGATCCCCAAAGGGGTCGCGACCCACAGGTTGAGAACCGCTGCATTAGAGGGAGCCAACTGTGGCTGCCAGTGGCAAAATCCAATCGGAATGAGAGGGCAGGATTTGTTTAGGCACAGGCTTGTTGCCACCTAAACATTTCTACTGGTCATGCTGCCTCTGTGATACGCCAATCATGGGGCAGCTCATACAGGTAGGCATGTTCTTACAAGAGCAGACACTTTATTATTAGTCTATAGTTAACTTTACAAATGTGTCTTTTACAGATGTAATATTTTCAACAACAAAGAATTATTAAAAAAAAAAAAAGAAGAAGAAGAAGAAGAAGAAAAGAAAGAAAGCAGCAGCAGAAGAAAAGAAAACAGTCCCTGGGAACTCACATAGTTGTTATACGCAGTTGTTAGATTTTTTCTTTTTTTACTACCTTTTTTTCTATATTTAACCTTATAGAATGCTGGCTTGAAAGGAGGTGTTCAGGGCTGCTTTTTCAAGGTATTATGCCTGTTTCTGTCTTGGACCTCTGGCATCCAAATAATAAAATGCACCACAAAGAAAACAAACAAAAAAACCCCAAATGTGTCTTTTAAAAGAAATTTTGCCTTTATAAAGGTAACGTGGACAAACAGTATTTCTGGGTCTCAGTTTCTTCATATTTATAAGAGGAACAGCAGAGTAGCTATTAACAGAGAAAATTGTTTGCAGAGTTAAAAGGACAAATAACTATTTAAGCTCAGTACCTGGAGCATTGTAAATTTTCAGTAAGTGCTGGCTGTTGCTATTTATTTTTCATTGTTTCTCAAAACCCCTTCAAGAGTCAGAATTTAAAATTATATGAGTTGATCAACCTTTTTCATATGTTATGGATTATGTCTCCATTACATCCTCCTGCCAATTCAAAAAGAATAAAGATTAGTTTGAACAACTGACAAAATAAAATGTAACTAAAAAAGTACATCTATAGCCCCAACCCATAAAATATACCACTGAAACAATATTGTGAATGACACTGGCCTATTCACTAATGTGAAAAATTTAGGGTTTCCTTTGGAGGTTATGAAACTGACAAAATGTAAGAATGATTATTTCTAAAACTGATAAATATTTTTAAAGAAGCAACTTAGGTTTAATTATTTGCTAAGGTTAGAGATACAAGGAAGTATGCAAAACAAAATATGCCTGAAAGCTGATTTCAACCCTTAGACCCTTGATAAACGCTTCCGTTTTTTGATGATTTCCCTTTTCCCAGCTCAAAGGTACTCAAATTGTTATGAGTATTTATTTATTTATTTATTTAATATATTTTATTGATTTTTTTACAGAAAGGAAGGGAGAGGGATAGAGAGTTAGAAACATCGATGAGAGAGAAACATCCATCAGCTGCCTTCTGCACACCCCCTACTGGGGATGTGCCGGCAACCAAGGTACATGCCCTTGGCCGGAATCAAATCTGGGATCCTTGAGTCCACAGGCCGACTCTCTATCCACTGAGCCAAACCAGTTAGGGCTGTTATCAGTATTTAATGCAATTCACTGTTAAGAGAAATAAAGAAACAAGTGATCACTCTATTGTACATGTTGTAATATAAGCTTCACTGTCACTGTTTTTAATAGGTCTGGTATACAAACACCTGCATCAGAATCATTAAGGGAGAAGGTCCCAAAAAGTTCAAATTTCCGAGATGATCCTCCACACATTAAAGAGACCTCTTCTCCCTAGAACAGGGGTGGGCAAACTTTTCGACTCGAGGGCCACAATGGGTTCTTAAACTGGACCGGAGGGCGGAACAAAAGCATGGATGGAGTGTTTGTGTGAACTAATATAAATTCAAAGTAAACGTCATTACATAAAAGGGTACGGTCTTTTTTTTTTTTTTTTTTTTTAGTTTTATTCATTTCAAACGGGCTGGATCCGGCCCGCGGGCCGTAGTTTGGCGGCGGCTGCCCTAGAACAATTTATTTTGCAAAATTTTTCTGTTCTATTCAGATGGTTCGTTGGGTTCTATCATTCCAAAGTCTCATGCCTCATTTAAACTTGCCTGGTCCTGGCCAGGTATCTCAGTTGGTTAGAGCATCATCCTGATACAACAAGGTTGCAAGGTTCCATATCCATTCAGGGCACATACAAGAAGCAACCAGTGAATGCATAAGTAAGTGGAACAAATCAATGTGGTGTTTTCTCTCTCTCTCTCTCCCTCCTTCACTGCCCCTCTCTAAAGTCAATAAAGAATTTCTAACTTTCATTCTATAATAAAATATTTTCTTTTTTCTGATGTATTCTAAGTCAAGGAACCATTAGTTTGGAATTATCTGTTTTATCTCCTTTTCTAGACAGAAGGTCCTCGGGTTACGTCGGAGATCCGTTCCTATGGTGCAACGTAACGCGATTTTCGCCGTAAGTCGGAACCCGCCTACATGAGCACCTTCATCACTCACATGGAGCACACACACAGCAATAATGAAGTGAAACAGTAAAAAATTTAAAAGAAAGATAACAATTCCTGAACTTTACTTGTGGTAAATAAATAATAAAAAACATAAAGCACATATGTACATATGTCAAAATGACGGAACTTTTTTTTTTATAAATAAATAGGACATGGTGACCACCAAATGACGCACGTCAAGTCCAACGTAACCCGAGGACTGCCTGTATATAATTTTTATTTATATAGGCCTTATTATGTCCTTTATATTTAGAGAGAATGTAAAACTTGTAAGTATTAAATGTATGATAAAATCTCCATAAAATACAAATATTGAAATAAAAATAAAGACTGCCATCACAAATCAGGATTTTATAGAAACAGTTCTGCACATAAAACTTTAAACTATCATTTGCAAACCACAATTTGCCTGAAAGTATGTTTTTGAGGAAATAACACAAGTCAGTATTGAATGTTTATCCAAACTTTATAGCACAGCACATCTTCATCCCTCACTGCTTTATTTCCTCACGTATTTTTATCTCTGTAATTATTAAGGCTCACTGACTTTTTTTCTATCTCTCTACTCCCCACAATTTCAGTATTTCACAATTACTCAAAGAGACGTATATTTTTTTAAAAGTTAAAGGAGTCTTTCCAAATAACTGCTGACAAATCTAACTATACGTTCATCAATTTTTCTACGGCAAACTTCTTGAAAACGAAGGATGTCATGATTCAGGCCCACAGAAAAGGTGGATCCACAATTCTGGGAATCCTGTGTGTTCAGCCAGGGCCCCACCCCCTCTCTATGTAAAACCTGCAGATGAAAGCCAAATGAAATCTTCTGCACAGACTCCACCCTCCAAAAGCACAGCAAAGGTGGATAAATGGATTCCTGGCCTCTTCGTTCAATACCGTGTTTTTTTTTACATTGCTATTAGGAATAACAACGACCTGAATGGGATCATTATCGTTCGTCTTCTGAGTATTAGAGAAAAGAATGGGTACAGCTTCGGTTTTGTTTATTACTAAGGGTAAGGAATTTGCTTATTACTTGGGGTAAGGAAGTTTTAATTCTACTTAAAATGCTCTATCAAATCATCCTGCCCTTTCTTTCCTTTCTTTTCTCTATTTCCTTCATTTCTTTTCCTTCCAAGCTCCTCAAAAGCAAGAGATGGGCAAAAGAACTGATATTGGTCGATTAAGATAGGCATTCCCTGCCCTGGCCAGTTTGCTCGGTGGTTAGAGCATCGGCCCTCGGACTGAAGGATCTTGGGTTCAATTCCAGTCAAGGTCTCATACGTCAGTCGCAGGCTGGATACCTGGCCCTGGTTGGGGCATGTGCAGGAGGCAAGCAATCAATGTGTCTCTCACATTGATGTTTCTCTCTATCTCTCCTCTTCTCTTCCACTCTTACCTAAAAAATCAATGGAAAAAAATATCCTCGGATGAAGAGTAACAACAAAAAAAGACAGGCATCCCTGTCTTTTTCTACTCAAATCTTAACTTTATTCTAATACATTCAACTAGATTATTCTAAGAAATGCATTTTAATACTTGAGTATAATTTTCACGTACGTTTTAAAATGTATCTGGGATTTTGTTTTTATTCAGGTATGGTGAGGCGAACATCAGGTGATGATTGTCATTGAAAAGACAGTTGGTTACTCACAGTTCCCAAGAGGCCAGGACGCCACATCACGTAAAGCCATGTCACATCACATAGGGCCACAGAGGGAAACGCCAGGGTCAGCCGGGAGGGAGAGGGAGCAAGAAAGCATGGCCAGAACCTTTATTGTAGTTTTCACAATAGGCAGACCGGACTGGCCAGTATGAACAATTCCAGTGGGCTCTGGTACCAGACCCTGGGGTAACATTAGGGCAAGAAGATAATGCGCAAACAGTGAGAGCTCTAAAGGAGGTAGCTGGCAGCTGTGGGCTGTGGACTGGTTGGTTTGCATATGAAAAGCATGCTCGCTGGAGAGTAGTTTGCTAACTCTAGGAATCAGCCAGCCCTGGGAGGAGTGGTCTCTCCAGGATCTGCAAGGCCAGGTGCCGGATCATCGAGAATATAAAAGATAAGAAAATATAGTTACCACAATATATCATTTGCAAAAGATGGGATAACCAACCTAAACTAAGACTCAGAGAATCCAAAATATTATTTCAGCCTATTACATCGACATTCCCTTCACTAACACTTAGAACAAGTAGAAAAACAAGAAATGTTGAGCTCACTTTCTTTCCTTCATTTTTTCATGTCTATGTTTTTTTCATGCAGGACTAATGAGTACAGAAAGCCTGGAAATCATTTTGTACAAGCAACCACTTCATAAAAGATGTATGAGATCATTCTCTGTGTGAGATATCCTTAATACATTTCATTATTGGAAACTTAGAGTTCAGGATCCAAGAAACAAAACAGTTTAAAATACTGCTTCCTTCTGTGTACTGCTAACAAAAATAAAATAGTCTTTCCTTTAAAAGTAATATCTGGTAATATTTTTATAAATAAAATCAAAATGACAAAGACAAATGTTTTCAGAATCTAATCAATTATACCAGAGTTTGAATTTATACTCCATTACTAAAAACAAACAATGGGAAACAACTAGGAAATCTAATAAAATATACAAAACAACTGTTTTAAGATGTTGGATAATAGGCAACACAGGGACACAAATAAGATAAATTTTATGACTGCCCCAGACAACTGCCTGAAAGCAGTTTTACACACGTAGCAAGGGCAGAGATGGGAGTTCAGGGAGGCTAACGTGTGCATGATAAGAAGCTGGAAGGAGAGAGCTGCACAGAGGATGTGCAGAGGGCCACCCTGGCATCCTGGCTCAGATATGATCTATGGATGTGGAGGGTAACACTCCATAAGATCTGGGAAAGAAACACTGGAAAGCAAAGTCCAAATGTTAGATCTAAACAAAGACATAAGAGAAAACTGGTGACCTTCAATTAGGCAATATTTCCTAGCTATGACACTAACTGCATAGTCCATAAAAGAAAAAAAAATTGATAAAATGGATTTCATCCAATTAAAAAACTGATTTTCAAAAGACACTGTTGGCCAAATATATGGTGATGGAAGATGAGTTGACTTTGGGTGTGGACACACAATGTAATATACAGATCATTTATCATAGAAATGTGTGCTTGAAACCTATATGATCTTATTAATCAATGTCACCCCAATAAATATAATTTTTTAAAAAAACTGTTAGAATAAAAAGACAAACTACAGGCAAAGAGAAAATATTTACAAAGCATATATGTGGACTTATATTCAGAAAATATTAAGAACTTTCAAAACAAGTAATCCAAGTGAAAAAAAAAGGGGGGGGGTGGCAGATGTGCATCCCTCACAGTTGGCAAATGAGCACATAAAAAACTACTCCACAGTACTAGTCATTAGGGAAATGCAAAGTAAAATCACATCCAGACACTACTTCACACCTTCTGGATAAACCTTAACAACAGTAGGGTAAGTGCACAAAGGCAGATGTGCACTTAACATAAACCTTAACATACCAAGTTAACATACCATTGCTGGCAAGGAGGTGGGGCAATGGGACACTGCTACTGGGAATGTAAAGTATTACAACCACTTTGAAAAACAGCTTGGAAGTTTCTGAAAAAGTGAAACATACACTTACCATGTGTTCCAGCCATTGTACTCTTAGGTATTTTACTCAAGAGGGTTAAAAAAAAAAAAAAAGAAAAGGATGACTGTTCATAGCAATTTTATTGTGGTAGCCAAAAACTACAAATGATCCAAATACCCATCTGTAGGTGAACGAATAAAGAAAAAGTGGTATATCCACACAATAATATGTCACAGAAAAAAAAAAAGGGAGCAATCTATTGAGATACACAACATAAGAGAATCTCAAAATAGTTTTACTGAGTGGGAAAAACAGCAACAGTGCACATACTGAATAATCCCATATTTGTAAAACTGCACTACACGCAAGTTAGTCTATAGTAACAGGAATCAGACCAGCGGTTGCTCCAGGGCCAAGAGCGCTGGGACAGTGGAAAGAGGCAACTTTAGTGTTGATCTTAATGGTGGCGATATATACAAATGACAAAATTTATTACATTTTACATGTTAAATATGTACAGATTACTGTATATCAATTATATCCCCAAAAAACTATCATTACAAAATGTTATATTATAACAAACTATTAGGGCCTATCTAAATTATATTTTACTGGGATCATATTACTAATATACACAAGCAGAATATTTTGCTATACATGTTTTCCTTTATAATAGGATTTTACTAAGTTGCAAAGCACAGTTTAAACTTTTTAAAGGTAATTACGGTTCCCCAAAGGAATAAAATTCATTTTCCTCAGGCTCGTTTTACTAAGCAATGCCTCACGATAGCCCAGACACTGAATCTTATTACTAGCCAAAACTGCACCCAAGGGAAAGTAGATAGGGCATTAATAAACATTAAAACAAAGTTTACTCATCATAAAGTCAGGGATTTCAAAGCTAAGAGACCCAGGAGGGGGAAGAGGTAATGAATTTGTGGAAAATAATGATATACAGTCTGTAACTGCACATTGCCTCTTGAAATGTCCGTTTTCTAATACTAATCCTTGGCATGGGTGCTGAACTTGGACCCCACCACCCTCCAATAGCCCAGGTTCTTTCTCAGTGTCTGGACGTGCTCTCTCAGCAGAGGTCAAGGCCTCTTCCTCCTCCCGTGCTCCCTGGCCTGCCACTGCCTTTGCATGGTCCCGCCCCAGGTCCTTCTTTGGTCTGAGCTTGGTCAGCGCATCAGCTGCCACTGTCTTCCCTCTTGCACGGTTTCTACCAGACACTCATTCTTCATCACTCTCCCCTAAGGGATTTCCTTTCTCAGTTCTTTTTTATTATTATTATTTCATCTTCTTTTCAAAATGTTTTCCTTCATAGAACAAGGATGCAACACAGGAATCGCAGAGTGGAAAGCTGCCCCTGTCCCCCGTCTCCTGATACCCCTGAGAGCCCAGCCACAGCTGCCTCTGTGGAGGGAAGAATCCTATTTCCAAACAGGGACCACTACACACCTCTAAAGACCTGTGTTCCCATGCAGCAGCGTTTTATATGGAATGTCACCTGCACAACTGTTAGGCTTCAGCCACCTGCTGTGCCTAGAACCAGCCTCTCTCCTAAAATCTCAGTCCCAGTCTTGCTGGCACAGGTCCATCCCAGCCTTCTCTGCACTCACAAGTGCCCTCTTGTTCCCCTTTCCTAGCCACCACAAAAATGAGGGAAGTACTGATACAGGCTGCGACCTGGACAAACCTTAATAACAGTAGGCTTAAGTGCACAAAGGCAGACGCAAAGGCCCACATCTCGTGGGAATCCATTTATATGAAAAATCCAGAACAGGCAAATTCACAGGCACAGAAAGCAGACTGGTAGTTATCGGGGTTGGAGGAAGAGAGAAATGGAGAGAGGCTGCTTTTGGGAACATGAAGATATTCTGAAATTAGATAGTGATGATGGCTGTACAACTCTGTGAATATGCTGAAAACCACTGGACTGTAACACTTTAAAATAGTGAATTTTATGTAATGTATATCATATCTCCATTTTTAAAAAGATACCTCAATTACTAATTTAAAAACCATTTTTAAGCCCTGGCCAGGTAGCTCAGTTGATTGGACCATCGTCCCGATATGCCAGTGTTGTGGGTTCTATCCCCAGTCAGGGCACAAACAAGAATCAACCAATGACTGCATAAATAAGTACAACAACACATCGATGTTTCTCTTTCTCTCTCTCCTTCCCTCTCTCTGACTCCCTCCCTTCCTCCCTAAAATCAGTAAATTTTTTAAAAATTGAAAAGGATATCTCAATTACAGGAACTGTAGAAAGGCAGACACAGACACCAAGAATGTCGTTTGCTTAGAATAAAGTATTCTAGAGCTACTTCAGATAAAATCAAGTCCCTATGGGCTAAATGAACCATTACCCTGAAAAGGAGAATTATTTCCCTTTTTCCTCTGCAGAAGAATCAAAAACTAAAGATTTCCTTTAAGTGTTTTCCAATTCTTATACCCATGATAATAAGTGTGTCAAGATGCCTGAGTGCTCATTACCATACAGTTTCCTTCCGCTAGGTCTCCGAAGACTATCTGGAGCAACCTAATGTAATAGCGAAGGAAAACGTCATCTAAATTAGGCTATTAGACAAGGCAGTGACATTCGAGGCATTTAATGTATTTCCCAGACACTATCTCAAATGCTTTCCATTTCCTAATCAACAACACTGCTCTGCTCTCATAGATCTGGCCAACAGATGTAATTGGCCTTCAATTACATTTCATTCCGAATTAATCTTCATAAGTGTATGAAACCAAAGGAAAGACGGTGCTGTTTGCTAAAGCTGAGGCACTAATATGCTGGGCTTCTTAAAGAGAACGCAGGGAAAAAACCAGGGCCAGCACTGGCTGCGTGAGTAATTCCTAAGTGTGGGGATTTTATGGGAAATCACCTCCTGTGGGCAAGTTTATTCCACTCTCACAGGGCCTGGGGGAAGCGATGCTGCCAGCATCTGCACCCACACAAGGCAGCACCCTTCCCCCAGGGATGCACGACGGCAGGGCACCAGAGTTTACTCTAAACAAAAACATTTTGGACAAATCATGGTAGAACAGCATTTCTTTCCCTGAAGAACTTATAGTCTATTTACTTTTACAGCCTCGTTTAGTCTACCCCCCAGGTCTGTTATTTCTAAGCGCTGGGAAATACAGCAATTTCTCCATAAGGCAGCCAAGCAGACCATTCAGCCTTATTCAACCCCTACATGTGCTCCCTTTGGCCGTGCCACCTGCAGGTGGGAAATACAACCATGGCTCTCTTAATGATTTCACACCCTGTGATTCCCTATAATTTCCCCACACACCCGAATTACCATCCAGGGCCCTAAAGCAGCAATTTAAGAATTTCTGCTGTCCTGAAAGTTAATGCAACTATCAAAGTTTCCCATTTAAACTCAGGAATTAGCTTGTTTATTGCCCAAGATCTTGCCTCCCTATACAATTAGTCTGATCCACCAGTTTAACACTGCCTGATACTGAAGAATAAAATTAAGGCCAACTGGAAAACAGAAAAGTCATAAAATGTAGATGCCCACATCGGGCAATAAATGAGATGTCCAATCCTTCATGTGGTGAAGGAGAAAAGTGGTAGAAGAAGGATAGTATTACCACAGATATATTTACCTATGTGGGTATATACCTCTAGTTTTACTAATATACTAATAATTTTAAATATCACACAGCAAAATGTTTTTCAGTAGTTTCAACATCCGGGGGAAACATCCTAGCTCACTTTCTAGGCACATCAACAGTTCAACCCTACTGGGTTTTCCAAGAAATCTGAGGCAGGTCTTTGCTTAAGTACATGAAGGCATCACAATCATGTCTTGAGCACCTACGAAATGTAAGGCAAAAGGGGTAAGGTTCTCAGTCTCAAGCACGTGTTCCATAGACTCAGGGAACCAGCACCCCTGCTCCCCAACGCATCCTCAAAGTCTTCATGACCAACTGGACATGAAAGGCTTGAACTTCGTTATGAAAGCTGATGGTCACCAGCCTTCCTTTCCAGTCTCCCCTCACTCGGTTACACACTGCCTACTGGCCTCACCTGTGCCCCAACACGAGGTCCTTCCCCAGTTCTGTTCACTAAGCAGCCTCGAAAGGCCCAAGTGCACACAGCAGCCAGAGAAGCACTCGCATCCTCTCAGAAGCAGCCGATGTGGGCCACAGTCAAAACTCGGGGTGGAAAAGGAATACCTCACCTTCACTTTTTTTTTAGGAAATGTAAGTTCTTGCTCTGGATGCTCCACTTTTCAGATCCACCCAAACCACAACAAATGCATTTCCTAGAACACCTGCATCCCTTGCCCAGCACAGCTAGAAATATAACAGGTGACCAATAATTCACTTGAAATTTTGGACCTAGCAGGTTTGTCCCACTTCACGAACAAGCAGGTTTTTTTCTGAGATCTTTCAAAATTTAGCACATCAGAATCTAGTCAATGTGCTAGGATAGAGCTTAAAATAAAAGCCCTCTACTCATGACTTTGCAGATTTCAGTGATTCCATCTTTGTCAAATAGAGCTTTCTATAGTGATGCATATTATCTATCTGGTCTTCACCTGTGTTGTTTAGTAGTGACTAACCACATGTTCCTACTGAGAATTTGAAACACAGTACAATTGAGGGCTGAATTCTTTTATTTCATTTTAATTAATTTTCATTTAAATTGCCACTGTGCCTAATGGCTGTTGTCTTAATGCAGGTTTAGACAGACAGGTCTGGTCCCTGAAAAAGGGGGAAAAGCATCATGAACACAGACGTGGGTCCAAATCATTGCTCTGCCACTTAGGACGACCACTGACCTTGAGCGAGTGTGAAAAGCATGTTAGTGGAGAAAAGTCATGAAACTATATATAATAACATAAGCAAGGCCCCTTTTCAGTCCATATTAGTTTCCCTGTTGTCACTGGCAGAAGATATGAAGATACCTGCCCTCCAATTTATGCTGCTGCAGAGAAAACCACCAACCAACCAAAGCCTGGAAGGGTAGATACCAAACTGCACATGTTTGCGGCTTGTTTCTGGGAAAATTTCTGGGGTTGGAAAGTTCAAGCTCTGTGTTATATACTTTTGTACTCCTCGAGCTTTTTTTCATACACATAACAAATTTTACTTTGATAAAAATGATAATTCTTAAAGTGCTGCTCCAAGGCTTTAGCTTTTTCCTCTGATATTCCCAAAGATGGGCTGGTGGCAAGCAGACACAATAGTTGCAGGCTCACAGCCATGAGCAGATAAAAGAGGCAGGAAGATGGAACTGGTGGCCAGTCTATGAAGCCTCTGAGACCTGGCTGGAAGCCAGCATCGCGTGTACCCAGAATGCCCAAGGCTTATCCTAAGGGCTATGAAGTTAATTAGATTAACCAGGTTAACATCAGGGCCTGCACACCCGGAGTGTTTCCTCATCCATTCTAGTCAGGGTGATGAACCCTCCTCTCTATTGGTTACCCGTTAACTACCAGTAGGTTATTTTCCTTTATAAATGTATCTGTGATAGTTAAAGGTAAATGACACCTTTATACACTTTAATATGAGACTATATAGAGAAATAACATTGCATAAGTCAAAGTTGGACAATCAAATAATCATCTCAATATATATGCACTGACTATTCCTGATTTTAAACAAAATAATTCTGGTAAACCAGGAATAGAAGTACCTATGTTTAATGAGACTTAAAAAAAACACCTTTTGCAAACTCCCAACAGGTAAACACTAAAGGTATTCCCATTAAATTCAAGACCAAAGTAAGGATTCCTGTAATGGTGAATATCTCTGAACATTGTACTAGAAGTTCTAGAAAAAATACTAAGGTAAGAATTAAAATGAAAGAAACAAATACTACAAAGGAGAAAAAAATTATTATTTAGGGGTCATATAATCCCTTTCTTTAAAAAGACAAGAAAAACAACTGAAAATCTATACTAATAAAGAGCTAATATGCTAATTGTCGGGACACCATAATGGGTAACGACCGGATCATTAGCATATTAGCTCCAGAGACAGGCCAGAAGCAGGGAGGCGCCCGGAGGAGGCAGGACCATACCACGCCGGGGAGGGCAGGGGTGAGAGCCCATAGCGGCCCCCTCACCCACTGCTCACACTCTGAGTGCCCCACGGCCCACCTGCCAGGGGAAGGAGCACAGCGCAGCAGGCGGTAGGCTTCCACGCTCTCCTGGAGTTGCTCCAGAGATGGGGCAAAAGTGGGGAGGCACCCAGAGAAGGTGGGACCTGCCCGAGGCAACTCCCAGGACTGGGGGGGTGGGGGCTTGAAGCAGCCAGAGAAGGCCAGAGGGTCTGGGGGCTGGGCCAGGCACGCTGGAGCTCTGCGTGGACAGGTTTGGGTGTCAAGGCAGGGCTGCAGGTGGGTGGTGCACTGGGCTCCTAGTTAAAAAGTAGAATTTAAAACTTTAAGAAATATTCTACAAGTGTTAATCCAGTATGTAACATGGTAAGTCCTGAGGCAGACGTCAGAGATACAATCAATAAAACACGGAGACCCAAGGTACATTTTAGAGCATAACAGAAAATAAAATAAAAATATAAGTTCCTTGTACTCTTTTTTTCTGTGTTCATAAGCAGTATAAATCAGGCAACATCGATTCCCATTTACAGGCAATTGAGTAAGTAAATGGGCTTCATAAACCCACTTATAAATGTGCAAAAATCCACAGCTTTTCTATAATCAGCAAACACCAGTTACAAGATATAATTTAAAAACAGTCTATTCACTATAGCAATCAAAAACAAAATATAAAATATCTAGAAATAAATGTAACAGGAAATGTGTAGGACCTATATAAACTAAAGTAAAATATCTCACTTACTGAGGCAAGAACAAGACATTGAAAAAGGGGGGAGGAGGGCAGGCATACCATATTCTTAGATTGCAAGAGTACAAATTTTCCCAAAATTACTCTATCTATTGAGTGCAATCACATTCAAAATACCAATGGGATTTTAAAGAAGCTGACAAAACAATTCTAAATTTCATTTGAAGGATCACTGGGTGAGAATGGCCAACATTCTTTCTTTAAGAAAAACATGAACTTCAAAAAGAAGTCATGATATCATCCCTGCATTTTCAGACACCGTGGGCTGACAGCCTGGCTCTACAGCAAGGTGGCTCGCATCCTGCGTGTGCAGCTCCCGAGGCTGGCATGGCTGGCATACACGGCCAGTGTCTGGCTTCACTCCCCCCTCAGGGAGGCCTCTGGAGCCAGATGTGCGTGAAGCCACTAATGTGCAGGAGAGACAGCTGCCAGCACAAAGAACAGACCTTCATTAGGAAGGGTTCAAGAGCACACTGAGATTCAAGTCAATTCTTTGATGTAAAGAGGGGGGAGGGGAGAAGGACCTGCTGAGAATGCATTGTTCTGGATCTTGATGAAGCTCAATATGAAAGATTTCCAGGAAACACAAAAATTGAGCAATAAATGAAAGACTTTGTTTGGCTATTAGAGGATAATATGGTAAAAATTTAATTTTCTCCTGTGTTGAATACTATAAATTTGGATTCCTATGAAAACTTGAAGTCAATATTTACTGGTTACGTTTACATCTTAATTTTTAAAGCATTCTAGAATATAATTCATTCACCCACCCATTTCCCAAGCATTATCTCCCCTCTCCCCTCTCTCCTCTCCTTCCCCCTCCCCCCAACTTCCCAAGTGGATGAAAATTCAGCATACATGAAAAATAAGAGGTTAGGCCTGTTTCACAGATACAGACAAGAGCCTGGAGACCTTGCCATATATCACAGAGCACATGAGCTGCAGCTGAGGCTGGGCTGAGCTCTCAATATCTGGGTCTGAAATAGGGACACCCCCAATCCCCCCCTCCTTTCCCACAGCCACGAAGCTAATGAGGTCCAGAGGGTCTTAAGTTATGAGCTTCCATCCCCATGTGCACAGTCAGCTGTATTCTGTTCTGAAACTAACAGGCTCAATGCCCAAGCCTGACCAGACAGCAGTCCTTTAAATTTTAATATTGATTGTTCCAAGAGGGACCAATGATAATAACTAACACATGTGTGCTTACTCTTTGCCAGACATTGCTCTTAGGCCTTCAAAGATACTTACTCATGTCATCTTTAAAGCATGCTTTATGAAGCACACACTAGTACAATCACACCCCACTTTACAGATGACAAACTGAGGCACAGATAGAGAGGCCACCTAACTTCCCAAAGGCCACAAGAGACCGCTAGTGGAGGAGCTGAGAGGTTCTACTCCAGAGCCTTCGCTTTCAATCGAGGTGCAAGACTGAGTAGCACCATGCCTGCTAGCCCAGAACTCCATCTCTCTGTACACCCCAGGCCAGCTAAGAGCACTCTCTGTAACGAGAAAATAAGCATATGATGGCCCAACCTAAATTACCAGCAATAAAGTTTAATTAATATAAATTGCAAAGCATGGCTAATTGTTGTTGTTAAATCTTTGTACACTGTTAAATAGCTGAAAATATTCTTATACAGCAGTGGTTCTCAACCTTGGCTGCACATTAGAATCACTTGGGAATCTTTTTTAAATCCTGATTTCTGGGCCTCATCCTCAGGAAATTCTGTTTCTTTGTTACTAATGTTGAGGTCCCACCCCATAACAAAGAAACAGAATTTCTGGAGGATGAGGCCCAGAAATCAGGATTTTAAAAAGATTCCCAGGTGATTCTAATGTGCAGCCAAGGTTGAGAACCACTGTTATACAGTGTTTGGAATTACTCAAACTATAAAAATCTATCCCGAAAACAATAAAGTTGATCATCACCTGTGAAATCTTACTTTGGTATCAGCCCACTGTGACAATCCCCCTCTGAATGGTTCCAGCCTCGCTTGGATGGTCATGAATTTTTATTTTGTGAACCAAAATGCAAGTTTCTTTGTACATAGTACTTAAAACTCTGGTTACCAGGGATATAGTGAAACAAATATTTTTATTGTGGCAAACAAACAAAAACATTTAAGCCCTGTAAATAAATCTTAGCCACATTTAATCATTTTGACAATTAACTTCCCCCTGCTAGCAATTTCTCTAATTCATCATGTCTATGGAATGCTGATGGAGAACCTGGAACTGCAATGAGTACAATATTCGAATTAGACCAGTGAAGCCACACGATTGTCCTGTGAGTGATCCCATTATATAATCATCCCCATTTTATAGATGAGGAAACTGAGGTTTAGAAAATAAAGGAACTTAACCAAGGTTCCACCACCAATAAGAGATGGTACTGGGATTCAAACCCGGGCTCTCAGCTTCCAGAGGCTGGGCTCTTAACTACTTGTCTCCCTAACTATCCCATCCCCTATTCCACCCGCCTCCACCAGCTTAAATTAGACCACCAGAAGTTTTTACCTACAGTTCAACCCTCCTCACAATCTCATCTTCTAGCTAAATTTTAGTACAATATTACCAACCTTTGAATGAAGGGCAATAGAGCAAATAGAATTTGCACTATACCATAACAATCTTGCCTCTCATATGACTCAGTGTGTTCCTTTGAAGACCCATCAGAGAGGCAGCCTTCTGATCTTGCCATCATAAAGAGGTGCATCTGTTAAACGGTTAAGAACACTACAAATTGTAGAGCTGATAACGTTGCTAGAAATAGAAAGTTCAATGCCCAATTTAAGATCCACTGACATGTTTATGCATGTGTATACATAATTTCAATCTGGTTCCATTTATTATCCAATTATATATTATACTAGAGGCCCAGTGCATGAAAATTTGTGCACTCGGGAGGGGGTGGGGGGGGTTAGGGGGGGAGGGTGTCCCTCAGCCTGGCCCAAGCCCTCTCACAGTCTGGGACCCCCTCGAGGGATGTCCATCTGCTGGCTTAGGCCTGCTCCCCCGGGGGGGATTGGGCCTAAGCTGGCAGTCAGACATCCCTCTGGCAGCCTGGGAGCCCTCAGGGGTGGTGTCCAACTATGGCTTAGGCCCACTCACAGTCGTCAGTCTGGCTTGTGGCTGAGTGGAGCTCCACCATGGGAGCACACTGACCACCAGGGGGCAGCTCCTGTGTTGAGTGTCTGCCCCCTGGTGGTCAGTGTGCATCATAGCGACAGGTGATTCACTGTTAGGGTCAATTTGCATATTACCCTTTTATTATATAGGATATTATGTATATCCAATTATACATTACAATTAAAATATAATTATCATAATTGGTTTTTACTTTTACATCTACTTCTAATTTATGTTATATATAATAAAAGCAGCTTTAAAATGCTTTGGAGATAAAGTAGAATATAAATAAGTGCCCAGTAGATGTTCAGCTCATTTTCAACAATCAAAACTGAAAAACAATTGTGTGACAGAAGTTATTCCTAAACTTGGGGAGAGGGATCCATCCAACAGGCTTATTTTTAAAGTCTAGACCAGTGATGGCGAACCTATGACACGCGTGTCAGAGGTGACACGCGAACTCATTTTTTTGGTTGATTTTTCTTTCTTAAATGGCATTTAAATATATAAAATAAATATCAAAAATTTAAGTCTTTGTTTTACTATGGTTGCAAATATCAAAAAATTTCTATATGTGACACGGCACCAAAGTTAGGGTTTTTCAAAATGCTGACACACGGAGCTCAAAAGGTTCGCCATCACTGGTCTAGACAGTACTTTTAAAATTTTTGAGTTAGTTGGCAACATTTAAAATCCAAGAGATTTCACATAAAAATCCAGATTCCTTGTTTTTCTTGTAACCCTGCCTGCACTCCATAAGTGGTGACATTTGAAGCTGAACAACTTCAAGGAGCCATGAGGTCTTAGTTGCCAGAGTCCCCAGCCAGATGGTGCCACTCGTTAAGAACCCCCTGCCTTAATCGCTGTGGCATTTGACTTTGCAGCTCTGGACTAAATCAAGGGCAAATCAATTCCTGATAAAGAAGTCTGCAGCTACAATTATTAGGCAGGATTTTCCAGCTGCTGGGGGAACCTCAGAGTACCCCTTTATCACCTCCATTTTTAAAGATGGGGTTAGAAATTTGGTTAGAGAGAGGCAAAAAAGATAAAGGTGTCTATTTACAAAACCTCCTAAGCCAGGGTGCATCCTTGAGCTGTTGGCACTAACTCCTTAGTAAGTTCTTTCCCCACCCCTTTCCGGGACTCCATTCCCCACTCCAAACCTCATCACTAAATTGCTGTCCCTGGGGCCTCACAGACTGAGGCTAAAAGCAAAAATGGCACAATCAAGTCACCGTTCTCCCAGTTCCAGCCCCACCAAGATGCCTTTTCTGGACCTCCCACCTGGAGGCGCCAGGAACACAACAATCCAGTCTTCTCAAGGTCAAACCAAAACCAAGCCCCTTCTTGAAAAACAACTGTTGTAGCCATTGTTTGACACACAGGCATTTAGAGTGTTCATGCAGAAAAGTCAAAATCTCCCCTCACAGGAAGTTCCAGGAAGGAAGTCAGTGCCCCGTAGCTCAGCCACTCCTCAGACCAAAGAAAACAAAGGCAATGCAGGCATCCAGGCATCTATCCTCCAGAATGGCCACCGCATCCTAGAGCAGGAAGCAGGATCCTGAGGGGTGGCAGCGTGAGTGAGCAGGGGGGTACAGGCTTTCAGGGCAGGCTCTGGTCAGAAGAGCGTTTCAATTTGCACTTTTGAGGAAGAGTAGCACATTTTGGGCCACATTTTGATCAAGATCCAACCATGAAAAGTTTTAGACTTGAATGGGATTGTGGGGGTATCAGTTATTTGTTAACCCACCCCAACTTACTACTGTCCTGATTCTTTGGAAACTGGAGATGTCCGCCATTGGCAACAGCAGTACCTGGTGGCCAGGTAAAGCAGCAATGTGCTAATACACGTGGAAAGTTGTTCCTGTGTGAATAGCCACAACTGTTGAAATTCTCCTCTTTCTCTCTCTTTCTCTCTCTCTCTCTCTCTCTCTCTCTCTCTCTCTCTCTCTCTCTCTCTCTCTCATTCTCAACATTCTTTTTAAAATAATGTATGTGCACTTAAATTTTTCCAAACTGAAGAGATGGTAATAAGGGGTAAGTGTCTCTGGACCTATATTCCCCATTTCTACTCTCGTCCATTATTGTTTGTACAGTTCTTGGGAGGTTATCAGTTTAACCAAATAACAGGCTTGTATCTCTTTTTGATTTGTCAACCTCAGAGAGAACCTACTGTCTGCCTGCCTGCCAACCTCCTATTTAACTCATTCACACTTCCCTCACCTCCAATTCTTCCCTAGCTCTCTGGATTATGTTATTTTTAGGACTTCAATTGGTTAGCTCTGTTTCTTGTTTCAACAGCAGTATACAGTACTTCTTGACACCCCAGCACATAGGAGAAGGAAATCAGCATCCCGCCATGTCCTTCGATTGCCTCTTCCTGCCATCTAGCCTTGGACTTCTGTAGCTCTTCCCCACTTTTCACATCGCCAGGTTTTTAAGCCTTGGTTTGTTTTCTCTGTAGTTATAAATACGTCTTCTTTGTCTTGTGTGGAGATTAACCAATAAGCTATTTAACCACATTTACAAGAGTGACCCTGGCTAAACCTTAGGGCCAAATGGGTTCTTTTTTCTTACATGCCATTAAATGCTTAAAATTATACCACTTTAGCTTACCTTAATTTTCAGATTTGTAAAAAAACAAAAACAAAAATGAAACTATTTGGTTATCCACCAGTTCCAGTCAGTATTGACATTCATGTGGCTTTTTGAATCAGAATCTCATTACATGACCTCAATACTATACAGTGTCCATCCCTTTCTATTAAATAGATGCACATTACTGCAAAAGCACAAGGGAACAGTTATTGAGCTAAACAATTAAGGCAATAAAAAGCACCCTGAGGCCCCAATGCTCTAAGGCATATGCCCAAGGGGAGAGAAGTACCAAGTGAAGAGATGACTCACTTAGCACCAGCTACTTTTTTTCTCTCTCTCTCTCTCTCTCTCTCTCTCTCTCTCTCTCTCTCTCTCTCTTTTTTTTTTTCTATGTGCAGGCTGGCTTCCTGGCTACTTGATCTGTTATTGTTTATTTGCTTTAAATAACAGTAGCAACGACATATAGACAAACAATTAAAAACACACACAGTCTTAAATTATTTACCTGGCAATGGTACAAAACAGAAAATAGGTCATAACACCTAGTAGAGAGTAAACTGCTTATTCCAAGATAAATTAGCTTTCTGAAGTAGGCCAAGCTACAGGGGAAGCGATGTTGCACAGGAGCAAAAGCAATGGTTTGGGAGTAAGACAAAAACTGAGTTTCAATCCTGGGTAGACTACTTGCCTTGCAGGCCTTGGCAGAGTTACTGAAGCCCCTCTAAGCCTCCAATTCCAAATTGTTAAACAGGCAACATGCCACTGCTAGTGGAGAGCTACTGTGAAGATGAAATAAGGTGATGTGAGTAACACAACCAGGACAGTTCCGGTGCTTACAAATCAGTGCTTAGTAACTGGATCTTACATGTCCAGGCTCACCTGTCTCTCTAATTAGCTATATTCAATAAAGACCTGGCATCAGGCTGTGTTTATTTGGGTGCCGGAAGGAACACAAGAGTGGTGTGGCAGGCAGGTATTAAGAGAAATCTAGTCATAAAACTAAAGGAAATGTACAAAATGAAGATAAGACATGCAATGCTAGACAAAAATTTGGTCGATGATAATGTCACTACAAAAATTTTTTATAATCAGACTTCCTGGAAAATATGTGCTAAAAGCCCCTTCTTTTATTGTAATTCTGAACTAGGTTTTAAGACACTTTACAAGCAATATATACCATGCCATGGACAATTGACAAGTCATTACAAAAGACACTACTTTACTAGTAAAAGAGAATAAAAATTCATAGCTCACAATTTATTCAAATTCATGGGGTGTTTTTTTTAAAGTGAAAGGCTTTGTATGGATCACTCCATATACTAGTTGATCGTGAAATTATTAATTCTAGAATTCTGGATGATGAGTTCTCCCACATGTTGTGCACTTAAGAATCATGCACAGAAACATGGTGTCACAAAAGCTTCTTCCCCAACACCAGGGACATAAGCTCCACCTCTTAGTTATATGGGTTTTACTCTCTGCACCTGCAATCCATGCTACAGCAGTGATGTAAATTTGAAATGACTTCTAGCCAAAATGGTGTTACTAGACTCCTATATGCTTACAAAAATAGCTTGTATTTGAAAGTGACTGGTGGGGTGTTAGGATGGATCTAGCCACCATCTAAATGCATAACAAGTCAATAGCAAAATCAAAAACAATCCAATTAAAAGAATGGGCAGACGATCTAAATATTTTCCAAAGCTGACACAGATGACCAACAGGTACATGAAAAAAAAGCTCTACGTCACTAATCATTAGGGAAATGCAAATAAAAACCACAACGAGTGATCACCTCACACCTGTTAGAATGGCTATTATCAAAAAGACAAGAAATAGCCCTGACGGGGTGGCTGAGTTGGTTGGAGTGTCATCCCCATATACTGAGGTTGTGGGTTCAATCCCAGGTTGCGGAACATGAGTGAGTGAGTGAGAGAGAGAGAGAGAGAGAGAGAGAGAGAGAGACAGAGAGAGAGAGGCAGCCAATCAATGTTTCTCTCTCACATCAGTGTTTTTCTCTTTCTCCCTTCCTCTCTCACTAAAATTAATAAAAACATATCCTCAGGTAAGGATTTAAAAAAAAAAAAAGACAAGAAATAAGTGTTGGTAAGGATATGGAGAAAAGGGAACTTTTATGCACTGTTGGTGGGACTGTATATTGGGGCAGCCACTATGGAAAACAGTATGGAGGTTCCTCCAAAAGTTAAAAATAGAAATACCATATGATCTAGCCATTCCAATTCTGGGTATTTATACAAAGAAAACCAAAACACTAACTCAAAAAGACATATGCACCCCTATGTCCATCAACATTACTAAAATAACCAAGATTTGAAAACAACTTTAAGGGATGAATAGATAAAGAAAAGATGGCACATTTAGACACATTGGAATATTATTCAGCCGAAAAAAAAAAAAAAGAATTAAAATACCATTTGTGACAACATGGATGAACCGTGAGGGCATTATGCTAGGTGAAATAAGCCCGACAGAAAAAGTAAATAGTGTGTGATCTCATTTTTATGTGGAATCTTTTAAAAAGTTAAAAAAAGAAAAGGTCACACAGGGTGGGCAAAACGGTGAAGAGGGTCAAAAGGTGTAAACTTCCATTTGTAAAATAAATAAGTAATGGGCCTTTAGTGTACAGCGTGGCAAGTTAATAACACTGTACTGCATATTTGAAAGTTGCCTAAGAGAACACATCTTAAAAGTTCTCATCACAGGAAAAAAAATTTTGTAGATATGTATGTTGACCAACGTTAACTAGACCTCCTGTGGTGATTACTGCACAATACTATATACAAATACTGAAGCATTACGTTGTATACCAAAAACTAATTCTATGTTGTATGTCTTGTACCTCAGTTTAAAGGGGGGGGGGTCAAAATCAGCCTTTTGGAAGGTGATATTTTCAACTATTTTGAAAATTCACTTCAACATATACCTTCTGAGCAATTCCTCTGTAGGAAGCAATTGACAAAATCCTATGGTACAGGAAGGCACAGCCAGGAGCCTTGGTGGCAGCAGGTGGAAACAGCCACAGTAGCCCAGGGCATGTCAGAGTGAAGTCGGTATAAAGACAAGGTGCAAACACAACATTTACAGTATATCCAATAAATTCATGGCCGGTTGTCCACTCCCAGGTCATATGTTCTGTTTTGTAGCCAACTAAACATCCATGGGCTGAAGTGGTTTGAAAATATTCATCCCTTTTGCCAATCTTAAGTCTCATTTCTCTCATATTTCATGGTTATTTCTCATACCCCTAGTCTTAAGGAAGGCTACTGAGCCCTTCTCAAGAACGAATTAACCATGTGTATACATCATTGCTCCAGACCCTTTTCCCATAGCACAGAAACCAGAAAGCTGCTGGATCCTTCCTCTACAGGCAGTTTTACCTTGATTATCACTGCACATCACTTCCATATGGTTAGTTAACTACCTAACCATCCACAAGAGTGATTGCACATTATGGAATTAT
Source organism: Myotis daubentonii (assembly GCF_963259705.1). NCBI lineage: Eukaryota > Metazoa > Chordata > Mammalia > Chiroptera > Vespertilionidae > Myotis > Myotis daubentonii. The sequence goes on from NC_081850.1 coordinate 44,378,003, forward strand.
GAATCTAACAATTAAACAGACTGGGTAGATTTGCTCTGCTTCTGTGTTTGGCCTCCTGAGGTAGGAAAGTATCTTGGTATTTGACTCAGGTTCCTACCTGGCGGCTGGGCCACATCTGAACCATCCCAGGCCGACGACTCGCGGATCTACTGTTCACTCCCAGCACAGAAGGGTCACACAGCCTCTGCAAAGTGTGAGCCCCATTACTCGTAGCATTTCACACACACTCAGTGTGTCTGCCTAGGTGCTTACAGGGAGAACCTTTTTAGCAAAGCAGTATCACTATTCTCAGAAAGAGTTTTAGAAAAAAAGGAACTATCTCTGCTCTTCGGAAGGAGGCCTAGGCTCAAATTCCACTTCTGACACACGGTTTAAAACAACAGGGCACTGTGTGACTGCTGGTGTGGGCAGAATGCATGTGCACAGACACAAAAGTGAATCCTCTCATCTGAGCAGTGGGCAGGTTAAAGACCAGTTATGGTCATGGAACTATGGGCTACTGAACCCCATAGGAATTTTTCACAGGGAAACAACATATTTTCATAGGGTTGGCAAAATATAAGAGATAGACATATATAACATGGGGGAGAGGGGAGTCCTACAGTCATGCCTTCGACTTATTACACAGACAAGCATCAGCCTTTTCTGAGAAGTAACGTCAACTTACTGAAAGCTTCTGTGAAGGTACTTACAGGCAACAAAACTGCCATTATATATTCATTGCACAGTAGTGAAAAATCTGTTCTCATTAATGAATACTCTACCAGGGGTCAAGGTTGGATTCTGTGTTTAAAAAAAAAAAGAAGAAGCCAAAACCAATACAAGTGTTTACAAGATAAATGTTTTTAGAAGAAGCATGGTAAAGAAAACATACATGGGTCTCTAACTGGCACCTATAGGATGTGCTAATGAATTCTTCAGATACCCACACTTCAGATACCCAACTCTCTGCTGTTCCGATATAGAAGGCTGAAGTGTGCAAACACTTCCTACACAGAAACCGGCATTTTCTGTTTAACTTAGCAGCTATTTCCATGTAATAGCATGATCTCACATATGATAATAACATTTACGCAGTACTTATTTATGGAGTGCTGACTATCAACATCATATTTTCATAGAAAGCAACTATGTTATTTTTTAAAGATTCTTACAGTAAAAGACCACCTGTTAGTAGCAGCTCATACTGCTAAAATCTAAAGGAATGTATGGCTGTGGCTCTGTTTTTTCCCCTCCCAAACTCCTCTTTGGGTAGCCTCAGGTTATCTCTACAACCTCTCAGTTTGCAGCGTGCTCTAGTGAACCCTGAGGGAACTGGTCTGGCCTTGAGCCTCTCTAAAAAGCTGTTAGCCTCACTCCCCACAGTGGGTGGCTGTGCACTCTGCTTGTTCTCCCAAGGCGTACCACCCTCCTGCCTGTTCACTGAGTTGGGCTGTTCAATGAGCAGCTAGTCTGTCCTCTTTTTCTTGCATTTAATGAAATCCCAGCAAATGTATTAGTGACCTATGCATGTAAACCCAGCATCGCTGGCATGTCTGACCTTGGCATGGAGAACTTGGTGACTCAAATGGCCACTTCCTCTAATTCACACTCAGGGAGATCTTTCCTGCGAAGACAACTCCGGGATAGGAGGGCCGACAGGATCCTGCTGCACATCAGTCACTTGTGCTCAGCACCACAGGACACAGAAATAAAAGGGCTATCCTTCTGTCCTTACATCCAATGACTATCTCTCTGCCCTCAGAAGTCATACTGGATCATTGCTGTATATGCAAACAGAATTTTGGAGGAAAAACAACAGCTAGCCCTAGTGACCAGGCATCCTAGAAGGGTATTTAAAAAAAAGTTGTTGAATCTCAGGTGAACTCTCAGTAGAACTGTGGTTATTCTGAAATACCTTACAGAGCTGATGAAATAATTAACCAAGATCTTGGAAAAGACATGATCCCTAAAAGGATAAATTTATTTTATTGCTGTGTTCTTTAGAACTTTTTTACAAACTCATATGCCTTGATTATATTAAATGTCTTTTTTGAACCATCATGAAAAAAAGTCCCTTTATAGAACATCTCTAAAACTTGATCTTGGAGAACAAATAGGCAAATTATCAGCCTATTCTGAAAAGAAAGAAACAGGTCAAAATTCAAAGAACAAACAAACCACCACCTAGCAGTGACTAACTTTTTAGGTAATATTTCCGAGTAAGTACAGGCTAGAGGCCTAGGTGGACGTGTTTAAACCTCTGATGTTCTCTGTCACCACAGAATTATCACAAAATGCTGGGATGGAATCACGGTAAGTATGTGGTCCCGAGGACCTGTGGGAACTGAGCTGGAATGCAAGTCCCTACCTGGACCCTAGAGGTGTGCACTCAGGAGCTCTGGGCTTGGGCCCAGGAACCTGCGGTTTTCACAGAAGCAGCCCAGGGGCTCCGAAGCTGGGGTTCCTGCCACGTGTTGAGAGACTGCATGGAAGGGCACAGAGCAGAGCCAGGAACTTAGTTTATCACTAGAATTGACAATTCTAGGGCAATTCTAGAGCAACCCTCAAACATATTCAGATTTTTAACAACTGAGGGGAAAAGGCAGAAATTTACAAAATTAAAGTGAACTACCATTTGAGCATTCCAACACTATGGCAGAGAAACAGCAACTCCACAGCACGGGCCTATACTACTTGCTCCGAAACAGTTTTCAAAGGAGCCTGTGGAATTTTGTTTTGATTTGGTTTTCCTCCTATGGAAACTCAGATCACATTATATAATGAAAGAAGGTGAACGGTGAGCAGTCATTTTTGCAGAAACTCATATTCCACAGAGTAAAGGATAGTTGTGTGCCATTTAAAATTACATACTGTTAACAAGTAGAAGCCACAAAACGCTGGGATTGGGTGTTGCTTAGAACAATGCAAATAGGATTATTTTTAAAACACGTTTTTATTGATTTGAGAGACAGAGGAAGGGAAAGGGAAACATTGATCAACTGCCTCCTGCACACCCCCTACTGGGGATTGTGCCCTGACTGGGAATTGAAGTGGTGACCTCTTGGTGCACGGGACAACGCCCAACCAACTGAGCCACACGGGCCTGGACGGCAAGTAGGATTTTTTAAACCCAGTTTTCATTCCATTCAAATTCAAATGAACTTTGATCTTCTTAGTAGGGCATGAACATAAAGACTTTTTCTATTTATTTATGTTTTTCTAGAGCAGTTTGATTTATATAGCCTTCCTATTTGATGCTCAAAGACACCTTAACCAAAAGTATCCCCTCCAACTGCTGCTGCTGTTTCCTGGCATTGCCACAGTTTAAAGTCCCACAGCAATATTTGCTTATTCTTCAGTCATGTAGATTATAGCCACCGCCACCCTGCCTAGATATCCTGGTCACACCTGCTGTTTGCACACTCACTCTCCATCCAACAGAACCCCGTTGCTCCAAGCAACACTATTAGCCTGATATAAACAGCCATGCTCTTTCTAAGTAACCTTTGAATCTTGCTGAACTTCCCAATTTGTGGACCCTATTCAGAGATGTGGGTTTGACAGAGGCTCCCCGTGACTGTGGCTAGTGAAATTACAAAATCATGTCCTTAAAGTCAAGTCAGACCTACTCAAAAGTCAGACCTTAACCAGTTAACTGCCATGATATTTTGAATTTAATTTAAAAAGGTCCGCTGTTTGTGTCCATAGATGCTCATGGCGTGCAAATGGTTAAGTTTCTAGGAGAGATCCTTCCTGGCCCCTCCCACTGTTACTCCCTCCCACACTGCCAAATTTTGTTCTTTTTCTTCAGACTTTTGATCATTTATCTGTGTGTGTACTGGTTAAATGTTCTGTTTTCCCTACTTGTTTGGATGTGCCCAAGAGGACAGGGATCTTATCTGTTGTGTGTCACTGTATTCCTAGCCCTCAGCAAAGTACCTGGCAAATCACCAAAGGATGTTTTTTTAAATAATGAAAACTATTCGAGATGCCAGAGGTGCAAAGGTCCTGCCCCTCAGAGCTGGTTACTACCATCGCCATGTGCACCTTCTCTCTGGCCACTTGCTTCTCCTTCCTTGATGTACACGTTGTTTAGCCTGCCTTAGTTTTCTCTTCTTTGCCTGTCATCATGCTGTTGGGGTAGCAAAAACAATACTAATTCCATACAAAGCTCTGTCTTCATTTGGCTTATCGTCTACAAACAGCATCATGCAAACTACAAAAATGTATTATCTTGGGTGTCTCTCTGGGTCTGCAGAGTCGTTGGCTCATGGAAGCTGCTGGGTGACTGCTTTCAAGACTTCTAAAATGCTAGAAGTCAAGAAGGCTGGGAAACTTTCTGGCAACTAAGAATTATACCAACGTCCCATGCTTGGAGGAATATCAGAGTAAGATATGCTGATCAAAACCAGACACTATGAGTCACTCTTGGTGAGAAAAAAAAGGACTGAACACCATTAACCAGGTAAGAGCATCTAAAGCAGGATTCCCGGTTAAGTAATTCCATATCCTTTTGAATATCTCTCAGCAGTTCACCTGCTTGATCACAGCCAGGGCTCTGTCTACGAATGAGTCACTTGCTCATTCATTCAGCCAACATTATTTACTGAGCCGCTACACTGTGCCCGGCCCCATTCTCAATACGTGGGATCTAGGAATGCACAAAAGCTCTCATGGAGCTTCTAGCAGCCAGAGTTTGACATCAGGCAAATAAATGTACAGGATGTAAAATAGTACTGAAAACTCCTAGGAAGAAAAGCAAGAAAAAGGAAGGGTTAGGATGTGCTGTGTGGAGTGGTGATAAGGGAAGTCCTCATGCAGACAACGTAGTTAAAGGTTTGCAGGAGAGGAAGGGTGAGCTATGCTGCTTCCAGGCAGAGGAGCAATCTAGGACGAACATTCCTTAAAGGCAAAGTCCCAGACAGAGAAGGGAGGCTGGTGGGTTTGGGGAACATTAAGGAGGAGGGAACAAGGAACAGAGTCCAGGAAGAGAAGAGTAGGAGGTGAATTCAGAGAAGGGAGGGAATCAGGAACAGAGAAGGCAGAGGCCAGTAGGTCTTCCACGATTTTAGCTTCTACTCAGGGTGAGATAGGAAGCTCCCAGGTGGTCCTTAGCGCGGCAGTAATATAGGTGCCTTATGGCTGAACAGGGTAACTGACTGTGGGGAAAAACACTGGCAGGGCAAGAGGAAACTTCCTTTAATACCTGCACAGTGGAAAGAGTATCTTTTTTGTTCTTCATGGAGACCAAAAGGCATTTTGGAGCATAGGGATTAAATGTGCCGGAAGATTTGATCCAGGACTTTTCCATCAATAGAGAACAGAACTGTTGCTTTCCAGTTTTCTTCTTTTGAAGAAGTCTGATATATCAGAAACATGGGCTTCAGGGTGGACAGACCTGGTTCCCACCCCTATCTGCTCTACTTTGTAGGATGGGAAGTGTGAGCCAAGTTATGTTTCCTCCTTTAAAAAAAAAAAGTGAGCATACTACCCATTGAACATGGAGCCTGGCAGAGCGTGCAGGTGATGAATAAAGGGGGCTGTGACCATTGTTACAGTGACGATGCTTAGAGACCCCAAGGCTTTGTCAAAAATCCACATGCTGTACGTCTATGAAGACTTAGGAGATACAGAGGCAGAGCTGCCTCAAACAGATTGTCGAGCTGCAGCGGGAAGGCCGGGGAGGGTTGGGGGGCAGGAGGTAGGGGGGTAAGAGATCAACGAAAGGACTTGTATGCATGCATATAAGCATAACCAATGGACATAAGACACTGGGTGATAGGGGAGGCTAGGGGACTGTCTAGGGCGGGGGGATAAAATGGATACATATGTAATACCCTTTGTAATACTTTAAGCAATAAAAAAAATAAATAAATAAATAATAAAAAAAAAAGACTTAGGTAGCACTTACTAAGTTCAACTGTCAAACCCTCTTTTAAAGTACAAATACCAGGGACTTTTTCAAAAGCCAATGCAAGTCTAAATACCTGCATTTCGTCAGGCTATTACTTCATTAGATTTAGCAAGGATGGCAGTAGTTGTACTAAAAAGATCAAAGGTGAGTGTTAGCTATGGACTTAGAACTCTGTTACTATTGGTGATGGAGATAAATGATGTTCAATCCCAACTCTATGCCAGATGCTACCTAAGAATTCCCAGATAACTGTCCTGTTGAGCCAATTTTTCAAAATAAATTCTTAATTTTTTTGCAATAGCTATCTTTTCTTTATAAAAGAACGAGCATTTTTTTTAAGTAACCTAGAAAACCAAAGGTTTCATTTAATAGACACATTTCATGTTTTTTAAAAATCCATTCTTTTCCAACATTTTCTACCAAGGCAGATAGATACTTCTGGTTGCCTACCCAACATCCACTCCCTCTTAACCTGGCTAGCGGAGCCCCAATTCTGTTAGGGCATCCTTCCCTCCCTCACACACTTCAAGGGATGGTGGTGGCCCTGCCCCCAGCTCAGGTGTGAATCCTGAATCCTGAAAGGGGCCATCACTGCATCCAGGGTCTGGCTCCCCTTGCCAGGGGAGTGAGATCACCTTTCATGGCAGGACTGACTCAGAGACTCCAGGAAGGACTAAACACTGACACTGGCAGTGACTGTACTGAAGGGACCTTAGGGAGGTCTGCCTTGCTCCCAAGAAGGAAAGACCAGAAAAAAAGAGACCTAGATTTTCTGCATCTGGATATGGAGATAGAGGCTCTGTGTCCAGTTCGCTAAGTGTCTAAGGAAAAAGAATCCCAGAGAAGCCAGAGGCCCGAGCTGTCACGTCTGCAGCTCTACCTACCTCTGGACTTGCTTGACATGAAAGAATTTCCTCTTTACTGAAGCCAATTAGAATCAGGTGTTTCTACTACCAGCGGCCTGCTACAACCTGTTTTAATAAGTGAGTACTAATTTCCTTTTAACCCAGGATTATCGTTGAAAGTATCCGGATACTTACTCGGTGGTAGCAATGAGTAAACAGATGCCCTTTCCCCTGTTATTTACTGCTTTTCTTCATAAGTGTAATATACATTCCCTTCTGAAAATCATTTTAAAATCCCATAAATCTGAGGCTTTTAAAAAATAATGTCTCCGTTTTTATTAAACTTAACAAGTATTCTGGTTTGGTTACTCACGGAAGCTAATGAAAACTATTTGCCCACATATGCTTTTGGTATTTTGGCAACTAGAAGGTTGGGAAGATTTACTGCAACCTTGGTGCTCCACTTTTATTCTGTAGGTATTCAGTGCCTCAAGGAATTACAGGGGTTTTGTTGAAAAGCAGACTCCTTTTAAGCCTTTCCCCGAGTCCTTCCCAGAGCCATCAGGCATTTCACATTTTTCCTTGCGTTAAGTGTCTCAAGAATCCTGGAGGGTATGTGTCTATGTGCATTATACATAAAAGCACATGTATGTGAAAATCTACCGACATTAGAAGTTCTTCCTTGGAGACAACGTAAGTGTAAAAAAATGCAGGAATCTAAAACTTTGCCTAAGCATTTCACGAAATGATGGCCTTCCTGCAAAACAGATTCACAAAAATTGAGTGTAGTTACAATATGCCAATAAACAACGTTTCCTCCCTTTCAGCACCAAGAGAGAAGATGTTTATTTGCTTGCTTTCTTAAACACACATGACCTAAGAACGCATTCCTTGCATAACTCCACATTGGCCTTTTTTATATGTGCAAAAGAAAATCTCCACTGGGTTCACTTACCTCAATGCCAAGTGAATTTTCTTCAAAATGGATTTACTAGAGTCCTATTACTTTCTGATTTCAAGGCTACTTACACACTCAAACTACGGAAACTGCTTTCAAGTATCCAAACAGAAACTGCACAAAGAGAAACAAAAAAAAATCTTGGTGGCCAAACTGCTTCTACACTAGTTTGAGGACATCTGCCATTCACAGGTGACTAATCACTCATCCAGTCAGAGGTCCCTTCAAAGCAAAGTGGGTGGTTTTACATGGAATGTGGATGTTCAGGTGGCTTATGTGGCTCTTCAGGCTAAATCAGTCCCTTGTAGGGAGGTACACTGAAAGTTGACCTATTTCTGCTTTACCATAGCCGTGATATTTCTACCAAAGCAGAAAGACTGCATCACACGTTAGAAACCATTGTGAAATATAAATGGGCTCCAACATCAAAAGAAGCATAAAGTTGGACACATGAATAAATACCACAGTTCTTAACTGGGACCAGCAGGCCAACCAGCAGCAGGAGACAAAAGAGATGCATCTTTTCAATATTGCATCTTCACATTTCCAGCGCCCCAGTCATTGCCTTTTCAACCCTTTCAGAATTCCCTTCCCTCATTTTAGCTGTTTCTGCATTTTTTTTCTATCATTTTCCTCTGCAAAGTAGAACCATGTAAGAAACATTTAAAATGGGACAGTCAATTACTTTATTTTCCATGAGAAAGTGAAAATTTTCTATTGAGCTTCTGGCATTGATGTCACATACAGATTAGTCATGGACTGAAAAGACTATGGTCACCAAATGCTATTTTGCCTTATAGGCATGGGTTTTATTCTAAAAAGAAAGAATAAGAAACACTGAAATTTGTTTTTTAATTTTTTTAAGCCTCTCAGACTTTTCCGTGACAGCCAAAGGCCTAAAAGTATTTTTAGAAATTCCTAAAAAGCCAGGTCAGTGTGGTTCAGGGGTTGAGCATCAACTCAGGAACCAAGAGGACACTGGTTCAATTCCCGTTGAGGGCACATGCCTGGATTGAGGGCTTGATCCCCAGTAGGGGGTGTGCAGGAGGCAGCTGATCAATGATTCTCTCTCCTCATTGATGTTTCTATTGCTCTATTTCTCTTCCTTCCTCTCTTCCTCTAAAAATCAATAAAAACATATTTTTAAAATTCCTAAAAAAATAAAGACTGAAAATGCTTAGTCCCAGTAACCTCTACAAAAGTATGGGAATAATGTATTGTCTCTATAGCTCTTCAAAAGCTAGCAACAGATTTGAAACAAAAAAGGAAATAGTTTGATTTTAGGTGGAATTAACTTTATTATTTTTCTATTCTAATTCAAGACATTCCTATCCTCTAACAAAAAAACATTTCAATATTGTTAGCTTAAATACCCAGCTATATTAATGGTAGCCTTACACTGGTATATAAAATATGATGTCTTTGTTTGCATTAGAAGTTCATTAAATTCAATGCAAGTCAACTTAATTTAGCTCTCAATATGCTCTAAAGGTCTAAACTACAAAACCCTAATGGAGAAATATGCTCCGGTGACCAATCTTTTTAATTAGTTGTCATAAAATACTAATAACTGTTGATAATAATAGACTGTATTGAATCTTTCAGCATTTATAAGCAAAGCAAATAACAGAAGAATATAAACACACTGTTGATTTATGAGTGTATCTATCTAACGAGAAAAAAAGCACATAAAAGAGCAGGTAAATTTATAATTTATTAGCAGGTATTCATCTTTATAATATCACTTGGAATCTTCTTTCAACAGAATATATATATATATATATATATATATATATATATATAGAGAGAGAGAGAGAGAGAGAGAGAGAGAGAGAGAGAGAGAAAGAGAGAGAGAGAGAAAGAGAAAGAGAGAGAGAGAGAGAGAGAGAGAGAGAGAGAGAGAGAAGCTTCATGGACACATAATTATCAAATATCATTGTGAAATAATTTATTTAGAGTTAGTTCATAAAATCATGTTCAAACTAGCAAGGTATGAAAAAAAATATTGAAAATCCTTATGAAGTAAGGAAACATAATTTTCCCATAATGAAGTTGCTCTGTAAACTCAAATACGTTGAGTTTGTTTTAAACAAGGTATGTCTGTAGTTATTTCAGGAAACCAGGACTATGTTAACAGTCTTTAAGGACTTAATAAGCCCATTATTCTGCTTGCTTTCTCTTTATGGTAAGAAGCCTATGAATCTGTCGCTATCCCTTCGGAACTGAGTGGGATATTTTATCCATCCTTCATCCTGGGCTTCCATAATTTCAGATTCATCTATTTCATGATGTGTTACTCAATTCCAGCACTAATATTAATTTCATTTTTACCAACTCCTATTTCCATATCCGCTTACAATACACCTCAATCATTAACAACACTCCACACTCAAAAGCTATCTCTTTCCCTGTACTCAACATGAACACAATTTTCCGTTCTCATATAAATTGAGTTACTTCTATGTTTCCCTGCATTCGAGCTGACTTTCACTTCCTCCCCCCTTTTCAAAATCATTAACTTATCTCCTGTAAGGACTTTTATACAACTTTACCTGAAAACTCCAAGGCATTCCCAATATTATCAGTACATTCTTATTAGCATTTTCTTGGTTCTAGACCTAAACATGGATCACACACAACTAACCCTGGGATAAGCTGAAATTCCCCCTCTTTCAAGAAAGCTATTCTAACATTTGAATACACTGATTAATAGTAGTGATACTTGGTTTGGTACGTTCCCACCAATCAAGAAAACCCATTTTAGACTTTAAATAAGTGAGAAATAATCTTCTACTAAATTAAGTCACTGATGTATGGAGTCTGTCTGTTATAGCAGCTCATGTTACTCTATTACAATGCTCTAAAATAAACGTAAATGACTACATAGTATTTACTATGTGGCAGACAAATTTAAGTGCTCTACACATATGAACTGATGATTTAATCCTCGCAGTTATGGTGGTTCGGATGAGACAGTACCATTAATACCCCTAGTTATAGATGAACAAGCCAAGGCAGAGAGAAGCCTTGCAGACTGTCCAAGATGCTACAGCTACACAGGGACAGATCCAGATGCAAACTCGGGTTCCAGGGCCGAGTCCATGCTCTTATCCACTGTGTGATGCTACTTCCCTAATTTTTATAACTCAAAGGACTATTAATATGACCAATGATGATACAATGGGGGTGGGGATGAAGGCTGAGAAAAGGCATCACCAAGAAATCTTCAGGGTACAAAGTTCAGGTGGGAGGGCAGAAGCAGAAGGGTATCATTAACACAAAAGCCTATACGAAGACTTAAACTTGTCATGCCATGGAGAGTTTTCTAGAAGTCATTAGAGACTTCGGTTTCATAAAATGGCGAGAGCTTGTTTTCATTTAGAAGGTGTGATCAATTCAATTCCTTGAAAGTAAAAAACGAAGGAATCTACGTGACTAAACTTTGCCACACTTCCTACCTGCACATAGAAACAAGGCTAAAGACTTTCTTACTTACAAAGGAGGTATCTGCTTATCTAACAATTCCCCTGTCCACCAGCACACAATCAGGAATCCACAGAAAATGGCCCCCTTCGGAGGAGTGGAGTATATACGGGCTCTGTATGGGGTTCAGAGGCTGCAGACTTGACGGTGGGCATAGACATAAGAGCTCACCATAAATACTTTGCTGTTCCCAGGACTGCTTTCTACCTACTTCCCCTGTATGAGCCAGGACTTGAGGTGGGTTAGGGCTTTCTTTTATTTTATTCTATTTTTGATAAGTTTAAATCTTAATGGAAAATTCACTGGTTTTCACTACAAACACAACAACAAGCACAAATACTATCACTGAAGTCATCTGGACCCAGCTATCAGAAATCGGCAATGGTCAAATAAAGATGTTAAGAGGTCTTTCCTTTGTTTACACACATAAAGCTTAATTTTGTAGCCCTTCTGTTTCACAAAAGGAATCCAGATTCTAGGCTACACTTGGTTCTAATCTCAGTAAATTAGTAAATAAGCAGTGGTTTTTAATAATTGCCAACTGTTCTTTCCTTCTATGGACATGAGTCAGACACAGGTCAACAATAGCTGTATTGAAATAGAAATAACGGCTAATACCCCATAACTTTTATTGCCATGACCTGTGCAAAATATTTACCACATAATATATCTCATTTATTCTTCACAACAATCATTGTGATTATCCCCCATTAAAGAGGAGGCAACTAAAACTTAGAAAGATAAAGTAACTTTTATCCTTTATCACACAGATAACAAATGTTGAAGATAAGATTCAAACCCAGGCTGGGCGATGCTAGAGCTCATATCTTTAAGCCAACATATTCTGTGCATCCTAAAAGATGGTTTGTGAGTTGTCTCATCAAAGCAGGTAACAGTAATATCAAAGGTGCCTGGTTGAGTCTCCCCCAGGCCTCCAGAACATGCAGTTGCCCTTTTATATAAAACATAAATTAAAAGGGCTTGAGTTCCCCTCCCACATTCAACAAGCATGTCCACCTCAGCCTCTCACATTTCCAGAGATTCCTGAGGGCTTAGTTGCTCTGTGACCTCCAGCTTCAATTTCCTGCTGCCACCAAACTCTGTCTCTGGGTTGCCTCCTGTCTTTAGCCTGCTATGCTCTTTCCCCAACAGCACTTGGTGTCTCACCTCACCAGGTAACAGAGCTTAGTACCAAGTCCCCCTTGTGTAGTCAAGAGCTGTGCCTGGCCTGGCCAGTGTGGCTCAGTGGTTGAGCTTCTTCCCATGAACCAGAAGCTCACATTTCCATTCCCGGTCAGGGAACATGCCCTGGTTGCAGGCTCGATCCCCAGTGGGGGCGTGCAGGAGGCAGCCGATCAATGATTCTCGCTCATCATTGACGTTTCTATCTCTCTCCTCCCCTCTTCCTCTCTGAAATCAATAAAAAGATTAAAAAAAAAAAAGAGCTCTGTCTGATCCCCAGGACAAGGCCTCCAGCAGGAGGCTGTGTGCCATGGTGGAGGAGGCTGCAAGTCAAGGCTGGAGCTGGCTATACCCTCACTCTGGACCCAGACTCACACTCACCATGAGAAGGCATCTCAGGAGGAGACTTGAGGAGGCTCCTGTACATGACCATTATACTGCTAATAAATATGGTTAGTGACTTTCCTTAAAAGAGGACGAACTACATCATCAGGTGATTTATGCCAACCGCCAACAAAATCAAGAAAATCTCTCTCTCTCTCTCTCTCTCTCTCTCTCTCTCTCTCTCTCTCTCTCTCTCTCTCTCTCTCTCTGTCACACACACACACACACACACACACACACACACACACACACACACAGCTCAGACCAGAAGACCAAGCCCTCCCTCCGATGCCTGTGTAAAGCTAGCGGTCATTTACTGAGCAGGAAGGGCAGGGTCAGGCAGTCTGGTTTCCTGTTGAAGGCTGCCTCAGGCGTTCCCACTCACTGATAAGGAGGACATGCTCCCAGTTCCCCAGCAGGACCAGACACCAAATGAAGAAATAAGACCCTGGCATCTCTCATGCTGCCTTTTCTGTCGGCAGCATTTTTAAAAATAACTTATACATTACCTACTTTCAAACAGATTTGAAGTGATAATCGGGTTTCTATGAAATGCCCCAAACACAAATGGCATAAACCACTGTCTCATGCTGAACATCACCCCGTGATTCTCAGTAAATCAATGCTCCGGTCCCTAAGCAAAAAAAAGTGACACGGTATCCCCATCGTCCACATTCCCTTTTACCTCCCACATCTGGACTGTCATTGCAAACAGTTCCCGTCACATGAGCCGAGAGCACTGGATTTGAATCTGACTTCATAGAAAATAAATATATACCATTACATTTATGGGAATAGCTTCAAATTCCCTAATGAATACAGTTACTTAGAAATTATATTCTGCTATATATACAAACAAAAAGAACATACCACATAAGACAAAATAAATCAAAATATGTATTAATGAGGTTCACTAAACCACTGAATAAAATTATCAGTATTACTTTGTACTGAATGAAACCCAAGATAAAGATGTTTATTAACTGCACTTAAGAACCACTGCAATAAAACTTGAAGAAAAAATAGGAATTTGTACCTGCAGATGTTTAGCATTATTCCTATCCTGAAGTGCAAACAGAATTAACAAGCAAATAATTTGGGCTTACAAGATTCAATCATCTAACAAAAGAATTTACTGCATCCGGGAAGTGAAGGCCAGCCTGAATGGCTAGGAAGGATCTCAAATAGAAAGCAAATTTTTCTGATTTAAACACTTCCCCTCTCCTGCTAAACAATCTCTTTAGGCTTGAGAGACAAATGTTTCTGCATTTTTCTAACTCCGAGCTCAGTATTTCATTCACCCAAAGGAGTGTGCTGTCACAGAAAACATTCCCCAATAGTGGACAGATTACATAATGCCAATCTGCACAAGAACTAAAAGTAAGGAATTGGGCCTCCAAGGACAAAATTGGTATAAAGATCGCCTTTTCTTGCCAGGTGACTGAACAAGTAAGACTCAAGCAAGCCTTTGGGAATATTTATTTCAGTTGTCTATGTGGGCCTAACACTGTGCTAAGAGGCAAGGCTACAGAGATGAAAAGAAATGATTTGTTCTTATGAAGCTCTAAGCCAGCTCTAAAGTCAAATTTCATACACTACCTGATCAAAAATCACCAAATACAGAAAATCAGAAGTCAGTACAAAGAAAGAACAGCTTCCCACAAGTGGGTTAGTTCCCTAGTGGGGGAAAATGTTATTAAAGCTCTAACATAAAGTAACACTTAGTAAATGAGTATCTAGCCTTCCTTGAGCCAAAACAGATTAATCATTCATCGGTTATAGATTATAACTTAAGAAAAAAGTAAGAATATGCTTAGAGAGTACCAAAAGCACATATTTAACAGAGAAATTTGCTTGTAGAACGAGACACTTTCATTTTAGAAAACCATCTAAAATTCAAATATTAGAGAACATAAACTATTAGTGACTAAAATCTAATACATCACCTTTAATTACAATTAAGAGAAGTAAAAAGAGGTTAATTAACATCAACAATTCATTTTTGTTTCTGGGTTGAAAACTATGGGATGATTTATAGAGAAAACTAACGTAGACAGATGGCAAATAGGCCTACATTTTATGTGAATAGAACTTAGATAAACACCTCAGTCCACTGGTAAAACTGCTAAATGATCCACCAGTTCAGACAGAAACAAAAAGAGCTTTAAGGTGTCTACACACATATCATTAGAAAAGATTATGTAGCAAATGTTATACTACGTTTATGTCTCAGAAAAGACCACTGTGCCAATTTAAGTGAAAATGGTTGACATTAAAAGAACCACAATTCTAATAAGAAAGCTTGTTTGATGATACATGCAGAAGACGAAGAGTAAGCGAAAATGAATACTATATAATTACAGTGTGTCACCTCACTGACATGGATTACACCAACATGCATAATAATTTGCTAAGGTTACAGACTGATAATTAGTCTTCCAACATGGGACTGATAATGCATTGTTCTATTAGCATTAACTTAAGACTATTCTAGAAAGTAACTATAAACATTTTGCTCCGATAGAACTTTAAACAGGAAACCACAAAATTCTTACTATTCATCTTTTAATTTAGTAGAATTTACTCAAATAACCTTTTCTCTTAAAGACACAACCTGGAACCCTACAGAGAAAAAGTGTTTAAGAACATGTAACTCCTGGTGAGACTCAAAATATTTAATAACCAAACAGTATACATTTACCAATCAGAATAGATACACCAACCAATCAGAATAAACACAGGCTTAAAAACAGAAAACAACAAAATAATGCTGCAGTAACCTTGTTACTCAAGTATCAGATAAGTATGTAACTCTGTCAGAATACAGAAAATAAGTAAAGAAATTAAATAAAGGCATTTATGTCTTGACAACTACTTTCATAAAACAAGAAACTAAGAGTCTTGGGTTTGGGTAAGAAGCAGAAATATCCCCAAAGAACGGATTATTATAATGCACTGAATAAGTAGAGCTGCTATCAGTGATCATGAATAAATCTTACTCAGTCTGTTGAATTATAAAAATAAATATTATTTTAAATTTTCATACCTCTTTGCACTGAAAAGCCATGGGCTGAGCTGGAAGAACTAAGTTTTACTCTGGACCCAGCTTCTATTAAGTGGAAATTTAGAGGAGAGGAGAAGGAAACAAACATTTACTGCGATCCTTCATTTGCTCAGCCTCACCTCCTTTTCAACTCTTCACAACAACCCACAGAAAAATATATTATTATCCTTAGTTTATAAAGAAAGGAGTTGTATCTCTTAAGTAGCAGGACTAAGATTCAAACTTGGAGATTCTCCACAGTCATTAAAAGAACCACAGCTGATGGATATTTTTCTCTCTCATGCATATTCTATCTTGTTATCCCTCACCCTTCCCCCCCCCGCTCTTTAAAAATCAATAAAGGGGAAAAAATTAAAACAACAACAATGAATCAGAAGGAAAACATGTGTCCTCCCCAAATGTAGGGATTGAGAAACAACTCCCTTATCACTTAATTCCTTCCACTAAGCCACCTCACAGAAAGGATCTATGGAGTTTACACCAGTTGTCAAAGGCCAGAAAGAACCAACGTCAACAAGATTATGAAATTAATATTTAAAGTATGTACCAACTCAAAGAAAAGAACACAAAAAAGACATGCCAAAAAAAAAAAAAAAAAGCAAGAATCCTGGTTTGGTTGCTGGTTTTACTGAAGACAGAGGTATCTTCTATAACTTTAGGCCCTGTATACCAAACCAGACCTTGGGTATTGAGAAAACAATGGCTGTCATGTCTTTGATGCCGTTCAAGTCTCCTCTATGCCAGCCTACTTTTCAAGGAGGAACCAGAATACTGTACATTCTCTGTGACATTCCTTAATCATGCCAGCCCACAAGCCTGCCCGTAGATAAATTCCTATGTGACAGGATTATACCTTTACAATTAGGAACCTGAACCCACAATTTACACAATCTGACAAGAGGAAATAAATGAAATTAGGATTGAGTGGGGAAAAGATCACAATTGGCTTTCTATCATGACCATACTGACTGTCTTTTCTCCTGACCTGAATAAATTCAGAGCCAAGAGAAAGTCTTATACTTCTTTTCAATTAGAGGAGGAATGACAAACTAGACTGTTACTGGACTCCACCAGGAACTGCACTTACAATCCTTTGCCTGAGCAGAAAGCACCAGCAATCCACTCATTCACTGCGCAAATTCAAAACCATAATGAGTGCTACGTGCTGCTGGGGAAGAAGATGAAGCACAGATCCCACCTAATATCCCTAATTACAAGATGGAGCCTACTGCAACCCACCCAAAGCAGACTTCCAACTGCAGGTCTCTGCACCTCTCTGCCCGAGGGCTTTCTCCAAGTCAGGGACAGCCACCTGACGGACCAGAGCCCCCAACTAGTGACCTTCCAGAGTTAGTATATAAATACCCCAGCTCCTTCACCCTTCGCTGGGACTTTATCATCGCTGTTCTCAAAAAAGTGGGCTGGGGACCCCTGCCAGCCACATCACCACCACCCTGGAGCTTGTGGTCTCAGCCCAGAGTACTGATTCCGCCTTGTAAAAAGGTCCCCAGTTGAGTCTCAAGCACATTACCATTTGAGAAGCCCTGCTCCACCCCATCCCCCAGAGCTTCCTCCCAGACCTGAGCTCCCCGGCCCACAGCGATGGCTGGTTGAGTAAGGCCTCTACTGGCTGCCTTCTCTCAGCTATCTCACTTCACTCCCCAACCAGTGCTTCGTGCACTTGCCCAATAAACGCAGACACACGACAAAGAGTAAGATGTCATGGGATTTCAAAAGAGATTCTGACTAGTACAGATGGGAACTGGTGAGAAAGAGGTAGCATTTGAGATGCACATTGCACGGGCAGAGACAGAGGGATAACAGGCAACCTGCGGGAGAGGGGAGGAGAGCGGGGAGGGGAAAGGTGAAGAGACAGCAGCAGCAAAGCTGTGAAGACAGGAAGGGAAGGAATCCTTAAGCTTCAGCACCTGAGTTTAGCCAGGGTCAGATGCATGAAGGCGAGTAGTAAGAAATAAGGCTAGAAAGGAAGGGAGGGTGAGATCAGATGAACCTGACTGACATAGACGATGTATGATATCTGGCCTTTATTTTGCAACTAATTGGAAGTAATTAACAGTTTGAGCAGGAGGTAATCAGAAACAATATAATTTAAGAAAAATCACCTACGAGAAATGTGAAAAATATAAGAAGGGTGGGGAGTTTGCCTGGTCCAGTTTGGAGAGACCTAATATTACCTGAAAGGTAAATGAGTGTTCTGTGTGTACATAATTAATGTCTGACTCACAGCAGTGACCAGAACGGATTATGGAAGAAGAAGGAAAATAATATCACTGTGCATTTATTTGGATAGTGATTCAGTGTTTTCGAAGAGCTTTCACAAACATCCTCCCCAGAGCTCCTCCCAACACCCTGGGTGCAGCCCTGGTGCATGGCCAGCCTGCAACACCAACACCCTGACCCAGAGCACTCCACGATAACAGGACTGAGACCTTCAGGAGTTGATGATGGGGTCTGGGTCACCAGTCCCCCTGCTCACCCCCTGGTAATGATTCACTTGGTGAACTCAAAGGACTTGGTATACAGGACTCATCACTGTGATTTATTTATTACAACAAAGCAAAATCAGCAGAGAGAAGAGGTGCGTGAGCAAAGACTGAAAGAAACTAGGCACAGGCTTCCAGGGGTCCCTTTCCAGTTGGCGTCTCACAGGATGCACTTAATTCCCCAGCAAGGAGCTGTGACAACACCTATGAGATGCTGTCTACCAGGAACACGCAGATGAGCCTGGAAACCCTGGGTTTTTATCAGGGTTCAGTCACGTAGGCACCATCTGCCTAGCACCTGCCAAAATTCCAGACTCCCAAAAGGAAAGCAGGTATTCAACATCAACCACGTTGTTTGTACAAACAATTCAGGCACCATGAGCCACAGTATTCAGTTCTGAGAGGGATGAGAACTCTCTGGAAATCCAAGTTTCCCAATGCCAGCCAGTGGCCAACCCTGTGAACAGGACTTTCAGGGGACATCAGTCAGGCCTGCGATGGTAACTCTTTCAGGCAGGGTCACAAATGCATTTTTGGAGCTTGAGTTCCAAACATGCAATTGATTTAACCCATTGTACGCCCGCCATAAGCGTCTATAGATGCAAGCGACGGAGCTTCCCCACAGGCCACACGCGTCTATAAAAAAAAAAAAAATGTTTTCCCTAAGTGGCAGCCCTGACCAACTTTAAAATCAATTTTCATGAGAATTTTCAGCTGAAAATATTCAAGAACACCCAAATTGTGAGTAACATTTATTTTTATAATATTCATTGCAAGTTGATTTTTTAAATTAAATTCAAAATATCGTGGCGTGGGGGGATGGTTTCCGTTTTGGACGCAGGGCAGTTAACTGGTTAATGGTCTGGCTGCTTATCAGAGGCGATGTATCACAAATAGGTATTTGGGTATGTTAAATACAAGGATATAGGTACATATGCAGTTCTACTGGGAAACATTTGCTCTAACCTGTCAGTTAATTTCAGGAAGTAGTGTGATATAAAAACAAATCCATTATGTGCATATAAATAAGAAATGTAATTACACATTTCTAATTGGCTGCAATTATGTATGTGAATAAAAAAAAAATACTGTAGATGACTCCTGTCCCCACATGATCCCAATTCATTACTACTGTCTTCTTCCACTGAGATCTGGAATCAACCCACCCCCCTACCCCCCAAAAAATGTTACTTTTTAAACACAAACAAATCTTAGATGGAAAATAAGGAGTAAACCTACTATTGCTTTTTCCCCTGTTCTCAGCATGTGTCTGATCAGTACTGCCAAAACAATAAACCACCTGAAATCCCAGGACTAAAACATTCCCAGGCATCATTTAAACCGGGATAATGCTTTTCCGTTTCATTTTATCACACTTTCAGAAACAACACTTATTCGAAGGCCTCCTGAAATCTGCCTTTTGTAAATTTGCTGCTAAGTTATGATGGAAGTTGAGGTGTTTACATATGGGCACTAACTTAAAACCATCTAAAGGGACAAATGAAGGCAGGTGTCAGGCTCCCCTTCTAACTCACAAGGAGACGGTTTTTGCAATGTAACAAACAATTTTCTTAACCTCCGAGACATGGCCTTGGTTGGATGGGGTAAAAGATCATATGAGGTGACTGGATGCATTTCTCAGCCTGCCAGGAGTAGATTTCAGTTCTCTGCTAGTGAGGTTAGGGCTACGTGTGATGTTATTCTTCCTTGTGAAAACGATAAGAGCCAAGCATTCTTTGCAACCTGGATTGTTCGACTTTGCCAGAATACCTACCCAGTGCGGATTCTCCCTGCTGATTTTACATTCAGAGGCCAGACTGCATTTGTACTTCAGGAGCCCTGATACAGAAACTCAGTCTCTATGTTTTCAAAATAAGTGAAGTTTGCCTCTAACCTCGTCATCATTCAGGAACTAAGAGGAAAGAAACCACCATACAGGGAAAAACATGCCAATAAAGAATTAGTGCTAATATTTGTTCCTTATCTTTCATTTTCAGCTGGAAAAGAGCACTTCAGAGCACAGTATAGAGCAATCCAAAAGACGTTTTGTTTTGTTTTGTTTTACAAAAGAACACTTATGAAAATGAAAACCTTTAAGCTAAAATATTTCATTTTAAATAAAAGAAATAATACAATGGTGTAACTAGAATTCTGATGCTGATAGATTTATTACTGCATTCCCCTGCTCAAGCAAGCCACCCACCAGGAAAAAACAGGGAGACGGGAAAAATCAGCCTCTGCACCATCTGACTTACCCTGGGTTCTATAAATGCATATGCAAGAACATACAGAGCGGGTTGGAAAGAACGCTCACGTAGCCACGCATTACAATTTCAGTTTCAACAGATATGAACTGTGCTTCGTTTGCTCAACATAAATGTCAGCACAACTGCACTTTTTCTTAAAAGGAATCTTGACCATGACACTGACATTACACAGGAAGCACCCTGACAATGGGGGCAGCTCCTAGGCAGCGCGCTGGTGGATTGGGGCTGCTGCTGCACGCAGTCCTCACCTTGCGAGTCCACACATCTTGGAACATGGCCATAATTGACACACACGCAGTCAGCACATTTTTAAAAACTCAGGTTTGGCTTGCAAGGCTAAAATCTCCAGAAAAGTATGTAATATCCTGTTAACCATAGCTGGATTTATGACAGTGTGCCCTGCTGTGGATCCAGGTATAGAACAGTATTAAAGCATTGGTTTAAAAGCCAAACAAACATTTTACTAGTAGAAACATTTTCATGGGTAAGAGAGAAGGAAACAAAAATGACTTCAGGCTTTCAACAGAATATACTTGGGGCTAGAATAGAATACATTCTGGTAAATTACCAAATTAATGAAGAAATAAACTTACTCCTGGTAGTTCTGCTTACAAGCAATGAGTCCATTTTTCTAACAAAGTCAGACTTAAAACAATGACATTAAAGAGTGTTTCCGCCATGTGGAGACCTGCCATACACATACATGGGTAGAGAGAAAAACTGCCCCTCTAAAGGTGACTTGCTCAAATCTTCAGTCACCTTATCTGTTATAAGTTCTACAAAGAGGCAATATCCTTGGCAGACCAGTGTTCAGAAAGGGTCTTCTTCTACCACGTGGGTAACAGCCACGTGGGCACAGGCCACTCAAGAGATAGGGGTGCTCTGGCCTGTGTGGATCAGTGGTTAGAGGGTCAGCCTGCGCACCAAAGGGTTGTGAGTTCGATTCCTGTCAAGGGTGCACACAGAATTGCAGGTTCAATCCCTGGCCCAGTTGGGCACATGAGGGAGGCAACGAATTGATGTGTCTCTCTCATATTAATGTTCCCCTCTCTTCCTCTTTACCTCCTCCTGTCCACTCTTTCTGAAAAATCAATGGAAAAAATATCCTCGGGTGAGGATTCTAATGAACAAAATAGATCCAGAGACATAGAAGCATAGAACAGAGTGACGAATTTCAGAAAGAAGGTGGGGTTGGGGGAGGTGGGTGGGAGAGATTAACTGGGGAATTAATATGCATAGCCCATGGACAAGACAATAGTGTGGTGAAGGCCTGGGAGGGGTGGGTATAGGGTGGACGGGGTCAATGGGGAAAAAAACAAAGGAGACATCTGTAATACTTTCAACAATAAGGAGAATTTTTTAAAAAAAATAAATAAATGGAACCATACAATAAAAAATAATAACAAAATAAAAATTAAAAAAAAATAAAGGGAGAGTCTCTTCTCAATTTTTGGCTAAAGAAACAGAATTATTTACTACCAATTCCTCTCCCATCATCTAAGACCAACACCATCTAACTAGGAGAACCGAGTTTATTTCATATTAAATAATCATACACATAATGAATAAAACAACTTCCACTCAACTACCAAATTTCCTAACTGAGAAAATGTAATGTAATTGGTGAAAATGTGAGCATGATGTCAAATCCTGTAAAATAAAGTACAGGCTTCCCTCACTCTCTGAAAGTAGAGTGTTCCTACGGGCCTTTCATAAGCCAAAATGGTGTGAAGCGAAGAGGCAATTACCATTCATTTATATGGAATAAACTTTCAGCATTCCCAGGCCCCAAATTCAAAGTACACACAATGTCTTTATTTCATTGACCATAATCAAAATGCTGAATTACATCCAGTTTTATGCTAAGCATAACACCTTACAAGCTCTCTTAGGCTCGTCTGATACCTTAGGACACATCTTGCTAATTAATGCACAAAATAAATGGAGATAAAGCACTGACATAGGTCAAAGCTATGCAGCCTGATGCTGATTGTGGTTCCGGGGAAGGAGCGTGACAGTCACTCCCGCTGCTAGGGGTGGAGGCTGTCTCTATAGTGGATGGGCTCACTGCCAAACAAACATTGAACACTGTTTTCCCTTTTCACCTTTTTTCATAAAAGCAAAATTCCACTTTGGATTTCTTTCAGTTAGCGAAAACAGGTACTAATGTAGGTCAATAAAAGCAAAGTGGCCTAACATGAACTTTCGAAAAGCAGGGGATACCAATATACAGAATTATATGTTGACTTTCTCTCTTTAGGAACCACTTGCCTTACTGGGGCGGGGGGGCGGGGGGGGGCGTTAAACCAATTTAGCTGTAAAGGAAATAGGTACCAAATGAAACGTGCTTCTCCAAAAGCTTTCCTTTTTTCCTACATGGAAATTAGAACTCACAGATGGCAAGGAATAAGAAAATGCTCCTTCCCTCCTCATTGATCATGGCCATTAGAAACTGGTTGACAACCTAAACTTCAGAATGTAAGGAGAGCTTAAGACAGACCCCCACAATGTGCAATGTCAGGGGTGCTGCCACCCCACCCCACCCCACCCCACTAAAGTGCTGTGATGCACGAGAGCCCCACTCAGGCAGGGCACCCTGACTTCCTTCTTTGACAGGAGGCCAGGCCACAGTTGAGGAAGGAAGAACAGATGTGCCTTCTCTTGGTTTATTTCTCCATTCCCTTTTATACCAACACAGATTAAACATTAAGATCAAATTCAGGTAGCAAAGTCTTGGCTTTATATTTTTTAGGTAATTAAACAACAAAGTAATAACCAAAAACTTGGAATTGACAAGAGACTCACATTCAATAGTGGGCTGTGGAATCTTATTGTAATAAATAGGTTCATCTAACTTTCTTCTGAGAATGCACTGGGTAGGATTACAAATGCTAGAAGTTGGGGGGAAAAGTTTAAATGATCTTAATCTTGGAAGGATGTTCTCACAGAATCAGGATAAAATTCAATAGTGATAAGTACTCTCAGCAATTGAAAAAAAAAATCCATGTAAAATACATGATAAAGGGATGTGCAAAAATACAGAGGACTGTATGCAGG
Organism: Myotis daubentonii; assembly: GCF_963259705.1. Taxonomy (NCBI): domain Eukaryota; kingdom Metazoa; phylum Chordata; class Mammalia; order Chiroptera; family Vespertilionidae; genus Myotis; species Myotis daubentonii. Next base: position 44,401,643 of record NC_081850.1, read on the forward strand.
TCATAGGTCAAAAACCAGAGGTCAAAAACAAGGCTAGAAATGTAGCACTGTATTAAAAGTAAATGGAAAAGAGAAGCTTACAGAAGCCCGCAGCACTCTATATTTCTTGGGATGATTTATAAAGACAAAGATTTCTGGAATCTCATGGAGAAGATGCAGACATATTATCTACTGTGACTTCATAAAACCATATCTCAAGTGTTGGGTTCCACTACGGGTATATTTTTAAGGAAGAAAACAAGTATGATGATAAAGAACAAGGCTTTAAACCTGTTTTATGAAAAATGACAGAAAGAACACATAATGTTTCACACAAAGCAAGCAAGCCCCAGGCATGCCATGAGGCCAACTTGAGTTATTTGTAAAAGTAGAGGTGGGTTCCAAAGGATGCAACCTGAAGCTACTTTCAGCCAGATTTCAGCTCAATATATGAAAAATGTCAACAAACACATATGGATGATCAAAGAGAATGCCCTCCGGGGGATGATATTCCCACCACTGAATGCGGGGGGGGGGGGGGGGGGGGACTAACACTAAATCAGGGAATGTTACAGAGGTGGCTCAAGTATGGGGAGCAAGTTTGAACTTTAAAGCACATTGTTAACTGAGATTCTATAATTACATCTGTCTATGAAAGACTTCACATGTGTTAATTATAATTCTCAAGACTCATAAAGCAGACTTCCTGGAAAGAAGGCAAAGTGCTCTAAAAACAACAACAACAATAACAACTTCCTGTCTATCCTTCAAAATGTACAAAAATGGGGGGAGGGAGAAAACCTCATCTATGTTAATAATAGCAAAGGACTTAGAGAACAGAAGCAATACAAATGGACCAAAAGGAAAGAATCTGCTAGGGGTCTGTACACAGCTCTGCTGACTGTAAAACAGTGCAGTATAGAGGGACACAGTGACAAAGGTTCTGAAAGACTCCCTGGTACCACCCAACTTTGAAGAACAAGTGACGTCGTTTTGGAACTCCCGTGCCCACCTATATCAGCAGTGGAGGGGCTAAAAAGAAATTAGACAGCCAGCTAATCCAGGTGGTCCCTCTGACCTGGCAAGGCAGAGGGCTAAAAGCGCGCCCCAACTTTGCGAAGTGGTCTAAAAATGTAGAGAAACACTTTACCCAATAGATGTACAGAACACACATCCCATAAACAGTGAGGCGCCATTCTGAATGATTTCTTATCCAAGTGCCTGGCTCACCCAAAAGAGAAGGAACTCATGAAACTGGTTATAAAATACAACAAAATTAAGAAGCAGCACAGCTCTGAAGCTGCCCACTGCCAGAGCCCTCCCTACCACCCTACTCAGACAACTAAAGAGCTAAAAACAGAATATATACCACCATCTTCCAGCCCTCCAGCTCAAGTGCTAAGGGAAAAACACAAACAGACCCAAGACAAATAGGGAAGGAAGTCAATGAGAGTCCACCCACACTATTTTTGGACCAACAGTAGGGCCAGACAAAATTTGGAACATTCCTAAGAAAAAAAATGAAGACAAGGCACAGAACATGCAAAAAAGAAAATGAAGAGACTTTAAAAGATTTACTCTAGGAAACAGAAGAAACGATAGATAATAATTCCTTTGTACGACCAAGAAAAATTAAGAAGATGTGAACAATTTAAAATGGGATATTAAAAAATAGAGTAAGGTAGAAAGAAACTGTCAGAGCTAACAGAGTAAATAAGAAGAAAAATTAATGATATTGCAGAACTTAAAAATGAATGCGAAGCATCAAAAACATAGAGCAGGCACTTCAGTCATCCAAAACTTACTTGCTAGCACTTGACATTTATGTCAACCACTGCCACATCAATGGTGCAGATAAGAATTAGAGCAAATCACACAAGGAAAAGAACGGAGAAATTAAGCAATTAGAGGGAAGTTGACAGCTTCGCCAAAGAAACCTCCCAAATCGAATATATGAATGATGGGTGTGCCTAAAGAGGGGAAAAAATTATTGGGGAACAGAGAAAACATTCAATAATAAGTTGAGAAAAATCCTTAAAATAAAAAATATACAGATGGAATGTATATGTTCAGAGTTTTTAGAATAATAAATAGAAAACACTGAAGCATAATTTGGTAAAGTTGTTAAACATCCAAAACAAACAAACATCCAAATAGAAAAAAACGAATCACGAAAAATATATTCAGGCTGACTGCAGACTACTTCTCATTAAATTGGGATGACAGGACACAATGGAGGAACATCTACCAAGAGGCAAGCAAAGTGGATAGAAAAGACATGTAATCCAAGAATTCTATACCCATGCAAGATATTAATATGTGAATGCTGCAAAAAGATATTCTCAAACACACAAGAACTCAGAAAACATGCCATCCAAGGATTTTTTTTTGAGAAAAATATATCTGAAAATACAAACCAATCAACTCATAAGTAAATGAAACTAAGTAAAAGTATACAATTTTTAAAAAGTATAAAATTAAAGAAACAGAGAGAAGAAATATCTGGTGGTAGGCATTTATTTAAATGCAGAATTAATACTAAATATGTAATTTTAATTGCAGGTACAAATGTAGAAGAATACTAAAATTTCTGAAAGAGCCCAGCTGGCCAGTATGGCTCAACAGTTGAGCATCGATTTATGAACCAGAATGTCATGGTTTGATTCCCAGTCCGGGTACATGCCCAAGTTGTGGGCTCAATCCCTGATCCCCAGCGTAAGGCGTGCAAGTGGCAGCCGATCAATTTTTCTCTCTCATCACTGACGTTTCTATCTCTCTCTCTCTCCCTCTCTGAAATCAATAAAAAATATTTTTTAATTTCTGAAAGAACACTGAATAATAAATAAGCAATATATGACATAAATAATACTCAGGTGAATTTCTTTAGGCTTAACTGGAAATGATTCCCTGCGATTTTCCCAGGTATTGAGTATAATAATCAAAGGATTGAGTTTTTAGAAGTGTAAAAATAAATTAGCTCTATGTATGAACTGTGCAACACTACAGAATCATTTTTGAAATGTTAAATATCACATAGGCTGCAAGATCAAATGCTAACTTTATGCCAGCAAAGATGAACAGAAAGCACTCAAGGGGAACGCAGGTGGAAGGAGAGAAGCAAACCATGCCAGGATTAGGAGAGCACATCCATGGAATCTGAAAGTCAGGAAGCTATAACTGAAAGAGCAGAACAGACAAAATGTGGATTCAAACAATGAGCATGAAAACAATCCTGAATACCATGTACAACTCTCATTCCCTCTGACACAACATCCTTTTAATATTCAAAGTAAGATAATTTCAGTTTTCTATATGTTTAGCCTTTTAATCATTAAGTTACAGGGATAGACTTGAACCCTTAGAAAAATGTCTCTAGCCATGGACAAGTTTATGTTGTTCATAAAAGAGTTCTTTTCATTCAATATATTCAGGGTTGTCTCTGAGAAGACTGTTAAAGAAAAGAAAATATAGGTATAAAATAAAATGTGTTAATATTATTATTAACCACTAAGATTTAGAGAACTGGTTTAAGTATGGCATTGCTAACTTGTCTATAATAGAAAGGAGTAAAAAAAAAAAAAATTAGAACCTACAAATAAAACACCAGGGAAAGCAGAGAATTAAACTAATATAAATGATGGGTTGGTAAATTACAGCCAGAGTGCCAAATCCAGCTTGCTGCCCATTTTTGTAAATAAAATGTTATTTAAACATAGCCACACTCATTCATAAACAAAGTGTTTATGGCAGAGTTGAGTAGTTGCAACAGAGACCATATGGCCTAAAAAGCTAAAAATATTTACTATCAGGCATTTTAAATAAAAAGCCCCCCCCCCCCTTAAAATAGTTTCCCAACCCCTGGTAATAGGTGAACAAATTTCTCCACTGCACATGGAGGGACACAATAAATAGTATTTCATCTCTGAAGCCAATAAACTGAGAAACATAACTTGAAGACGACTACTACTACTACTGCTAAAAGTTATGTGGACTACCAATAGTAAAATTAAAGGCAGATTACAAAGCTTCCGAATTTTCAGAGATGAAAACACACACACACACACAAAACCCAATACCAACCAAATAGCAAAAGGAGGGAGGTTGGGGGGGTGGGGGGATGGAGAGAGGGAGAGAACTGCCAGAAATCAATAAAAGAATCAGAAAGCAGAAAGCAGAGCAGGGGAGGGGAAGAATCTCGGAGAGGAAGTAACAGAGATGAAGAATAATTAAAAATAAATGGAGAAGCAAATGGAAATAAAAGAACTATATTAATACCCAACAAAACTGAATTCAAGATATAATAGCATTATCTTTCATAAGAAGGTAATTTTATGGTGATGAAAACTTAATTCTCATGGACATTTTTTTAGGTACCTCACAAAAAAGTAATTACATACATAAAGCAAGCATTTCTGGAAAAAGTAGAAAGTGTCATAAACACTAGAGTTATGAAGACTTTAACTTAATTCTCAACACTTGACAAAGTCACAACATAATATAATGGAGATTCATCACAAATATAGCAATAAAATTAAACAATACACATATATTTATTTTTATTATATGTACATACATACTTTATGTATCCATAGAACAAAAATTGACTGCATGTTAGACTACAATACATTTAAAAAAGCAAAAACATTTCAGAACACAGTCTCTTATCTAAGTGATGTAAGACTAGAAAGATATAATAAATGTTGGGGGAAATATCACACTTGGAAATTTTTAAAATATCTTCAACAACTCCAGTTCAGAGATCAAAAGCAAAATCATAATTTTAGAATGTCTGCAAAAAAAAGGATATAAGCACTATACAGGAACAAGTAGAAATAGTCAAAGCTTTAAGCACTTTTTATTCAAATCAAGAAATTATTAGAATCCATAATCTATGAATTTTATTTCAAGAAAATAAAAAAGCACAACCAAATAAACCTAGAGAAATTGCAAGAAAGAAAGTAATAAAGATAGGGCAAAAATAAATTAATAATAATGGTGCCAAAGCCATTCAGTTGGGAAAATATGTCTTTTCCACAAATGATGCTGAGACATCTAGATACCCACTTGTAAAAGATTGAAGTCAAAGCCCTATCACACACCATATACAAAAATCAACTCAAACTGGATCAAAGACTTAACTATAAGACCTAAAACTACAAAGTCTTAGAAGAAAACATGGAGGTAAATTTTTGTGACCTTGGATTTACCATTGGCTTCTTATATATGACACCGAAAGTGCAAACAATGAAAGAAAACAAAACAGATGAACTGGACTTATCACAATTAAAAATTGTGTGTCTCGGTACAATTTTGCACATAGCCAAAGCTGTCATATAATCTTATTGATTCCATTTTCTTTTTTCCTTAAAGACATTCATTGTAGGACACTCCATCCTTCCAGATAAAATGGCCAATTTTCTAGAAATGTCTAATAAAATTGAAGTTAAATGTGATTTTTAAAACATCTAATTAAGTAATAGAGGCATTTTATATATTTTTGTAAATATGTAGAAAATACCGTGTAATAAAAATTAATTCCACACAGTGTAAAAAAATACAAGATCTTTTTCTTCCCCCATTTGATTGACAAAACCATAATGATAGCTGAGATGAACCAAAATAGTCACTAACATAAACTGGTAGTGGGAAAGTAAACCAATATACCCTTTCTGAAAGGTGAAATAGAATTGTGCATTAAAATTTAAAATAAGCCTACTACTTGGCTGATGACCTAACTCTGAGGACCTTATCTGAAGGGGCAATTGTGCAAGTGTACAAAAATGTATCCCTTTCAATATTCACTATAGCCCTGATTGTAATTTTTGTTTATGGAATCAAGTTCAATATCCATCAACAAGGGTCAGGAATAAATGGTGGTGTACTGCCCTAGCCAATCTGCTCAGTGGCTAGAGCGTTGGCCCAAGAACTGAAGGATGGCAGGTTCAATTCTGGTCAAGGGCACAAGCCGCAGTTGCAGGCTGGATCTCCGGTGCAGGTTGGAGCACACTGGGAAGGCAACCAATCAATATGTCTCTCACATCAATGTTTCTCTCTCTCTGTCTCTTCTCCTCCCTTCCACTCTTCTAAAAAATCAATGGAAAGAAATATCATCAGGTGAGGATTAACCAAAAAAAGAAAAGAAAAAAAGTGGTATACTGGTAAATATTTAACTAGTCCTTCAGGAAGGAGAAGGGAAAGCTCTGATTTGTAGCATCTGCCAATTTCTGTGGTGTAAACACTCCCATCATGGATGATTTCAAGCTACCAAAATGAAGTCACTGAATGCAGAGTTGAGAAGAAATGTGCACAATCAGCTTTTATGAGCAGGTGCAAGCTAGCTACAGCACGCCACTATGTAAGTCAAAATACACTGGACTAACAAAAAATACATTGAACACTGAAAAGCCAAAATATATGATATAAAAGATTTATATTAACATAGCAAGATATTCATTACATATTACTGGACCAAAAAAAGCCAGTCACATACAGAACAGCATATGTTGTGTAATCTGTCATAGTGTGACCTTATATGTGTATTTCATTTTCCTTTTCAAAGAAAAAGAATCATTCAACAGTAATGTGTAAACACTACATTCAATCTAGTTTTACCCATAATAATAGCAGTAAATCTGGCTTTCAAGAGGTATAAAAAACAGATTTATATTTTTATTTTAAAACAGAACAGCAAAAGACCAACAAATGATTTAACTTCAAAGTAATTAAAAACTTCTGTATTAAATAATAGCAAACAAAGAAAAAGAAAAATAACAGACTGGGTTTAAGTTATTTGCCATAAATATAAAAAAGACTAATTTCATTTGTGTTTTCAGAGCTCATAAACAGGCAAAGGAAATGAAGAGACAACTTACAAAATAAGAAATTCAACTAGAAACAAACATATGGGAGAATGATTATTCTTACTAGTGATCAAATAAGTGCAAATGTATAATTATGTGCCATTTTTGCCTAACTTATTGATATTGTGACAATATTGCTCATGATGCTTCAAATTATATACAATCATTTTGGAAAAGGGTTTAGGTGAGTGTAATCAAGAGTCATAAAATTTTTCATATTCTCTGACCTAGAAATAACATGTGTATTAATCTATTCTAACAAAAGTGTGTCTGTGTTTAATAGAAAAAATAAATCATTATGTGATTCAGAACTAGGGATGCACAATGCCTTAATTTTTATTCTGGGAAGGATACATTGTAATTTGAGTAGCAATTCACAGAAAGACTCTAGGGATTTAGGAAAAACCCAAGACAAGAATCTCTGTTCCCATAGAAAGCATGGCCTGGAGTGGAAAGCCCTACAGAAAAAAAGTGTTTCTCAAAGGACCTAGCTGGTGATTTTCATGAAAATATATTTGGAGTCAAGATTTCCCTGAAGAAATATTAATGAAGTCCTATGATTTCCTCCATTAAAATGCAACTCCTTGCCAAGAATTGTGTGGATAGGGAAATACAAATTATCCAAAACTGATCAAGCAATATACAGGTTAGGTATCTTCTTTCACAGAAGATGGGAACCATCATTACAAGAGATGTTATGTGCCCAACACTTTTGAGTTACTTCTAATGGCTCCGGACAACATCTTAGATCAGCGGTTCTCAACCTGTGGGTCGCGACCCCTTTGGCGGTTGAACGACCCTTTCACAGGGGTCGCCTAAGACCATCCTGCATATCAGATATTTACATTATGATTCATAACAGTAGCAACATTACCGTTATGAAGTAGCAACGAAAATAATTTTATGGTTGGGTCACAACATGAGGAACTGTATTTAAAGAGCCAGAAGGTTGAGAACCACTGTCTTAGATGGTGAGCCAACAAATAGTAGGAGAAACTAGAATGTTCAGATGACATCCCTTTCATTAGGCCTTGAACACATCAAGGCCCTTGCATCTGCAGAATCCTAGTCTGACCCAAGCTTAGCTCCCAGAGGAGCTAGTATTATGGTAATTCATTAGTTTTTGACCCATTAGGAAGTGTTTGGGAATAAAAACTGAGATTGATTTCAAGTATCTTTTATTTCAGTACTCTCAAATTATTCAGAATTATTCAAATTATTCAAAATATACTTGCCTACATTATGAGACAAGAAATTTTCTTGAGTCAATTCTATTATAAACAAATGTAGCCAATTTTGAATGTTCATAATTGGAAGTAGGCTTTAGGGACCTTGACTAATCTGAGAAGAGTCCAACCCCTGGGTTTGGATGTAATAGCCCAGGAAGCGTACAGCTCCCTTACAGAACACAACCAATAGAGAGGGGTCTTCCTCAGCTAAAAATTACAAACTACTTCTAAACCTTGTTTTATTGCACTTTGCTTTATTGTGCTTCATAGTGTTGCTTTTTTTTTTTTTTTTTTTTTTTTACAAATTGAAGGCAAGACCCTCCACCAGCCAAACTCCCTTATTGTGCTGACCTGGAATCAAACCCACAATATCTCCAAAGTATGCCTGTATTACATACTCCACCTGGGTATGACTCCACTTGGCAAGAATATCTCATGATACTACTTATCTACTCATTGCCTTGGGCAACTGAAAGGCGCTCTATTGTAGGAAGAAGCCAGCCAGGTGGAAGCAGACTTCCTAGACAAGAATCTTTCCAGAGACATTCTAATAACTTATCACCAGATTAACAGAGTTCTCAATCCAGTAATAGATGCATTTCTCCCGCCTTAAAGAACTGACGTGGGGCGGGGGACGGGGGGGGGGGGGGGGCGGGGGGGGGGGGCGGCGGAGCAGTGTCAATGGAATCATGTTGTAAATTTTCTTTTTATTATGTGAAGGGGTTTTCAGGACACTGCTTGACATGATATCTGGGCTTAGTCTATCTAACCACCTTGAGGAACAAAAGGACAGGAGAGTGCAATGCAACAAAACTCCTCCCATACAACCCAGGCTTCTACACTTGCTCATCTCCCAACTCAAGCTACGGGAGAGGAAGAGGAAGGGCAGGGTAGATGTGATAATGATAAAGAAATGCAGCAGGGCAGTGGAGCTGACGAGAGGAAGCTGCATTGCCTGGCTCTTCCTGACCAAAGACACCAGGCCGACATGCAGGGCACCTCTCCTTTAGTGAAGACCTGGCTGCACCAACTTACTAGAACAACACCCTCGGCCCTGCCAAGGCCCACTAGATCCCCATGACTCTCCTTCACCTGTGACTGTGTGTTTCCCCTGCACCTGTCCATCTCCCAATCTGAAATCAAGGAAATAAGCCTGAAGCCGATAAGATAATGAGAAGGCCATGTGCCAAGAGCAAAGTAGGGGTCAAAGAATGCCAAACACCTGCCTGACTCCTCCCATAGAACTGGGTCTTATAACAGTGTAGCTCTTTCAGAAAGAGCAGGTTGAGAGTCTAGCTGTTCCTTCTTTGGTCATAGAGCCCCTTCTCTAGAATGCAGACAAGAGACACCGAAGCCCTGACAAGGTAGCTCAGTTCATTAGAGCGCTGTCCGGACTCGCCAAGTTTGTGGGTTCAATCCCCAGTCAGGGCACATACGGAAATCAACCAGTGAATGCATGAATAAGTGGAACAACAAATCTATCTATCTATCTATCTATCTATCTATCTATCTATCTCTAAACTCAGTAAAATTTTTTAAAATTTCTTTTTTAAAAAGAGCCCAGCCGGTGTGACTCAGCTGTTAAGCGTCAACCCATGAACAAAGCGGTCACTGGTTCGATTCCCAGTCAGGGCACATGCCCAAGGTTGTAGACTCAATACCCAGTAGGTGGCATACAGGAAGCAGCCGATTCATGATGTTTCTTTCTCATCAATGTTTCTACCTCTCTCTCCCTTCCTCTCTCTCCAAAAATCACTTTAAAAAAAAAACAAAAACAAAAACCAAACTTTAAAAAAATAAAATAAAATAAAAAATATTTTATAAAAGAGACAGGAAGTTGTTTTCTTTTCTTTAATATATATTTCTTTACTGATTTCAGAGAGGAAGGGAGAGGGAAAGAGAGAGAGAAACATCAATGATGAGAGAGAATCACTGACCGCTGCCTCCTACATGCCCCCTACTGGGGATTGAGCCCACAACCCAGTCATGTGCCTTTAACTGGAATTGAATCGGGACCCTTCAGTCTGCAGCCCGACACTCTATTCACTGAGCCAAACCAGCTAGGGCAGAAGTTGCTTTCTTAAAGTTTCTCTGACCATAGCCATGACAACTGAAGACAGTTCAGAGGCCACAGCGATAGATAGATAGATAGATAGATAGATAGATAGATAGATAGATAGATGATAGATAGATAGATAGATAGATAGATAGATAGATAGATAGATAATCTAGATTTTCAAACAAAAAAAGCATGAAATTCCTTAGTTCATGTTATGAATTTGTTCAACATTATCTGTTTTTCTGGTTTCAATGAAAGCCCCAAGAAAAACACACACAGTAATAAATGAAGAAATGGACACAAATGGTCCATCCAAGGGTTAATTCTAAATCTTTTCTGGAAGGCCCTGGAAAAAGGATCTACCTGCTGCAAATATGCAGCAGTCCCCCCGTCCCCCAAATGTGCTCCAATGAGGGGTATGAGACACTGGCAGTGCCCAGGCCCAAATGGCCAACCTGCTCTCACTGAAACTGGCAGAAATAGCCTGGGCACAGAAATTCTTTGTAAGCAAATGTAAAGCATTGCTTAAAACCCAATGAAGCAAAAAAATTAAAATAAAATAATAAATAAAAAGTAATGGTGAGTCACAGGTAGCTGCCTCAGGGTGTCTAAGAAAACTCCCAGGCCAGAGCGAGGAGTGAACACTGAGCCTCTGGGCTCCACCCCTGTGCGCCCCAGGATGTTGCCCTTCCTGCAGGAAGCGAGGGACCCATGCTGATAGGACAGCAGGCGTGTGATACCATTCCCTGGGAAGGCAGTGAAACTATCAGCAGCATGCCAGGCAGCAGGAGGGGCAACACAGATGCCTTCTCCTCACAGCTCTTCCCCAGGGAGCTGGGAGCTGCCTGCGAAACACCAGAGTTACTCCCAAAGGGAAAAAGAAGCGAGTGAGGGAGGCCAGGAGGAGGCCATCAGCCCTGGCAATGCCTCCTTAGACATCCCATCACTTCTGGGGAGGGCGGGGGCCCAGGCCCCTCATCCAGGAGTGAGTCTGAGCAGAGATTGGCCACAATGGCCAAAGCTACAGAAGGGAAGCAGGGTGCGTTCCAAAGTTCAAATGGCCCTTAGATTTGGTGCAATCTCTTCATTCTACAAGTTTCCATAGAAACAGTAAAGGAACAAACAATAGAGAGAGGTAGAGCAGGAGTACTTGACCGTCTTTCAGTTACAGGTTTTAGAAAAAACATACCTAAACCACTATGCAGAGTCATAAGGAGTGTTTAATTATTTAGCCAAATAAACTTTCACAAAGCCAGTCTGCCACTGTTTTTGCAGGATTTACCAATTTTCAAAAATATGTATCACAACATAGCGACAAGAGTTAAACGCTTAACAACTACCCTGGCATTCTTTGAAGGGCAAACCAGAAACAAGAATTAAAGTCATCCTGTATTATTAGAACAAGTCACAGGAAATGGGTCAGCTCTTTAGGACAAGAGGAAAACTGTCTTTGCCATCTGCCGAAAAAAAAAAAAATGTATGATATAATGTAGTAGCTCTGAAAAGGGTAGGCCCTAAAATATCAATTCATATGGCAAGACAACAGTATTGGGCCCTGGCCGGTGTTGCACAGTGGATAGAGCATCTGCCCACCCAATGAAAGGTTGTGCTCCATTCCAGGTCAAGGGCACTTCCCAGTCTAGGGCCCATACCTGGGTTGCAGGTTCGATACCAGGCCCGGTTGGGGCGCATGGGGGTAGGCAAAACCAATCAGTGTCTCTCACATTGATGCTTCTCTCTCCCTCCCTTTCTCTCTCTCTTCTCCCCCCTTCCCTCCCTTCCACTCTCTCTGAAATCAATGAAAACATATTCTCAGGTGAGGATTAACAAGAAGGAGGAAGAGGAGAAGGAGGAGGAATCATTCTATCTTTACCTTAAAAAAAAAACAACAACACTCAGATTGATGGGGTACAACAAAAGCAAAGATCCAGGCTGATATCTTCCTCCCTATCTGCATGAAAACACAATTACATGTTTTAAGGCTCTCAAGTCACTGAGATGGGGACTTTCAAATCATTAAATGAGGAACCTTCACTATTGCTCAACACAGGCCTCAGCACTTTCTCCCCTTCTAACAAATGTGCTACATCCTATTTTGAAATCCAGTGGCCCAGGATAGGTCACCTAGCAGGGCTCACTAACTCCCTGCTGGTAGTCATGAACAAGCTCAAGTCCCAGTCCTACCCATCCTACAGAAAAGGAAGGAGAATAACATTTTATTTAATGACAGCATTCTTTGTTTTGCAGACTCAAGTGTTGCTAAAGAAAGTTAATCATTTCCCAAAAGCACAAGTGTCTTTCTTTCAATGTATTAAAGCCCCCAACTTCCCTCTCACCAGTTCATCCACATGATGTTTGAAAGTAGTACCCACTAAGAAGTTCCCTAAATCTTAAAGAAATGTGCACACCACAGGATCCAAGGAACCCCTCCTAGCATCTGTTTAAGGAAGCTATGATGAGAGAGTAAATGGGTGGGTAGTATTCACATAGAAGGGGTGCTGCAGCAAACAAGAAGACTGAGTAATGAGTGGGTAAGACGCTGAGGTATGTCCCTCAGAAACAGTCATCAGCAAATACGTGTCACCATATACCACCCTGCTGCCACTTCAGCGAAAAAAAACATAAAAAAGAAACAAGAAAAACAAAAGAGATGAAAAAAGTTTTTAAAACATAAAAAAGCCATATATATATATATATATATATATATATATATATATATATTTCAATTTTTTTAGCAAGTGATGGCAATTAAAAAAAAAACAAGTCAAATTCTGGAAGAGGCAATTATCTGTCATGATTTTGGGTCTCCAAAAGGAAAAACATGAGGCTATCTCTTAGAAATAGACATGAATATCTTCCTAACATCACTATTCACTTCCTGCCACAGAGCCAAAAAGTCTCACTCCAGCTCTTTTTCTTTAATCTGTGGGTCAATTATTGTTCCCATCTGTGAGGTGTCAGCAATACAATGGCACTAATAACATTCTAGCTCCTAACCACACCACAACCCATTATACACTTTCTTGAAACAACTATTTTGTTTCTAAAGCAATAAACTGTTCACAATCCAAGATTAATCTTGTAATAAAGGTGCATGGAATTTTCAAATTTCAAAGGACTTTTGTGTGTAACCGATTTCCATTCAAACTGCTTGATAAACGCTATTGCCTTTTCAACCCGAAACAATATAAAAATGTTCAAATGAATCATTCTCCCTGGAGAATGAATGAGAAGCAAGCAGGAGACAAAGAGGATTTCCATTTCGTCTTTAAAACAGAATTCCTTTTACTGTGCCCCAGGTGGCCCACAAAACAGCAAAGGGGGAGGGGGGGCAAATGGAGAGCATATGGATGGTACCCATTAGAAGAAAGCAGGAAGTTTAAATTCCCTTCTTCCAACTGGGAATCCAGCTGCCCACCTGCCCCCACCCTCTGATGCCCATAGGCCTCCAATTACTGACAACAGAATATTTGTAAACCCAGCCGGACATTGTGCTACACTGAGGTACAAAGAAACAACAGCCACTATCTTTGCCCCCAGAGAGCTACCAATTTAGGGTAAGTGGTCATTAATAGTTTCTCACAGTTAAGGCGGGGGGGGGGGGGGGGTGTGGAAGTGAACCACTCCAAGGAAATCATACACATATAACTCAGGAGTTCAAATTCTCAAATCATCTGCTTCCCCAGTTGTGTAATCCCCGGAAAGCTTCTACAATGGCCTTCAGATTATTTTGTCTTTTTCTTTGTATCAAGAGCCAATAGAAAAGCCAAAGCCAGGAAGGATAATAATACTCAGAAGGACATGTCAGTCCGAGGGCGTCAACTGTGAAACAACAAGAAATGTGAAAAGTGCTTGTAGCCTTTCCTGTTGGCAAATAAGAAATAAGGAGTGTCTCATATAGCCCATGATCTTGCACCAAATAGGTGCTTAATATCTGTTCATTTGACCAGCATTCTAGATGCAGGTTTCTTATGGTATGCCTGGTTTAAAAAAATAATAATAATAAAATTTAGAGGAAATGTTTATGTTCTAATAACTGGCAAGTGTTTGTTGAATATTTGAAAACTCTTCATAACTTTACTTTTAAATAATATTACTCATTGTGTTCTTAAAATTGAGCCATGAAGGCTTTTAACAAAATATTCTGCATTGATTTCCAAAACTATGGCTAGGCATAAGGGTTAACCCCAGAGCTATTTAGCAAATTCAGTTTTCGGTTCCAGGCATCACAATATGGATGTTTGCTTTTGTTTGTCAAGTCCAGATTCATGACCACCGAGGATTTATGAACTCATTTTCAACAGCATGTTTAGATCCTTTTTTTCCCTTTTTACTGCATGTTAGCTGAGAAATCAGACAGATTTGTACATATCGGTAACGTAACAAATCAAAGGTGATTGTCGAACAACTTCCTATAATTTTATTAGTAACAGCTGTTCACACAAAATAGTGTTTGGGCCTGATAATAGCGCTTTCTTTAATGTTACTCCATGCGGCAGAACAAGACAAAACATTCACTGTTTACTGCAGTCAGTGATTGCCACAGACTTAATTACCAACAATCACACATTTTACCTTCTATTGCTATTTCGCACTTCTCTGGGATTAATTCTGCAAAGATCTTAACATTGCCTTGACAAGCCATGATAAAAGTTTCCCTTTGAAGAATGTCACTGCCCTCCTGTTCAACTAGGAAGTTAGACATTAGATTTGTTGCTACAAACACTTGTATTCCCCTCAACCCAAGACAGAAGGTCTGGAGGAAACAGATTCCCTCCCCGATCTTGGGGAGAAAGCAATCCTAACCTTCTTAAAATGGCTTCTCTCTTCCAAGATGTATCCTTTGGGCTCCCTGTTTTCCCTCTACAATATCCGGTCAACACTTCCATTAATGTCAACAGAATGGATAACCTCTCCTTAAAGAAAAATTAATGTAAATGCTGGAATAAAATCACCCTCGGGCAACCATCTTCATTTCCTTTCAAGTATAAGTTTGCCGGGATCATGAAGGAAAAATCTGTTCCTTTTTCTGCTAAGGTTAGCATAGCAGGCAGCCTCACAACTGCAAAAAAACGGTCTCAGGTCCTTACAAATGCATCTGTCATAAAAACAATACCTACATTTCATAGGCGTCTCTAAAAACCGAGCCTAAGCCACCTCTTAGAAAGTGTGACTGGGTTTGGTGGTGTTTTGTTGTTGTTGTTTTTAATGAAAAAGAGGCTATCAAATGTATTTGTAATAAACAAAACGGCCACTAAATTATTCTTCCGGTTCTCCTTTCCAAACGTACGTAAAAATATTGGAAGAGAGGTACATGGGATGATTTCACCGTTCAGTAGGGTTTTAATTTGTGTCAAGGTTCCCATCCGAAGAAATAACGTAAGTACAGGATTGACAGCTACTATGGCAGCTCTAGACAAGGAATTCACATGATTCAATGCAAAAATCTTACTTTGAAAGGCTTTGTTAAAAGTCAGCTACCATTTTGATTTGTATGAGGGATGCTCCCACTTCACTTTTCAGATATAAACTATAAGCACTTTTTTCAAAAAAAAAAATAAAAGATGATGGAAGAGGAAATGAGTCCAAATAAATCCTGACATTTAGAAACATACTCAACACTTGAAAGCTCAAAGAGTACCAAAAATAAGACTGGTGTGGTGTTAAAGCAGCCTCATAAACACCATATTTTGGTATTTACTGGGAGATGCTGTTATTAGGGCTGCTTAGAAGGGTACTTTCATTCTGTGGTTCTGAGTGGCCATCCTAGACAACCACTAACCTCTAGGTTAATTCAGGCAATCAACATCCCCATTCTCCTCTCTCCAGTGAACCCTACCGAGGGGCAGGAGGGAGGGTTTGCATGCAGACCTGTGTGAATGAACTCTCCATATAATCTAAATTTTCCATTCAGAGCACTCCTAGCCTTCTATGTCCCTTCTTGCTCTGTGCAGTTTTCAGTACAAATGTATACCTCTCAAATTTAAAATGTTCTACCTGCAATTGCCAAAATTCTACATTCAACAATGTGGTTCTCCTCATGTCACTGACAAGTAAATCTTAAAAATCTGTACAGTCATCACCTGTATCCTGATGAGTGTGTCATGGAGAAAAGTGAATGGCAAAAAGCTGATAATGTTAAACTAACTTCTACACAATAAAAAAAAAAAAAAAGACATGGGATCGTTTCTTTTTTCTTTTTCCTTTAAACTTTCATACTTAAAGCATGGCTGTTATCTTGCCAAATGCCCCCAGCACAATACTGTAACACACGGGTTTGATATGTGATGTTACATTGTACATTAACACTTCCTATCCTGGAATGCGTTTGTATTCAATTGGCTCAAAGAGATACATACAATTTTGTTTTTAAAAAACAACCATGAATTTATCTGCCACAGATTGAAAACACTGCATATCCCCATGTCTCTATAATTTATTCATTATTTTATGGTCCCAATTTCTATCAGGAAGGTTATAAATAAATTTACTTATTCAACAAATACTAATTAAGAGCGTTCTATAAGTTTGATACTATCTTAGAAACTGGGATTTAAAAGAAACCAATACAGACACAATCCCTACCTTTATAAGCCTCCAGTCTAGAATAGGAAGAAAATTGCAAATGTAATTCATTTAGAAGACTGAGAGCATATATTCTTCCACCTAAGACTGGCCCAAATTATGCATGATTTCAAACGGTGGAACCCAATATACAAAAATGTTTTCTAAATCTTCATATTTAATGATTAAGATCTGAGGAGTAAAGATTTCAAAAGCATGTAAAATCAGAACAGGTACGAAAAAGAATGTATCTTCAAGGAATCAAAAAAACAATTCCAGCATAAATATCTGTGACTAGAAGCAGACACTCAAAGCCACTTCTTTTATATAGAATTAAAGATGCTGATGTTTTATAGTGTGTCCTATGTACCACCAATAGAAATATTTAGTTATCAATATTCATGAATATTAATCAATTAAAGGAAATATAACATACTGCATACCAAGAAAGTATAGAAACATTTCAATGAGTTAAAGTATCCCCTTGCACACATGTGTTGAATACAAAGTTTTCAAAGATGTCAAAGAAAATAAACACAGATATAAATGATTACATTTAAGGAAACAAGAAAATAATTAAATATTAAATATATTTTATGGTGGTAGATTTCTGGGTTCATTTTTTGAAAAGAATAAAAAAATCAAAATATGTAACTACTGCACAATTTGGAACATTCTGGAATAATTGCTGAGTATGAATCAAAATAGCCCTAATTTTACTGCCAGCCTTTCATCTTGGTAGGTAACCACTATTTCCCTTTCTAATTTCTCCATGTTGTTAACTTATAAAATTTAATGGTTATGTGAACAAATGCAAGGGTCTCCTGCCAAATAAATCTATTTGCATTAAAATTGTGTCATGATTTTTATTTCAATATAAGGGTGATTCCTCAATTTAAATAAACTAGTTAAAAATATTGGTGACTCTTTAAACTGTGAAATAATATATCCTATAACCTCCTTTGGATAGGTATCATTTTAAAAAAATGAAGGAATAACTAAACTCATGAAAGCAGCAGGTCCAAAGTTCTCAAAAGAAACCTCTCCCAATACCATCCCTTGTTAATATCAACCTTGTTCATTTCTCTCCTGGAGAGAAGAAAATCATGAAATCGATCACACACACACATACACACACACACACACACACACACGTGCACGCAAACCTACATTTAGTATATAGCATTTACTATATAAATAGCATAGGTACTGCAGAAGTTACGTTACAAAACAACATACCTAGAATATGAAACTGTAGCAAATCTTACATGATGTCTAGGCATCCTATTTCTAACAGAAAGTTGTATAATTTTTAAACGTTACTAATGAATATAGGTGCTAAATGAAAGTCATAGCTTTCTACCACTTCTAATAGGCCACAGTTGGGGGCTGGGGTGGGACCATATTAAACCCTTCTCAAGTATCTAGTAAGGGGGTGGGGGCGGAATTCTCCACACTACCACCACTTTAGCAGAAAAACTGGTTTAATTTTTTTTTATGCCTCCAAGTTCATTTTTTAAAGCACAGTATGTTATCTAAATACACAGTATGTAATGAAGCATCCCTATATATATACTTCCCCCAAATTCCTCCCTAGACATAGAAACCTGGGCCCTCCGACAGACAAACCCACTGGGCTCTAACTCAGCTGCTAGGAACCCAGAGCTGTCACATTTCAGGCAACAGGGATGGCTTGAGAGACCTCAACCGACTGATGTGAAGCTAAACAGAAACAAGTAAAGACTGTAAATGGGGAAGAAGAAAAAGAAAACCGTTCTTAAGTGTCTCTAAAATAAATGCTTTTTCCTCAATTCTGCACATAAACACCCTATACATCTCTCTTGCCCTATTTGCTTCTCAACTGCACGAATTCAGAAAGCATTTTCAGCCATTAGACATAGCCCAAAATGAAAATAAAAGGATCTTCATCTTCCCATTGCATCTCCCCACCCCTGGCTTCATTTCCTAAAGCCCACTCTTTTACCCAGCCCTTGGCTTTCTGTTCTTTATGAACGTGCACATTTATCTAATCTGGTTTCACAATGAAGACATAAAGCAAGGCATGTGAAGTAACCACCGGTAACTATTTGTGATCATTATATTTTGTTTCTGCTTGTAAGTGATCCAGCACATAAGCAGTTCAGTCCAAAAGGCAACTGGGTCCTTGAACCAAGAGATGGAATGCTCAAGATAAGAAAGAAAACGCCTGTTTCTCAAATCCCAACTGACAATACAATATTTTCTTCCAGAAATGTCTGAGAAACGTATTTATTATACATGCAAATATACTGGACACAAGTGCAGACATTTTTCAGGCCTGTAACTGCAAAGCTGTTTGCTCTTCCTACCACAATAGTTCAGTTATGTCACACTGGCTTGAATGTGAACCCTGATCGTTGGTTCTGAACATTCTCTCAGAGATAAATAATCAATAGAATTCCTAATTGAGAACCAACATTTTCTTGCTAACTTGGTGTTAAGGAAGAATGTTGAGTTATGTGTTTTGTTTAAGAGATTAAAGGGAAATTTTTGCTGTGCACTTCTCGTTTTGCTTCTAGCCCAGATTCCCGAGATACTAAAATGTTGTCCGTTTTGAACAAAAGGTTTCTATTTGTTTCCATGAGCGTAATTGAGAGGCTACACTGGTTTTCAGTAGTAATTATTGTGAATTCAGGCCTACATCTGGGTTGTCTCATTAAACAAAAGATACCAGTCGCTGTCAACAACCACACAGCACAGCGCTCCCCTGTCCCTCTTCTTAATCAGGAAAGAAGGATGCAGACGAGAAACATGCCTGCCACCATCCACTGGTCAAGAAACTCTTCTGGGGGTCCCTCCTTTCAGTGGTCAGGTGGCTAGCGAACAGCACTTGCGTGACACATCTGGCCTTGCCCCCCCCCCTCCTCCGCCCTCCAACACATAAGCCTCCTTTCTTTGGAGGGACAACCACTGGGCGCCCTCATCATCACTCCTAGGAGAATCCAGTCGCGAGTCTGTCCTCTGTGTTCCACCCTTCTCTCCGGACCCCAGACACACTGATAATGGATGCACATAGGCCACCCGCCACACGCCATCCTCCAACATGCCCTGGCTCCGCTGGCACCCCGGGGCCACACACACACACGCACACACAGCTCCCCACTCCACCATCCCACGGGGCACGATGGCCACGACACTGGAAGTTCAACCCCTCTGCCCACCTTCCCACCCCCGCACGTATGCCCCACCAAGCGATTTGCCATTTAGCTGATTCACAGCAGATAAAGGCGCACCCCGAATGCACGGCGCTCAGGGATACCCGAAGGCACAAGCCGAGGCCCTAGGCTGGGCAGCCCGACCCCTCTGCGTGCGCGAGTGCGCGCGCGTGTGTGTGTGCGTGTGTCTGTCTGTCTGTGCAACCGCGCGCGCGCCCGAACGAGTGCGGGTAGGGGCCGGGGACGCGCCGGGGGAGGGTAATGACCAGCCCCGAGCTCCAGAGGTGGAGGCCACTGGGGGCAGCTGCCCCGAGAGCCCCGGGGTGGCAAGTGGGGGGCGTCAACCGGCGGGAGGGCCCGCGGCCGCCGGCCCCGGGAGGTACTCACCGAGCAGCAGCAGCTTGAGCTCCCGGCGGGCGTCCCGCTTGTCCCTGCGGAGCTGCCGCTCGATCTCGTCGTTGATCCGCCGGGCTTCCTTGGCCTCCTCGCTCAGGCAGCACGCCATGATGGACTCCAGAGTCATTCTTCCAAGTGCCTCCCCTGCAGCCCCGCCGGCACCCCCTGCTCACACGCGCGCACACACACCCTCCCGCCCTCGCTCCCCCGAGGCAGCGGTGGCCGCCGAGACCCCGCCGCCCGGGCGCGCGTCCGGGACGAGCTCCGGGAACGGCCGCGGGGGCCGCGGCCAGGGCCGGGGGTGCGGCAGGAGCGACGGCTGGGACCGCCGGCTGGAGCCAGGCAGGCGCGGGAGGTGGCCACGGGCGCTGGTTCGGGGGGCGCGCGAGGAAAGGCCGCCGCGCCCGGCCTCGCTCAGACGCCCGGGCTTCCTTCCCCGGCCACGGGCGGCCCGCCTCGCCCCCCGCGCCTTCGCCGCCGCCGCCGAGGCTCCCCTACTCCCTGCGCTGGGCGGCGAGAGCACATCCACCGGGGCGTCTCCGCAGCGAGCGGCCGCCGACGGCTCCCCGCTCCCCGCGCGCCCGCGGCTCGCAGCCTGACACGGCTCCCGGGCGCCCTCGGCCCTGCCCGCGCCCACCGCCGCCGGCCGCCGCGCGCCTCCGCCTCCGCCTCCGCCCCGCCTCCGCCCGGCGCCCACCCCCGGCCGCGATTGCCAGGCGCGGAGCGAGCGCTCAGAGCTCGCCCTCCCCCTCGCCACACACACACATTTTCTTCTTTCTCTGAACTGGAGCACAGATCCGGCAGGGAGGCGGCGGGAGGAGGAGGAGGTGGGAGAGGAGGAGGAGAGGGAGAATGGGCGCGGGAGGAGGGAGGAGGGAGGAGGGAGCGGGAGGCGGTGCCGCCCGGCCCCTCCTGGAAGGCTCTCCCGGGCTCGCAGTCGCCGCGCGCGCCGCTCCCGGGCTGGGCCGGCCCCTCTGGCTCTGCGGGCGCCTCCCGCTCCCGCGCCCAATGCGGGGGCGACCGTGACCGCTGCGCCCGTCGGCCCCGGAGCGGAGCAGGGCGGGGCCCGGTCTCCGAGGCGCTGCCGGGGCCGCCACCAACCTGCCGCTGCCGGCCGCCCCGGGGAGTGGAAACGCAGGAATATGGCGGCCTCCGCCTGCCGCTCAGCCCACCGGCCCGGGAGCGCGGCCTCGGCTCCGGGGCGCCGCGGGATTCGGCTCCGCCAGCCCGTGCACCGCCGTCGCGGCTCCGGCTCCCGGACGGTGCCGAGGCGCTCGCGGAGCCGCAGCCCCCTCTGTACTCCTCCCGGTACTGTTTCCAAAAGGCCATTCGGTGAGAAAGTCTCTCGCGTCACCTCTGACCCCAGCTCAGTAGTAGAAATAAGATACACTAGATCGTGGAGTACGACTGGGGAAGAAAAGTCATTGTCACAGGTTGGGGTGGGGGGGTGACTAATAGGCGAAACAGTCCACAAAGTTACTGGACATCGAAATCTAAATCCTGAGCAAAACAAAAAAAAAAGTGAAGCTGCGCAAGTTTCCAAGAGCTAACAACTTTTCATGCCGTTGAGGTTGTTCGGGGGATTTTTTTTTTTTTTCACTCCGTCCTCTTGTTTTTGAAATGGCACAGGATGTTCAACAGCCAAGTAATCGAATTTACCCTTCTGGTCGGAGATTGAATTATGGGTGACTGCTGGGAAAATGCAAAATAATGTGGAAGAAAAGAAATAGAAAGAGTAGAACAGACAAATGGGAAAACCAAGATTCCCCCAGCAAAATTTTATTCTAGTATTTTGTTTTTCCACTTTCAATGGGGGCAGTTTACTTTAGAATGTTGTTTGCATGTTTTGCTGTGATATGAGACTGAAAAATAGCCCTCCCCCCAAAAAAAATCTCCTTGCTTATTCAGGCTTTATTTGATGTAATAGCTATAAGAGGTAAAACTCATTGCTTCCTGGCTTAATGGGACCTGAGATCTTGAAAGTAAATTGCATTTTATGAAGGGAATCCCTTTTACACATTGCATGTTTTCTCCGAGATGTCTCTGGTGCAACCTTCTGGTCCAGAGTTTAAAGCAGCGGTTCTCAGCCTGTGGGTCGCGACCCCTTTGGGGGTCGAACGACCCTTTCCCAGGGGTCGCCTAAATACATCCTGCATATCAGATATTGACATTACATTTCATTAACAGTAGCAACATTACAGTTATGATGTAGCAATGAAAATTTTATGGTTGGGGGTCACCACAACATGAGGAACTGTATTAAAGGGTTGTGGCGTTAGGAAGGATGAGAACCACTGGTAAGGTCATTGCTTACAGGTCAAGAACCCACAGAGGGTCTTGGATGACAGATGTGTGACTACCTTCTTTCATTTGCCATTAGCTCCACCCCTTGACTCGCTCTTTCTCCTTCCCTCCCTTCCTCCTCTCTCTCTCTCTCTCTCTCTCTCTCTCTCTCTCTCTCTCCCCCCCCTCCCCCTCCCCCACCCCCTTGGCTAGGACTTAGATCAAACAAGTCATGGAGACATAAGATATATATGTTAGGCTTCTTTTTTTAAAGGATATTTAGCCTAGAAAATGATTAAATTTCACCTTGGTCTGGAGAACAGAAAGGACAAACTTCACTCTCTTTATGTGAATGCCTACAGAAAGCCTCTAGATTTGCTGTGAAATTAAAATTTAAAATTATGTGACTAATGAAATTAAACATTGAAATTCAATATACAGAAATTTTAAATGGCTTCAGGAGGAAAACTTAATTATAAGTTTGCCTTCTCTAATATATGCATATAAGTGGGTTTCAGAGAGATATAAAACACCAGAAAATCAAATGACAGTCAGGAAGCTTCGAGTGTTTGGGTTTCCTAGCCAAGGATCCTCTGAGATTTTTGAAAATGTCTCTCCGACTGTGCCATCAAGCTACCAGGTAATCCATTTGGACTGAACTGACCTATTTTGTGATGAAAAGAATTAAACTGTTTCAATTCACTGTACGTAAAAGTCTGGTTTTTTTACCCCTGAATCCCCAGCATCAGGGACACTCTTGGCATTTAGTAGATATTTGAAAGGCTAAGAAAAATCAATAGGAGGATGTTCTTTGAAATATTGGGAAGAAATCAGGAAGTAAGGAAAAGCAAGGCTCTCCGGGGATAAAGCCATATATGGTGTCAAGAAGGAAACAGGAAGAGAAAATTCCCACTCTGGGCTGAGAGCTCTGCAGAAATCTTTGCATATATATCTGGAAAGCATTTGCCAAGCAAATATTCATACCAATCAAACAAACTAAATCCATGTAGAAACTAAAGTTGTTGACCATGTTCTAGAGGCAAATAATCTTTAAAATATGCAACTAAACATGGATGTTACAAAGTCCTAGTTCATTAAATCAACAGACATTTACCTCTTGCCTCCTATGTGTAAATAAGGTGAAAGTGCAGGAAGAGAGAAATACAGATATGAATACAATGTGATCCTTGCCCTCAATAGGCGTATAGTCTTAAGGCGAAATGTGACTGTGAACAGCTATTATAAAAGACAAAATGAAATCAACTTGTATTAAAATCAGGATAGAAGCAACAATCTAAAGGTATTAAAAAGGAGGGCATAATTCATTCTGTTCTGGAGAACTGCCAAAACCTTCACGGGAAAGAGGACATTCAGCTGCATCTTAAAGAATGAGTAGGTAGTCAACAAATCTGTGTCTATACCACTAAAAAGTAAATCAGTCATTCCAGATCATCCCCAAACAGACAGTAAGACGATAAGCCATTTTGAGAATTCAAGGGCAATCACTAGATAGCTGAAAAGCAAACCACAAAACCCTAGGAGCTTGAATGTTGAAGGCCAGAGGAACATGGGAAGACGGTCGCCTCTTCTGTGGTATCCTGAGAGGGATACCTACCCCCATGATCATATCACTCTGCCTGTCCTTTGGGATCTGGGAAAGAAAACCAGTCAAAAACAGAGGTTAGTCTCCAGGCATGACCTAGAGTCAACAAGCGAAAAGGCTGCACTCTTAAAAGGAGTTCCTGGGGAAGGAAAGGCCTGCCCTCCCTGTTCCCAGAGGCACTTAGCATGGCTGTTTCACAGCATACACCACACGCATCCCTGTAATCGTCTACTTCCTTCTCCCTCTCCCCTTCTCCCTCTCTCTGCCTCTCCCTCTCCTCAGTTAGGAGCTGCTTGTTTTTCCTAACTGTCTTCAGGACACCTAAAAGAGTCTGTCCTACAACAGATAGTAAGCAGTGAATAAACAAATGGATACCAGAACCTCCATCAACAGCAAACACACTACTGCCTGTCCCAGGCAGTACACTGTGCCAGATGCCTGAGGCATACAAAGCCCTTAATAATCTATTTGGGCAAACAGTCCTCATGCATAAAAGAATAGACAACAGTGAGAAATGAGGACTTGGCTGCTGACATACAGTATAGAGAGCAGATTGCTAGGAATTCAGAAGAAGAAGCAGTTATCCAGGCCACCATTCAAAGCAACCCTAAAGAGTATTGATAGGCACACGATAGTCACCGGAAAGACCAAGTAGAAATCAGCCTGAAGCATTGCCTATCCTACAAGACTGGGAAAGAACTGCTCTGTGCAGAGCTTGCTGGCACAGCTGTCTGGCCAAGGAATGAGGTGGCCTTGCTGGTGGGACAGCAGGCAAGCAGGCCCAGGAAGACTCAGAGAGCTGCAAATGGCACCACCTAGAGGACAGTTTTCATTACAGCAGAAATATGATTAGCTGAAAGAAAAGAGGGTTTTAGGGTCAACATGTGGAAGATGAAAAGCCAGGTGTGAAACAGAACACCTTCTTCTGAAACACGAAAGTACCCACACTGCAAAACCAAACTGCTATTCTAGACCAGTGGTTCTCAACCTTCTGGCCCTTTAAATACAGTTCCTCATGTTGTGACCCAACCCTAAAATTATTTTCGTTGCTACTTCATAACTGTAATGTTGCTACTGTTATGAATCATAATGTAAATATCTGATATGCAGGATGGTCTTAGGCGACCCCTATGAAAGGGTTATTCGGTCGCCAAAGGGGTCGTGACCCACAGGTTGAGAACTGCTGTTCTAGACATAACTGATATTTCTACAGTACCCCAGTGACATATTTCCATTACTACCCTCAGAAATGCATCCAAGAGAGTCTCTGACTAATCTAATGTACCTACTTAGTGCTTATCAAAGGTCAGCATTTTCACAGGAAGCATTGTACTCACAGTACAAAGGCCATCCAAGTGCCACCAGACTGGAAGGCCCTAAAAGGTTGGCCACATGGGAAGAATTTTTAAACTGAGTATACCAGTGTTTCAGCATTGGAAGCTACTTACTAATGTTTAATGAAGGAATGAATGAGCAAATGAATGAATATGTACTAAAATCAGATAGTGAGATAGGAGGTCGCCCTAAATTACAGTCCAAATACTTCTGGCATCCAAAGGATCAAGATTAATGTAGCTAATATAGGAGTTTCCTTCCTGCCCAGCCCTGAAGTTACTACAAGTTGGAGCCACCTGTCACCCAAGACTCTACCAGGGGTCCTCAAACTACAGCCCGCGGGCTACATGCAAATACAAATATTGTATTTGTTCCCGTTTTGTTTTTTTACTTCAAAATAGGATACGTGCAGTGTGCATAGGAATTTGTTCATAGTTTTTTTTTAAACTATAGTCCGGCCCTCCAACAGTCTGAGGGGCAGTGAACTGGCCCCCTGTTTAAAAAGTTTGAGAACCCCTGCCTATGCCTTTGCTGGACTTTCACCTAAGAAATACAAACTGGTGGTCTTTGGCCTGCAGAAGTTTTATTTTAATGCAATGGTGCTATCAAAATTTTTTAATTAGCTGTTAGAACTTAAACATGAAGAGATTCCCAGAGAAATCAAGGTTTCTGTTTCTTGGTCAAGATCTGACCACCCCAGGTCTATATTCCCACATCATGACCATTCCCCCACCTGACTCACTCCCCATTGCTGGCAAACCTGGACCAATTTATGCTCCTCATTTAGTAATATGCTGAGCATTCCAGGTGGGCACTCTAAGGCAGTTAGCAGGATGGGGATTGGATTTTGGAATTGATCAGGTAGTTGAGGCAATTTATTTCTTCTCCATTTTTTTGTTTCCATGTTTCTAAATCAAATAATCACGTATCCCATTATACTCATCATTATACTCACCTCCCTTTGATGATTTCTCATGTAAAGCTCAATAAGGGCAGGATTTTTGGTCTGTTTTGTTCACTCCTAAATCCAGCACTTATAATAGTGCCTGGGATATAGTAGATGCTTAATAAACACTTGTTGAATGAATGAAAAAGAGATCCTCCAATCAAAGAGGCCACATGGCAGTCTGCCTCTTCCCCTGCCCCCCCCCTTAGCCAGATGTTACCCACCAAAGTGGGCTCCCTCTCATTCCTTGGCCCCGTGCTTCAAAATTTTGCCTCAAATGAGTTCACCAAGGAAAATTAGCCATCACTAAGATATCAAGAAAGCTGGGGATGCAACATTTTTGTTCAAAACCCAGATGGAAACATGTATTAATTCCACCTAAATCAACTTTATAGAAAGTTGATATTCCTGACACAACTTCAAGTAATGTGCGTGTTATATATTGGAGATCATGACACAACATGGAGTCAAAGTTCATTGCTCAATGTGTGAAGAATTAATGAAACACAGCACATGTTGATGAAAAATACATAAGTAATTAAAAAATCTGTTGTGCTGCCTTCTCGATTGAAATGATCTTAATATTAACCTTTCAATAAATTACTACCTTAGTAATTTTTTCAATCTGCCATTCTGAATTTTATCAAGATGTAAGAGAGCTTAATAGCTTTTCAATATTAAGTAGAAACATAAAATATCCTTTCCTGACCAAAAATTAGATATAACAGTGTCTCTCTTATTTTTTTTCTTTCCTATCTCTTAGGCCTATGACAATCTATTTGAGCCACAAAAATTTCCAAAAGCCCCTTTTACATTTTTCAGTGTACCTCCTTCTTTTCATCCTCATACAAGTTCTTAAGAACCAAGTTTGGGTAAGGACTTTGGACCATATAGAATGGGGCCTGGAATAGGATGAGGTGAGTGAAGTACTACTAGTTTTTTGCCTTAGGCTCCAATTTGGCTCCACACAGAACTATTAGTGAATCTTCCTTCACTAAAAATTTTGATAATTTGTTCTTCATTGGGGTTTGCATGAATTCTTTAAAAATTTGCCTTTAAGTCATAACCGGTTTGGCTCAGTGGATAGAGCGTCGGCCTGCGGACTGAAAGGTCCCAGGTTCGATTCCGGTCAAGGGCATGTAACTTGGTTGCGGGCACATCCCCAGTAGGGGGTGTGCAGGAGGCAGCTGATCGATGTTTCTAACTCTCTATCTCTCTCCCTTCCTCTCTGTAAAAGATCAATAAAATATATATATATAAAAAATTGCCTTTAAATATTATTTATCTTGATTACTGAGCTGTTTGGTGGTCTCTCAAATTTTGCACCTTAGGCAGATGCCGCACTTCCTCACCCTCTCTGGGTCCTGGTAGAGAGCTGTGCATGAATTGGCATACCAGTGGAGAAGTTGTCACCCTAGAAAAAGAATGTGCCGTGGAGGATTACCTATTCTTTACAATTTAAAATTTTCCATGATTTCTGCCTGTGGAACTGGAACAAAAGAGCTGGGTTAAGAAGCCACTGATGGTCTGAATTGAAGCAGAAGCTGCCACGGCCTCTCCAAAAACACATGCTTATCAGGAGAATCGGCTCCCACCCCCACCCGGAGATGATGAGAAAAACGCAGAAAATATTACATATTCTCAGCTCACTCTCTGGCTTACAATAAGAAGCAAAAGCCATAGAAGAAAGAGACTTAAGATGCCCAAGGAATTTCTTTTAAATCCAAGAAATATTTCTTAAAAATAAAGCGTACTCCAAAGCCCATTTATAAAAGGACAGAGGTACAGATGTACTAATGAGGGAGGGGTGACATGGAATCCCCACGCCTCCTCCTCTGAGCTAATCACATTGGCACATTTTCTAGCAGGGTCATTCATACCTACAGGGTCAAAAAACCGGTCCAGGTTCTGCAGCCAGGAAGTGGCAAGCGCAGTCCTAGAGGTTGGGCTTTCTCATTCCCAGTTTATTAGCCCTGATGCCCCCTGCCTTTAAACTGAACTAGTCCTTGAGGAAGTTACATTTGGTCTCCAGCTTTCCTGGTCTCAGAATTGGTCATCTTTTTGGAAAGGGCCAATGTCTCCTTTCATCTTTTACCTGTTCTCAGAAGCCCATACCCTGGTGATAATAAATCACAGCACCCTGGCAGGAGTATTTGCATTTTCAACGGAATGGCTCTGACCCTTGGCTGCACATTAGAATCACCTGGGGAGACTTTAAATCATACTAGATGCTGGATTTTCACCACAAATATTTGTATTTAATTGCTCTGGGTTAGGGCTTGTTGTGTTTTTAGGTTTTGGGTTTTTTATGCCCCCCGGGTACTCTAATAAGCAGGCAAAACTGAGAACCACTGGGTTATAGTAATAAAACTAATTACATATGTGCAAGGCCTCAGCTAGTAGGTGGATAATGCAGCCATAATTACCTACGCCATCTGGGAGGTACAGCCAGTCCTGTACTAATCTCAGGGCTCACCAGAACCAAGCTGGTCCTGGTGCCCACCCACGATCCCCATTAGACCTTCAGATATTTTTTTTATTTCCCTTTTCCCCTCATTATTTTCTTAAAATTTTTCTCAATGGTGAATGTCCTGGATGGGGGAAAGCTCAGAAAAGACAGGAAAACACGTCGAAGAAAATGAATGTTGTCCATAATCCTATCACCCAAAGTAGTCATTTTAAGTTAGGTTTTGAGTCCTAGAAATTTAAATGGATAGACATGAAATGATTTGTAAATTAAAATAATAATAGAGTACATTCTGGTATTTTTTCAGATTATACAGGCATATGGAAAAATGCTCAAATACAATGAAATTTTACACAAGAAGTCTCCCTCCCACTGCCAACCCACCTCTTACCTCCCCAGAGGCAACCAGTGTTACCAGTCTTTTGGCAGACCTCCAGAAATATCTATATATATGCAGACAAATTGTTGCATACTATACAATTTATTCTGTAATTTAGTTTTCCTACTCAAAATATATCTCAGAGATGGGTCCATATCAGGCTTTTTTTTTTTTTTACACCACATAGTTTTCCATTGCAGATTTCCTGCAATTTCTTAACCAGTCCATTTTTATGGGTATTTGTTTCTAATGTTATGCTACTTTTAAAATATTTATGTATTTAGTTCTTTGTTCTTCCCATGAATATTTTTATTTATTAAATATGCTTCAAAAATTATTTTAGTACTACGTGGTATTCCACTGTATAAATTTATAATAACCTATTCAAATCATACTGAATTGTTAGACATGTATGTTGTTTCCAATTCTTTATCATTATTCATGATGCTGCAATGAACAATCCTTGTATACAAACCTTTGTGTCTCAGAGTCCCTAGAATAAATTCAACAGAGTAGAATTATTGGTCCAAAGCACACACACTTTTTAAAGCTTTTGATAGTACCAAATTATAACTATAACTAATGGCCTGGTACATGAAATTCATGCATGGGGTGGGGGTGTCCCTCAGCCCAGCCGGCACCCTCTCCAATCTGGGACCCCTTGGGGGATGTCCAACTGCCAGTTTAACCGGCAGTCGGACATCCCTCTTGCAATCTGGGACCACTGGCTCCTAACCGCTCACCTGCCTGCCTGCCTGCCTTATCGCCCCTAACCACTCTGCATGCCAGCCTGATCGCCCCCAACTGCCCCCCTTTTCGGCCTGCTCACCCCCAACTGCCCCCCTGCTGGCCTGCTTGCCCCAACTGCCCCCCCCTGCTGGCCTGCTCGCCCCCAACTGCCTCCCCCCCCCGACTGGCCTGATCGCCCCTAACCGCCTCTGCCTTGGCCCCGCCACCATGGCTTTGTTCGGAAGGATGTCCAGAAGGTCTACCGGTCTAATTAGCATATTACCCTTTTATTAGTATAAATTTTTCGTTATCATTATAAACTACTCTGAGGCTTTAATAATTTCAGAGATTTTTTATAAACATATGCCTCTAAAAATTATTATAAGCACTATCTTAATTGAATAACAATCTATATAGATAAAGCTTATTTTTAATAAGTTTAAAGTCATTTTATTTTAGGGAGCTTAAATAATACATAAAATCCGTAATTCAGGGGAAAGTCTACATGGTAGTACATCTAAAATATTTCAGGCTTTCTTTTAACACAAATCCACAAGACCCGTTATTTGGCTACATCTTGAGTTTGTTCTGTATGTATTTTCAAAACTTCATTCTGGCCCTAGCTGGTTTGGCTCAGTGGATAGAGCATCAGCCTGCAGACTGCAGGGTCCTGGGTTGGATTCTGGTCAAGGGCACATGCCTGGGTTGTGAGCTTGATCCCCAGTGTGGGGTGTGCAGGAGGCAGCCAATCAATGATTCCCTCTCATCATTGATGTTTCTCTCTCTCCCTCTCCCTTCCTCTCTGAAACCAATAAAAACATATTTTAAAAAAAAAAAAAAAAACTTCATTCTGAAGACACAGAATACCCTTTCGGCTCTGCATCTAGGGGTGTAGCTTGCCCAGAGCAAATAAAAACTGTACTGGCTAAGCCTTCCCTTCCATTCACAGGGAGCCAAGATAAGGATCGGCTTGTTCAGCTGCATGAGGATTAGACCTCAACAGTGACATTTTGCAGGGATCAGGGGACAGACATTACCAATTACTCAGGAAAGAAAAAAAAATGCTCCCCAGAAATATAGAAGTCCTATTAAATATCTACCTTGTCAAGCCAACGGCTACATGCTGCACTTTTGCTATTTTACTTGTAGGGAAAATCTCCAAATATAGTACATTTCTATTGGTTTTAAAAACTAAGAGCCAGATTAAGTAGGGATAAAGCAATTTCATGGGAATTCTTTCATGAAAGAATCTGTTTCAATCTTTTTAAAGTCATCACACACCATTTCTCTTGGACTCTATGTCCTGCCAAGTGATTAATATCTGAAGGTCTGAAATCACTCAAATGCACCTAAATTATAGTTAGAACTTACCTGAAGTACATGCCTTGTAAGGTTGTTTTAGTCAGACCTGCCTGCAGAATTTTGAGGCATGTGGTGGAATGTCAATGAGATGGCAGATTGCTTAGATGCCTGTTGTTGACTCTGAAATGCCCCCTGGGCCATGTCATTGTGCCAAAGGTATTTATTCTGGTGTATATCTTTCCACAGGGGTGGGCATAAGGCTGCCAGTTCCACTAACTGCAATTACAGGACTACAGAGCCTAAACAACTTTAAGGCAGGAATAGAAAAAGAAAGGTTATCTGAGAAGGCCAGAACCACTCTCTTTTCCTCTCCATGAAGAATATTTCAATGACAGGTTGATTAATGGGGTTTTGTGCCCTGACTATATGGAAGGCAAAGTATTGGTAAAATGGCAGGAAAATAATTTGTGTCTCCTCAATACATATTATTAAATGTATTTTTAAAAATATTTTTTTATTGATTCCAGAGAGAAGAAGGGACAGGAAGAAGAGATAGAAACATCAATGATGAGAGAGAATCATTGATCGGCTGCCTCCTGCACGCCCCACACATTTGTCAATTTGGTAAAATAGACATGTCTTGCAAAGGCAGCTATTGTGTCACTGTATGACTAAACCTCAAACTCTTTGAGCTAAACATGGGGACCACTCCTGATACATCTTAGGATTGGAGCTGACAGGTATCATATTCGGGTAACAGGGGGATAGTTGGACAGCAAGAGGGGAGGGTCATGCTAGTTTGTCCATGAAGCTTGACAAGATAGAACCCACTTTAAGTCCCTTACAAGGCAGCTGAGTATTACACAATGTCCAAGGATTACAGCTACATGAGCTCACCATTCAAACAAATTCATGTATTCATGCAACTCCCATTTGTAGCAAGGCAGGGCAGAGGAAGAGGAAGGAGTCTGTAAGTGCAAGGTGAGTCAGGATCAGGAAAGTTGGCCTCCAGGCAAGAAGGTTGGAGCCCAGCTCTAGTTCCTGGGATAGGGCAAGTGCCTTGAATCATTAGGTTCAAGGAAGGTTAGCAGGACAGAGCTCAGGGGTAGTGAACTGGAAGCCTTTGTGCACAATTGCAGTGGCTGCCAGACAATAACCAAAGCTAAGTTTTAAAAAAGAGCGGAGATATTAGGAAGGGAGGGAAGATTCAAGATGTTTAATTTCAGCTTACCTGGAGTCCTAACTTCTCTTTTATCTTGAACCTAGTGTGGGACTTAGGTTTCAGCAGACTGGGAGTCCTATTCCAATTGACCTTGAGAAAGAGGAGCAGAGACATGCCAGGCGCTGATTCTGGGAGATGATGAGAAACTCCACACAGCTGTACCTTGAGCTCATGACCAAATTGGATATATTCTAGTATGTACAGGCAAATGCTACTCCTCAAACAAAGTTGTCATGATTTAGCTCTCCTGGAGGGGTGGGGAGTGAAGCATCTGTGTCCATCCAGATATGTAGTAGTACATGTCAAAGAGCTGAATGACATCATGAGACATGTTTATCGGATACATTTGAGGACATTTATTTAAGGTAAGTAAAATGCCACCCAAGCATCTTATCCTGAAGATGATGGAAAAATGGTGGACCTGTTTTTGGAAAAGCTTCCTGGGTTTTTTACAACCCCCAAGAATTTCTAGAACTCCTGCTGTGCCTTTGGGACTGTGCAGAGTACAGTTCCCAACCTTCAGCAATTATTCCAGCAAGATGGCAGGTAAAAGTAAGCCTTCACTTGCTATTCATTTCAAACATAGTTCAAATTTTCTAAATGTGCTAAAATTTCACATTCAAGTGAACAAGAAAGAAGCTTGTGGTTTTTCTATGCATTATAAGCTTTTCTAAAGGAAGAGTTCTCTAAATTGGAAGTAGTTTATCCAATCTACAGTAGGGGGAGGGAAATAATCAAGAAAATTCCATGGAAATCATTTTTTTTTTTACTTTAGCACCATGCAAATGTCATGTCTGTGCACACAGAAAGTGTGAGTTATAAACATTCTCCAACACTTAACACATTTTTGCTAATTAACAGTATGTAGTCTATATGCCACACTTCCTAATTGATTTGCAAAAGATTAGAGTTATCAAAACAGGCTTCATGAATGCATTCATAGTCAACACCATACTTAATTCTTTTTTTAAAAAAAATATATTTTATTGATTTTTTTACAGAGAGAAGAGGGGAGAGGGATAAAGAGCTACAAACACCGATGAGAGAGAAACATCGATCAACTGCCTCCTGCACACTCCCCACTGGGGATGTGCCTGCAACCAAGGTACATGCCCTTGACTGGAATCGAACCTGGGACCCTTGAGTACACAGGCTGATGCTCTATCCACTGAGCCAAACCAGTTAGGGCCCATGCTTAATTCTTGCATGGATTCTGGTGAAGTGCATGGCCTGACTAAGCATGTGGTTCAGTTTCTGTCTGCATGGGATCACTTAAATAGCTGGGTGCCAAGTACTAAGTGCTTACACATCTTAACAATGTGTGACAATGAAGATCCCTAGAACTTACTTAGATTCCTTGCAATGTTGTACTCCCATTGCAACAATAAAAAAATGTTCAACTACATGAACCATTACAAATCATCCCCTTACAAAAAAAGGATGTATATATATGATAAATAAAATATTTGACATTTATAGATAATTTAAAATGTTAAAATAATATATTTCCAGGAAAACTTTTGTGATTAATTTCTTGAAAATCCTTCGAAGTCTTTGAAATAGAAAAAATAATGCTTTTAGAGGTAGTCTTCTATTTGTGGTTGTTCCACTCAACTAATCAGACACAAAGTAGTTAAGTCATAATTTATAATTTACATTGTTATCTGTCCAATTTTCATGTGACCAATTATAATTCATCCTAGAAAGATAACTCCTCTCATCATTTAAGAAGACTCTTTTTTAAAAAATATTTTTTTATTGATTTTAGTGAGGAAAGAAGAGAGAAGAGAGAGAGAGAGAGAGAGAGAGAGAGAGAGAGAGAGAGAGAGAGAAACATCAATGATGAGAATCATTGATCAGTTGCCTCCTGCATGCCCCACCGCCCCACTGGGAATCGAGCCTGCAACCCAGGCATGTGCCTTTGACTGGAATCGAACCCGGGGGACCCCCCAGTCCACAGGTCGACACTCCACCCACTGAGCCAAACCAGCCAGGGCAAGAAGACTCTTGAAAGATTTGAAAATGATGATGCACCCATCACCCACTGACTGTTGCAAAAATGGTAAAGACGATAGTAAAGTCTTATCCTTATGTCCAAATTTTTAAGAATGTAGCTGTAGTTAGGACCCCCAATAAGTTAAAAATGCAGCAACTAACATTTCACATGACTCAGTACTTAAATAGCTCAATGGTTTGTGGAAAAGATACAGCTTAAAACATTGGCAATTTTCCCATCTTGCAAAATGTATTGATGCATTTTGTATGGTGGAGATTTATTTTTCTTTTTTAAAATTAATTGTCAAGCATTGATGATAGTGTGAATAGGCATGCTATCCTATCTAATAAAAGAGAAACATGGTAATTAGCCATACGTCTGCTACCCTTCCCATTGGCTAATCAGGGCGATATGAAAATTAACTGCCAGCCAAGATGGCAGCCGGCAGCCAGGCAGCTTGAAGTGAACATGAGGCTTGCTTGCTTCAGTGACGGAGGACTCCAACGTTCCCCGCCTGCAACTGCCGGCCTCTGAGCTTGCAGTTTGAAACATTGTTACAAATATAGAAGCTAAACAAAACCCCAGAAACCTGCTTTCAGCCAGCCGGGATCTCAGAGCTGGAGTTGAAACAGTGTTTCAATTATAGAACCCAAACAAACCAGATACCTGCTTTCAGCAGCCGAGGCCTAAAAGCTGAAGCCAAGCCTCAGAGCTAAAGCTGGCCCAGAATAAAAAAGAAAAGAAAAAAAAGGAGCGGTTGGGAGCTTCGTCACCCACCAGCCTGAAAACAGCCCTCAGCCCCTCACCCAGACTGGCCAGGCATCCCATTGGGGACCCCCACCCTGAAGGGTGTGTGACCAGCTGCAAACAGCCATCATCCCCTCACCCAGGCTGGCAGGCACCCAAGCGGGACCCCCACCCTGGTCTAGGACACCCTTCAGGGCAAACCAGCTGGCCCCCACCAGTGCACCAGGCCTCTATTCTATATAGTAAAAGAGTAATATGCCTCCCAGCACCGGGATCAGCGTGACAGGGGGCACTGCCCAAACCCCCTGATCGCCCTGCGGCTCTGTGTGTGACAGGGGGTGGGGCCACAACCTCCCATCCGCCCTGCTCTGTGCATGATGGGGGGGGGGGTGCCCCAACTCCCCAATCAGCCCTGTTCTGAGCCCGACCAGGGGCTGCACCTAGGGATTGGGCCTGCCCTCTGCCACCCGGGAGTAGGCCTAAGCCAGCAGGACGTTATCTCCCGAGGGGTCCCAGACTGCGAGAGGGCACAGGCCGAGCTGAGGGACTCCCCCTCCCCGCCGAGTGCACAAATTTTTGTGCACCGGGCCTCTAGTTATCTTATAAATTGGCATCACTTTTTTTGGTGAAAATTTTAAAAATAAAAGCCTGAAAAATACGTAGATCATTTGACCTAGTAATGGCATTTCTATAAATCAATCCAAGAGTCAAATATTAGGGAATTAGCCCTAGCTAATTTGGCTCAGTGGCTAGAGCATCGGCCTGCAAACTGAAAGGTCCCAGGTTCAATTCCGGTCAAGGGCACATACCCAGGTTGTGGGCTCGCTCCCCAGTGGGGGGTTTGCAGGAGGCAGCTGATCAATGATTCTCTATCATCATTGATGTTTCTATCTCTCTTCCCCTATTCTTTCCTCTCTAAAATCAATAAAAATCTATAAAAAATATTAGGGAATTAGCTAAATGCCTTACATTATATCCACATGATAAAATAAGAAGTAACCATAAATAATCCTATATAATAAAAGAGTAATATAGAAATTGACCCTAACAGCAGAACAACCAGAATGACTGCTAGACCAGTCACTATGAGGCGCACTGACCACCTCTCAGTCCCTTCCCCTGGCTGGCAGGCTCCCATAGCCCAATGGTGAAAGGGGAACTGGGGGTGGGTGGCAGCAGGAGATGGAGCCAGCTGCCGGCAGCAGCCGGGGAAGATGGCCCTGATCGCAGGCCAGGCCTAGGGACCGTACCCTCACACGAATTCATGTGCCAGGCCTCTAGTCATCCATATAAAAATGATACCTAATATCAGAAAAAATGTAGTATGAACTATAGTACATTGTTAATAAAAAAGCAGGTTGTAAAACATGTGAACAGAATGATCCTAATTATGTTTTTAAAATTTTTATATATACACTAGAAGCCCATTGCATGAAGATTCGAGCAATAGGCTTTCCTTCCCCTGGCTGCTGGCACCGGTTTTCCTTCGGCACCTGGGACCCAGGCCTTTGGTCAGGCCGCAGCGAGGCTGGGCTTCTCCGCTGTGGCTGCAGTGGAGAAGCCAAGCCTCTTCAGTCTTCAGTCTTCAATCTTCAGTCTTCACTCCGGCCGGAGCCTTCAGTCTTTGCTCCGCACATACGTATGAAAATTAACTGCCATCTTTGTTGCGTTAATTTGCATAGTCGCTCTGATTGGCTGGTGGGCATAGCAGAGTGACACCAATTTGCATGTTTCTCTTTTATTAGTGTAGATAATAGGAGTGTGTGTGTGTGTGTGTGTGTGTGTGTGTGTAAGGTTGCACCCTGATAACAATAATGTATCTTGGAAAGGGGATTTTGGGTGATCTTTACTTCAAACTTTCTGCTCTTCCGTATTTTTAAAGTTTCAAAAATAACCTATTTTACTTTTGAAATTAAAACTATATCTATTTAAAGTACATTTATTTATTAGATATACTGCAATGTGACTGTATTTAATGCCATTTAACTGTACAATTACCAATAGTTAAAATGGTAAATTTTATGTTATGTTTTACCAAAATAAGAAGTTACATTTATTAGAAAATCTAGGTGTCCTTATACTTTGCAATGACTTTTTAGATACACCACCAAAAGCATGATCCATGAAAGAGAAGGTTGGACTTCATTAAACTTATCATTTTCTCTGAGAAAGACACTGTTAAAAAAATGAAAAAGACAAGGCACATATTTGGAGAAAATATTTACAAAACACATATCTGATGAAAGATTGATATTCAAAATAGATAGAGAACTCTTAAAACAAAAAGAAAACAGATAACTCAATTTACAAATGAGCAAGAGATCTGAATAGTTCTTTTCATCAGTGAAGATAAGTAAATGGCAAATAATCATATGAAAATATGCTCAACATAATATGTCATGAGAGAATGCAAATTTAAAACAAACAGTGAAAAACAACCACCTACCTATTAGAATGGCTAAAATCCAAAACACTGACAACCCCAAAAGCTGACAAGGATGCGGAACATCAGGGACTCATTCATTGCTAGTGGGAATGCAAAATGGTAGTCACTTTGGAAGACAGTTTTGCAGTCTTACAAAACTTAACATACTCTTTTACAATCCAGCAATTGTATTCTTGGTATTTGCCCAAATGAGTTGGAAATTTGTGACCACACAAAAACTTTCACATGGATGTTTATAGCAGCTTTCTTTATAATTGCCAAAACTTGGAATCAACCAAGACTTATACAAATAAACTGTGGTACATCCAGACAATGGAAAGAAATGAGCTATCAAACCACAAAAAGACCTGGAGGAAATTTAAATACATATTGCTAAGTGAAAGAAGCTAATCTGATTCCAACTCTATAACATTCTAGAAAAGACAAAACCATGGAGGGAGTAAAAATTTCAGTAGTTTCCAGAGTAGGGAGGGATGAGTATTGGAGCACAGGGGATTTTTATGTCACTGAAATTATTCTGTATTATACTGCACTGGTGAATACATGTTACCATACATTTGATATAATCCATAGAATGTACAGCACAAAGAATGAATCCTAAATGTAAACTATGGGCTCTAGCTAATAATGTACTGTTCCAGTATTGTCTCATAAAAATACACTAAAACACTATCTTGAAAAAATATACTTATTAACCATAATAAAGGTCACTATTTCCAGTCACAATTTTCTTAAAATATGTATTTCCATTTCCATAATCACCCTTTTGTTACTTACTTTTTGAGTGGTGCAGTTCAACTTTTTATTTTTATAGAATCAGAATATGCACAACACATACAGACTATCATCTAAACCAGGGGTGGGGAACCTTTTTTCTGCCAAGGGCCATTTGGATATTTATAACATCATCCAAAGGCCATACAAAATTATCAACTTAAAAATTAGCCTGCTATATTTGGTCAAACATTTTATCAACTCACTGCTAGTGCCTTGGCAGGGCCAGACCAAATGATTTCACAGGCCTTTTACAGCTCATGGGCTGGACGTTCCCCACCCCTAACCTAAACGAATAAAATAAACAATTACTAAAACTACAGTAACTTGAGATTCAATCTTTATATTCAGCAAGTTTAAATCCATCTTAAGTGATTTTCAAAACTTTATGTATTAACTGAAAATATTGCTTCCTAGTAAAACTTACTCCAATGCTATTGCTGAAGTACAAGTCACTGAATATGCCAATACAGTTAAGATAACCACATGTTTGAGGATTGCAATGTGCCAGACACTCTCTGAAGAAAAAAATACACACAACTAACAAAACTCACATAACAGACATCTGAGAATCTGGACACTTCATATCAGTGTTTTGAAGTGTTTCATTAATATCTTGAGACAAGTGTAGCAGAACCTTGGCATGATTTAATTTCAAACCACCACTTCGTTTGTACTAACATCAGAAAGTTATGGCTTCACTGCCAATGCCAGGTCTGCATAATCTGCCTGAAGGGTTTAATATGACTTAATAGTGGAAACTCATATGACCCCCAAATTAACACTGCATGGTCACTTGTGGTGTCTGACAGCAACCAAGCGGATAATTTTCACTTTATGTCATTCAGATAGGATCACTGATTCAGTAAGAGTCCCAAGTCCCATCATTTTTACATTTTGATGAAGTAATGTAATTTCACTATCTTGAATAGATAATTTATATACAGTTTGGGGATCTAATTTCTCAAGATTATAACAAATGTTTCTAAAGAAACCAGGGCAAAACACTCACATGCATAAACCTGAAGAGTTCTGTCATTTCTGATGATAATACAACATTAGGAAAAAGGTAAAATAAGATGCCAATGGTATTCATTTAACATAAATATATTTATTGTTCTCTGCAAACACACACACACACACACACACACAGAGATGTAATTTTCACAACATAGGAGCAAATTGGGACTTCAGGACTGTGACTGTGACAGAGGAGGACTCTTCTACCTAATAATCGAGAACAGTCATATGAAAAGGAGTCTCGAGAGTGATAGGGCTAATTCAGTCTTGATTCACATTTGCTCACGCCAAGGGATCTGCTCAGGTGCATAGAATATGACCAACGGGGCCTCCTGACACCATTAATACTCAAAGATATTGGGGTTCATGAGGCTTATGAGCTTTAATAAAACATTGTCCATCAGCTGAAAATATATGAGCCTTGGATTTAACTTTTGAAGGGAGGATGCTGGACAGAACTGGGCACTTTGGTATGATCCCAGGCACCTGGCATGGCATTGAGCCTAAGACCCCAGGCCCCTCAGAGAATCTAGAGTGGAGTCAGATAACCAATGCAGAAAGCCAGTCCTTTTCTACAAAGCAAACACACTAGCTAGCTCATGGTCCCACTACCAACATGCAGGAGACCTCAGTGTTATTGTCACTGATATGAAAAGTCCAAGAAGCCAGGCAGTGACACTAATGTTAACTTTGTTTTCATGCATGTCTCTTTGTCTAATATTAAAATACTAGTTTAGTCCATAGAGTAAAACATAGTCATCAGACTTGCACACTGTCATGAGAGCGATTATTCCCATTAGATACCAGTCCTCAGGATTCAGCCTTGCCTGGAGCTGTGCATTTTGAAATGCCAGGTACTTTCTCATATAAGTTGGCAAGTCATCCAATTTTCTGTTTGATGTTGTAATCAGGTAGTTGATGTTATAGATCAGTAGATGCTCAAATCTCTATCCTACAGGGAGTGCTGACATTGGCATGAAACAGCTTGTTAAATTTGGCAGTCTACATTGCACATTTGGCCTGCTAAAAAAGTATTACACAAAGGGAAGATGCATCATATCTTAAAAGTATAGAAGTGCAGAACTGAGACACTCCACATCTAACCCTGCACGAGAGTTACATGCATTTCCCAAGCACTGTAAAATCCTAGAGGTCAGGGACAATGTCTTATTCATTTCTATCTAATGAACTTCTTTATACCTGGCATGCAAAATAATTTAGAGTTGTTTACATGGCAGCCCTTCTGAGAGGCAGCACTCCTGTTTATTGCAAGCATGTCTTTGCTCCCCAAGTCCCTCATGCTAAGGCCGAAGCACCCAGGAGTGTGGTGCTTACTATGTCTAAGGGGTCAATCTTGTTTACTGTTGCCTCAAAATTAGAAAGGGAAAATAAGCCAGTTCCCCAATGGGTCTTTCATTGCCCCATAGCATCAGTGTGGAAAGAGGAAATACTGCAGGTCCAGTGCAAGTAGCATGACCCATTTATCATGCTAGCCTCCCTAGTTCTCACAAGTGCCATGCACAAAGGATGGGTCACCTATTTTTATTTTTTTTACTATATTTTTATTGATTTCAGAGAAGAAGGGAGAGAGAGATAGAAACATCAGAGATGAAAGAGAATCATTGATGAGCTGCCTCTTGCACGTCCCACAATGGGAATCGAGCCTGTAACCTGGTCAGTTGACCGAGAATCGAACCCTGACCTCCTGGTTGATAGGTCAATGCTCAACCACTGAGCCAAGTCATTCGGGCTCACCTATTTCTATTTTACAAGATTGGTCACAGAGGTAAAAGGGTACTTGTACAGAGCCAGATGGAAGAGGTATAGGCCTCCTGGACAGAATGTTATCAATTTTCTCTTCCAGTGCATGCTGCTCGGGCTCTTCAGCATTTAGCTGCCTTTGGCCAGTGAGCTGGCTGCCTTCCTGGGTATGACAGATTGCTCACTTTCCCAGGCCAATTCACAGCCAGAAGATCTCCTTAGCTAAATGGAGGAGAAATGTTGATGGTATTTGCCAGTCAC
The DNA here is from genome assembly GCF_963259705.1 of Myotis daubentonii. Taxonomy (NCBI): domain Eukaryota; kingdom Metazoa; phylum Chordata; class Mammalia; order Chiroptera; family Vespertilionidae; genus Myotis; species Myotis daubentonii. The sequence continues at coordinate 44,443,195 of NC_081850.1, forward strand.
TGTTTTGAGTACCATTGATGCTTCTGAAATATTAAAAGGGCAGGGCTACATTAGAAGAGTTTTTCCTTATTTTTTTTTAAAGACTGTTCTCTCATAGGCACTCTTGGTTGTGTTCCTTCTCACAATGATTGCTACTTCTCTGCAAATATCTCCTCCATTCACGGGCTCTAGAGGTGGGCACCTTTGTCATTTTCACAGTGTGTGCCCTGTCTTCCTGGCCATCACTGGTTGGATGGACCACTCCTGGGTTGTGGACTGATTAGGATTCCTTCCTGAGGATTTAGAATTAGGGCTGAGATCTCAGTCTCAGAACTGGATTGGCCTCCTGAGTTGAAAAGATGAAAACTCTTAGAAGCTGTGCTGGTTTCCTGATGCTATAGCCAAAAGTAGTATTGAGTTAGAGCAAATCTATTTCTAATAAGTACAGAAGAGGGGGAGAAAGGAAGCTAACATAATGATGTGTCCAGACTTGTGCTGGGCAATTTGAATTTATTATCCTGAGAATATTTCTCTTAGTAAAATAAAAATTTGGCTCAATAATATAATCATGGGATCTATGTCCTTATCAGAACATTGATATGTCATCAAGACTTTAGTATCAGTGTCCATCAAATATAGCCATAGAGTGTGAATTGTACCTTTCTCATTCTAAACCATTTCTGAAATATTTATTGTTGTGGGAAAATATTGATTTTGACTCCCCAGTATCTATTTGTTAATCTTCTGGTACCCAAATCCCTGATTTTCCTTGGGGAAACTATCCTGAATGGATTTAGCCATGCTTAAAAATGACCTACCCCTAAAATTTTCAGCTACATGAACCAATAAAAATCTCTTTGCTAAACCAGTCTGAACTGGTCCTGTTTAATATACTTACTAAAAGTACACGTACATTTTATCAATGGGCTCACTTATTTCCTTTGTAAACTCTTTGACTCAGCTCTATGGCTTTCCCTATTTCCCCACTCTCTCCTACTCTACCTGGAACAGCCGTGTGTGTGTGTGTGTGTGTGTGTGTGTGTGTGTGTGTGTGTGTGTGTCTTCCACTAGGGCCTTGGTTTTAAAGAGACAGTGTGGCTGGTCATTTTTCAGGCTTGGTTAACAAAAAGTATTTTAAGTGCTGGGTTGAAAATCCGTGTTCTCAGTTTCTATATCTCTCTTTCCTCAGAGTATAAAGTACTGTTAAAGATACGTCCAGGCATGAGGCCTGGCATGCCATCAAAATGATAAGAAAAAATATAGTTTACAGTTCACTTTCACATGTGCTCTTTCATTTCAACTTCAGCATGTAAAGGAGTTGTCTTCATTGGTGTGATGAGAAAACAGATTCAAAGAAGTGAAGGGAGTCACTAATTGATCCACAATAGTGGCTAAGCCTCTCGTAGGAGAGTGCTGCCCATGTACCTATCTCTTTCTTGTTTTAATCCAATGTTGGAGGCATTACATTACATTTGCATTTTATTGGTGTAGAAATTGAGATTAAAATGTCACAGAACATGCCCAAGGTCCTATCACAGGCCTGTGCTTTTCATATCTGCTAATCAGCAAAATCAGTTTGAATTCTTATGATCCAAGTCAAATGACTTTTGTACAGACAGTATCATTAAATACAGCACCATGGCAAAAACCATCAATTGGAAACAGGAATGAACTTGACCACCTGGGCTGCTCATCAAACTGGAGTATGGAAGCCTTATTTTTACTTAGCACTCTAATGATGATGCATAAGGATTTATGTGTTTTACATTAAAATTTCACTATTTTAACTAAAACGAAAAGAATTTACAGACTAGCACATAAGATTTAAATATTTTAGAATTTTCAGATGGAGTACTTAGTTCGCTATCTTTATTTTCCAGTTCTTAAATATACTGTATCCCCCAGTGTTTCCATCTTTAAATCTCATTTTAAATCATTTGGCATTTAAAATTATTACTATGCTTACCTTTGGAGAAATATTTCATGAGTAACACATGACATTTGTATAGATAATAATAATACATATATAATGGTATGTTTTAAAGAGTAAAAACATATTTTTAAAGAAGGTTAATTGGACCAGTGGTATGTGTATATCTGTGTGCACGTGTGTGTGTGTGTAAAACTGTACAGCTTAGCTTTAAGTTTTACTGGTTAGCAACTGCCCTTAAGGAGGAGATCTAGGTTTTTAGTGATTTTTTAAAAGTAGGGTTATAAATGATACCTGGAGGTCAGAATAATTTGACTTAATAATAATAACATCTCAAAAAAATAGTGTTTTTTACTGACTTTCGATAATTTTTTTGCTGCTGCTCCATTTTCCCATTTATGAAAAAAAGATAATGACACTAATTTTTGAACATTAATACAAAAAATGAATTTGTCATAAAAATCTTTATGGTAGTCCTACATTGGAATTCTACCATCCAGGAAAGACATACAAGTGGCCACCAGCTAACCTGATAGTCTCTTTGGTTAGACTTGGTTCTATCCATCTTGCGTCCCAAACAGTAGAGGGCAGGGTGCAGGGAGATCCAATACCCAGGACAAAGCCTTAAATCAGGTCACACAGAGGAAGGTCAAGCTGATGAACGGGCAGGGAAGTAAAAACAAGTAGGAGACAAAAGTATAGAAGCAGGGACAGCAGAACCGAGTAGCACATTGGGGATGAATGCTGCAAGGTGAACTGTCATGGGCAGAAGATTCCCTGGGTGCAGAGCCATAGGGGCTGTTCTCAGGAAGCAGAAAATCTACTACCGAAGAAAGGAAGGTCACGGCATTTTTCTATAGTAAAGTTCTGCTTGAGTACAAATAAGCAAAATTTTGTTTCCCATTTTCAAAACCATTTTACTTTGGAAAATTTCAGACACTCACAACAGTAGAGAGAAGAGAATAATAAATGCTTGGGTACCATCTTCCCTCTTCAGCAATTGCCATATTTTGCCAATCTTCTTTCATTTATCCGCCCTCAGCTTATTCATTTATTATTTTTGCTGGAATAATTTCAAACAAATTCCAGACATCAGGCGTTTCATATTCTTCATTATGCATTTCTAACTGGTACTTATGAAGCATCTCTAATTGATAAGTAAACTGACATTTTAATATCTTTAATACCACATTTATATTAAATTTCTTTGATTGTCTCAAAAGTGTTTGGTTTGGATCAGGATCCTAATAAGACTCACGTGTTGATTTTGGTTGTTTTGCCTCTTAAGTTTCTTTTTTTCCAATGTAGTCCCCCTCACACAGCTGCCCTTTCTCCATGTCTTTGATTTGTTGGAGAAACTGGGTCATTTGTCCAGTAGAGTGATGTCCCATATTTTGGATATCACTTAACTTGTTCCTCCATCTCTCTGATTTCCCATAAACTGGAATATTGATATAGATACTTGATTGAATTCAGATTAATTTTTAGGTAAGAATATGTCATAAGAGATGCTATAAACAAAATACTTACAACCCATGGGCCAAATCTATAGACATTTGGCATTTCTTGTCCGCAATTCCCTTCCTCAGTCCTGATCGCTGGAACTTTTCTCTAATGAGCCTCTCCGTGACCTCTCTGCAAATTATTCTTTCCTGATTCACTATCCCCCTTGAAAGTGCAGTTCCTTTTACATCTCATCTAAGTCAACTATCACTCTTTTTAACTATAATAAATTGTTTACAGAAAGAAAGAAAGAAAGAAAGAAAGAAAGAAAGAAAGAAAGGAAGGAAGGAAGGAAGGAAGGAAGGAAGGAAGGAAGGAAGGAAGGAAGGAAGGAAGGAAGGAAGAAAGGAAGAAAGAAAGAAAGAAAGAAAGAAAGAAAGAAAGAAAGAAAGAAAGAAAGAAAGAAAGAAAGAAGAACCAAGATGATGGCAATAGGTAAATACCTGTACTTGCTGCCTCTCACAACCACATCAAAATTACAACTAAAAGACAGAACAACTATCATCCAGAACTGCGGGAAAGCTGGCTGAGTGGAAGTAAGACAACCAGAGAGGTAAAGAAGAAAGCACATTGAGACTCGTAGGAGGTGCGGAGGCGTGGTACGGGCTGGCACCTGGGTGTGCTGCTTTTTTAATCGGGAGGGAGATAAAAGCTCCCGCTTGCTCTGAACTCCAGTTCCGGGTGAGACTCCGGGGGACCCAGACATATATGGGGAGAAACTGGACTGTCTGGCATTGGGGCAGGAATGCAAGGGAGGCTTAGTTTCAGACGAAGGTGCTCACAGCGGTCATCGTTCCTGTGCTGGGACCTCTCTGGTGCAGGGCTGACTGGCAGCCATTGCTGTTTCCTTGACCCTAGTGATTCCCTGAGATCCCGCCCCACCCAATTTACAACCCCACCCAAGCTGTGCGCAGCAGCTTTTGCACATGAATGGCCTATCCTTCCTCAGCCTAAAACCTGTCATACAGGCAGCAGCTGGGTCAGGGAGCCCCAAAGCTATCAAAAGAAGGCCCAAGGCTGGCAGCAGCAGCCTGCCTTGCTTGCTTCAAAGCTGGGCCTCATCTGGGCACTTCCAAACCCCATACAAAGAGGAGGAATCTGCAGATCTCTCTGTAGCTCCTGCTGGGTGCCCCCAGGCAGTGGCTGACCTTGCATCTCCTTGGAGATCCAAGACCCAGTGTACCTAGTGGTCAGTGTGAGACCATCCAGATTACAACTCTTCACATCCATAAGAGACACACTCAAAGGGAAGACTCAGTGAGCACCAAAGCACCACTGAAGCAAGTCCTGCCCCATAAGGGTGTCTCCTGCACAGCAGCTCTTCCATTGTAGACACAGCTGGTCATCACAGACAATTGGCCTGGAAGTCAATTCCTTCCAGTGATACCAGCAGCAATCAAGGCTTAACTACAACAAGACTGTGCACACAACCCACAAAGGGGTGCACCAAGTGCGTCCATCTCAGGTGATTGGGGAGGCTGAGCCACTGGTCCCTATAGGACATGTACCAGACAAGGCCACTCTATCAACCACAGGAGGCTTAGCAGCTACCCAGTACATAGAAACAAACACAGGGAAGCAGCCAAAATGCAGAGACAAAGAAACATGTCACAAATGAAAGAAATGGAAGAAAGCAAAATACTAGATATAGAGTTCAAAACTACAATTATAAGGTTACTCAAGAATCTTTCAGAAACCTCCAAGGAACTTAGTGAGACCTTCAAGGATCTTAGTGAGAAGGCCAAAAAAGTGGAAAAGGACCAGTCATAAATTAAGCATACATTGACTGAAATAAAGAATAATATACAGAGATCCAACAGCAGATCAAGTCAAAGATTTGAAATACGAAGAAGCATAAAACACCCAACTGGAAAAGCAAAAAGAAAAAAGAATCCAAAATTATGAAGATAGTGTAAGGAGCCTATGGGACAATTTCAAGCATTCCAACATCCAAATTATGGGGGTGCCAGAAGAAGAGAGAGAGCAAGATATTGAAAACCTATTTGAAGAAATAATGACAGACAACTTCCCTTACCTGGTGTAATAAATACACTTACAAGTCCAGGAAGTGCAGAGAATCCCAAACAAGAGACATGCAAAGAGGTCCACACCAAGACACATTGTAATTAAAATGCCAAGGGCAAAAGACAAAGAGAGAATCTTAAAAGCAGCAACAGAAAAACAGGCAGTTACCTACAAGGGAGTACCCATATGACAGTCAGCTGATTTCTCAACAGAAACTATGCAGGCCAGAAGAGAGTGGCAAGAAATATTCAAAGTGATGAATAGCAAGAACCTACAACCAAGATTACTCTACCCAGCAAAGCTATCATGTAGAATTGACGGTCAGATAAAGAGCTTCACAGACAAGAAAAAGCTAAAGGAGTTCATCACCACCAAACCAGTATTATATGAAATGCTGAAGGGTATTCTCTAAGAAGAGGAAGAAGGAGAAAAAGGTAAAGATAAAAAAATTATGAACAATAAAGTGACAACAAAAACATACCTATCAACAAGTGAATCTAAAAATCAAATGAATAAAAAATCTGATGAACAGAATAAATTGGTGAATGTAATAGAATCAGGGGCATTGAAAGAGAGCAGACTGACAATTCTTGGGGGGGGGAGGGGGAGTCGGGGTGTGGAAAGAGATTAGACAAAGATCTTACACCTATGGACGAGGACAGTGGGGGTGGGGGGCCTAGGGTAGGGTGGGAACCGGGTGGAGGGGAGCTATGGGGGGAAAAAAGAGGAACATCTGTAATAATCTGAACAATAAAGGTTGAGAAAGAAAGAAAGAAAGAAAGAGAGGGGGGGGGGAGGGAGGAAGGAAGCAAGGAAGGGCAGGTATAGGAGGAATGGAAGGAACAACGAAAGGAGGGAAGGAGTTGGGGAAAAGAGAGGAGATAGTTTAGGATGGAGAATAAATAAAGACTATTATAAATGTAATATGCGAGGCAGGCTTCTCTAAAATGGGAAGTGTCAGAGAATCATGAATACTTCTTCTCCAGCTGCAGCCCCTTACTGTCCTGGAGTCCATGAACTCTCCTCTGGAACATCTGACAGCACACGCCTCTCTCCTCAAGGTTTACTCCACATGTTCCCACGCCCAGCGGGTTTACCTGACCAATTCATCTTTCTGTTCCCCTAATCTCACCTCTGTTCTCGGTGAACTCCCTTCCTGGCCTTATCGTGATGAGCACTTTTGACTCTGCCCTGCCTGAGCGCACTATAACGCATCCTACATTACGCAAATCACCACGCTCTTTCCTCCTCTGCCTCTCCAGGAGTGGGCAACAAGAGGCTTTCTTTGGCAGAACAAATGAATATTTGCTTATTTATTAATCCCCTCGTCCCCCATCCATTCACTCACTCAGCAAACATTTGCTGAGTTGTATTAAATGAAAGGTGCTTGCCAGCAACTGCATAATCTACTCAGACTAGAGATATGCTCTCTTCCTCACACACACACACAAAACCCACATAACTGTTCTTATCTTATTTCCTTTGCTGGTCTCTATCTTACTCTTTTGCAACAGTTTTGGGTTTTAAAAAAATTCATCGTACAGCAACAGTCAAGCCATAGGCAGCCACAGCAGTTCTGGAAACATCTATGTTGTGCTGAGTTGACTTTGTAACCAAAATTTTGCTAAGAAGCCCTTCTCTTGTCCAGTTTCTTCCGAAACATTTTGCCCCACCCATTTGGCTTGGGTGCTTTAGTCTCAGGTTTCTCTTTTAGGTTTTGTCTCCCAGAAAGAGCCCAGACACAAGACTGGAATTTAGGTAGTCAGTTTAAGGTGGTTTCCACACAGTAGCCAGGAGCGACCTTAAGAGCAATTGGGCTCTACCAAGACCTGGTTTGGGAGCCCTGGGGGGAAGCAATCACCTTGTCCTTATATAAACTGGAGGGGGGCAGGCAGACAGACACCTGGAAGAAACTTCTATTGCCTGTCTTCAACTTCAGTTATTTCTAAAATGAATGCAACTCAAAAACTCAAGTATTAGTCAGAAATGGTTCAAGAGGTAGTTCTTTCAATGGTAGTCCTTTCAGAATTCTACTTCTTAAATCGGGAGAGAGAGAGTGGTGGTGTTTTCACTCTTACTGGCTTTGCTAGGCTGCTCTGCTTAAAATGGTAGTGTGAGCTGTTCTTTGAAGCATCCCAGGGTGCTGTGGGGGCCATGGGCCTTTTGGGGGGACGGGAATGGCCTAGCTCCAAAGCCAGCTCTGCTCCCCACCTCACCAGGGTATTCCCATTCTGCCCAGGTGCTGCTGCTGACCTCGTACCATTATTTTAAAGGTGGAATCATATGGGTCCTTTTCAGGTTTAGTTCTTTACAGTTTTTCCAGTATCTATGAAAGTAAAGAATGTACTATAGAAAAACTCAAAAAAGGCAAAGAGAATAAAATATTCTAATAGCACTTAGAGATAATAATTTTTAATATTTTGGTACCTATTTTGCTCATGTATATATAGAAATTATATATATTTTATACAAAATGAGGATCATATTATGCATCTTAATGTGTAGCTTTGGTTTTATACCTATTAGGTGTAAAATTTTTCACATAAGCATTGATTTTTAAAGATTTCAGTTTATATGCTATGTTTTGCTAATGCTACTTGACATCTGCATATAAAATGATTTTTACAAGAAAGTGAAGCACTCATTCACCTTTTTCTAAGGGGTATAATCACACATAAAATCACCAGTCAATATTTTTGGTGATCAAATATTATCCCTAGCTTAAGAACCAGAAAGTAGCATTTAAAAAAACCCAAAAGAATTTCTCAGCAGTTTTATCTAAAGGTTGGCTTTTTTTTAGGATGTGAACATTTTAAGATTTGATTCATAACAACATTTACATTGACTGTTTGCTCAGTTTGCTTTGGAAATGTACAAGAGGTGATGGATTTAAACATTAGCAAATGCTTTTAATAAAAAATAAATTCCATTTATCCTTAGAACAAGAGGTCATATCCTTTATTTGAACAATGTTAGGTAGCTATAAAGAAAACCACAGGGAAATTACTGATTAAAAAGAACTTTGGTTCTCTTCTCTCTACATAAATATATCGGTTTACAACCAGACACCCCCTCCTTCCCAAAGGAAAGGCTGTTCTCAAACACAATGTATTCTCTGTTGAAAATTACTTTTGTACAGTGACATACATCTTAAAACATTCAAACATACCAGCTTATTGGGTTCTCATAGAAAGCCTGTGAATTGGGCAGGCTGGGATTAACATTCCATTTTATAGAGGAATTTGGTAAACCACCTGCTAAGATGGTCCCCAAGGACTGCCACCTGGTATTCATGCCCCTGTGTAATCCCTACCCATTGAATGTGCGCTGGACTTTGTGACTTCTCGTAATCAATAGACTACAACAAAGATGATAGGATGACACTTTTTGGTTAGGTTAGTAAAGTGTGATTTCTGTTGAGGAGCAGATTCTCCCTTGCTTCTCAGTTGACATGCTTGGTTGAAGCAAGCTGCCGTGCTGGGGAGGCCCATGTGACAACGCATGCGAGGTTGGAAGTGGACCCTTCTCCAGGTAAGCCTTGAGATGATTACAGTCCAGGCAACTCCTTGGGAGACCCAGACGTACAAAAGAAAGATAAGCCCTGCCCAGATCCCTGACCCAAGGGAACTTTGGGATACTACATGTGCGTTGTCTTCAGCACCTTGTGGTATTTGTGACATGGCAGTAGATAACTAATACCAAGAGTACACTGAGGCTGAACATAACCTGGCTGGAAATAGCAATATATGGCCACAGATTCTTAAACATTTCTGCCATCCAGAGGTGAGTTCTATGTCTATGTGATTGCTTCCAACCAGAGCATACACTGAAAGTCACACTACTAGTATGTGACTTCTAAGGCTGAGTTGTAAAGGGCTATGCAGTGTCTAAGAAACATGTTTTAAGCCCTGAGCTACTGTATAAGAAATCTGACTACCCTGAGGCTGCCATGCTGTGAGGAAGCCCAAGTCACTTGGAGAGGCCTCATGCAGGGACTCCAGTCCACAGTCACACATGAGCCCACACATCCCAGCCCAGGCACCAGAAAAGTAAATAAAGAAATTTCCAGGTGATTCCAGCCTCAGCTATTCAAGTTTTCCCAACTGAAACGCCAAACATTTGTGAAACAGAGACAAGTCAAGCCCACTGTGCACTTTCTGAATTCCTAACCATGGGATTGTTTCTTCACTCTACTGATTTTGGGGGTAGTTTGCTACTGGAATAGGCAGCTGGAATACTGCCCAAAGTCACACAGCTTGTAAATAGTAGAGTATCCAAGTTTTCTGATTCCTACTTCAGCATTCTTTCCACCACTCCAGATGTTGCCTTTTTATCTAGGGTGTTCCTTTTCACTTGCTATGAGAAAATCTCTTCTGCAGCAGTAGTCAACGTCGGCAACTTTGGAATCACTAGGGAAGCATTAAATACACTGATGTCTGGGTCCTGTCCCCAAAGGTGCTGACTATTGGGTCTGGTACAGCCTAAGCATCAGGATTTTTCTAAAACTTCCTAGGTTGTTCTAATATACAGCCACATTTGAGAGCCACTATTCCATACCAATATGCTTATCAATGCAAAAGATTATACCTTGTAGGGATCAAATCAATTCTCAGTGACCCAGCCTAATGAATGAAGCAGAGACAGAGAGAATTTGAAAGAGGAGATTAAATCATAATTCTATTATATACAGATTATGTGTGCATGTGTGTGTTTGTATGAATGTGCACATGAGCACCACTGTATGTGTGTGTGAGTATTTAGGGGGCAGAAGACGAGCTTTCCAACATGTATATGCCACGCAGCATGTGAATGAAGCACCAGGGGTTACAATAATGCTAACACCTGATATGTTTGGGCTAAAGGAATTTACCCTCCAGTAACAAAAAAAGAAGAGGAGAGCCTTGGAATATAAGATTTTAGGAGTATTACTATTCCATCTAATAAGACTCACCACAGGGCAATCGTAAGTAGAGAATGATGAAGTAGTGTTGAAACATAAGTACTAAGCACTGGGTAATCTCAAAAGCTAAAAGCTTGATTCTGGATGCTAGCCTCATAACTCTCAAAAATCAAAACTGTGTGTCAAATAAAATGAAAATTATCTACAGGCCACAGACCTTTGGGGTCACTTGCAAATCTTTAGAACCATGAAAGTTTAAATTCTTGATTATGAGGGTCTATGGATTCCTGTGAACTATAATTTAATAAAGATAATGATATCCAGTCAATAAAGGAAAAATACCACATGATCTCACTCATTCGTGGACAATAGAGACCATTATAAACTTTTGAACAATAATAGATACAGAGGCAGAGCTGCCTCAAACAGATTGTCGAGCTGCAACGGGAAGGCCGGGGAGGGTTGGGGGGCAGGAGGTAGGGGGGTAAGAGATCAACTAAAGGACTTGTATGCACGCATATAAGCATAACCAATGGACATAAGACACTGGGTGATAGGGGAGGCTAGGGGACTGTCTAGGGCGGGGGGATAAAATGGATACATATGTAATACCCTTTGTAATACTTTAAGCAATAAAAAAAAAAAAAGATAATGATATGAAAACAATGGTATAGTTGCATAGAAATTAGTTTTTGTGAAATTAGTTTTTTAAATAAGAATGCTTAAGAAACTTGACTGGAAGAAGAAATTACCAAGGATGTATGTGTGTGTTTTAGAGTGCCTACATAATAAACAGAATTACTCTATATACAAGCTACATATTTAAAAACTATAAAGTTATAGGCAGTTTTATTATAATCGTCAAACTTGCTAGGAGACTATATCTTAATTATTCCCACCACACACAAAAAATAATGTGATAGAAGTACAAACTACCACTACAATGGCAATCATCTTAATATATATATATATAGATATACTAGAGGCCCGGTGCATGAAATTTGGCCACTCAGGGAGGCGGGTGGGGCGCGTGTTCTTCAGCCTGGCCTGCACCCTCTGCCAGTCTAGGACATCCTCTCAGGGCTTCTGGCTGAGCAGCGCTCCCCCTGTGGGAGCGCACTGACCACCAGGGAACAGCTCCCTGTGTTGAGCATTTGCCCCCTGGTGGTCATCACAGCGACCAGTCATTCCACTGTTTGGTCAATTTGCATATTAGCCTTTTATTATATAGAAGGAGGATAACCCATATGTTGTACATCTTAAATTTATACAATGTTTTATGTAAAATAGATTTCAATTAAATAGTTGTGATTTTAAAAATGTTGAGCTATTAAATTGTTCTTGTTTTGCAGTAATTAAAAAACATTGAAATTACATAATCAAACAAGGTAAATTCTGAAACAATGGAAGAAAATGATTCACTGGAATATGAAGCTAATAACTGAATAATATGCTTTGAGGGGAGACAAGTGGTATTATCACTGAAACCCATCTCACTTTGATGAACTTACACAACAAGCATTTAGAAATATATGTATATGTGTGTGTGCACATGTGTATTTCTCAGATTATATTTTTTATGTGCCATAAAAAAATAGGAAGAGGCCTTAGCCAGTGTGGTTCAGTTGGTTGGGCATCATTCCATGCACCAAAAGGTTGCTGGTTCAATTCCTGGTCAGGGCACATGCCCAGGTTGTGGACTCAATCCCTGGTAGAGGGACTGTAAGAGGCAGTCAGTTGATGTTGAGTTCACACATCAATGTTGCTCCCCCCCCACCCCCCCGCTCTATTTTCCCCTTTCTCTAAAAATCAATAAAAAATATTTTTTAAAACGTTAATGAGATTTACTATATTTTTTAAAAAGAAAAGAAAGAAAAAGAGATCAAAGCTGGAGAAAATTATACATTAGCTGGGATATGGCTGAACCATGGTTTTAATTGTAAATGCATTGCTATTCATGGTAACATGGCTCTGAGATAAACAGCAGGTTCTCCTTTTAGTGGGCACTACCTGTGTGGGTGTGTCCAATGAAATACATTAATTCTGTTTCTCCCCTGGTTTTAGCTCTGCAGGTCAGTGTGTTTCCTTGACTGGCTGCCAATTAAACCAGACTCTGTCATTTGTAATGTGCTTTTGCTAGGTGTTACCCTTAAATTGTGTCCAAAAATCATCCTACTTTGCCAAGCTTTCATTTCTTGAAGCATTTAAGAAAACCACTGTGCTTTCTCATTTCCTACTTCAGAGGGCCTGCCCATATTCACACTGAAAAAAAAAATAAAGGTAAGCAATAAATCTCACCATACTGCTTGGGCAAATCTTCATAGGAAAGTAATTTTTGAACTGGCCTTATGAAAGGGAGGGGGGAAACCTGTTGGAAATGGTTAGAAGTTTCTAAAACTCACACAGTACAAAACCCTCAGGATGTTAGGGAATCAAGAAGTAAAACTGATAAAAAGTAAATCATACTACAAGACAACAATATACATCCAAAAATTGCTTAAATATTTGGCAAGTGCTTAGTATAGATCATTTGTGCGAGGAGTTTAGAAAAGGGAAACATCACCATGAGATGGAGTAAACTTGAAGCAGGTGGCCTTCAACAGAACATTGAATTTTGTGGACATTTGTATATGGAAAGAAGAAGAAGCAGCGTAAGTAAAGAAAAACAACATGAGCCTGGTCGGCATGACTCAGTAGTTGAGTGTCGACCTATGAACCAGGAGGTCATGGTTCGATTTCCAGTAGAGCACATGCTCAGGCTGCGGGCTGGATCCCCAGTGTGAGGCGTGCAGGAGGCAGCTGATCAATGATTCTCTTTCTTTCTCTTTCTCTCTCTCTCTCTCTCTCTCTCTCTCTCTCTCTCTCTCTCTCTCTCTCTCTCTCTCTCTCTCTCTCTCCCCTCTCTTTCTCCCCTTTCCTTTCTGAAATAAAAAAAATAAATAAATAAAAAACAACATGTAAGAGGACAATAGATCAATGCACTCCGTTGCAGAGAGGGATGAATCATTCAAAAGTCTGTTGGTGGCTTGATATCACCATCTCAGAGTAGACTAATGTAATTTAGTAATTTATAAAATTTAGTAATCTGTAAACATCTACTCCAGAGTTAACTGCAGTATTCTGCTTTTAGTGGCTGCCACTTTCATTTCTATTCACCAGTTCCTCTTCTGTGAGCTGTACATCTGTATTTTCACAAGGGGGTGGAGTGTTGGTGAGCAGACAGGCAGAGGAAAGGCAGAGGGAACTGGTTGGACATTCCACTAATGACTCATTGTCTTGCTAGCAAGCAGAGAAGAGATGTTATGATCTGTTGATGCTTTCAGCTTTTAATCTATGCTCAGTTCATGTCCTATTTTCTAAGCAGCTTCTCTAAAATAAAAATATATCTTCTAAAAAAGAAGATAAATTAAGAAGCAACTTTTATTTTACAGAAATATTAACCAATGATAGAATTTAGAAGCTGACCCATGGAAACTTTCAATTCTCCCGTGTCTATTTTACAGATGAGGGTTTATTTAAACTTTATTTACACATATCTAATTTTCAAAGTCAAATTCACATAGTAAACAAATGGGACCAGAAAAAAAAAAAGAAAAAAAAAAGCACTAACCTAGAAGGTAGGGTTCACCGTATTTAATTTGAGCTCTGCCTTGAACTGGAGTGTGATCTCAGGCACATTACAGTAATTGTTTGGGCCTCTGTTTTCCACTGGTCACTGGCAACTCTAATAGTCTTGATTTTGAACTTTATATGTGTCCATTTCAAAAAGTAAGACAGCACCAGGGAGCACACTCTTGCCTGATACTTTATCCAAGCCTATGGAAAAGTACTGTATGAGTTTGTGTTCCTGTTTTTGAGTGTGAAACAACTAGACAAAAACTTTAAAAAAAAAAGATTTAACATTCAGGGCCAGGTTTTCACAGTGTACACTGTTCAACAAATCAATCTTTCAGATTTGCACAGGTGTCATAGTGGGCCAACCCAAAGCAGGCTGGGGAAAGATGACATTCTAATAAGTGCATGTTATATGAGATGTTATTAACATAATTTTTTAAAAAATCGTTATTGTTCAGATTATTACAGATGGTCCTCTTTCCCCCCCCCCCATAGCTCCCCTCCACCCGGTTCCCACCTGATTCCAGGCCTTCGCTCCCCTCCCCGCCACTGACCTCGTCCATAGGTGTAAGCTCTTTGTCCAATCTCTTCACCCACCCCCCACAACCCCTTCCCGCACCCTCCATTTCCCTTCCCCCTGAGAATTGTCAGTCTGCATCCTTTCCATGCCCCTGATTCTATTACATTCACCAGTCTGTTCTGTTCATCAGGTATTTTACTCATTTGATTTTTAGGTTCACTTCTTGATAGACATGTATTTGTCGTCACTTTGTTGTTCATAATTTTTTATCTTTACCTTTTTCTTCTTCTTCCTCTTCTTAGAGAATACCTTTCAGCATTTCATATAATACTGGTTTGGTGGTGATGAACTCCTTTAGCTTTTTCTTGTCTGTGAAGCTCTTTATCTGACCTTCAATTCTAAATGATAGCTTTGCTGGGAAGAGTAATATTGGTTGTAGGTTCTTGCTATTCATCACTTTGAATATTTCTTGCCACTCCCTTCTGGCCTGCATAGTTTCTGTTGAGAAATCAGCTGACCATCGTATGGGTACTCCCTTGTAGGTAACTGCCTGTTTTTCTGTTGTTGCTTTTAAGATTCTCTCTTTGTCTTTTGCCCTTAGCATTTTATTTATGATGTGTCTTGATGTGGTCCTCTATGGATTCCTCTTGTTTGGAGTTCTCTGCACTTTCTGGACTTGTAAGTGCATTTCTTTCACCAGGTAGGGGAAGTTTTCTGTCATTATTTCTTCAAATAGGTTTTCAATATCTTGCTCTCTCTCTTCTTCTGGCACCTCCATAATTTGGATGTTGGTATGCTTGAAGTAGTGCCAGAGGCTCCTTAAACTATCTTCATAATTTTGGATTCTTTTTTCTTTTTGCTTTTCTGGTTGGGTGTTTTATGCTTCTTCATATTTCAAATCTTTGACTTGATTCTTGGGATCCTCTAGTCTGCTTTTGGATCTCTGTATATTATTCTTTATTTCAGTCAGTGTATGCTTAATTTCTGTTTGGTCCTTTTTCATATCCTTAAAGGTCTCACTAAATTTCTCAGAGGTTTCTAGAAGATTCCTGAGTAACCTTATAACTGTGGTTTTAAACTTTATATCCAGCATTTTGCTTTTATCCATTTCTTTCACTTGTGACTTGTTTCTTTGTCTCCGCATTTTGGCTGCTTCCCTGTGTTTGTTTCTATGTACTAGGTAGCTGCTAAGTCTCCTTGGGTTGATAAAGTGGCCTTGTGTGGTACGTGTCCTATAGGGCCCAGTGGTTCAGTGTCCCCAATCACCTGAGGTGGACGCACTTGGTGCACCCTTTTGTGGGCTAGGTGCACAGACCTGTTATAGTTAAGCCTTGATTGCTGTTGGTATCACTGGGAGGAACTGACTTCCAGGCCAATTGTCTGTGATGACCAGCTGTGTCTACAATGGAAGAGCTGCTGTGCAGGAGACACCCTTATGGGGCAGGACTTGCTTCAGTGGGGCTTTGGTGCTCCCTGAGTCTGCCCCTTGAGTGTGTCTCTTATGGATGTGAAGAGTTGTAATCTGGTATGGTCTCTCTCTGACCACTGGATACACTGGCTCTTGGATCTCCAAGGAGATGCAAGGTCAGCCACTGCCTGGGGGCACCCAGCAGGAGCTACAGAGAGATCTGCAGATTCCTCCTCTTTGTATGGGGTTTGGAAGTGCCCAGATGAGGCCCATCTGTGAAGCAAGGCAGGCTGCTGCTTCAGGGCCTTGGGCCTTCTTTTGGAAGCTCTGGGGCTCTCTGAATCAGCTGCAGTTTGACAGTTTTTATTGGGAGAAAGACCAGGCCATTCATATGCAAAAGCCACTGCACACAGCTGGGGGGGGTTGTAAATTGGATGGGGCAGGGTCTCTGGGAATCACCAGGGCAGAGCAAACAGCAATGGCTGCCAGTCAGCCCTACACTGAAGAGGTCCCCATGTCTCTGTGTCCCACACCCCCTGTGCAGGAGCAATGATCGCTGTGAGCACCTCTGGGAGAAAGCCGCCCTTGATTTCCTGTCCCGATGCCAGACAGTCCAGTTTCTCCCCGTATGTGTCTGGGTCCCCCAGAGTCTCGCCCAGAATGGGAGTTCAGAGCAAGTGGGAACTTCTATCTCCCTCCCATTAAAAGAGCAGCACATCCAGGTTCCAGCACTTTCTGCGCCTCTGCACCTCCTACCAGTCTCAATGCGCTTTCTTCACCTCTCTAGTTGTGGAACTTCCACTCAGCCAGCTTTCCCACGGTTCTGGGTGGTCATCGTTCTGCCTTTTAGTTGTAATTTTGATGTGGTTGTGAGAGGCAGCAAGTATAGGTGTTTACCTATGCCGCCATCTTGGTTCTCCTCTATTAACAGAATTTGATAGAGAAAGAGGGGCCTGGAATTTCCCTACAAAGGTACCTGAACAAGAAAGATAATAAATTAAGGCCAGAAATGTTCAAGCCAACAAGAAAACTTATACAGATTTAATAATGGTGCCTGATGCCAACCAATATTGAAGAAATGGCATCCCCTGCAATATACAGACCTGGCTCTGAGAGCCACCTGTTGAGAAAGCACTGAAGAGTAATGACAGCTGTTCAGGTAACAAATTTGAAGAGAAACTCAATAGCCCCAGAAGCCCTTTTCAATTCCACTACTAGTTTTTATGAACAAATTGTCATTCATATTGTAATGTTTACTTTACTGTGAAAGTTGTCATAGTTTCATTTTGTGACATACCATCATAACACATATTTAATAATGACTTAAAAATAAAAACTCAGTGATTCATGGGCTATGATTTCTTCTTTACCTAAGACATATTCTAATCATAGCAAATTATTAAATGCATAAAAGCCTCACATCCTTCATGCCCTGCCAACCAATATAATTTGATATAAAGTGATGGCACATTAATGTGGGAATGACATTTATTTTTCTTTTAACCATTTTAACATAATTGATTGACACAAAAGTTCAAGAAAATAGACAGTATCTACATTGTCTTTGAGCTACATGTTATTTGAAAGATTTGTGCTTGAAATGTTGAATTAATGGCAACCCAAATTGTTCTTCCAACACTATAAAATGACCGTTTTAGGAATTAATGCCTTGGAGAAGACATATATGGTCAGATAATTGATGTTCTAGAAGACAATAATGTGTTATAGGTAGAGCAGAAAGCTGGAAGGGACTAGAAATCCTTTTTTAATAGTCAATAGTAGCCTGGCCAGTGTGGCTCAGTGGTTGAGGGTCAACCCATGAACCAGGAGGTCACAGTTTGATTCCCAGTCAGGCACCTGCCTGGGTTGTGGACTCCATTCCCAATGGGGGCGTGCAGCCAATCAATGATTTTCTCTCATCATTGATGTTTCTAACTCTCTCTCCCTCTCCCTTCTTCTCTCTGTAATCAATAAAAACATTGTTTGAAATACTAAATAGTAAACTACTGATATAAGGACTGAAGTATGACAGCAACTTATGCAACAATTTGTTCTTCCTAGGTCTCCTGTTATGAACACTGTGACCAACAACTAATAACATGGCTGAAGCTGCAAATACTTTGTGTATTTTATATGTATAGCCAACAGCTAAATAAAAATTTGAGCTTCAATTGAACTTATTTCTAACCACTTTGTTCTAGTTCAGGGCCACCAAATTGTACAAACTCAAGGTCACTATGCACATTTTATTCAATTATAACTCATTGTAGGTGTGAATGGTGCCATCTTTGAATTATACAATATATTTCCCTGATACAGTTTATAAAAATTACAAAATGGAAAATGCATATCATTAAATATCAAGATACTAAAATCTTTTTCTCACTTTTAGCAAAATCAGATTTCAAAAGCTATAGTATTTTGGAAAGAGAGATCCTGTCTTAGATGTTTTGTTTTAGTTTTGTTCCCTTTCCTTCCCAGAATTCCCTTTTTTGGGCCAAAGGTTCTCTCCGCACTTCAAGCTATTTTGGTGTCCTTATCAATCACCAGTGATTACAGTGGTGGACAGAGCAGCCAGGCTTGACCAGTCATGGCCCTGTACTGCCTGGATGATAGTGATTGGTCCAAAGATAAGCATGTGATTCTAGCTGGGCCAATCAGAGTTCTTCCATGAGATTTGATTAATAGGTATAGAGCTGTGGGATGTAAGTCTGCAAATGTTGGCAGCCATTTTCCTCACTAGAGGGAAATCCTGTCATATAAAATTAGATCAAGAGATTAAAGCCATGTGGAGAAAAGAAGAGTAAAGGGATGAGAGGTAGAGGAAAATATTTCTAAGGACATCTACTTGATTCTATCAATTTACCTCTAACCTCTCAGTTATGTGTGCAAATAACATCATTTTTCACTTAAGGCAGCCTGAAATGAGTTTCTGTTGCTTGCATTCAAAGGAGCCTGACTATCAGAGCCCATGATTGCAAGTTTTTCATTCCTCTCAGGAAACTTCTTTGAGTGGAGTTGATTTAAGGCCATATAGTTCTACATCTTTTTTCAAAAAGAGAAACAGAAAAGTTTTCTTTATTTTAAACACCAGATCTCTGGTGTTATGAACTCACTTGATCCATGATATTAATGCAATATTTCCAGTCAATACTCAAGGTTACCAATAATATATATCAAGTGAAGTAAGTGAAATTTTAAAAATATTTTCTACTTAAAAACCCTTCTGAGACCCCGAATAGCTGCAGCGATCCTGAGAAAGAAGAACAAAGTAGGTGGGATCTCAATACCAGATTTCAAGCTGTATTACAAAGCCACTGTTCTCAAAACTGCCTGGTACTGGCACAAGAACAGACATATAGATCAATGGAATAGAATAGAAAACCCAGAAATTGACCCAAACCACTATGCTCAATTAATATTTGACAAAGAAGGCAAGAACATATAATGGAGTCAAGATAGTCTCTTCAATAAATGGTGTTGGGAAAATTGGACAGGTATATGCAAGAAAATGAAACTAGACCACCAACTTACACCATACACAAAAATAAACTCAAAATGGATAAAGGACTTAAATGTACGACAGGAAACCATAAAAATTCTAGAAGAATCCAAAGGCAACAAAATCTCAGACATATGCCGAAGCAATTTCTTCACTGATACAACTCCTAGGGCACTTGAAACGAAAGAGAAAATGAACAAATGGGACTACATCAAAATAAAAAGCTTCTGCACAGCAAAAGAAACCATCAACAAAACAACGAGAAAACCCACTGTGTGGGAAAACATATTTGCCAACGACATATCTGATAAGGGCCTAATCTCCAAAATTTATAGGGAACTCATACAACTTAACAAAAGGAAGATAAACAATCCAATCAAAAAATGGGCAAAGGACCTAAATAGACACCTTTCAAAAGAGGACATTCAGAAAGCCAAGAGACATATGAAAACATGCTCAAAGTCACTAATCATCCGAGAGATGCAAATCAAAACAACAATGAGGTACCATCTCACACCTGTCAGACTGGCTATCATCAACAAATCAACAAACGACAAGTGCTGGAGAGGATGTGGAGAAAAAGGAACACTTGTGCACTGCTGGTGGGAATGCAGACTGGTGCAGCCACTATGGAAGACAGTATGGAGTTTCCTCAAAAAGTTAAAAATGGAACTCCCATTTGACCCAGTGATCCCACTTCTAGGAATATATCCCCAAGAAAACAGAAACACCAATCAGAAAGGATATATGCACCCCTATGTTCATAGCAGCACAATTTACCATAGCTAAGATCTGGAAACAGCCTAAGTGCCCAACAGCAGATGAATGGATTAGAAAACTGTGGTACATCTACACAATGGAATACTATGCTGCTGTAAAAAAGAAGGAATTCTTACCATTTTCAACAGCATGGATGGAACTGGAGAGCATTATGCTAAGTGAAATAAGCCAGTCAATGAAAGAAAAATACCACATGATCTCACTCATTTATGGATAATTAAGACCATTATAAACTGATGAACAAAATTAGATACAGAGGCAGAGCAACATCAAACAGACTGTCAAACTACAGCGGGAAGTCCGGGGAGGGTTGGGGGAGGGGGTAAGAGATCAACAGAAGGAATTGTATGCATGCATATAAGCATAACCAATGGACACAAGACACTGGGGGGTAGGGGAGGCCAGGGGAAGGTCAAGGGGAGAAAAAAAAAGGAAACATATGTATTACTCTTTGTAATACTTTAAGCAATAAAACAAAATAAAAAAATAAAGCAAAAAAAAACCCTTCTGAGCAGAGTTATTGATAAAAAGATAAGGACACTTATATCAATACCACCAAGTGTTCACACTTTGCCACATTAAGCAGGTAGAGTTCTTATCACCTTTTATTATGGTATAAATTCTTTCTTACATTAAGTGCATAGCTAGCGAACAAGTCCAAATGAGAGCAGTAGTTCTAATACTGTTTTGGTCAATACTTTATTTGGTGAACTTGGATAAATTTCGTAACCTCTCTAAGCCTCAGTTTGCTCATTATCAAAGTGGAGACATTTTAACAAATCAATGTGTTTACTAGTAGATTTTCCGTTTCTTGCATCTGACTGTTTCTTATTCATCATATATTTTGATGGTCACACAAAGCCTGCTGCAGAATAGACACTTTACAAATAACTGTTAGGGAAACGGGTTGAATTAATGAATACTTATTTACCTAATGGATTGCCATGAAAAATATATACGATAATATAAACACAGTAAGCATTGCAATACCTGACATCACAGTTGCTAATAAATATTAGTTTTCTTTCCTTCCTTCACCTTCCTGCTGTGGAGACATAGATCATTTAGTGTACCTCATACCTTGTCCACCAGTTCTCACCCTGAGCCTTCCTTATTAAAAACTTTCCAGAGTTCTCCATAAGACGTCTTGGATGATTAATCCACTAACTCCAAAGCCGGCTTGACTGTGTGTGCCATGGCATTGCACTAGAATACCTTGCTGTACTTTGTATGTCTCTATGTGATTTTTTTTTTCATGTTTGCTTGTCCTCTCTCTTGTTTAGGTCTCTTTTCTACAGTGTCTAATACAGGGTATGACACAATGCATATTCATTAAATGGGATAATAATGATTCTCAGATTTCAAGAAAATTTACTTGCTTGGACTCTTCTCTTCCTTATGTTATTTTATGTAAACTAACTTAAGGCACAGGCCCTTTTATTTTGAATTTGTTTTCCTCTGTCTATGGAGGGCTGATTCTAAACTCCCTGTTTCACTTGAGGATAAACCACCTGTTATACTAGAGTAATAATTGCTAACAATACCATACAATTTACAGTATAAAATGGCTTTTCACAAACATCATTTCACTTACTATTCACAGCATATGAGTTTAGCATGGCTTTTGGAGTAGAGCTGAATAAGGCTGGAATTTTGACTGTATCACCTAACAGCTGTGTGATTTTATGTGAAATACTTAACCTCTCCCACCCTCAGTTTCCTTCCTTGAAACTTGAGAGAAAAGAGAATCATGCTACTTAGGATGATTGTGGGAGTCAAATGACATATATAAATCATGTACCATAGTCAGAATTTAATCAATGGGATGAAGCTATCTAATAAAAGTATTATACTTATTATTTTATGAGAAAATGAAGGCATAGAGTACAAAGGAAGCAATCAGAAGACTTTAAATAAAGAGTTTTGATTCTAAATGCCATGTTCCCATCTACTTCTTTGCCCTTCCCACAAAGCAACCTGCAAAAAAGCTTCTTCACACTTTCTTTACTTTGATCTTTGTAACAACCCTAAGTGGTTTTTGCAGAAAATTACTCTTCAGCTCTGTGGGGAACTGAATTTTAATGGATGAGTTTTAATGGCTGTTCAAACTAATTGAAAAGGTTGGTCAGCATCACAACCCCAATAGAAGAGAAGTAGAACAGAAATACAATAGAATAAGAGGTGATGCTGATGGCACTAATCTAGGACAGATGCATTTAACAGTGATTCACAGAAATTGGAATCTAAACGCATTCTTACCTGATACTCAAAGATGGTTCTCTTACTTTTTAATTTTAGTTATTGTCCAAAAATGTGCAAAAGGGCTCCAGAAAAAAGTAAAGGAAGATTTCTTTTTTTTACTGCCTCAAGTCTCTTTATGCTTAGGAGACTAGATTGCTGCTATTATTATTGTTGTTGTTTTTGAAATGGTAATATTTAATGTAACAGGTAGCATTCACTGAATACCTAATTTGTGCTAAACAGTATGAAAGATATTTTAGCTCTGATTCTTTCAACAACTTTGCAATGTAGGTATTATTATTCTTTTATTATAGAAGAGAAATATTAGAAGAGTTTTCTGGTTACAAAGTCCAGAGTAAGGGTCATAGGTAGAAAAGAAACTCTAGTAAGAGAGAAGCTCTAGCTCACCCAGCTGGGATTATCTTCCTCTCCTAACCTGTCCTGACTCCTCCCCTCCTCTCACTTCCTTCCCCTTCCCTCCCCTCTCCCCTTCACACCAGTCCCAATACATCTCTTTTCTCCTCTTCTTCCTCCTCCACCTCCTCCTCCTGCTCCTTCTCTAGTAGTAGTATCTATCTATCTATCATTCTATCTATCTATCTATCTATCTATCTATCTATCTATCTATCATCTATCTATCTATCTATCTATCTATCTATCTATCTATCTATCTATCATTCTACTTATCTGCCCGTCCATCGATCCATCGATCCATCCATCCATCGATCCATCCATCCATCGATCCATCCATCCATCCATCCATCCATCCATCCATCCATCCATCCATCCATATATCTATCTATTTTGCACTGCTGTGGAATGAGACAAGTATATAATTGCCAAGAGTTCTGCCTCTAAATACAATAGTCATCTTAACTGATGTTTTGTGTTCTTAACAAACAGAATGACCTCAGTTTCTCCAGGACTCTCAGGCAGTTCCTAATTATATTTGAGGTCTTTTCCTGAATAATGGCAACAATTCTCATAACTTCTTTGATTCTGGAAAGTAAACACAAGGGCCATGTACTCAAATTTCCTTCTGAACTGCTTCTCTGGCCCCCCCTCCATGTCCTCTGCTGGCTTCTGAGCAGCTCATATTTTTCATGCCCTTTCACTCTCTTCTTCATGCCCTAAAGCAACCCTATTGCAATATTTCATGTGCTTCAGGTTTTAATACAGGAATAATAGAGGTGATTTATACTTCAGGACAAGAAACAAGCAAAAAATGCAAGCAACCATCACTGGTCTTAGAATCCTTGGCCTTCTCTGCCATAGAGGATCTATTTTCACTTTTCATAGCCCCATCAACCAATGTGTTGGCTATGTGGTGGGACCTGTCATTCCTATGTAGACTTTGTCCCAATTATTTTTCTCAAAGTACCAGAGGCCAATCTAAAAATAATTCTTACCTTATCATGCAGAAGAACTGAGCCACCCCCCCTTTGGTAATTCTCACCCTAGGATATTTTCCCGTTGATTTTTAGAGAGAGTAGAAGGTATGGGAAGAGACAGAGAGAGGAAAACATCAATGTGAGAGAGACACATCAATTGGTTGCCTCCTGCACATGCCCTGACTGGGGCCAGGGATGGAGCCTGCAATTGAGGTATGTGCTCTTGACCAGAATCGAACCTGGCACCCTTCAGTCAGAGGACTGGCACTCTGTGAACTAATCTAAACCAGTTAGGGCTGAGCCCCCTTTTTAATTCAATATCATCTAGCCCTACTAGCCTGGGATCTCTCTTTCATCAATAATAGACAGATGGGAGCATTTTCATAAAAGAAAGATGAATTTTCCCCTGAGATATCTTCTGTTTCTGCCTTCAGAGGATAAAACTACTATCAGTTTTCATCTTTTTCTTCACTGCATCTTTGTTCCTGCCATATTTACATCATCTCTAAAGTATAAAGGCCAGAGATTTCAGTTCACCATAAAAACTAACATTATAAGGGGAGGGAAGAAAATAGCGTATTGTATTCTTCCTGAAGGTAGGGAATATGCCCCTTCTGGCATATCTTCATGAGCTCTCATTAATATTCAGGCAGTTTCAAGGCACTCATGCTGGTGGCTGTAAGGGAAAAGATATATTTGGGGAGTTGATGGAAGTTACCCTCTTTCTTGAAATCTCCTTCAGTCTAATGGGCTCAGCCGTCAATCCTGAATTTGTTTAACAAATATTCACTGAGCATAAATGAAAATATCACAGGCACCATTAAGCACAATTAACTTAACGGTCAACAAAGTATTAAAAGCCTTTGTGATGGATGGAATTATAGAGTTTTTTTTCTAAGGGCTATGAGAAAATGAGAGAGGAAAACTACTAACTATGGCTGAAGAGTTCAATGAAAAGTTCAACTTCATATTGTCAGATTCCTTTCTCTTTCTATCCCATGGTTTTTCCCAGTTAATTAAACCATAGTTTGAAAGTTGCATAAGCTAGACTTAAAATTCCTTATGAACTCATGCTCTGGTTCATGTAAGCTTTGAAGAGAGGAGGAAAAAGGGTCCTCTCTAAAGTTGGGTGGGATGGTGGCCCAATGATTTTACCCCAGGAACATTGTTTACATCATCCATTTTCCATAGAAAATTGGAGTTAGTGACCAAATGTTCTTATGGAAGAAGCTGTGTTGGCATAGTAGAAAGATTCCAGTATTGACCTTTAAGAAACCATATATTTTTTTTTAACTCTCAAGTCATTCACTAACTGAATAACAAAAGTAAGCCTCATTTTCTCATCAGTAAAATAATAGACTAAGTGAATGGATGATTTTGAAGATATATTTCAGACAAAAGATCTTGAATCATTACAACTACATAAAGAAGGAGCCAGTTTCAGTCATCTGATGATTTATTCATTTAATTATTCATTCATTTCTGGCATATTATAGTTAAGATCATGAATTTAATGGTCAAATAATCTTTGATTCGGGACTTGGTTTCTCTACTTTCTAAATAAATGACCTTTGACAGTGAACTTATTGACTTCTTTGTGGTCCTATTTCCTCATTTTAAAATGAAAATTATATTACCTTCATCATAGGACTATTGAAAGGTATATTAGTCAGAGTTCTTCATAGAAACAGAACCAACAGAATGTGTGTGCATATTGTGTGTATTGCTTTGGATAGATACAGAGATAGATGATAGGTAGGTAGGTAGGTAGGTAGATAGATAGATAGATAGATAGATAGATAATAGAGACATAGAGACTTAGAGATTTTAAGGAATTGGTTTATATAATTGTGAAAACTAGCAAATCCAAAATCTATAAGTTAGGCCAACAGAATGGAGACACAGGAAAAAATTGATGCTGCAGCTTGGGTTCAAAGGCAGTCTTCTGGCAGAACTCCCTCTTTCTAGGGGAAGGCCAGTCTTCTTCTTAAGGCCTACAATTAATTGGATGAGGTCCCCCCACATTACGGAGGGTAATCTGACTAACTCAAAGTCTAGTGATTTAAATGTTAATCTTATCTAAAAAAATATTTTCACAGCAACATGTAGACATGTTTGACCAAATATCTAGGTTACCGAACCGAGATATAAAATTAACCATCACAGGAGGTGTATTGGCAATTCATGGAACAAAGTTAGCATAATGACTAACACAGAAACCAAAAAACAAAAAGTAACTATTATTATTGCTGCTGTTGTTACTATTGTTTATTGAGCATCCTTTTTTTTTCTTTTTTGCTGGTTCTAAAGATATAACTCACAAGATACAAACTTGGTCCTCGTGGAACTTGCAATCTAAACATGGATTTTAATAAGCCACCTGACCATACAATAGTATTCATAGTGTTCTGAATACTAGTAGAGTAAGAGTACTATGAGAAATATGGGTACCAAGAGAATACATAACAGGGCCCTCAAATCAGAATGTGTTGAGGGGTAGAAATGGCTTAGCTAAGATCTACTGGGTGAAGTTAAGATCTAATGTAAATGGAGGAAGAAGAAGCAGATGCATGTTAAGGAAATAAGTGCATGGAACTAAAAATGACAGACTGTGGTCTAACACAGAACTGTAAGTAGTATATCATAGGGTGGAAGAAGCAAGTGAAGACAAAAAAGGTAGACAGATTGGCAGGGTTAAGCTTGTAAATGGCTCTTACCAAGCTCAGCAGTTTGGACTTTATCCCCAAAGCAGTAATGACCTAAAATATGGTAGTGACGTTGGAAATGGAAAGAAGAGACAAATGTGGGCGATCTCCATAGGTGGAATGACTGAGACCTGATGACTGATTAAATGTTTGTGGTGGGAAGAAGGAGGAAAGCTGATACTTAGGAGTGAGCTGGGCTATATTTAGAAGCTGCTACAACTCTTTTGGATCCAAGAAAGGATATTTTGAAGGCTGTTGGAGGACTTTGCTCTATTTATTTCTACTTTCTGTTCTTCATTTTCCTCATCTGTAAAATGAAGATGGTAGACTCAATGCTCTTTGAAAAGCCTTGTCTTATTCTAAAATTCTACAACCCTGTGACTACTTTTTAACTTTATACATAAATACATTATTTTGTACTGCCGAGTCAATATCTAAAAGCAATAAATAGCATCATCATGCTGCTATTTAACTATGATTTTGCAGTTATTACAGGATGCCACAATGAAAACAATCAGGAAATTAGATAAAACATGCTAGTGTCTTTTATAATGTTCTGTTTGAACTGTCAGTAAAATAGGTATGGTTGACGCTATAGATCTAAAAAGATTGCATGAATTGTTCTAACTAGAATCAGAGTTGATAAGCAAATTTCTATGAATAGTGAAACAACCCAAAAAGCTGATCTGATTGTGGGGGGGGAAAGCATGGGAGAGAGAAACAAGCAAGCTCTTTTTTTTTTTTTTCTATTGTGTGCTTGTAAAAAAAAAGAAAAAAGAAATTGATTGCTCTGGTTTCAAGCTCTTGGTTTATCTTTTATGACACTTGAAACCCAGTGTTTGCTCTACAGCTTAGAGTATTTTTGGTGTACTAATAAAGGGCCCCCAGAACCTGAGGGAGAGCATGAAATCACACGAGGATTTGAACTGAAAACCAGTCCATATGGTCATTGTGTCCCTCCTCAAAATGAACTTGAACCATTAGAAGTCATTTTTTATAGGGACTGAATGGCTAAAATATTTTCATAGATAATCTGGTATAAGCCATTCGGAACCTGGTTGATGGGTTACTGGAATTATTTTCACCTCAACAACTTAAGGAGCTAGACATAAAGCTGTGGTTCAACTATCTGATCTTCTGTAAAAGTGCTGGGAGCAAATATCTTGCATCAGAAATACCACATTTGAAATTAGTTATCATTATTTAGTTTGGCCCACAGAAAACCATTAGAAGACAGTTGATAAAAAAAAAAACCTCAAAATGCAGCCCTGGCTGGTTTGGCTCCATGGATATCTAAAGGCTAGGTAAATCGGATAAGTACTTTGATATCACCAATCCAGGTGTGGCTCAGTGGTTGAGCATCAACCTATGAACCAGGAGGTCACAGTTCAATGCTGATCAATGACTTTCTCTTATTCTCTCTCTCTCTCTCTCTCTCTGAAATCAATAAAACATATTTTATAAATACATTGATCTCACAGTAATAATAAATATTATATTTATTTCACCATTGAATTAATAATTGGATATTGACTCATATTCTTTTTTCATTTAAATCTAAACTTGAGAATTACCTCTTCCTGAAAGATATTCTAAAATAACCCTTTCTGTTGTATAGCTACAACTCTACTTAATGCTCTTTAAAATGTTTGAATTATAGGCCAATTTTTTTTTCTAACAAGTGTTATCACAATGTAAATTTACTTAAATATTTTTGTAATTTTAGATATCTTATTCCAAGGCAATAAAATGAATTCAGAAAACCCAAAGATTAGTGAACAAGGTTTGACTTAACCTGAATAATAACACTTCACATAACTTTGCTGATGTCATAGTCAATCTGTTTTACTATAAACCTCTAAAGGCAAGAACAGTGCTTATTTTTCAGAGCGTTTGAGTGCTCGTTGAAATTTTCAGTTCCTCTTGGTACACAAATCAAGAGAAGTCGGCCAAGGTGAGGTATCTGCCCAGGTGCACTCATGCCAGCATTTGGGGTCCAGGATATGGGAACAAACTAGAATTACAGATGCTTCCTGAATTGTCAAGGGAAGGAGTGGATCCCAGTGTGAGTCCAAACTCCAGTCATCACAGAATATAGAAAGGCAAGTCAGGGAAACTGAGGTAAGTGAGCAAGTGCAAAGGGCAGGAACAAGGAACACAACAAAAAAAGAGAGGCAAGTCAAGGTAAAAAATTCCGCTGAACCAGAACCAAGTGGGAGCAAGGGATAGCAGTGTTCTACTGTGACCACAGCCCCTCCTGCAAGGTTCCAGGCTCTCTGTCCTTATGGACTCTCAGGCAGACCAGGCTCAACTCTACACAAGCCATGGAATATTTTTCCTGGCCTACAGGCAGTCCTCAATGGCTTGTAGGCCAAACTCTGGTGCCTAAGATGGCCAAGGGCAGAGACAGAGCCTTCCAAGCAAAGGAAAGAGGTCAGGATCCGTCTATATTTATGATTTCAGAGAAAGGAAGAAAGAACATGAAGCATTCCCAAAGAAGTCTAACAGTGTTTTGGTCTCACTTCTATTTTATTTATAACTCTTTCCTTCTCCCACCAGAACTCTGCTTCTCAGTATAGGGCTTAAATGTGCCTTTGGTGTCCATTTTGTCCTTTACCTATGTCTGAGGTCTCCTCCTTAGGGAGGAGAGTGAGGTGGTGAGGGAAGACAAAGCTTTGAGTGTTTCCTAGGGGTTTTCATGTGATGCTAACATTCTCCTCCACTTTGATCTTTCCTGGATTAACCCAGCCACCAGAGACCAACCAGAGCTCACATAGTTGCTACCTGGCCCTCTCAAAGAAATAGCATCAGAATGTCAGAGGAAAATAGCTTTTCTAATCTGTGCCATCAGCCTTCTTATTTATCTGGGATTGATGACATGGACAACTCAGGCCCTCACAGCTCTATGTGAATGATGCTTTGATGTAGCTGCAGAATCCTCTAAAACAGTGGTTCTCAACCTTCCTAATGCCATGACACTTCAATATAGTTCCTCATGTTGTGGTGACCCCCAATTTCGTTGTTACAAATTGAACATAATTAAAGCATAGTGATTAATCACAAAAACTATATGTAATTATATATGTGTTTTCCGATGGTCTTAGGCGACCCCTGTGAAAGGGTCATTCGACCCCCAAATGGGTCGCGACCCACAGGTTGAGAACTGCTGCTCTAAAATGTGACAGAACCTGCCCTACCTGGTTTGGCTCAGTGGATAGAGCATTGGCCTGTGGACTGAAAGGTCCTGGGTTCGATTCTGGTCAAGGGCACATACCTGGGTTGCAGGTTCGGTCCCCAGTAGGGGGTGTACAGGAGGCAGCCAATCAATGATTCTCTCTCATCACTGATGTTTCTATCTCTCCCTCTCCCTTCCTCTCTGAAATCAATTAAAAAAAAAAAAAGAACCTGACAGTTCCAAGTGCTGACAGGAATGAGGGGCAACCAAATATTGCTACTAGAAATGCACAGTGGTATAGCCACTTTGGAAAACTTCAGACAAAGAAGTGTGGGTGCTACAGTTGAAATCAGGCAGCCTATGAGGAAGTGGTAAAGGCAAGAGAATATGGGTGGAGTACCCAACACCTGTTTCCGCTGCCATGTATTCGTACTTCAATTCCCAACTTACTGAGGGCTCGGTTGGATTCTTGTATGTAGACCAACCATAAAGATTCACTATCTTGCATATCCCACAGTGCTTTTTCCACAGCCCTGACTAATAAACACAAGAAAGAGGAGGGGGAAAAAAAGGGATATTTGCCACCAATGCCGGATATAATCAAACTAACAGCCTACAGACCAACACCCAGCGTAGTTTGAGGTAAACCTAGAGGAGAATGGCCAGGGTTGTCAACACTAGATTCAATTCCACTTCTCCCCATGGAATTTCACCTACCAGATTTGAAAAATGCTTTTTTTAGATTGAGGTTCCTGAGTGAGTCTGCTGTAGGAAGAGGGAAGGAAAAACCTATGTGAATGTGATCTCTCTCTCTCTCTCTCTCTCTCTCTCTCTCTCATAACCTACACGAAGATGGCTACTAAGTAACTAATGGTTAGATAGTGTATATAGAGTAGTTACACTGGACAATGGAGTGATTCATGTTCCTGAAGGGATAGCGTGGGATGAGATTTCATCATGCTACTTGGAATGTTGCAAAATTTAAAATTTATAAATTGTTTATTTCTGTAATTTTCCATTTAATATTTTCAGACCACAGTTGATCATAGGTAACTGAAATCATAGAAAGGGAAACCAGTGATTTTTCAGAAGTGTTAGGAATAAAAATAATAGTATTTTTGAACTCTTACTGACATCAGGAGTTATGATTGGCCATTCACATAAATTATCTTGTTTAAGCCTATGAGGCAGATGTTAATATTACCTGCATTTTTACAGAGGAGAAAATTTACCTGCAAACCTAGTGGCTTGGTTAATCACTTCCTCCTCCTCAATATATTTTCTTTATTTGGCTCCCAGGACACTGTACTCTTTTTCATTTGCTTATCTCATTGGTTATTCCTTCTCAGCCCTCATTTTAGTTCCCCTTTTTCTCCAAGACCTATTTATTTTGGAGCACCCAAGGGATCAGTCCTTGGATTTCTTCTTTCCCTGTCCAAACTTTCTTAATAAACTCTTTTATCAATATGACAATGACTCCCATATTTTTATCTCATGATCAACCTCTCTTTTGAACTTTAGACTCATACATGCAGCTGCCTACTTGGCACGTCCACTTGATGCCTCACAGGCATCTCAAAGGTAACATTCTAAAAATGAAGTTCTCCTTTTCTCTCACAAACCTATTCCATCAGAGGTTTTTCCCCTTTCAGTAGATGGAAACTCCACCCTTCCAATTGCTCATATCAAAATCCTTGGTATCATTGTTGACGCTTCTCATGCATACTACTTCCCTCCAACCCCACAGCTACCAACCTGATTTGAGTCATCATCATCTCTTGCCTGGATTATCACTGGCAGCTTCCCACTTGGCCATCTTGTTCCCAAACTTGCCTTTCAAGAAGCTATTCCTAATACAGAATGATCTTCCTAAAATGTAACCCTAACTACTTCACCTCTTGCAATTCTACGCAAATGTCACTCTCTCAAAGGTGACTTACCTTGTCTCCTTTACGTTTTCCATAGCATCTTATGGCTTTCCAACATATTACATAATTTAACTATCCACTATGTTTTTAGTTATTTTTTCTCCACCCTCCTACAAATGTAAGCTCCAAGAAAGCAAAAACATTTGTCTGTTGTATTGACTCAATAGATCCCAAATACAGAGAATAGTGCCTGAAATATCTGTTTATTGAATGAATGAAACATGGAGAGATTATCTACCTAGTCCTAAGTATTTTAATAACCCATTTCAGAAATAAACCTGAATAATAAATAATTTTTTCTCCTTATAGAGAAGCAGAATAGAGCTCCATGCAGTCTGCTTCAGCAGCTTCTATGGGGAGGAGTTCCTAACACCAGCATCTACAGCCCCCCTGAAAAAAGTAACCTACAGCAATGGGTTGTGTGTATCATTCACCTCTCTGGAGTAAAGTCAAGTTCCTGACAGTTGGATCACCCAATTTGCTTAGAAAATATAATGTTGAGTTACACATAGCTTTTTTCCTTATACTGAGAAGCAATACAGTCTGTGGTGTATTTTTTTTTTTTTACATCTATTTGGGGTTTGAGGACAAGTTCCCGAAAGTTGTAACTCACAAAAATAGAGCAATGTGAAATTCCGTGAAATGAATTTTCTATAGTGAGGTTACTGAGTAAGGCTGACTTGTCATCAGATATACCTTGATAACAGATGCAACAAATGACTCTGCTCAGTGAGTTCTGAATTGCCAGCAACTGCAATTCTCACAGAGAAGCAAGCAACAGCTTCTGGTAGAAGATTTCCAAAACCCAATGTTAGAAAATAATGGGAAGGAGGCAAGAAAAACACTCTATACTTTCTGAAACATTTATCAAATTTGCCCAAACAAATTTCCAGCAGTCTGACCACACATACTACTACTAAGATTTATAGCTCCATCTCTAAAAATTGGACAATTTGCTTTAATGACAAGAGTTAGTTAGAATGCTTGAAGATGAAAGGACGATTCTAGTCTAGGTCAGTGTTTAAATTGTTTCAATGCTGTGGGGTTTTTTGGTTGCAAAAATAAAATCAGCTTAAAAGTATATAAAAAATAATAAATTTCAATCACCATGACCATCTTTTCTTGTGGCAATCATTTATCCATAGGAACCCACTTTAAAGTTTGGCATATACCATGTTAGCCAGTATTGCCTCCTTCACAGTGGATACCTGGTGGTAACTGTCATGACAAGGTGGCTTTGTACCTGAACTTGCTGAAATACTTGCTTTCCTTGACATCCAGGCCACCACATTATGCAGGTTTTCCTCTCACTTCCCTGGTAATTTCTCAGTCTCATTTCTGATCCCTCTTATTGCCCTGTTTCTATCCACTAAACTGACTAACACAGATTTAGTCCTTGACCATTTTCTCTGCCTCCATTCTCTCAGCCAGTGATGATCTCAGCCAGTCTTTACAAAGCCATCTATATGCTGATGAATCCTGCCAGTCCATCCCCAGCCCAGAACTCTCTCCTGAAATCTAGACTCTTCTAAAAAGAAAGGTTTAGTTGACATTTCCATCTGAGTATCAAATAGGCATATCAAATTTAACATTACCCAAACTAAACTCCTGATAGCTGCTCCCACCCCCACCTAACAGTCTTTCCCATCCTTAGTAAATGGCAGCTTCATCATCTAGTTGCTTAATCTAAAATCCATTACTCATTTATTTATTTCATAATGCCCTACATTCAATCACCCAGCAAATCCCA
The DNA here is from genome assembly GCF_963259705.1 of Myotis daubentonii. Taxonomy (NCBI): domain Eukaryota; kingdom Metazoa; phylum Chordata; class Mammalia; order Chiroptera; family Vespertilionidae; genus Myotis; species Myotis daubentonii. Next base: position 44,476,547 of record NC_081850.1, read on the forward strand.
TTGGATCTATATTCAAATTGTATCCAGAATTCAAACACTTCTCACTACCTCCTCTGCTGGTTGAGTTGAAGCCATCGTCATCTTTTTCCTGGTCCTTTAACTGATTTCTCTGTTTCTATTATTGTCCCTCCTACAAACTATTCTCTGCACCAGCGGTTCTCACAATATGGCCCTGGACCAGCAGCATCAGCATCACCTAGGGGCTTGGTAGAAATGGAAACTCTCCTGCACCACAACAGACCTACTCGATCAGAAACTCTGGGGCCCAGCATCAAGCCTTCAAGGTGATCCTGGTGCATACTCAAGTGTGAGGCTCACTACTCTACAGAAGTGGTTAGCCAGAATGATCCTTCTAAAATGTAAATCAGATCACCCTCATCTCTCTCTTCAAAAACCTCTAGTGGCTTTCCAGCTCCTCAGAGTAAGAGTCTGAATTATCATGATGGCCCACAGGGCCCACCATAACCCTTTCCCATCCCCACCATGTCGGTAACCACCTCTCCATTCTCTCTTCACCCACTGTGCCTGAGCCATTTTGGCCTCTTCGCTTGGCCTCAGGGCTATTGTATCTGTTTTCCCCCTCTGCCTGGATATCCTTCCCTCTCCCACCTCCCACATAACCATAAGGTTCCCTTGCTCCTCTCCTTTTGGTCTCTGTTCACACGTCAGCTTATCAGAGGGACTTTCCCCCGCTACCATCTTTGAAATAACAGCCCTCACTCCCTGTGCTCCTTTCTCCCTCTTACTCCACATTATTTTTATCCATAGCACCCATCACCGTCTGGCATTTGCTATATTGTGGTTATTTATTTGTTTAATGGTCGCTGTGACTTTCACAATACATACCCTATGAGGCAGGGATCTGTACCTGTAGTGTTTATTGCTGTATTGCTAGAACCCAGAAAAATGCTAGCATATGGTAAGGTCTCCATAAATATTTGTTGAATAAGTGAATATCCAATAAATTGTAAACAAAGCATTCCTCTGGGAAGATGATGGATTTATTGCAATGATATGGCCATTGCTCAAAAAGATTTATTTTGAGCAAGGGAAGCCAGTTAGGAGGTTATCTGCAATAACCCAGGAGAAAGATAATGATGGCTTCAATTCCAAGAGGTAATAGCAGAAGAAGTGGTAAGAAGGAGTTGGCTTCTGATACAATTTGAATATAGATCCAATGGGTCAAGGTTCATTTACAAGTCACAAATGGACACCAGTCTCAGTAGTTAAGAGAGGCCACTGCTTTTAAAAAGTAAAAACTACAGTTTCTCAGCTTTATCACATATATTATTTAATAGTCCCAGGTTCATATGACATTTGGCATTGCACAAATCAAATTTCCCCATGAAAAGTGAAACACAGAATTATAGAAGACATTCAGAGGCTCTGAATGCAATTCCCTATACGATGAAAGAATAATTCTGATTTCTATTGAGAACATTTTTATATTTGTGTGATTTAATCCTCACAGCAATCCTCTGAGGTCCTTGTTATTAACCTCATTTTTCAGATGAAGAAAATGAGGCTCAGAGAGGTGAGCTAATTTCCTCCCAGCTCCCAGCTGCAGAGCAGGACAATTTAAATGCAGGCCAGTTTGCACATTTTCTCGATGACTAAGAGCAACGTTTTGGGAACAAGCGTACATACTCCCTAGAAGAGAACACTCATTTGGGGCATTTCAGTATATCTTATTTTTATCTCTCTCCACCTCATCCTCATCTCCTAAGCACAACTTCCCCAGAGGGTCGGAGTCCTGCAGCAAATACAAGATGTCACCAGGACGGATGTAGCCAGGACCTTGAGGCCAGTTCTGCTGTCCTGCTGCTCAGGCTGGGAAGGGAGCCTCCTTTCAATGGCCAAGGCCCTGGGTCAGGTGGTGCAGTTCCTCCAGATACTGTGTCCACTGTCCCCAGAGAAACCACTGCAATTGCCATGGGGATTGGAGGCTTTCCAGAGCTATGTAGCCTGCATTGTCTCAGGACAAGGAACTATTGTTCCCGTAGAAATAGAGGGTGTTTCTCACCAGGGATTTGGGCTTGAAGAAGGATTCACATTTCAACGCCTCCTTTTGTAAAAATGGAGGATTTTTTTTTTCAGGCTTATGGGGTGTGTTTTTTTTTTTCAGACTCAGATCACAGTTCTTAACAACTGTTCCTCCTACAATGTTTCTTAAGAATGCTAGGTATGTACTTCAGGGTGTTAGGCACTCACAAAATAAACATATCATTGCATGTTAACATGAAGGCTCCGTGCTATCTGGAGCAGTCTCTGGAATTGCCCTGGCAGAGAGGCGGGGGTGGGAGTGGGGACTGGGAAGAGATGGGTTCATAGGTGGGAACTGGCACTCCTGGAGAGCGGCACCTAATGCAGCAGACACTTTAGATATGTTATCCTAATTAGCCTCACAGGCACCTGAGCAGGTATTATGCAAGTTTTACAAATGAGGAACGTAATTAGGTAACTGGAGCAAAATCACACAGCTGGAAAGAGTGAAATCTGGGATGGGTTCCCAGATCTCACTCCAAACCTGTTCCCTTTCCATTTCCTGTTCCATGCTCCCTTGCTGACCTTTGTACACGTCAGTTTTCTCAAATGAGCCACCTGTCAGAAGAATGCAAGATTCGGTGCTTGAGAATGCCTCTACCACAGGCCATGTCACATTACAGGTAAAGTCCTCATTTAACATTGTGGGTAGGTTACTGGAAACTACGACTTTAAGGAAATAACATTAAAATTGGTAAAGGAAACCAATTTTAGTGTAGGCAAATGGATATAAACAAGAGTTAAGTTCCTAATGTGTATTGCTAGTCACAAAAACATCACCAAACTTCTAAATAAAGACCCAAAACACTTCTAATGTTAAACACTGAAGTAAATGTGAGCTATATAGACATTCATGAAAGATTAATAAAAACAAGGAAGATAATGATTTTCCAATCTACTTATTCCAGTTCAGGGTCTTGGATGGCCACCCTCTTCTGGCAACTCAGGGCGCAAGGTAGAAACCCACCCTGGACAGGACATCCTTCCATCACACCCACACCTGCACTTACTCAAACTGGGACAACGTAGATACGGCAATGAACTTCATGCACACATCTTTGGGATGTGGAAGGAAACTGGAGTACCTGGAGAAAACCTATGCAGACATGGGGAGAAGTGGCCCTGGCAGGAAACCGATTTTTTTTAAAATATCATAGACATAATAATGAAACAACGTTGAGGACCTACTGTTACTCAATAAAACCTACAATTTCTCCTGTCTTCCTTCTGTATCGCCTCAACTTACCTTTTCAATTTCTCTTCCTCTTTTTCATCTCTCTCCTATTTTTTCAACTCCTGCTTTTTTCCCCTCAGATCCTTTTCTCTGTAGGAAAACAAAAATCTAAAGAGCCCATTCCCAATGGCAACATAGCTTTAAAAACATCCCCTAGGGGTAAACCTACAAGAACAATGTAAGGTCCACGTGAAGAAACTATAACATTATATTGATGATATATTAAAAAAGATCTGAATAGATAGAAAGTACGCATGTTTCTGGATGAAAGACTTGATATTCTAATGATGTCAACTTTCCAAATTAATTCATAAATTCAGGAGGTTTATCAAACTTGATAAGCTAATTTTAGAATTCACATGGAAGAGAAAATGCACAAGAACAATAACATTAAGAATAAAAAAAAGAACAATGAAGAAGAACCTGACATTTCAGTTATCAAGTATATTAAGTTTATGTTAGATAAGGTTGTATTGTTTCAGAGTAAAGACACAGACAAACGGAACTGAAAAAAAAAAAAAAACAGTTCAGGAACAAAGGGACATTAAGACAATAAAAAGGGAGCATTTCCAAACAGAGTAAAAAGAACAGACTATTCAAAAATTATATTGAGAGGGTTGGAAATCCTTCTGAAAAAGAAACTCAAATGCCAGTAACATATCATACATACAAAATCCAAATGGATTAAATTCTAAACACTAATTTTTAAAAAGCCCGTCAGAAAGAAACTACAGTAAAATATGATACACAATTTTTATAATTTTGGAGTGGGTGGTGAAGGCCTTCCTAAGAAAGACAAATTCAAGGAGACATTAATAAAAAGGTCTTACTTCAAAAAAACAAACAAACAAAAAACAACCACCATAAAGATTTATATGTCAACAGACACCAATATAAAAGATCCTAGTGAAATCCTTTACAAAATATGTAAAACAAAGTACTCAAAGTTCCTAAAATTATTAAAAAGATACAAATTGTAAAACTGGGTAAAAGAAATGAAGAGATAACCTGGCTAGTGTGGCTTAATGTTCGAGCATCTACCCAGAAACCAAGGGGTAACCGGTTCTATTTCTGGTGATTGTGTCTCAATCCCCAGTAAGGGGATCCAGAAGGCAGTTAATGGATGAAGTTTCTCTCTCATTGATGTTTCTCTCTCTTTATCTCTCCCTCTTTCTCTAAAAATCAATAAAAACATACTTTTTTTTAAAAAAAAAAAAAGATAATTCACACACACAAAAAGAATGATAAAATTTTAAAAGATGTTTAATCTTAAAAATAAGAAAGGAAATGCAAAACAACTAATGAGTTACACTTTGTAAACAATCAACTTGTTAAAAATCCAATAGACTGACACCAGCATTCTCAGGTAGAAATGGGTGATTTCATATATAGTTCATAAGATTGTAAGTTGGCACAACTTTTTTTATGATAACTTAAAAATATCTATCAAAATTTAAAATAAGCATATCCTTGGAGTTCTGAACTCCACTTCTAAGAATCTATTCTTCTAAAATATCCACACATGTTCATAAAATAAGTAAACACGGATAGTCATTTCCGCTGCATTTATAATAAAGAAAAATTGAAAAGGGGCAGCAATTTCCCTCAATTAGAGAATGGTTAACTTAAATATGATACATTTATATGGTGGAATACTATATGATGATTTACATTTATTATGTACAAGAATTCCAAGACATATGGTCAAGTGAAAAAAGCAAGAAAACTTGGTTTTTTACTCTAGCAGTTTCATATTACTTGTATTAATTGTCGTAAGCACGTTCTGCTTACATAAACAGGAATAAAAGTAAGCATAGCAGTGCTATTACAGTTCTCATGTGTCCAGTAGGCTCCCTGGGCTATGCCCTGGCAGGTCAGGGGTGGTCTGTGACACTCAAGACAGAGGCTAGAGGCCCAAGAGCACAGACTGAGGTAATGCTGAAATAGCACAAGAGAGGAGTGCCTCTCCTCAACTCCCAGTGTAATGTCTTCGCTCTCAGCAAGGATCACTTACTTAATCCCTCTTCTGCTTTGAGCTTTAGTGGAAGTTCTTCTGGCTGTGCCCATGGCCCAGCAGAGAGGCACCCGCCTTCTGATTCCTGGTAAACTCCCTCCTGTCACGGGGCAAAAGCAGCACCAGGTCTCTCTCTTCCTTTGCCTCTCCCAAAACTTTATTCTTATTTACCTGAAATATTTAGAAAGAAAGAAAAACTTAAGTAAATTTTTGTAATATAGACACAGATACACTACATGTATGAAGAGTATATATTAGATTTTCCATCAAACATCCTTTTTCCTGAAAAAAAGGCATTGAGAAAATTAGAAAGAAAACTGTTTCTCATTATTCATCATAAAGTCATTATTCTATAATATTTCTTTGCATATGAATTTCTAATTGTTCTGTACTATTTTTTCTTCCACATGGGTTTTTCACCTTTTCATTATTTTGCACTGTTCACATTTTTTTTCACATGAGTATATTGTTTAGCCTAAAGTTCACATGCTGGCAAGCTAGAAGTAAACGTGTAAATGATCAGAAAAATAGGAAAGTAAGAAAAAGATTTCTTCACGTGTTGAAGAACAACCAACATTTTGAGCAGAAGGAACTCTGGTCTGAAAATCAAGAGACTATAATTCTTGGCCATTTTGTGCCAGTCATTCCATATGACCTTGGACATTCTGTGACCTCTTGACTTGAATTTCTTTATCTGTAAATTAAGTGAATTGGGAGACAAAAATTTTAAACTCCCTTCCACTGATAAGATACAAAGATTTCATTGATTGTTGGGAGTGCAGAATAATTAGCAGACAGAACTTAGAAATAGAAACTACAATAGCAACAACATTTATAGCTACCATTTCATGCGTACTTAGTGTGTGCCAAGAACTAAGCTATGTGCTTTATATATGATCTTCTTTGATTCTTATAACAATCATTTGAGGTAGAAATTATTTCCTCCCTTCTGTTGATGAAGAAATGGAGGCTCAGAGAGAGTAAATAATTTTCCCCAGGGCGTGAAACTGAAAGTAAAGAGTCTGGATTTAAATCCAGGTCTAATTCTGAAGTTTGTGTTCTTAAGCTAATAGCTAACCAGAATCTCCAGTACACGTCATTTTAAAATTACCTTTGCATTATATTGTTCCCCTTGCCAGGTGTGGGGAGAGGCAGGAGAGAAGGTTGGCAATACGGGGCATTTGAGAGTCCCTTATTTTTCAGAAAGGGAATATAACAAAAAGCTTCTTCCATTCTCCAGAATGTTCAGTTGTGAATGAGGCAATGAGTTGCTATGCCAGGCTGGAAATGCTTGGCTGTGAGGGCATCCTAAGAATTTCCACGAGGATGAGAAATGTTTTGAGCTGCTGAATACAGATGACTCTCCCAGTGTTGAGCCTCAGATAGACACTTCCAGGTCAGGTTTTCTGGCTTGCCTAAATGCCAGTGATTCATTCATTATGTGATTAAGTGACGGGCTTATGTTTCCAGAGCTAAATGATTCAAAAGCTTTCTGTGGTATTAAACTGAGGCACACACACAAAAAACAAAAGGCAATTAGAAGCAATCAAAGCATTCAAAAATTAAGATTCGATTTCTGCATTTGCTAAACTCTTCATCAAGGAAACCAGTGATGAATATGGTACATAGAGAAGTAAAAAAAAAGCAATCAGTTTTTAAATGTACATGTTTCCTGAACACTTAGGATATTTAGGACTGAGCCATTTTTCACTTGTATTATGTTGCATTTATTTAGACATGTGCCTTTGAACACTCTCTTGAGTAATATTTCCCTCTCAGTTTTGACAGATAAATGGGTATTGTGGGGGAGGAAGAAAGTTTCCCCTTCTAGGTTCTTCCAGCTGATCTAGTAATCAAATAGACATGAGATAGATTAACAAGAGAAAATGACCAAATTTAATTATATACAGATGTAACTGGGAACACCACATACATGAGCGAGTCAGAGTCCCCACAGACGTGAGAGGTTCAGAGACATAGAGTGAAAATGAGGTACATAGAACATTCTGAGCTACTAGTAAGGATGAGGTGCAATATCTATGCCCCACACTGAGTCATCTCTCACACCACTGGTTCTATAAGCTACTGTGTGTAAAGGTTAGACAGGTTTCTTTCAGTATTTTTGAACAAGCCCTTTTTAACAATTTTTTTTTTACTCTTTACTGATTTTTTTAAAACTTTTATTAAGTGGGGATATGCTTCCCTTGCTCTTGGGTTAAAATTCAAGCAGCCCCCATAATTTTGCTCATCATTCTCAGGTAGTAAAAATCCAAAGATCATATTAGGTGACAAACACATTCTCGCTTTTAAAAGTATGTCTTCTCTCTGCTACTAGAGCCAGCTCTAGCCACAATGTGAGGTCTTATTACACAGTGTTCTTTAGTGTAAGCCAAAATCTATTTTCTGGTCTCTCCCATGCCTAGATCCTACCTCTGCTCTCTGTAGGAATTCTGAGTAAGTTCGATCCTTTTCCTCTACAACAGTTCCTTGTATAATTGCCTCTTCTCTCAATGGTTTGTCACCATAAAATTTCCTCTTTAAAAATTTCAGACCTATAGAAAGTTGGAAAACTAACACACTAAGTACCTATATACCCTTTACCTAGATTCTATCTATCTATCTATCTATCTATCTATCTATCTATCTATCTATCTATCTATCTATCTTTCTATCTTATATATACACTAGGGGCTCAGTGCACAAATTCGTGCACCTTGAAAGGAACTGTGGGCCGCAAGGTTGCCGTGGGCACAGGGGCGGGTCTTGGCCCATCCTCCGCACTGCTGCCCAGCCCCTCCTGCCACAGCCCTCAGTCCCCTGTCTGCCAGCAACCCCACTCCCGCCACCACTGCTCCCATGTGTTGATGGCACCTGCCCCACTCGCACCCACTGATGGCATGAAGCAATTGGGGCCGGCGCCAGCAGGCGCAAGTGGTGGCTGCTGCCCCGATCACCCCTCAGGGGAAGGGGGAGGTTGAGAAGCCATCAGGGATAATCAGGGCCAGCAGCCGCCACTTGCACCCGCTGATGGCACTGAGCAATCGGGACTGGCAGTGGGTGCAAGTGGCAGCTCCAGCGCCAGTAGCGGGTGCAAGCGGTGCTGGTGTTGGCAGCAGGTGTGAGCGCTGGTACTGTGGCGTGTGGGAGCAAAGAATTTTCAGTAACACCAGAGGCTCACCCTGATGACAGCTGTAGGGAGTGGCTATAGGGTTAAGCCTCAGACTGGCCTGTTGGCAAAGCCACAAAGTCCCAGCTTAGAGGGCACAGCCCTCTTAGCATAATTAGGTTGACCTTATGACGCTCCCTAGATCTTATCTGGGTAGCTAATGGGCTGAGGGAGATGCAGCAAATGCTGCCCAAACAAGTGAAACTCACAAGAACATTGTAACTATGGTGACCACTACCTTGTTTACCTCTGGCTATAAAATAAAGGCACAGCTTGCCTCTGGATCTCTCTCTGTGGCCTCAGCCAGGCACAGGAAGATCCACCTAGACCCAGCTTATTCTCTTTGTCTGTCTTTTCTACATCCTTCACCGCCCCCTCAGGTTCACCGAACCTTTGGCTGTGCTGACACGCCAAACAGCTCCTGCTCACCTGCTCCATCATCCCACTGCAGCCAACGCCTGCCATGTTCCATGCTCTGCCGCCTGCTGCCAACACCCACCGTGTTATGCACGCACCCTCTGGTGGTCAGCGCATGTCATAGTGACTGGTTGTTCTACTGTTTGGTCTGTTTGCATATTAGGGTTTTATAGATAGATAGATAGATAGATAGATAGATAGATAGATAGATAGATAGATCTTATTTTTGAGCCACTTTAAAGTAAATTAAAAACATCATGCTTAATTATCTTGCATGACAACATATATCTCCTAAGGATAAGAACACTGTTCTCAAAACCACAATATCATTATCTCACTTAAGAAAATTAACTACAATTTAATAATATGTCATATACAAACCATAAGAAATTTCCCTATAACTCAAAGAATGCCTTTTTAGCTTTCTTTTTTCTTTAATTCTAGGATCAAATAAAGGATCTTACATTGCATTTGGCTTTCATGACTCTTTGGTCTCCTTTTATCTACAATAGTCCCTCCAACTTCATGTGAACTTCATTACATTGCTCAAGTTAAAGTTCTAATTTAGCCCCCGACCAGCTTCAACCTGAGAAGCCACAGCCCACAACCTCTTCCAGATATAGACAAGCAAAGACAATTTAGGGGAGGACTAATACCTCCTTTCCTTCGAAAGCTTGTTTAGCAGCTGCAATAGACGGACAGACCACACCCCAGGCCTGTTTCTTACAGACACCTGCCAGCCTAGATTTCCCCCATCTTGGAGTCACATAATTCCATTTTTGAGATTGCCTACAAAACCTTCCTGGTAGATTCTTTCCTGTTGGTTTGGATCACCCATGAAAATAGTGGAGACCATTTTGAAGGTGGAATTTCCTTTTCGTTCACACCAGCTGTCACTCTGATTTGGGACATGCCCACATGTTTTGAACACAGCTTGGACGCAGGGGAGAAGAGCTGGGCACAGGAGTTATTCAGGCAGGCCTAGCACAGGGTAGCCTGAAGGAACATTGAGGCAAATGCAGAGTATTAGGTTGGCAAGTAAAGAATGGTGACCTAGGGTCCCAACAATCTCTATTTTATTCCAGGCAAAGGGCCAGCAAAAAAATGGGAGGAATCCAGAAGATTCCAAGATGCTACTGATGTCTTCAAAAGTGAGCAGTGAGCCTGGAAGGGAGTCCGATGTGGGAGACTCAGAAGCCAGGAGGCAGGCAGATAGCGGATTGGAAATCTGTGCCGAGGCAAACAAGGACCATGCCCCCAAGCAAAGGTTCCGGGGGCAGATTTCCTGTCCCCAAAAAGGGAGCTTCAGAAAGCAAAGCAAGGCTGCACTGGAGAATTTATTTCAGTGGGAGCTGGAACTGGCTTTATAATGGAGACAGAAACAGTATGTGAAAAGGGGTGACACCCAGGGGCCGATCATCCGGGTCAGCAGTAAGCACTGTATCCTGAGTCCTACATTCAAAGACGATATCCAACACCAATAGTGGTTTCAGCTAGTTACTAGTATGTGTGAATTTGTCTTCATTTGATCTTCTTTCTCAATTAAGTCTGCCTAATCCTCACTTTACCCTTTGGCTTAGAACCTAGTTGAAAAACAAAACAAACAAAATTTCAAAATCCCCTCAAATCCTTTCATTAGTGTAACCTTTGTGTTACCAGACATCATCAGTTCATTGCATTTTCAGTTGGAGTAAAAATTGATATACTTGCTAATCCAGGGGATTTCTTACACTCTGCTCTCTCCAGGCAATTCTCATATTTAAATTGGCTCCTGAGCTTTTGGGGTTATCCTGTGACTTCCTATAATATGGTTTCACTGCCATGCTTTAAAGCCTGCAGTTTCCTCCTGGTGACCAGAAATGCTTTCTTCTCATTTCCAGTGCTATGGATCCTGCAGTGCTATGCATCCAGTGCTATGGATCCTGTAGGCTCTGCGAGTCAGCAAAGACGAAGTTATGCTGCAGGAACAAATGGTCCCCAAATCACAATGGCTTGAAACACAAAAACTTAGTTCTCATTATACTTCATGTTCATTGCAAGTCAGTACAGCTTGGCTCAAATTGCTTTTACCCTGGAACTCAGGATGATGGCACAGCCTCTATCTGGAACACTGCCAATCTCAGGGTTGAGAAAAAGAAGAAATGGCAAGCCATTTCTGAGTCTAAAAGCAACTGTCTGGAAACAACACATGCCACTTCTGCTTACACTTCCTGGGCCAGAGGAAATCTTATGGGCTGGCCTGGCATCAGTTGCATAGGGAAATAGAATCCTCCCCTAGGATGAAAGTATTCAGGAACAGTAATTCAGTTTACCATATGTGTTATTGTTGTCAGGATGTGTGCTGCTCAAGTGCTTATGACGATGTATCTGCTTCTCTATCAGGGTACACTATGTGCCGTTGCACAGGGGCAAGAAGCTTCTGAGTCTTTGGCTGGGACTGAGTTTCTGACTGGCGCATTGGGCCCCTACTTCCTCCCCAGGCCAGGTCTCCAGCATTTGTCCTTCTCCTCAAGCCAGTACAGAACCATCCATTATGGATTTTGGGTCTGCCTTGCAACCAGACTTAGGTCAGGATTGGCAAGCTTAGAACAAGCATGAGCCTCCTCCTTTCCCCTCCTACTAGCAGCTGGGCCAGAGGCCTTCCCTTGGGTTCCTTTTTGGTCTTTGCAGCTTCTTCCTGAAACACTGTTTTTGTGCTCTTTTATTATTACTATATTTTTCATCCTGGCCAACCATTTCATAACACACTGCCAGCAGATTCATCTTGTGTTTCTTTCTAAGGTGACTTTTCTTTTCTTTTAGTGGTTCTTTTAAATCCCAATTCATTCTAGCTTTTGACCTGCCTGACACTATTGTCACAGGTTCCTATCATTCTTTTCAATTTACTTCTCTGTTACTCACATTTCCCCAGGCCTCTAAAGCTATGAGTACAAATGAGATCACGTTTACAGTAATAACTCAAATTTCTTTGACTCATCTTGCCCACATGGTCATGTAAGATCTCCTGACCCCACCAAAGCTATCTCCTCTTCTGGGTGTGCCAGGAGTGAAGTCCAGGGTCAGGCGTCCTCCCACATCTTCTGTATGGGCCTCACCCCATGAATGTCCACTCTTTGCACCTAGGTTATTTAGGACTCTTTGGTTGCAAGTCATAAAAATCAACTTGAGATGACTTAATCAAAATGGAGATTTCATAATAAGAATACCAGGCCCTCTCTAAGATTACGTGGAATGCAACTGGCCCATAAGAAAGTTCTATTAGACTAGACCTTTCAAAAGTTTCCCTGTCTCTTTACCTGTTCATTTCTGGGTGTCTGCTTTATCAGCTTACCTTTGCAGGCTGTACCTTTCTGCCCTTGAGCCCACACTGGGGAGATTCCCTAGTTCTCCCTGAATCTCCAATTTCTCTCTGAGAGGACCTCATTTGCTCAGTTGTGATGAGGAGTCCAGGCCTGGATGTCAAGTAAAAGTTAAGGGAGAGAATTACTTAGTGAAATAAAGGAGTCTGGAGGTTCACTCAGTGATTTGGCAGAGTCAAATGGGAATGGGGAGAGAAAGCTTTTTCTTCAGTTTGCCAGAGCGTCCATAACAAAGTACCACAGACTGGGTGGTTTAAACAACAGAAATTTACGTTGGCACAGTTCTGGCGTCTAGAAGCCCAAGATCAAGATGTCGGCAGGTTTGGTTTCTCCTGAGACCTCACTCCTTGGTTTGCAGATGGCTGCCTTCTTGGTCTTTACTCTGTGCTTGTACATACCTGGAGTCTCTCTGTGCATCCAGATCTCATTGTGGTTTAAGTTTGCATTTCCCTGATGATAAGTGATGTGGAACACATTTTCATGTACCTTTTTGCCATCTCTATATCTTCTTTGGGAAAATGTCTATTCAAATCCTCTTCACATTTTTTAATCAGATTGTTTTTTAATATTGAGTTGAATGAGCTCTTTATATATTTTGGATATTGACCACTTATCATATTATAGTTTGAAAATATTTTCTCCCATTCAGTAGGTTACCTTTTCATTTTTGTTGATGGTTTCCTTTACCGAAACTTTTTAATTTGATGTAGTTCCATTTGTTTATTTTTGCTTTTGGTGTCAAATCTAAAAAATCATCACCAAGACAGATGTCAAGGAGCTTACCACCTATGTTTTCTTCTAGGAGTTTTCTTCTAGGCTTTAGGTCTGTAATCAAGTCTTTAGTCCATTTTGAGTTAGTTTTTGTGTGGTATAAGATAGTGGTCCAGATTCATTCTTTTGCATGAGGTTGTCCAATTTTCCCATCACTATTTACCGAAGAGACTGTCATTTCCCCATTATATATTCATGGCTCTTTTCTCATAAATGAATTGACCATATACGAATCAGTTTGGCTTTTTGGCTCTCTATTCTGTTCCATTGATCTATGTACCTCTTTTTATGCGAGTACTACACTGTTTTGATTACTATAGCTGTGTAATATAGTTTGAAATCAGGAAGTGTAATGCCTACAGTTTTGTCCTTCTTTCTCAAAATTCCTTTGGCTATTTGAAGGCTTTTGTGATTCCATATAAGTTTTAGGATTGTTTGTTCAGTTTCTATAAAAATGTCATTAGAATTTTGATAGGAGCTGCACTGAATCTTTAGATTGCTTGGGGTAGTATGAACATTTTAACAACATTAATTCTTTCGCTTCATGAGCATGGAATATCTTTTCATTTATCTGTGTACTTTTCCATTTCTTCCACTGATGAGTTTGCTCTTAATGATATATCAGTAGTACAGTGAACCCTTTCAATTCCACTCCTGGGAGTGTAGCTAAAATGTATGAAAGAGGAATGTGCATATCTGAATGAAAAAAATAGCTGGTTGTGTGTGACTGAGTATCAGCTATGAAAGGACCAAGTACTGCCAAGCTTATTACAACATTGATGTATACCAAAGGCAGTCAGAGCAGAAAACAAAAGTAGCTTCAGATCTATAAATTTTTAAAGTGTACATAAGCCCAGCAATATGTATACTCATTGCAGGACACAATTGATATTAGAATCTAAGCATCCTAGCTGACTACTGTGGATATTGAAAAACAAAACAGGGCCTTCACTTTCCCTTTATAATTTTGCTCAAACCAGAAAATAGGCTCGGTATGATGAAAGGGTCTCTGTGTTGTGAGCAAGATAGTGGAATTGAAAGGGTTTACTACTGCCATATCATTAAATTCCTTTTAATTTATTTAGCTAAAAGATCAGTTTTTTTCCTAATGTTTAATGAAATTCATTTTCTTCCTCTTCACAGAACATAAGCATTACATTTATAAAAGCATAAGTTAGATGTGAAATGACTGGTTACTTTGATAGTCTGCCTACATACAAATTATTCAGTAGCACTTCCCCTAATCATTATGTATAAGTAATACACACACACACACACACACACACACACACACACACAGCAAGAGAGAGCAAGAGCAAGAGAGACACAGAGACAGAAAGAGAGAGAGGCGGCTTATTAAATTAGAAGCTCTATACTTGAAATAATAATGAATTATGTGAATATCATCCTAGAGTTCAAAAAGTATTGACATATTATCTTGGAAAAAATGCTTATAAAAAAATAATACATAGCCCTAGCTGGTTTGGCTCAGTGGATAGAGCATTGGGTCTGAGGACCAAAAGGTCCGGGGTTTGATTCCAGTCCAGGGCATCTACCTTGTTTGCAGGCTCCTTCCTGGCCCAGGCCCTGGTCAGGGCTTGTGCAGGAGACAACCAATCAATGTGTTTCTCTCACATTGATGTTTCTCTGTGTCTTTCCTTCTCTCTCCCTCTCTCCCTAAAATCAATAGAAAAATATCTTTGGGTGAGAATTAACAAAAAATAAAAATAATACATAAAAAGAGTAGGATACTAAATTGTATTCTTCAAAGTGATCAACTATGTAACCTAAATTCAAAGGCATGTAGAGTATTAGATGCAACTTCTGGGTAAACATTATACATTGAATGCAAACATTTCCCTGCTCCCTCCTGAAAATACAGTAAAATGACAATAAAAGAGTTGTTAAAAAAACAAACAGAATAAACCTAAGAGGTCAAAGGAAATGTCATTTGAAATACCAGGGCATGAAGATGTCATTTAAATTTTAGATCCTTGAAGGTAGATATATAAGTAGTAACTGACTTGGAAAATGAGAAAAGCTAAAGAAATAGGGGGGAAACAGAGAAGAAAGCCATTTCATGCCTTCACACCCATGAGAGGCTCAAGAATTGGGAAAGTTGATTATCTTTGATAATGGAGGTGTAGAATTGCTACAAAGTCTACTTTAAAAACATTTAGGACCTCTAGATCTTGCTGCTCTCACACACCAGGAGACAATCCCTGACAAAAGACTGAAGGCTGCTGACAAGAGAGTTAAACCAAAGGACATCAAGGTATTCAGATAAATTACTGGATGGTGAGTCATAGAAAAAAGAGAAATATTAAGTGATGAACCCAGTATCTCCCACTCACCTACAAGAACACAATTTGCCAGATTCTATACTTTTTTATATTACAGACTGGATTCTTCTTTATTCTAGCTTAAGAAAAAAATATTGAGGATTTCTTCACTAAATAGCCACACTGTCTTCTAAGACAGTCCACCACATCACCTGCACAGAGAGCTTCCAATCAGCTTTTGAGGCCCTCGTTCATTAACATGGTTGGAAAGCCAAGGATTACCAGCCATTTGGAGACAACAGCAAGTTGTCTTCCCTCTACAGCAAGTGTAGAGGCCCGACAGATGGTAATAAAAAGAAACTCCAAAGAAAAAGAGTCAATACCAGAACCAGAAGAAAACTGAAAATCATTTACATCTTCAGAAATATGGAAAAAGTTATTACCTCCAAAAGAGGGTCAAGTTGCTGTACTGAAATCAGAAATATAGGAGGTGACATATAAAAGTCAATAGAATGGTAGGAGAATAAAGTGGGATATGTTTTCTAGAAATTAGAACAGAAAAATAATGAAGTAGAAAATTGGAGAGAAAAAATTTAAGAAAAGGAGAGGATCAGACAACTGATTCTATATCTAATAGGCATTCTAGAAAGAGAGAACAGAGAAAGTACAGAGGAAATTATTAAAGAATTATACAGGAAGAATTTCCATGAATGAAGAATGAAAATTCAGAGTGGAAAGGCCTATTGAGTGCTCCACATAGTGGGTGAAAAATATGTTCCACACCAAGATATATCACACAAAGTTTAATACAGAAATGAACAGATATTCAAGATTTAATAAAACAGGTTCAGATACACCTCTCTCAGAGAATTTGAGAATGATAGTAACATAGAAAATGAAGCAAGCAAAAAATCAAGGCCAAGATTGCAGCATTAACACAAAAAGTCATAAAGAAAATGTAATCAGAGGTAACTGCATGGCTCAATGATGAATAGTACTTCTACTGTCACAATAATATCCATACTCAATATACATACTGAGATGTAACATAACTCCACTGGCATTACTGTGGGAGGAAATGTGTGTATTTGAGAAACAAGGAGTTGGGAGGAAACAAATATAAATGTTTATCTTCTGTAGGAGCAAGTCAATAGATAATACCTAATTTAAAATAAATAAAAGGAAAAGACAAAGAAATAGCTAAAATAATTCAGAGTGATTGCCCCGGGGGAACAAAAATAGGGAGGTAGATTGTGGCAGAGGAGATGGTTATTTTCATAAGTATTATAGATACTAGATAGATACTAGGTACTAGTATAGATACTAGAGGCCTGGTGCATGAATTCATGCACAGGAGTGGGGTCCCCAGAGCCCAGCCTGCACCCTCTCCAATCCAGGACATCCCTCTCACAATCTGGGACCACTGGCTCCTAACGGCTCACCTGCCTGCCTGCCTGATCGCCCCTAACTGCCCCCCTGCCAGCCTGATCACCCCTAACCACCTCTGCCTGCCGGCCTGATTGCCCCTAACTGCCCCCTGCCAGCCTGGTTGCCCCTACCTGCCTGCCCTGCCAGCCTGGTTGCCCCCAACTACTCCCTTCTGCCAGCCTGGTTACCCCTAACTGCCCCTGCCCCTCCCGCCAGCCTGGTCGCCTGCTGTTCAGTCATTACTGTGATGGTGTCCTAGACAATTTGCATATTCCTCTATTATTAGTACAGATATTATTTTGCTAAGAAAGTAAAAAGTATTAAGATAAAAACTAAAATTCTGGATAAATTCAGTTGCTATTTTGGATGATATAAGATATGGGTAATTTTTATTTCCTTCTTTCTAATTTTTCTCTAATTTGAAAATTTTCCATAATTCACACTTAGGCCTTTTGAGAG
Organism: Myotis daubentonii; assembly: GCF_963259705.1. Taxonomy (NCBI): domain Eukaryota; kingdom Metazoa; phylum Chordata; class Mammalia; order Chiroptera; family Vespertilionidae; genus Myotis; species Myotis daubentonii. The sequence continues at coordinate 44,493,720 of NC_081850.1, forward strand.
GAAAAGTAACATGCTTCAATCTTTTAAACAACTTATTTACTAAACTGGAAAATGTATATCTTTAAAGTGTTCATCATACTAAATAATTTAGAGTATTAATAATGGGACATAACAACATGCTAATGAATATATAGGAACATTATATATATGGTGATAGTTCCTATTATTTTAAGTCAGTGGTCGGCAAACTCATTAGTCAACAGAGCCAAATATCAACAATACAACAACTGAAGTTTCTTTTGAGAGACCAATTTTTAAAACTTAAACTATATAGGTAGGTACATTGTTATTAACTTAATTAGGGTACTCCTAAGGCTTAGGAAGAACCACACTCAAGGGCCAAAGAGCTGCATGTGGCTCTCTAGCCGCAGTTTGCCGACCACGGTTTTAAGTCATTGACACAACATAAATATGTAAATAAACTATTCACATATAGCCAAGAACACACCTAGCTTGGATCTATATAAAAATTTCCAGAAGCTCTTTTGTCTTTTAAAACACCATTAAAATTTTTAAAGGAAAAATAAATAGAGCCAAATCAGCTTTGAGATCATCCATATTTACCTCCACTATCTTTTATCAATGCATAAATCCACGTTTTTACTTAGTCATATTCTGTGTATACCTGTGTAAACTGGTCGTGGTTTTCCCCTTTAAAGAGCATTGCTAGGTGTGGGATTGGAGTGAAGGGGCTTAAAGAGGGGAAGGTGTGAAATGGCCTGGTTCCTTGAGGCTTCCATTTCCTCATCTGTAAAACAAATCCAATAATCCCTCTCTTGAATGTCTAAGAGAAATGATATATTTAAATCACCTGCAACAGTGCCCCAATTATAGTAAGCACGTAGTAGATATGTTTCCTTCCCTTATCACACTTTCCCATTTTTAAAAGTATCTAGGATAATGCTTTGTATACGATAGTGAGTAGCTATCTGCAGTATAAAATGGCAAAGTGAATTTAATCTGTTTGCTCTCTTTCCTTCAGGCCAAGAAATCTTAGGTGTTTATAAAGGATTTTATAAAGGACTTAATAGTTTTGAATATATTCTTCTCTGTATTTCCTCCAAGTTCTCTACTGTGCAGACATTCCTACACACTTATCCCACAGCCATGTGCCCCAGCTGCCTCTTACTGGAAAGAGACTCTTTTCACCCCAGGCTGAAGCTTCCCAGCATCCACTGCTGCTGGAGAATGGACAAGTGACCCAACAGGAACTGAGACAAATGTGCTGGGAGAGCTTTTGGAAAGATGTTCTTTCTTGACAAAATAGAAACCCTCTCCTTCCTGCTTTCATCACTGGAAAGCATGATGCTTGGAGCTATAGCCATCTTGGGACCATGAGGAGAGGCCAAATGAATCATAGAGAAACTGAACCGTGTGCCACGTACCTACAAATTCTAGTTATGTGAGAAGGCTGACTAAGCTACTTTTAGTCAGATGTTCCACTCCTTGTAGTCTTAAGTATCTTTCAAATACAACCCTGATAAGTTTATATTGTAGAGCCTTATAATGGACACTACATTCTAATAACCAATGCTGGTGAAATGGCTGCTTTTCTCTCTCCTTTTTTTTTTTTACCCAGCTAATCAGTAAATTTTCTTTTTAGTTACACTAAATCAGCATATTGCCTTCAACTTGAGACAGCTTTGTCTGATTCTAAACTAAAACCTTTTTTTTAAAGTCATGAAGTTCAGAAAGTGATTTTTAAAAAGTAAAAATCATTCTTAGTTCTACTTCTAAGAGAAAATGATCATTCACATTTTGCTGTGTTTCCTTCCAGACGTTTCCTGTCTGCATTGACTTTAGTTATTGTTGCTATTTACTTATGTTATGAGAGAATCAGATTACTCTGGAGGGCAAATTCGTGGTGCCAGGTAGCTGTCAGAATCCGACGTTCTTGTGTTTGCATAGTCAGAGAAGCAGCAGCTTGTTAGCACACCTGGAAGCCCTAGCCTGGTGATCTGCCATGGAATTCGTCCAGCACCCTTTGGGGAGGTAATCCGGCTAATCCCATATGACTGTACTTTTCTTTCCTTTCTCTGATCAAATCTGTTCTCAGTACCCAAGGGAGCAGATGTTCACCAGGGGTCTGGAAGTTCCCACAGACCAGGAAATCTGTATTTGACTCAATGTATTAACAGTGTGAGGTTGGCTGGGAAAGGAAAGCTACTTTCCAGTACACACAGAGCCAAACTGGTAAATTAAGAAGAATGACAGTCAGAATTGCAAAATCTGAGGGGAAGATAGTTCCAGAATGTGGGAGGAAAACAAGGAGAGTAAGGATGCCTGGGAAACACCACCAGGAGGTGTTAGAGGACCATGGCTTGGGACAAATGACCATATATATATTTGAGGCCTGGTGCACGAGATTCGTGCACGGGGGCGGGGGGTGTTCTTCAGCCTGGCCTGCACCCTCTTGCAGTCCATGACCCCTCAGGGGATGTCCACCTGCTGGCTTAGGCCTGATCCCCGGCAGTCAGACATCCCTCTCACAGTCTGGGGCTCTCGCAGTCTGGGACCCCTGGCTCCTTACCACCTGCCTGCAGTGGAGGTGGCGAGAGAGGCTCCCACCAACGCTGCTGCGCTCGCCAGCCAAGCGCTGCTCAGCCAGAAGCCAGGCTAGCTGCTCCTTAGCACTGCCTCAGAGGCCACAAGCATAGTGGTGGTGGTGGGAGCCTCTCCCACCTCTGAGGCAGCGCTAAGAAGCAGTGAGCCCAGCTTCTGGCTGAGCAGTGCTCCCCCTGTGGGAGCGCACTAACCACCAGGGGACAGCTCCTGCGTTGAGCGTCTGGCCCCTGGTGGTCAGTGCGCATCATAGCAACCAGTCGTTCTGCCAGTCGGTCAATTTGCATATTAGGCTTTTATTATATAGGACTAGGGGCCCAGTGCACGAAATTCGTGCACTGGGTGTGTGTGGGGGGGGAGTGTCCCTCAGCCCAGCCTGCCCCCTCTCACATACTGGGAGCCCTCAGGCGTTGACCCCAGCCCAGGCCTGACGCCTCTGACAGAGGCGTCAGGCCTGGGCTGGGGGCAGAACCAGTGATGGGGGGAAATGAGGGTCCCTTGCTGGGCGGGAGAGCGGGTTGGGGGGCGAGTCGCCCTGCCAGCCTGCGTGATCGGGTCCCGGGCGACCGCTGGCACTCACACCCCCTACCCGCTCTCGCGGGTTGGTGGCGTGAGTGCAGGCGGAGCTGCAGCCACCCCGCCGGCCCCACGTGATCGGTCCCGGGCGACCGCCGCAGCCGCCCCGCCAGCTCGCGTCTGGGTTTGCCGGCCGGATCAGGTCCTGGGCGACTACTGGCACTCACGCCGCCAACCCGCTCTTGTGGGTTGGCGGCGTGAGTGCGGGCGGACGCCGCAGCCGCCCCGCTGGCTCGTGTCCAAGTCTGCCGGCAGGATCGGGTCTCGGGCAACTGCTGGCACTCACACCCCCAACCCGCTCTCTGATGGCGCTGTACCATCCTACCTGCAATATGCAAATTAGCCACCATCTTTTTTGGCGGTTAACTGCCATCTTAGTTGGCAGTTAATTTGCATATCTCACTGATTAGCCAATGAAAAAGGTATCGGTCGTACGCCAATTACCATTTTTCTCTTTTATTAGTATAGGACTAGAGGCCCAGTGTACAAATTCATGCACGGATGGGGTCTGGCCGGCCCACCCCTATTGGGTCTGATCGGGCCAGGCCAGCAGGGAGGAGGGGCCACAGGCAGTTAACAGGCCAGCCCCACCCCTGATTGGGGTAGGATGGCTGATCAGAGACAGGGCAGGCTGGGGGGAGGGATCGCAGGTGGTTGGCAGCTGGCCCTGCCCCCTGGTCGAGCTCCCGGTCAAGAGGACAATTTGCATATTATCCTTTAGTTATATGGGATATATTTTTTAAATTTATTTCAGAGAGGAAGGGTAAGGAAGAGAGAGATAGAAACATCAATGATGAGAGGGAACCATTGATTGGCTGCCTCCTGCACACTGGAGCAAGCCCGAAACCCAGGCATGTGCCCTTAACTGGAATCAAACCTGGGACCCTTCAGTCCACAGGCCGACGCTCTATCCACTGAGCTGAACTGGCTAGGGCAGGACAAGGTGGCTTTTAACTACTTGGCCCAAATCTATAAGCTGCTTCTCCATCATTTCAAGTAGTTGTATGTCCAAACTGTATACTGATTATTGTGATATTTTCAAACTCTTTTAACTAAATTTTTGTTTGAAAACAGACACTGGCAGCTGTGGCAGTGGGTGGTGACAGTGGGTCAGGGAGGGAGGAGAGAAGAAGGTGGAGTTGGGGGCTTGCGTGCATCCCTGAAGCACCCTCAGCTGCCTTCAGATAGCAGGAGGGATCTTCTGTGACTGAGGGGCATGGAGGAGCCTGGTGGGGCTATCCTCTCACCCCACGACTTGAGCACCCATCCCTCACAACTCAGCCTCTGTGTGCTATGAGCCTAACACTCCCCCAGTGGCTGAGCCTTGGCTCCCTGGGAGTGCCTGTCATCTCCCCCCTGGACCTCCAGAAGAGGGGTGTATTCGTTTCCCAGATTTGCCCACATAGTAGTCCTCCCATTTTTTCTCTCTCTTAATATCAAACAGAGCTTCAAAGAATGTACTTGGGGAAACACTCCTGTGACAAAGTGAAATTGTGCATTAAAGAAGGTCCACTGTAATATCTTCCACCAGTTCTCATAAGCACAGAATTTTGAGAACTGCTTGGGAACAAGGAAAAACTCTGGTGGAGAGGTTTTCAAATTTTGTTTTTTCACACCGAATATGACATAGGACCTTAGTATATAAAAGAGAGAGAAGCAGGCTGTTCTGGTTTCATCAGACCTGAGAAGGCTAGAGCCCCCCCCCCCCCCACCCGCCCTGCTTGGTTAGTCCTCTGCCACCCCTCCCACCTCTGCCTCTGAGAAAGCTTCATGGAACCTCTGGAACTGGAGAAACACTGGCTGAAAAGCCTATAATAACCCAAGACAAGTCCTTTATTCTTGGGTGGGGAGACAATGGCACACAGAGAGACTCACCCAACTAGTAGCACAACTGGGTAGTACAGGTCTCTAGCCCCCCTAGGCAGAGCGTATTCCTGTTGCATTATGCTGCCTTATCTCTTTGTCCTTCTGCCACTTGTATATCTTGTCATGATTACTTTGCTTCTCTGTTGATTCCTAATATCACAGCATCAGTGAACATAATGAACTCTGTTCTTCTTAAGAATCTCCTTGGGAATAGGCATTACCCGCAGAATCATTTAGCCCATTACTGGTGCACTAAATAACAGCATCCTAATGGCATGAACAAGTTAATGTTTCTACCCGAGTGTCAAACATATTAACAGAAAGTGACTTGGCCCCATGTCACATTCTCTCTCAAAAATTAATAGCCTTTTAAAAAACTTCCTAAATAATGGTTTATCCCAATCTCAAAATATGATAAAAATGATTTTGAGAACAAAATTATCAGCAGATTCAACTTTTAAAGATCTGGATATGAATGTGAAGATCTGGATAAAAGGTTTCAGAGTCATTCATATAGATACTGAAGAAGCATTAACAACATTCAAGCTTGTGCATTTCTCTTTGCTAAGGCCTCATCTTCTCATCAATGTGCTCTTGGAAGATGGTACTACCATAAAAGTCAAAACTTGTAAATTAGATTTTATAAATAATGGAAAACAAATAAATGGGACAACAGTGTCAACAGCAGAAAGCATTGCTCACAGCCTCCTGAAAGCTGCCATGTGGTAACGCAGGAATTACATTAATAAGTGGACTCACCTAATATCCTTCAAGATTTCTCTTTTACATCCATTTTTAAGGATTTACTTGCTTACAGGGCAGGATCCCTTGGTTTTTACAAATATGAGATCAAACTATATTTATTATTCTAGAGGTCTTTTTTATTAAAAAATATGAGAAACTTATTTCCAAATATATGGAAAGTTACCTCATTATTTTAATAACTGCATAATATTTTATGGCACAAACCTACCCTAGCTTATCAAACAGTTTCCCTTTTTATAGAGAGTAAAGCTGTTTTCTTGTTCTGACCACATCAGATGTTTACAATCTTTGCCATTGTGAAGAAAAACACCTTATTGTTTTCATCGGCATTTCCTTGATCAACAGCAAGGCTGAGCTAATGAGCTAACTTCATCTGTTTTTTGGCCATTTTGAATTTTCTCTTTTAAATTGATTGTGCAAATGTTTGCCCATATTAGAAATGCATTGTTTAGTTTTCTTACCAATGAGTAGGAATATTAGAGTTTAGCTACATGCCAATCTTGCCTTTTAATGTATTTACAGCTCCCTTTACCTAAAGTTTTGAAGTTTAATGTCAAATTTTCAATCTTTTCCATTAAATTTTTGTTTCTGTGTCTTATTTAGAAATTCCTCCTGAACCCAGATATCATAAATTTTTTGAAATTTTATTTTATCACATTTATGCTTTTGATCCATCTGGCATTTATATTCATGGATGGTGTAAGGTAGGGACCTAGTGTTATTTACATGTAGAAAACCAACTTTCCTTCCATTCTGATTCTCTTCTTTCCTTAAGGGATTTTCCTCAACTGCATGTTTAAGGCCGGGTGGCTGGCATGTCCATATTATAGTTCACAATGGGGAGGAGGAGGGGCAGATTTTCTTTTAACTTAAATGAAGCTGACATCTCACACACCACTTGTATTCACATTCCAATGGCCAGATATGAGCCATGAGGCCATGGGTAGAAGTCGATGGGTGGGATTTCTGGGACAGATATTTCAAATAAGGACAGCTAACTCGTGCACCTCTTCATCCCTTCCACATCCTATTACATGGAATATAACATTACTGTTGGAATTCCAGAAAGCATTTTGGAACATAAGGCATATTGAGAATGAAAATCAAGCATTCATGATGGCAAAGCACGAAGTCAGAGGGTATCTTTGTGGTTGATGACTTCTCAGAAGTACTGCATCAGCCCTGGATGGCCCATCTCTGGATTTCTGATGAAATGACAAAAAAAAAACAACCCAACCCTTTCTATTTTGTTTAAATTGACTGTTATTTTGAAATGTCCCTTATATGCAGCCAAACCACTTCTTAATTTATTTTCAGTTCTTATTTCTCTTCCCCTATTTATCTTTTTTTTTTAAATATATTTTTATTGATTTTTTTACAGAGAGGAAGGGGGAGGGATAGAGAGCTAGAAACATTGATGAGAGAGAAACATCGACCAGCCGCCTCCTGCACACCTCCTACTGGGGATGTGCCCGCAACCAAGGTACATGCCCTTGACCGGAATCGAACCTGGGACCCTTGAGTCCGCAGGCCGACGCTCTATCCACTGAGCCAAACCAGTTTTGGCAACCCTATTTATCTTATTGCACTTTTGTGTAATGATAAACAGATGGGTGAAAATTTGACATCTCGTCTCATGTCAGATTTTCTCTATGTAAACTAATGTTTGCTGTGATATTTTAGTACAATCTTTTTGTATATTCAGTGATAGGAATTCTACAAAGAGCTTTTAATCATGAATGGGTGTTGGATTTCAATTAATACTTTTTTGTCTATCTTATTAAGATGGTTATATGGTTCTTCTTTCTTTAATCTGATAATGTGGTATTTACTGTGGATTTTTTAATTTCATTTCTACAACATGCTAAATGCTGTAATGCTTATCTCAACCCCTTCCCTGATATCCACACTTATTTACTCAACTATATTTTTGAGACTACTCTTGAATATCTAATAGGCATCTCATTAAAAGCTTTAATAGCTGCCCTAGCCGGTTTTGCTCAGTGGCTAGAGCGTTGGCTTATGAACTGAAGGGTCCCAGGTTCGATTCCGGTCAAGGGCACATGCCCAGGCTGTGGGCTCGATCCCCAATAGGGGACTTGCAGGAGGCAGCCAATTCATGATTCTCTCTCATCGTGGATGTTTCTATCTCTCTCTCCCTCTCCCATCCTCTCTGAGATCAATAAAAAAATATTTTTTAAAAATGTATTATTCCACCTCCATGTAGTAAAAAGTATACTTGTAAAAGAAAAAAAAAGCTTTAATAGCTAATTTTTATTTTATTTTATTTTTTGCTAATTCTTAAGTAGACTCCACACATTCTCTCCCAGTGATTCTCTCACTTGGTAATAGGCACCTCAATTCACTTAATTTCTCAACCTCATATTTGGAATAAACCTTATCTATTCTCCTCTGCTCACATCCCATATCAAATCCATCAGAAAATCATACCAGTACTGCTTTAAATATGTATCTGATTTTTCCCACTCATCAACATCTCTCTTCTATACTGACCCACATGGCTTATGTTAAGCCCCTTGGGAACTGATTCTGAGATGGAGATTTGCACAAATAACGTTTACTAGGGAATTCCTTTGGGATAAACAATTGTGAATGAGACAATAAATATGATTGGTCAGAGGGAGAATTAAAATGAAATGGAGTTGCAACAAACAAAGGCCTCAAGAGTTCTGGAGCTTGGATGGAAGGGGCGTGGACTTTAGACCTCTGGAAGCACGCTGCCCCTGGGGAAGTGATGTTACAAAAGACCAAGTGCAAATCATTTAAACGTTTGACTACACCTGAGACGTTTTATGCCACATAATAGAAAACTCAGAGAAAGGACAGCTCCCGGGTAGTTACGTTCAGTAGATAAGATCATCAAGGACCAGGGTCTTTCCACCTGTCAGCCACCCATCCTGAGTATTTGGCTTTTGCCCTTAGCCCTTCATCTTTGTGGTCACAAGATGGCTGCAGCAGCTCCAAGCACCTCATCTTCATGCAGTTGTTCAGTGGCAGAAAGTAGGATACCCCTTCAAATGTCCCCGTATATGATCAAAGAAGACTTTGCCAAAGGCTCACTGCCAGTTTTTCCTCAGATCTTATTGACCAGAATTGTGCCACATGCCCTCCTGAATCAGAAGGTGGTAACATTGCATGCCTGACTTAGACCAATTATGAATTGCCTCTTAAGGATGGGAAGGAACCCAGTCTCCCCTGCTTACCATCTACATAAAAGTAGCACCTGGTTACAAGCAAGAAATTGGGAGAAATTGCTCTTTGGTATGCAACCAACAATAGCTGCCACTGTATCTATCCCTTTAGAAAAATCTAATTATGTAAATATTAATAAATAATTCTTATTTTAAAGAATTATTCAGATTATTTTATAACTTACATTCTTATTGTACCCTAATAATATCCTATACATTGAACTCTGTATTTCTGTCTATATCTTTGTCCACATCCTCTTAACAGTACACAGACTTCTTATAATCACTTATTTCAAATTAATTTTTAATTTTAGCTTTTAAAAATATCTAATCCAAGATGCACTTAGAAAATGTTCTCAATTTCAGTTGTATGTGTGACTTAAACACATACATATAGCTACCTTTAAATATTAATTTTTAGATTTTGATTATCATCCAAGAATATAATCTAGTATATACACCCCTAGAATATATTGAGATTTTATTTAAGGCCTAATGTTTGATCTGGTGCTACATATTTTTATACTTATTAGAAAAAAAATGTGATTTTTCTGTTCATTGGAACACACTTAACAATATATCTATTAAATCATTATACTAATTGAATATTCAAATTTGCAAAGCTTTATATTCTAATTTAAATTTTGAATATTGGTATGTCAATTATGATAGAGTTATGTTACATTTTATCACTATTGTCATGTATTTTTCATTTTCTTTTAGCATTACTAGCAATTATTTCTTTATGTATTTTGGTCCTGTTACTTAGGGCTTGATTTATAACTTTTTTCTTCTTGTAGGATTCTACCTCTTCTCAATAAATCCTTCTTAGTTCAATTTAATCTTTACTTTTAATTCAGGTATATTTCACTAAATAGTGTCACATGCTTTATTTTCGTTAGCCTTTACCTAACCTAACTTTGCCCGTCCTTTCATTTTAACTCTGTTTTGTTTTGGTTTTTAATCGGGTAGTTTTAACCCTTTTTGAAAGGCAGTGTCTCTCATTCTGCTCCTCCTGGGTGTGAAATGCTGCATCCTTTTTAGATCTCTACAACTTGGCCTAGAAAAGCAGGAGAATTAGAAAAGGATAAGATAGGAACAATTTGGCATAATTAAGAGTTTGTCTCTGCACAAGAAATTAGAAAAGCTTTGAGCGGCCCATTTGTCTGTATTTCCAAAGGGCTACCAAGCCAATTTGCAGTTTGGACAACTGGCCAGGGACCAATACATCCTGAAAAGAGACTTCACCGAAAGACCTTTCTGAAAACAGTCCTCAGAAGGTGTGCTCTTTGGCTGCGGGAAACAACGGCCTCACAACTTCTCTCCTGCGTCCAAGGCCAGAGGCTAAAAGCGACAATAAGTGGGTTTAGAAAGTATGTATATGTAGAACATGGTCAGAGCCTGAAGTCAGTGTAAGAGCAGAAAACAGATCTAAACAAAGAACAACAACAACAATTATTTGAAGACGACTACAATAATACGAGCCCATTTTTAGGGTTCTGCCAAGCTTTCAAAAGCCATATTGCTGCTGTTGAAGCATCGCATAGAAAATACTAACATAAACCAGGTTGTTAGAATCACTTATTTTCCCTCATACTGTTCATACTTGTCGCCCCGTGTTCTCCAGTTTCATATTGACAAAAGGCTGCTTGGAATAACTCAGGGCTTAGCCTCCTTGTTTTGTTTTGATACTGACAAAAAAAAAAAAAATGGCTGCTGAGTACAGATTCAAATGTCGCTGTATGGTTGAGTGCTTTTCTGTGTTCATGGGTGCCTGAGGCCTGTTTATTTTGGGAGGTGAATCGGTAGTCATTTCCACTAAAAAGTAGCAGAAGGAAGCCAGATCCCTTTTTCCCACAGAAGGGAGCAATAAATATTTCTTTTTCATATTTAGGAAGAAAGATCAGTGATAAGCAGGAACATGTCAAGGAATATTACGTATTTTGTTTTAGGAACTTGGGAGGTGCTTAGTGCCGGAGAAATCCAAAAAGCTGCTTTTGTTGTAAGGAAATAGCAATTTGAAAATAATCTACTTCTAAATCTCAGGGGTAGTACTGTGAGCCTATTCAAGGGTCTGAGCTCTAAGTAAAAAGGAAAGGGAAATGAAACATAGGGAACAAGAAGAACCCAAATTGGGAAAGAGATAACCTGTTCTGCTGAAGAAATGCTGGACTAGGCAGCAGGCATTTTCATGCAGGGCTGTTGGAATTACCAATGGATTCCCAGGTGGAGGATCAGTTAAGACCGGAGTCACCTAGGACATTAAATATGAAAGAATAGGGTGTACTCACTTTGTAGAGGATTGGCCTGTTATTTCTTTCTGAGTTTTTAATTTTATGCAGATGCTCTTCTAAGCTTAAAACACCGATTGTTCCAGTGTCATTTCATTACTGAGCATTTCTTCAACATTCACCTGCATGACTATTAAAATAAATGTATCCGGTTTGGCTCAGTAGATGAGTGTTGACCTATGAACCAGGAGGTCACAGTTCAATTCCTGGTCAAGGCACATGCCTGGATTTCGGGCTGGATTCCCAGTGTGGGGCATGCAGTAGACAACGGATCAATGATTCTCTCTCATTGATGTTTCTATTTATCTCTCTCTCCTTTCCTTTCTGAAATCAATAAAAACATATTTTTAAAAGATTAATAATAAAATAAAATAAATGTATCTAAAAAGACAAAGTTCTCAGGTACTAGGGGCTTGAGATCCAGACCGAAAGAACCCATCTGAACTTCGAACCAAAAGTGAGATGGACACCTTACACATGGCAGCTCACTTGATTTCTGGCTATAGACCATGGCTGCCAGGTCTCCGGGACAGGAGGACTGCAGCAGTTAATCTCTCCACCGGCTGGGATTGCACACAGTAGTTCGTTTCTGAGGCCCAGTTGTGTGGAGAAAGATACCCTCCCCATGCCAGGGATAGCTCTACTCAAACTGACACAGCAATCCCTCTACGAGGGGGGAAAAGCAGCAACATTTAAGTCCCAAAATGCGTATTGTAGCAACACTTGAAGTGGTAGCTAGATTGGAAACAACTAAAGGCCATCTTTAGAAATGGTCAAATGAATGTTGGTACTTCCATTCTACGCAATTTTATACAGCTATTTAAAAATGAGTTAGACCCTATCTACCAATGGCAAGTATAGTAGCTGATATCTTTCAATGCTTGCTATGTATGTATCAGCTCTGTGTTGTACACTTTACAGTCTTATGAGAACTATTATATCCCCTACTTTATTTTATACATAAGCTAACATGGTTAAGTGATTTGCCAAAAACACCAGAACTCGTTAGCAAGGAGCTAGGATTCAAGCCTAATCAGTTTGACTCAAGAATCTATGCTTTTTATACCTACACACTAGCTTACAACTTGCAGAGAAATGAAAAGGCAACATTTGAATAATAACAAACAAGCCAAAAACTATATAATGTGTTTATGTACAAATTTGTATGAACATAAAGAAAAGCATGGAAGGATGCAACCAGATTTATTAACATGGATTAACTTGGGGAGGCAGGTGTGGGTAGCGATGGATGGATGAGAGAACTTATTAACTATTTATACATCTTTGCCTTGCTTTCTAAGTTATAGATAGCACCTGTCTAATAGTAGCATAACCTAATCTAATTTACATCCACAATACATACCAGAATTCATTCTTCCATCCAAAGACTTATTAAACATCTTCTGTGAAGCAAGCACTAACCCAGACATAGGAATACATAGACTGAAGGTATTTGGAGCAGTTTCAGCCAAGTGCAGGTGACAGGCAAGTAGAGCATGTGATAAGTGCTAGTTCAGCAGTTTTTTAAAAAATAAGTTTAGTTAACACAGGCAGGGCCCAGGTGTGAGGGTGGTGGTGGGGAGAATTGTAATCCTAAAATGTTTCCCTGAAGAGTGGCACCAGACAGCCTGAGCTAGGCAATCTCCTATCTCCTTTTCTTTCTTTCATTTCATTTCAGTTCAGTTTCTGGCTTAGAGAAACAACAAAGTAAATTAACAAGGTAGATAACCTGGACTTTGGAATCTGGGAGGCCTGGGTTTGAAACCTAATTCTGTAATTTACTAGTTGTGAAACCATAGGTAAAGTGTGCTTAATTTTTCTAACCTTCAGATCCTTCATCTGTTAAAGGCTGATAATAATAACTACTTTCAGTCCAAGGTGAGTGTCCTGGGTACCTATTACTGCATTAAAAACCTCCCAAAATTTAGAGGCTTAAAACATCATGCATTTTGCTAGTGAACATGTAATATGGGCTGGGCTCAGTGGGGATAGTTCAATTCTGCTCCATACAGTATCAGTTGGGATGGTTTGACCATGGCTGGAAGATCCACTTTCTGACTCACTCTCTTGGCTAGCAAATTGGTACTGGGTTCTCTCCACACTGGTTTTTCCATGAAGCTCTTGAGGCTTTCTCATAGCAAGAAGCCTAGATTCTAGGAACAAATGTTGCAAGAGATAGAAAGTACAAACTGGCCATCTCTTCAGGTTGGGCTCAAATATTATAGACTCACATCTGCGAGATTCTACTGGGCAAAGTAGCCACAGAGCCCACCCTGGTTCAGGGGAAGGAGTGCATTGGGAAACTTAGAGGAATCCAAGTCTATATAACTCATGGCCAGAGAAATTCCTAAAGCAAAGAAATATGGGTTCTGGCAGTAGGTATTTGGGCCTGTGTGAACTGAAGAGATAAGATTGAGCAGATATGACTCAGGCAACAAGAGGACAATACTTCTAGCAGGTCAACCCCACACTGTGAGCTCTGTAACCAATATATAGGAATCTTTGACTGTGGAAACAAAATAAGCATTCAATAAGTGATTACAGAATGAATGAATATAAGAAAATTGCCCCTAAATGTTAACGTGAAGAGAAAAAAAACCTAGAACCCAAAGCAAGAGTCAGCAAACTATAACCCAAATCCAGCCAAACACCTGTTTATGTAAATAAAGTCTTATTGGAACACAATGGCACCCATTTTCTTATGTGTTGTTTATGGCTACGTTCATACTATGGCCCAGAAAGTCAAAAATGTGTACTTTCTCTTTCCAGGAAAAGTTTGTAGATCTCTGTTGTAGAGTACTGATTTCTGAATAGTCTACATCCACACTTCTTATCAGTTCTCCCTTACTTCCTATTTCCTTTCCTCTATTATTATTCATCTATCACTGTGTTCTCAAGGCTTAGCTACAACTTAAGGGGAGAGAAGGGATTTGGTCCTAAGATCCAGAAAACAAAACTCTGCTTGCACCATTTCTATTATAATAGATGCAGCTACCATGAATAGAGGAAGGAGAGAAGAGGAACAGTTAGTAAAATATAGTTATTAAACAATTCACTTAATTGTCCCTTTTTGTGACAGGTCTTGACTGTATCATATTTATACCACATTTGGCTGCCACTATGCCAAGGAGTCTCAGTTAGGTATCAATCAGGGTTCTTGGTGACAAACAACAAAAACAAACTCTAGGTAATTTAGTCAGAAAGAAATGAACTGAGAGATATGGGTAGATACTTCCTACCCAGGAAAGTTGAAGAATCAGGTCTAGAGGCTACAAGGCAAGAAACAATACCCCAAATCTATAAAACTGGTCCCAGAAAGGCCATATTGACTCTACGGCTAGACAAACAACAACAAAAAAGATCTCTTGTATTACTCTCACCACCCCTTCTGGACCCTAGACCTAGCTATAGGAAACATCCCTACTGCCTCTGGAAATTGGAGAGGGCAAGCCAGGCTGCCTCTGTCTTCATAATTGATTTTGCACAGTCCCTCATTCTTTGCATCACTAATAATGGACTCTAAGTCTGACACAGTGGCCCCTGGTTGGGTAGTTGTAAATTATATACATGAGTTTTAGCTTCAAGGGGGTGAAAGAAAATGAAAATCTGGCTTCTGTGGTTAGAAGTAATCTGACCCTAATACAGAGTATCCAGAACTTTCAAATTTTTTTGACTCTCTTTAATGTTCTGTGTTTAAATTATAGCAAGAACTTTGAGAGGTGATTCACCTGTTAATCTCTTTCATTTTCACTCATCTGTAATAGTATTAACTGAGCACAAATGTGGTCTGGGTCTGAGCATGGGTTTACCTCACTTACCAATACAACTCATTGGCTGTGTTAAATTTGCCATTTCTCAACTCTTTTAAAAAAAGCTTCACTAAATAGAGAAGAGGGATGTGGGGAAAAGGGAGAGGACTTTTAAGAATTATTGTTTATTTGTTTGTTAAATTGTAGCAGGAAATAGGAGCATGTTTTTCCACTGACAGGAAAGAATATGTATAGAGGGAAATGTTAAAGTTACACTGATAAGGAACAACAGATGGAAGAAGGAAAAGTTTTCATATTATGATGGCACTTCAAAAACAAGGAATGTCCAAATCATGACCTGGTATTCACCACTCTTTTCCTACAGAATTCCAAATGGAGGGAACCAAATATGAGGAATAAAAGGCAAAAGGTAAACACATTATTACTTTTTAAGTCATTAGATGAGATAGACAATGCAAGGCTCTCTCATAAAGTTTAGGTTCAAAAACATGGCTAAAACCTAGAGACCTAAGGCCTTCTGTCCCCCTATATGTAAGCAACACGTTGAATTGTACTTGCAGAACATAGGATGGCCTATACCCTGGCCCACTTACATACATAACCTCATGGAAAAAAAGAAAGTGAAGAACAGGTTTCACAACTTTGGCACTATTGGAATTTTGGACCAGATAATTCTTTATTGGGGAGAGGGGTGCTAACCTGTATACTGTTAAAATGTTTAGGGACATCTCCTGACCTGACCTCTGCTCACTAGATGACAATAGCGCACACATCCTCCACCGGTTGGGAACTACTCGAGAAAAGAAAGGCTGGCCAGCCTGGCTGGTGAGGCTCTGTGGTTGAGTATTGACCTAAGAACCAGGGGTTACGGTTTGATTCCTGGTCAGGACACATGCCCGGGTTGTGGGCTTGATCCCTAGTGTGGGGCGTGCAGGAGGCAGCCAATCAATGATTCTCTCTCTCTCTCTCTCTCTCCCTTCCTCTCTGAAATCAATAAAATAAAATAAAATAAATTTTTTTAAAAGAAGAATGGCTGGCCAGTCTCTGGAAAGCGGACTCTGCTTAGTTCTGAGGTAGGAAGGCAAGAGAGTAGAGCCCACATGGGAATAGACTTTTCAAATGCAGTAACCTCACCCACAAGTTTTTAAAAAAAGAACATGCGGTGAATGTCCAGAGATCTCACCATCCATGCTGATTAACTGCTCCATCTTTCTCAGGGAACCAGTACCAGGTGGTACTGACGTGTCTCATCCACTTTCAGTTTTAATTGCCTCTTGACCCCTTGGGATGGCAAACAGAAATGAAGGACCACTGACGGCTATCCTTCACTCATACAGGGTGTGATGGTTAATTTTGTGTGTCAACTTGACTCGGCTAAGGGATGTCTACATCGCTAGTAAAATATTCTGTCTGGGGTATCTGTGAAGGTGTTTCTGGAAGAGATTAGCATTTGAACAGATTGATTTTAAAAAATTGCCCTCACCAATGCAGGCGGGCATCTTCTAATCTGTTGTGGGCCTGAATAACACAAAAAGGCGAGAAAGGACAAATTTGCTCTCCTGCTTGAGGTGGGACATCCATCTTCTCCGGCCCATAGACAGCAGTGCTCCTGGTTCTCAGGCCTTCAGGTTTGGCCTGGGACTACCTCCTGGGCCTCCAGCTCACAGAGGGCAGATTGTGGGACTTCTTAGCTTCCATAATCGTGTGAGTCAATCTCTTATAATGTCTCTTATACATAAAATTTCCTATTGTTTCTCTGGACAAACCACACTAATACACAGGGTTGGGGAAGGGTTCCTGGGATACTAAAACTAAGAAAGCCTCAGACAGCTCAGAGTAAGTTGGTCACCCTACTTACTTATTTAACATATTTTAAATAGAACTTCCTTCAGACTTGGAATAGTTACCCCAACATTAAGCACTTCATCACTTTTTCTTAGAACCCTCCTGGAATTTGTTTACTTTAACTATTATCCCCCAAAGCCTCTAAAGCAAGTCACCACAGTATATTAACTAAAAGACCACAAGTTACTTAAAACAAGAAATTCACTTTCTATTCTCTTTTTCATCCCCTACGTGCAATCGTGATGTTCAGATTGGCTTGCCAGAGTTCATACCATGAGTCCAAACAAAACATTAAAGAATCCCCCCAAATTAAAAAATGTGAATTTTATCCCATTTAATTCACTAGAGAGAAATTAAAGTCCTAAAACAAAATTCCCCTCCCTTCATTGAAATGTAAGCCTGAAAGAAATTATAGTTAATTATTCTCATTTCTTATTTTGCTCACTGTCAGTTGGAGTTGCTTCCCGCACATGGAGTCTCAATTCCTTTTTTTCACAGTTGTGGCCTGAAAATCTTCCACTGGGATGGGTGGAGCTCCCTCCAAACCCTCTAAAATTGTATTAATCTAAACTCACTTGTCTCACCACTCTGGTCCTCTGAAGTTTGTAAGGGTCAGCAGAATATATAACAACATAAATGGATCGGCCCACACCAATGAAATACAAGTGAATACTAAGTTATGAAGCAGTTTATTTCCAAGCAAAGTTATTTATCTAGATCCCAGCCTATGACACAATTCAGACCACATTGCTGTTGACAGTCAAAGAACATGGCAGACACTTAGTGTTTTCTTGGGAAAGGTGGTAGACAAAGAAAACAGGAGAAAATAGAAAAATCATTTCATATTCTTTCTGCTCGAGCTGTAAAACCAACACCTGTTTTGTAAGATGATCACATTTCTTTTCAAGGTTTGAAGCAAACCCGAGTCTGGAGGTACAGAGTTTAAGTACAAGCTTTAAAATTTCCTTTTCAGCTCTTGGATTTTTAATAATCTCATTGAATTCTTCTGTACATCAACCTGACTAATAAGAGCTTCCATTTCTCTTTAAACATTTGTTTAAAACAAAACTACCCTTCGTGCCATTCCCCAACCCCACCCCACCACAGTCAAACCTGCAAAGTTGGCTCACATCTATGATTTAAGCTTATACAATAAACAAGTAAGAACCAGTGTGAGACCATGTGTTGTTAGAAATCACGATGATGAGGGGCCAGGGTAGTGAACTCTAGGACCCAAGGACAAACTACATGAATCTAAAGCTGAATTCCACAGTGATTTTCTTCCCCTTCAATCCTCTTCAAAATAACATGAAGAGAAACTAGATTTGAAACTAACATTCTAGTGCCACCTACCCATGCCAAGCCCTAAGAATTTAAATTCCAAATGTTTCATACATTCATGTTCTCTAGACCCCTGGAATCAAATAGCTTCTACAGTTTAAGCAATTTACAATAGCTAAGACCTGGAAACAGCCCAAGTGCCCATCAGTAGATGAGTGGATAAACAAGCTATGATACATTTACACAATGGAATACTATACAGCGGTAAAAAAGAAGGATCTCTTATCCTTTGAGACAGCATGGAGGGACCTGGAGAGTACTATGCTAAGAGAAATAAGCCAGTCAGAGAAAGACAAGTATCACATGATCTTACTCATATGTGGAATCTAATGAACAAAATAAACTGATGAACAAAATAGATCCAGAGACATAGAAGCATGGAACAGACTGTCAAATCTCAGAGGGAAGGTGGGGGTGGGTGGATGGGTGGAAATAAATGAACCAAAGAACTTACATGCATATATGCATAACCCACGGACATAGACCTGGTAAAGGCCTGGGTCAGGAGGCAGGGGTGGGCTAGAAAATGTTAAGGGGGTGGGGCGGGGGGAGGGGACATATGTAATACTTTCAATAATAAAGATTAAAAATAATAATAAATTGACTAAACACTTTAATTGGAAAAATAAAATACTGGTGACCAAAAACAAAAACACCTCCACTTACCAGTAACTAACACATCTATATATTAAAGGTCTGTCTATCTTGAGATGAGCATTTTCTGACCACAAAAGTACCTCTTTTCCTAACAATCTAATACTATCTCAGATTACAATGTCAGCTGTCACTGGTGCACCAACAGCCTCAATCTCCCTAAACGGTACTTTGGCCCAAATACCAGCTCTTATGTAGATACCCACATGAATCCACAGGGTATCACAATGTACCTGGTTGGGGGAACAAAAGTTTATACAGTGGGGCCTTGACTTACGAGTGTCCCGACTAACGAGTTTTTTGAGATACCAGCTGTCTCTCACCGATTTTTTGCATTGAGTTGACAGAGCAATTTGAGTTAAGGAGCTCCTTAACGAGCTCGGTCTCGGAATGAATTAAACTCGTAAATCAAGGCCCCACTGTATACTATTATGATACCTTCATTGCCAAGTATCCAAGAATCCTACCCAAGAAGCAATAACCAAATGGGAGCCTGGCCGATGTGGCTTAGTGGTTGAGCGTTGACCTACCTATGAATCAGGAGGTCCCAGTTGGATTCCCAGTCAGGTCACATGCCTGAGTTGCAGGGGGCGTGCAGGAGGCAGCTGATCAATGATTCTCTCTCATCATTGATGTTTCTACCTCTCTCCCTTCCTCTCAAAAATCAATACTAGAAGCCCAATGCATGAAATTCGTGCAAGGGGTGCGGCCCTCACAGCCACGGCTTGCCTCGGTTCTCGAAGCCCCGGCTTCATCTGGAAGGTCGTCTGGAAGACTGTTCGGCCATCTGGTCTAATTAACATATTATGCTTTTATTATTATAGATAATAACCAAATGGGAAACAAAGTCCTTTATCAATAGCAAGAACAGTATACAACCATAAACCTACACCTGTGTATTACGAGCCTGAAGCTATGCCACCATAGTTCAAAAACCCTTAGGGTTAGGGCTAGAATCTGAGGCTTTTCTTTCTTTGAACTCCCAAAGATTTTTATGTATATTTTTTTAACTTACCTCCCTGCTTTGTGCTTTATGTGCTTATCTCCTCCCCATTATGAGATTTGAAGGTCATGAAGGGAGAGACTGTCCATGAATGCCTTGCAGTACACAGCACATTGTCTTTCAGAGATATGCACTGACATATGCAATTATGTTTATGTTTCTTCACATTGTTATCTGTCAACATGCAAGAGGGGTTGATTTGCTCAAACAGAACACTATGCAGACATTATTTTAATAAATGAGAATAAAACTGTTTCCTGACCTTTTTGTTAAAAAAAAAAAAAGATTATGGAAAATGCTCCCTTACCATAATCCTTTTCCATTAACATTCCTGTCGTTTACATTTAAGCATATATAAACCTAATGCATCATGGCAGTGACAATAAATAGCATATAATTTCTATAAAGAAAGGTGTAAAGTATACACAGGAGACCTACAGTTTACCGCCCCCCCCCCCAAATAAGCAGAAAAGCATCTCTACAAGAAATCCCACACCTTTTTCTTTTCCATTCAGTCAATAAATATGTACTGATCACTTACTATGTGCCAGGTACTCTGTTGGGCAAAGAGTGATAAGCCCAACCACTTATTGCCTTCAGGAACCTGAGCAGGGTGAGCAGAAGAAATAAAAGGCCTGCATCCCTCCACATTCTTACACACGTTTGGATTCACACATTTATACAAAATGCCCAACCCTTTTACCCCAAAATGCCACACCTTGAGACCTCTTATCCTCAATTCTCTTCTCTTGGTTAATGCCAAAAGCAGAGAGGATACCTTTGTAGCTTCCTCTCAGGTCACAGACCCAAGAAAAGATGGAGTGGTTAGGTCCGGAACTGTTTAGCTACATAGCATTACACACTAATCTGTCCCTGCACCCCTTCTTGGATATCTAGATATTTCACCAAAGAAGGAGTTGAATATGAAATGGGCCAACCTCATGTCATGCCAGGAAAAATGTGTGTGTGTGGGGGGGGGGCACGTTACATAGGACTCACAAAAATATATGATGAAAATACAATTGTCTTCATTATATAAAGAAATATTAAAATTCACATAAACAAACACGCTTATTTGTTTTAAACATTAACTTTCACTAGCACTGCTTTGTCTGGTAAAACAAGTTTCTGAGAGGCCATTCTGACATGTGCCCATCTGAGAAAAGAACTCAGGAGCAGTGTTACAGCATATTCTCCAATAAAAATAGCCCTGACAAAGTTCATGATTAGACCTCCCAGAAGAGATAATTTCCATTTTTATTCTTGACGTTTATTCCTACGATAGCCATGAGGGGAGATGGTACCGCAACCATGTCTGGGCTGCTCCTACTATTGATTTTGGAACTTTGACCATGAGATGCTTTTGAAAGTCACATCTCTACCTGTGATCTGGATACACAGAGAATAAAGCTATTAAGCAATGTAGCTGAATTACAATTCCCAGTACTGTGAAAAGGAGAGGATATATCACAGGATAGAGCTCAGAAAGGAAACCAGTCTCCTGAGAGTGATTCTGAGACTCACTAAAGTACCTTATCATTGATTCTGCAATAGAACCAGCAGGAGTCGTCCTAGCCTCCTATTGGGAAGCAAAGAATTATTCACTCGGGAAGGTAATTCAAATGGGGTTCTTATAGAAAGCAAATCAGCATATGTAAGCAACACTATCAGATAAAAAAAAAATACCCTGGGAACAAAGGAAATAAAGTGCAGAATAAAAGAATATAAACTATCGCAATGTAAAATCTCCCTATTTTCCTCTGCTAGTTCCTTCTTCCAATTCCTAAATTACCCCTAAACTAATGAACCCAAGTGATAAGCATCACTCAAATAACACAAAATAAAACCCTGTTCATGTTTGCACATACACAAAATAAAGCAAGTAGAATTACAAAGAATAGGAATAATATTGAAATACAGTTATCAAGGCACTAAGATAATGTTTATGGTAACATATGTGCTGCTTTATTCATCAACTAGAGGCATGATGCACGAAATTAGTGCAAGGGGCTTAGCCTCCCGCCACTGTGGCTGCCTCTGCCTCAGCCCCGACATCTCAGCTTTATCTGGAAGGTCATCTGGAAGGACGTCCAGTCTAATTAGAATATTATGCGTTTATTATAGATAGCAATATTTAGCAACAGGTCCACTAACTACCATAATTTTATAGTAAATTATATTAAAAGATAATCTGCAACAACTTTAACGTGATGTGCACATCAGAATCTCCACCCTGAGGTCCCCCGACATATTTATTCCACCATCAATAGGAGGGCTAGCATGTCTGTTTCTGATGCGTGGCCCCCTGAGAAGAAAAAGCATTGAGGAGGCCCCTATTTCAATCCTTCTCTCCAGGATCTCTGAATCTGGCTGGGGCTGGGGACTAGTTATTGTGATTATGGAGTTCTTTACAGGCACATCCAACCATAAGAGGTTCCTTGAGACCTCTTATAAAATTAGACTCAAGACTCTTTGGATCCCTTTCCAAAGAATGCAGGCTAAAGGTTGAATTTAAAAACCCTTCCAACTTGGATGAGTGAGTACTCAAAGGCTGCCACAGGGATTTCACTTGCAATGAATCTCACTACACGGAAAGCAACTTGCAAGGAATCTCCCAGGCCAGCCCTGGCAAGTTTGGGATTGGGTGAGCAGTGAGGAGACCCCTCTCCATGACATAGTTTCCTGCTGGAGATAGGATTTCAAATCATTGGAGCACATGCCTGTATCACTTCTAGGGACCTGGGTTTACCTTGGTGCTTCCGATCTTAACTCTATTATTAGGTCTTCCTCTTGAAGTGTTATCATCATTGTTTCTGTTTCTTACTCATCCATGATAAGTTCTCACTAATCACAAGAATTTAGGCCACTCGAGGGGTTTGTGGTGAACAATTCCTGCTTGTAATTTTCTCCAATTCTGACCTACTCTTATTTCTTCAAGCAGGGTTTCGCTATCCTTTAGCATGAACGGCCCGTTGTAGATATCCCTTCAGTATGAACCAGTATTTAGAAGATTTTTCCCTTTCATGTTGATGCACAATTATGATTATAATTAATTCCCAATGTGTTTTTTTTTAAATCCATTCTACATGGCCCAACCAACGGAGAATATAGAAAGAGCGAAGAACAAGTTGATGGCAGGTGCTCATGTGGCAGTGACTCTCAAACTCTGCAGCATCTAACAATCACCTAAGGAGCTTGTGAAAAATGCTGAGTCCAGAGTATACCACATACCAAGTACAGCAGAATATTTGGGGTGGGACCCAGGCATCATTACATTATTGTCACAACTGTGAAAAACAACAACAACAAAAACAACGAAGACAAATAAAATTATCTCACTACATCTTTGGGGTAGGACTATGCATTTACTCTTTTTCAATTTCTAATTTTCTTAGCAATTTTAACCTTTTATGACAACTGTCTGGCTTTTATGATATAGAAGTAGTTAATTCATTTTTGCTGTAATAAATAAACATTTAATAGGAATGGGAACAGAATTGCAAGACATATATCTTATGGAAAGACAAAAAGAAATTCCCTTATGCTGAGAAGTGTGGGGGAAATGATGAGTACAGTGGGTGGGAGAACCTAAAACGAACTTGTTTGCCTCTCACTTCTGTGGAAGACGTGAGCTTTCAGTAAAGCACATGAGATGATAACACTATGGATCTTAACCTCAGGTTCGTGGGGTTCATGAGCTTTGGTGAATCCTGCAACTTCCTGAAACTGTGAAATTACTGGTTTCTCTGAATAGAGACTTGTTTCTGGTAGAAACTTGATTGAGTTAAGCAGATTCCCAAGGAGACTCAAGACTCCACTGCTTCAAATCCTTGCTGTTTGAATGTGTGATATGGGCCCTAGCGGGTTTGCCTCGGTGGATAGAGTATTGGGCCTCGGACTGAAGGGTCATGGATTTGATTCAGGTACCTTGGGTGCAGGCTTGATCCCTGGCCCTGGACAGGCCACGTGTGGGAGGCAACCAATCAATATGTCTCTCTCACATGATGTTTTTCTCTGTCTTTTCCCATCCCTTACACTCTCTACAATCAATGGGAACATATCCTAGGTGAGGAGTAACAACAACAAAAAAGTGTGATCTGAGAATCACCTGTGTGGGGAACACCAAAGGTTTCTGTAAAAATTGTAGGTTCCAAGTTCCACTCCAGGCCCACTTATATTTAAACAAACAAACAAACAAAACCCATTCAATTACTGTTACCTACACATGGGAAAATCTCAAAATTGGTAAATCAAAAATGTCAGGCATAAAAAGCTATGTGTTGTATGATTCCACTTATATGACATTTTGGAAAAGGTAAGCTTATAAAGACAGAAATTTGATCAGTGGTTGTCAAGGGTGGAGGGTGAGTGAGGGATTGACTAAAAAGGGGCATGAAGAAACTTCTGGGGAGGAGAAAAAATATTCTATATCTTGAGTGTGATAATAGTTACACAATGTACACATTTGTAAAAATTTATAGAATTGTATACCTAAAAAAGGTGGATTATTGTATGTAAATTATACCTCCATAAACCTGACTTTTAAAAATTTTTTTATCTGAAATTCAAATTTAACTGACTTTTAATTTGCCAAATCTGGCAACTGTATCTGGTAATGGAAGGAAAGAAACTTATAATTCTTAGGCACACCATACACAGATGTTTCGTAACTGCAATGCTAGAGCTCTTTTGTGAACTTAACACCGTACTACCAATCGCTGAACAAGTGAGATTATATCACTTGTTTACTAGGGCCTGAGACAGACTCTGGTCCCTGCATAGAGGATTTTTACAGTTTCTGGAAGCAACCATGTACTTTATACTGACGACTGCCCCGTTTGGCAACGTACAGTGGCTGGCAGGAAAAAATTTTTGTTTGATCATTCCAGCCCGGCAGCTGCAGATGGTGCTGGTTGGTGCCTCTCTGTGGGCTGAAACCAGGAAGTCTGGGTGAAAAGTTGCTAATGAAGAGGCAGTGTTTTCCTTTCTGCTTCAGACAGGGACCTGTAGACTCTAACAACCATCTTTTTGGTAAAAGAACACTGCCACCTAGCAGCCGGATTCAGTATTCTTCCCAAGCTCCAGACCAAGGACTGATTCCAGCTACACACTTTCAAATGCACAGACGTGCAAACTGGAGTTTTGGTTATTTTCCATGCAGCATCCCGGGTGTGTAAGCTTTCCATGGAATTCAGGGAGGAAAAGTCATTTGCCAGTACAATCCAGGTTTGTGAAAATCGAGTGGAAAGGATCTTTAAAATAGGACAGTCATATAAATAAGAATGGATTCCCTTTAGTGAACACTGTACGTATGAGAATAAAAACAAACAAAACTAAATAGACTTTGGAAAACCACATAGAACCCGCAAAAGGGAAATCATAATTGCATTGCATTTCTCAACAGCAGCCTCGGAAGCCAGGTCCGGTGAAGAATGTTGTCACAGTTCTAACGGACACCTATTTCCAACCTTGGGTTCTCTCCTCTCATAAGCTATCAATCATGAGTAAAGATGGAATAAAAACATTTTCAGACATTCACCGTTCTGAAAATTGACCTTTTTCACTCAGCATTAGGAAGCTCCTGGAGGATATGTTACCACTAAAATGAGAGAACAAGACAAGGGAAAATTCAGCATCCAGGAAATGGGGTCCTTGGGGGGCAGCTGTGCAGCAGGTCCAGAAAACAAATAGTCTATAGTCCAATGGTCAGCAAACTCATTAGTCAACAGAGCCAAATATCAACAGTATAATGACTGAAATTTCTTTTGAGAGCCAAATTTTTTAAACTTAAACTATATAGGTAGGTACACTGTTATTAACTTAATTAGGGTACTCCTAAGGCTTAGGAAGAGCCACACTCAAGGAGCCAAAGAGCCGCATGTGGCTCACAAGCCGCAGTTTGCTGACCATGGGTGAATAAGAGGATGTAGGATATTAGGTGGATGACTTCAGGGAGATATAGGCACTGAATGTTTGATGATTTGGGCACACAGGAAATAGACTTGAGATTTAAGATATACAGGAAATCTGATTAATTACAAGTAAATTTTGTAAATTAAAAAAATATTGCCTGCACAAAGAACAACAACAACAAAAAAATTCCAGGAGAGTTAACATAATCCGAGTATACTACAACATGTCTGATCTAAAAATGATGCTTCAATGAAATACTGATTAAAGACATTCTATTTTAAAATATGGAAGTAAATTTTGCAAGAAATGGCTACAGAGAGTGTAAAGCCATCGCCTTTGGGAAGCAGGACTGGAGATGGAAGCAGGTGGAGGAGAAGAGGGAGGCCTGTGTTTTTTGTTGAAAGACTTTTAGCAAGATTTGACATTTCAAACAAAGTGTATGCACTACCCTGATTTAAAAAAATAGTCTAAAAGATAACCAAGATAAAAATGAGTATTCATCAGAGGTTTATGAAATCTGAAGTAGTCTTGGAAAGTTGTGAAATCTGTAAGTAAACAAAAAATGTGCTCTGTGATCTCCATTTCTGTAACTTTAACAAAACTGGGTATTCTGAAAATTCCTTCCATCACAAAACACCAAATGCTAAATTGGAGTAAACATATCTTTAAATTTCTTACTAAACTTGAAAGAAAAAAAGATGGTCTTAAATATATCCTATACGAGGGGCCCGGTGCACGAAATTCGTGCACTGGGTGTGTGTGTGGGGGGGGGAGTGTCCCTCAGCCCAGCCTGCCCCATCTCACATACTGGGAGCCCTCAGGCGTTGACCCCCATCACCCTCCAATCGCAGGATCGGCCCCTTGCCCAGGCCTGATGCCTCTGGCCTAGGCGTCCTGCCCGGGCAGCGGGGACCTGCAGTGGCAGCGGCCCCGCGATCGTGGGCTTCGCTTTAGGCCCAGGCAAGGGACCCCTAGCTCCTAGGACTGCCAGCTTCGACCGTGCCCAGCCCCCATCGCTGGCTCCACCCCTACTTCCTGCTATCACTGGCCAGGGCGGCAAAGGCACCTGATTCTCCGATCATGGCTGGGGGGCAGGGCAAAGGCGGCCCCAGGGCCACCTTTGCCCTGCCCGCCAGCTCTTAGCTCCCCCCTGGGTTTCCAATCACTGTCAGTGGCAGGGGGCTTCTTCCTGCTTTCCCTTTCGCCTCCCTGCATTGTGCCTACATATGCAAATTAACCGCCATCTTGTTGGCAGTTAACTGCCAATCTTAGTTGGCAGTTAATTTGCATATAGCCCTGATTAGCCAATGAAAAGGGTACCGTCGTACGCCAATTACCATTTTTCTCTTTTATTAGTATAGATAATAAAAGCCTAATATGCTAAATGTCCAGTCGACCAGTCGGCCTTCAATCAATCAAAGCATAATATGTTAATGATATGCTAAGGCCGCTCAACCGCTCCCTATGATGTGCACTGACCACTAGGGGGCAGACAGTTGACTGGTCAACCAGTCACTATGACGTGCACTAACCACCAGGAGGCAGATGCTCTGACTAGTAGGTCTGGCCGATCAGGACTGGCCAATCAGGACTCAGTGAGACAGGCTGGACATGCTCTGGAGCCCTCCCATGGTCTCTCCCAGGCTGGCCAACCTCCCACGTCTCCCCCTGGCCCCGATCATGCACCAATGGGGTCCCTCAGCCTGGACTGCACCCTCTCGCAATCCAGGACCCCTCGGGCGATGTTGGAGAGCTGGTTTTGGCCTGATCCCGCAGGCCAGGCCAAGGGACCCCACCGGTGCACAAATTCGTGCACCAGGCCTCTAGTTTTTTATAAGTGCTGAAATGAATGATATGCACCATGGAAGACCAGAGGCCCTAAAGCAGCAGTTCTCAACCTGTGGGTCGCGACCCTTTTAGCGGTCGAACGACCCTTTCACAGGGGTCACCTAAGACCATTGGAAAACACAGATATAATTACATATTGTTTTTGTGATTAATCACTATGCTTTAATTATGTTCAATTTGTAACAATGAAATTGAGGGTCACCACAACATGAGGAACTGTATTAAAGGGTCGCGGCATTAAGGACGTTGAGAACCACTGCCCTAAAGTATGCCCAAACCAAAAGCCTAGAGATAGATATGTGGGTTAACTGCCCACAGGACTGGACAATGCCTGGGCCTTATTCCCCTTGGTAGTCCAGTGAGGACTATCTTCATGAGCAGTCACACAGGGCTCAACCCTCAGAAGGGCCTCAGGCTTGGTTTAATATTGTATTGTCACTGTCTTGAAATTCTTAATTTTATCTTTTAACTTATAATTTCAAAGTGAGTCTACAGGTCAATGGAGTATGCATGCGAAGAGCAAATATGCACAAAATGCATATCCACTGTTCCTTGCTGCCCTGTTCATATAGAGCAATTGCAATGATTGCACAGAATTCAGATAGACCCGAGATGAGTAGGAATTCAGCAAGACTCAAAGCCTGTTTCCTGGATGACTAAGTAAGCGGAGGTGCCGACAGCCCTAAGAGACCACACTTTACATTCTAATCAGGGTCCTTCACACACAAAGAAGGCAATGGTGTTCTAAGAATAATGAATGACCAAGGAACCTACTATATCCTTCTTCTCTCGTTTATCCCATGTGTTAGCCAATTGCTTACACTGAAAATGATGACACAGAAGTAAAAGGAAAAGAAAACAACCCATAGTTCCTTTCCCTTTCAATCCTTTACACATCAGTAAGCTGAAGGTAGAGAGTAGTGGTAAAAATTGCATGTAGTAAGAAATGATATTAAACTATATGCAGCCCTATGTTCATAGCAGCATTACTTACAATAGCTAAGATCTGAAAACAGTCCAAATACCCATCAGTAGATGAGTAGATAAAAAGCTGTGGTACATTTACACAATGGAATACTATGAAGCTATAAAAAAGGAAGATCTCTTACCCTTTGAGACAGAATGGATGGACCTGGAGACTATTATACTAAACTAAATAAAGCCAATTAGAGAAATACAAAGATCACATGATCTCACTCATATGTGGAATCTAAAGAACAAAATAAATTGATGAACAAAATAGGTATGGATCCATGAAACAGAATTACAGATCTGAGGTGGGGTGGGGAAGTTTGGGGGGGAGGAGAAATAGGAAAAGATTAACCAAAGAACTTATATGCGTATATGAATAGCCCATGGACACAGACAATAATGTGGGGAAGGCCTGGGGTAGCGTAGGGGTAGGGTGGAGGAGGGCAAAAAGGGAGAAAATGAGAGACATCTGTAATACTATCAAAAGTAAAATAAAGTAAGAAGTGAAATTAAAACAGCTGGGTTAGTTTTGTACAGCATTTCTACAGTTCGGGTAAGAAAGATATATGCATTTACAAAGTATAAATTACATCATTATGGTGGTTTTGCATACAAGTGAAGAGCTCTTACGTTTGCACTTAGAACTCATACTGCACAATATAAACATGAATGGTAAAATTCATGCTAATAATGTAAAATTTTAATTTTCTTTACTTAGAATTACAATCAATAGCAAATAAAAACTGCCCTGACAAGTTGAGAGACTTAGTTAAGAAAAGTTTTATAGTTTAGTACTACTAACACATTTCCTGCTATCCAAAAAAGGGACCCCACACTTTCACTGGGCTCTGTAAGTTATGGAACTGTTCCTGAACATCCCTCAAGGTTAATTTAGAGCCTAGGAGGGTGAAAAGTTTGAGATGAGAAGGTCATCCGCCTCATCCTCCAGTAGACACCAACTGTTGTTAATTACACAAGTGACTTAGACTGGGTCACCAGAGCAGATTTTGAGACGGGGAACTTTTCTAAGACAATCCATGGGGACCTGAACTGGCCAGAGAGAAAGTTCAATTTCAAGTAAAGTCCCTTAAAGTCATTTGAGCTGAATTGCCGGGGAGCTGTATAGGATCAAAAAGTATGCCTTTGAGCCAGGCTGATGTAGCTCAGTGATAGAGCATCAACCTAGGAACCAGGAGGTCATGGTTCGATTCCCCATCAGCGTACATGCCCCGGGTTGCAGGCTCGTGATCGATGATTCTCTCATCACTGATGTTTATACTTCTCTCTCCCTCTCCCTTCCTCTCTGAAATCAATAAAAATATATTAAATTTTTAAAAAAGTATGTCTTTGAGTTGCCCAAACAAGGACTCGGCTACAGGAGCCCTCAAATTCCTCTAGTCAGCTAATTTTCTGGGGTGTGGGTGAGGGACCCCAAACCACCAGCCACTTCTGGCTCTCCAGGACACCAGCAAAGCTGCTTCTGATAGCCTGAAGGCACCCTAGCAACAAAGAGACACAGATGCTGGCTGTTGGGGGCCAACCACCTTGGAGGCCAGAAAGCACAAAACATAAATACTTACATTCTAATAAAACTACTTGAAACAGCAGAAATGCAGCGAACAAAAAGTACACGTCTTCAATAGCACTCCAATGCTGCCCCTGGAAAACAAGTAACCCTGTTAACAAAGTATTGTCTGCTCTTCCAGGTCATTTTCTGTGCTCTTACACACACAGTCCACAAGTATTCATGAGCGCCCACTCTGTGTCCACTACATGCTGCAGATAAACAAGACAGACACGGTCTCTGCCCTCATGTAATTTATATTCTAGTGGGCATAGTACTTGAATGAGCTGTATCTTGCCTGTTTTACTTTCCAATATATCATGAATACTTTGCTACATCAACACAGGTAAATTCGTTGCATATTTTACTGGCTGCATACCATTGCATAAAATGGATATAGCCTAATGCATTTAACCACTTTCTGATTGATTAAGCATTGATTCCTAAAAAAGGAATATCTATGAGAAAATAAAGCAAAAACCTTCTTTAGATATTCACGTGGGTATATTCTCTGAGGCTGACTGAAAGTTAATGTTTTAGGGTGATGTGTGGAGATAAATAGATACGCCTCGTTTTATTGTGCTTTGCTTTCTTGTGCTGTACAGATGTGGCATGTTTTTACATTCTGTAGGCAAGATACCCAACCAAAAAGATTATGACTCACTTTATAGAGATACTCACTTTTTTATGGTGGCCTGGAACTGAACCCTCGATATCCCCAAGGTGTATCTATAAAGCAGTCTACCTGTGTTAAACCTAAGAGAATGTTTCAGGAATATTCTGTCTGGGGAAGGATGAAGAAAAGGCTGGGAGTCCAGCCAAACCAAGCAAGAAGCCTACAGTAAAGTGAGGACGTTGAACCGAGGTTGCAATTAGAAACCATTTTAAGTCTTTGGGGGAACTTCAAGTCATTTTATGATAGGTGGATGTTGTATGACTTCTGGTCATTAGTTTGCCGTGCGATCCCCTGCTACACACTAATAATACAGACGAGGAGAATGAAGACCAAGGGCACACAACCAGTGGGTGGTAAAATCTGAATTTGACTATTCAGCTTATATT
The DNA here is from genome assembly GCF_963259705.1 of Myotis daubentonii. Classification (NCBI taxonomy): domain Eukaryota; kingdom Metazoa; phylum Chordata; class Mammalia; order Chiroptera; family Vespertilionidae; genus Myotis; species Myotis daubentonii. The sequence continues at coordinate 44,524,964 of NC_081850.1, forward strand.
TTTTCCAAATTAATGCGGCCTGCACTTTTATTAAATTGTTAGATTTTAAGGGGCAGAGTGTAAATTCGGTTTGCATTTTACTGCCTAGACCTGGAGAGGGGGAGGGGGACTGATGATTAGGGACAATGAAAGTTGCTTCTCAGCCCTAACCGGTTTGGCTCAGTGGATAGAGCACCAGACTGCAGACTCAAGGGTCCCAGGTTCGATTCCGGTCAAGGGCATGTACCTGGGTTGCAGGCACATCCCCAGTGGGGGTTGTGCAGAAGGCAGCTGATCAATGTTTCTCCCTCATGGATGTTTCTAACTCTCTATCCCTCTCCCTTCCTCCCTGTAAAAAAAAAAAAAAAAGAGAGAAAGTTGCTCCTCAGCAGGATGGGCCCCGAGGGGAGAATAGCAATTTCATTTTAAAGTAAATGTTAAGCCCTGGCCAGGTGGCTTCGTTGGTTGAAGCATCATTCCATACACCAAAAGGTTGTGGGTTCAATTCCTGGTCAGGGCACATGCCTTTTATTGTGGGTTTGATCCCCAGTAGGGGCATTTGCAGGAGGCAACTGATTGATGTTTCTCTCTCTCCCTCTTTTTCTCTCCCTTTCTCACGCTCTAAAATCAATAAACATATCCTCGGGTGAGAATTTTTTAAAAATCGAATTAGCTTGTACATTAGGCTTACTTCTGGTGTTTCAGTGACCATCATGAGAAGAGCATGCCCTAGGAGCTCCATAATTGCCCCATGTCCTTCCACAGGGCCCTGGTGTAAGACATGTGAGACAGACCTCAAACTGACCCAAAGCATGGAGCAAATTCAGCCATCTGGAGGTCTAAAACAAGTCACTAAAGCTAACCCATCGATGCAAGAAAATAAAATTCTTATTTATGTCACTGAGTTTGGGGTGACTTGTCCCACAGCATTTTTGCAGCCAGAGCTAACATGGCATTCTCCAAATCATTGCTATGTAGATGGCTGCCTCTGTGCTAACTGTGTACAACCCAGGAATTTTGAGAATTCTTGAACTCTTGGTGCCTCTTCAATACAATTCACATAGTTAAAGTTTCCCCCAAATAATTTTGGTAATGTGCCATAGACATCTCCCTAAACGTTTATTAAATACAATGCCAAGTTATTTCTATTCATTTTCTGCTTATATGTAGTTAAAAATGCTTTTATAAATCTAAAAAGATAGAAAATTGGAAAGGAACATCTTTGCGGATAGCTGTTATTCACAAGGGAAAATTACGATCAAAATGGGCATTTTGCTAAGAATAGAGAACTGATGCCCCCAGCACCTCTAAATGCCAAGTGAACAAAGGCACTTAATAACTACTGAATCCTGCTCTCACCACTTGAAAGGGAGAACATGCTGTTCTGTAAGTGGTGGCGGGATGCTCTTAGCAGCTATTTGCAACCCTGTGAGCTTGGGTATTGTGTTGCTATGAAGCAGTGTATTATCTAAACGTAACCACAGAACCTTGAAAGTAGAAAAAGAGAGCAATAGCCAGAGAACACATTCTCATGGTGATCCATTCATTCATTCATTCATCAAGTCTTTACTGATCAGGTTGACTATGTGTGTAATACCTTGCTGAGAACTGCACTGAATGCAGAGATGCATCTCTGCTCTCAGAGCTTAAATACCAAAGGGACAAATAAGCTAGATACTTATGGCAGTTCCAGGTGTGTCCTAGTAAACTGTTTACAAGTTCAGAAGAGAGAAGAGGTCCATATCTTGCTTGGATTCTCAGTGAAGTTTTCCAAGAGAACCAGGGCCAAGAAAATTTTTTTTACATTATAATAGGTAGAGCTGGAATGGGGCAAAGAAGTAGACAATTAGACCCATGAGGTTTTTTTTTTTTTTTTTAAAAAAAAGGGGGGCTGGAAAGTGAAGTTAAAGCCAAATATGGTGGGCCTTAGATGTCAATCTCAATAATTCGGGCAGTATAATGTTAGCAATGGGTGTCAAGAAAGGTTTGGAATGGCGCAATGGCACAATCAAAGAACGTTGGGAGGTGTAGCATGAACAATGAACCCCTGTGAGAATGCAGGCCTGGAAGGAGGCCTCTGTGGGCTGGGTCACTGAGAATGAAAGGGAGTGAGGTGCAAGACAAGGCTGCGGAGATCATGCCTTCTTCATGCCCAGGGAACACAGTGTCCTGTAGATTACATTGAGATAAGGAGCTTGTTCTAGAACGTAACTCTACACACGGCTTCCTTTCTCAAGTAAGTCCTGCTTGCTGAACATTTAGTGCAGACATGATTTACATTCTGAAGCAAACTCATTATTTTATAGAACAGTGACAGATTTCAACCAGCAGCCAGTCTGTGGACTTCACATTGAACAGCATCATTTCAGACATTGGCGAGGAGGTTTGTCTTTATCCTAAGAGCAATGGGAAACCACAGAAGGATCTGAAGAGGAAGGAGTGGTGGCTGCATTATGAAAATGGGTTTAGGAAGGAAGCCAGAGTGAGTGGAAAGAAGACAAGAAGTTTGTATCTGAAACCTTATTTTCCTGGTGAAATAGGAATAAAAAAAGTCTAGCCCTAGCTGGTTTTGCTCAGTGAATAGAGCGTCTGCCTGCAGACTGAAGGGCCTTGGGTTTAATTCCGGCCAAGGGCACATGCCCAGGTTGCGGGCTCAATCCCCAGTAGATGGGATGCAGGAGGCAATCAATGATTCTCTCTCATCATTGATGTTTTTCTCTCTCCCTCTCCCTTACTCTCTGAAAATCAAAAAATATATATTAAAAAAAAAAGAGTCTAGTGGTGATATGAAAAGAGTGAATGGGATTTGGAAAAGCCATTGTAAATATCTATAAGTAACTGATTGGAAAAGAAAAACAGGGATCACATGTCACTTAAAATAAGAAAGCCGATTTTGGCCCTAACCGGTTTGGCTCAGTGAATAGAGTGTCGGCCTGCGGACTGAAGGGTCCCAGGTTCGATTCCGGTCAAGGGCATGTGCCTTGGTTGCGGGCACATTCCCAGTAGGGGATGTGCAGGAGGCAGCTGATTGATGTTTCCCTCTCATCGATGTTTTTAACCCTCTATCCCTCTCCCTTCCTCTCTGTAAAAAAAATTAATAAATATATTTTTTTAAAAAAGAAAGCCTATTTTGTAGCTCTGGGACTGGGTCCAATAAACTCAAAACTCTAGAACGCAGGTGCAGAGAAGATGGATGTTAGAGATGAGCAAATAGCATTAGCCCTGAGATTCCATGGAAAGGTAATGTGGCTTGGAAGTCTATGTATAATGTTGTCAGGATGGACTAGGAGTTGAGTACAATGAATAAGAGATAAAATGATCCCACTTAAACTGTACTCTAGTCAAACATTCACTCACCAGACCCCTGCAGAAGGAGAGCCCATCTCTTGTACCGCATGTGCCTGCAGGGAAGCCAAAGCATTCTGTCTTAGGCCAAGCATAAACTAGATTGTCAGAGGGCCCCAGAGCTGCTGGGCGGAGGCAGTTTTTGCTGACTGCATTCAGGGAAGCATGTGGGTAGAACCCACCAGATGCCCAAAGGAGAACTAAAGCTATAGGAGCCAAAAGAAGAACTATTAAGCCATAATTAAATGGAAGCAGAGAAGAGATTGTCAGGCAAGTCTTGAAAAAAAAAATCTTGCCTGACAGAAAAAAAGTAAGCTTGGGGAAAATAAAATGTAATTTAATTTATTAAATGATTAATTAATACGATGGTTTTCCTGTGCTATATCTGTAGGCAGTGGTAGTGACTTGTAGGGAGAAGAGAGTGGATTGTTCCCATAGTCACTATTCAGCACTTCCAATGTTGGTGTCAGCACTGTGCTAGACATAGGGAATATGGGCATGAATGAGACATGGTCCCTGCCTTCAAAGGGATTACAGTTTATGGAAGGAAACCATCTAAAAAGATTCTTATCACTGGATATATTATGTGTTATGATACAGGAATCTCAGGAAGCAGAGCAGTTAGGCACTAAACAAGCAGAAGAGAGATGAGGATTAGGGAAAGAGGGCTTCGCAAGGAAGGTGACCCCCAACCTGAAGCTGGGAGACAAATGACAGTTAACCCGTTAGGGAGGGAGTAGAAAAGGGGGGTCTTAGGTAAAGGAGCAGCATTTAAAAAAAATATATATATATTTTTATTGATTTTTAGAGAGAGGAAGGGAGAGACATAGAGAAATAGAAACACTGATGAGAGAATCATTGATTCTCCTGCATGCCCCTTCCTGGGGATCGAGCCCGCAACCCAGGAATGTGCTCTGATCTGAATTGAACCGTGACCTCCTGGTTCATGGGCTGTCGCTCAGCCACTGAGCAAGAAGCAGCATCTTTAAAGGCCCAGGTAGGAATGAGAGAACATCAGAAACTTCAGGCAGTTCTGTGTATCAAGAAAACATTCAAGAAGGAATGTAGCAAGAAATCAGGCAACAGCGGTAGTCAAATCATGAAGGAGCCTACAAATCTGAAGCTGGGGGCAATGAGAGATCTTAAACTTTCTACAGGCAGTCTGAGTTTGGAGAGCGATATCTTTGCTACAGGTCATCAGCCTGGAGGAGGTAGTTAAGACTGAGCAGGAGATAAGATCACCCAGAGAAACTGTGAAATGTCAGAGGGTTGGATTCTGTGGGTGGAAAACACCAACACTTAGAATGAGTAAGCAAGAAACACCTAAGAATGAGACAGAGAAGGACTTAAAGAAGTGAAATCAGGTGGCTTTGTGGACAACAGGGAAGAGGGAGCTTTAAGAAAATGGTGGACGGCTATATTAAGTGACGCTGAGAACTAAAAAATGGATATAGTAACAAAGAAATCATGCAGAAAATTGGCAACAATTTACATTTCCATTAACAGGAAAATAGACAAATGATTGCATTGTGCGACACAGGAATCCTATACAGCAAGGAAAATATATGAAGTATATTTTTATATATTGGCATGGATGAACCTAGCAAAGATAACACTAAATAAAGCAAGAAGCAGAAGAAAACATAGTGGAATGTTATATGCTGTTGAAAAATACTTACAAATGTAGCAGAAATTTAAAGACATATATTGCAATGATGAATACCAAGGTCAGGAGAGAGGTTATCCAGGATAAGTTAAAGAGTGGTTGTGATTGGGAGAGTGGTTACACAGGACTCTTCAACGGGAGTGGTAATGTTTCATTTCAAAACTGGTTGGAGAGTTTGCTATCCAGTTATGTACCACTTAATGGCGGAGATATGTTCTTAGAAATGCGTCCTTAGGCAATTTTGTCATTGTGCAAACATCATACAGGGATAACCTACTACATACCTAGGCTATATGACTCAACAGCATCATATATGCAGTCTGTCATTAACTGAAATGTCGATATGAGGTACGTGACTATTATAATTTGAGCATGTTGCATGTAAAAATTATACTGACCACATCTAAGGTATTTTCGTGGAGGGTGTGCATGTTTGTAGTGGGTGGAGGTACACAGAGTGCAGTGAAAGGAAGAGGAATTCTGTAAACCTATTGCCTAAGGCCTGATGACTATCATTATTCCAGAAACTGAAACATACAGGTTCTAAGGCCAAAGTTAAAAGATAAACTGGGGCATATTCACATTTTTAAAGAATTTATTTGAGCAAAAATCAATTCAAATAGGGCAGCACCAAACTGGAAGCTGTTAGGACCTGGGGAGAGACTTTTATAAGAAAAAGGAGGAAGCAAAGCAAGGAAATCATTGACTGACTAAAGCCTGGCTGGCTGTTTGTGATTGGTTGTCCTTAGATTTTTGTAACTTGAGGCATTTACAGGCTTATATTTTGGTTGGCGTAGGCCACCACAACATTAGAGCCACAGGTCTAATGGCTTCCTTGTTTAATTTAATACAAAATTCTCTGCAGCGGGAAAGCCGGGGAGGGTTGGGGGGCGGGGGGGGGGGGGGAAGAGATCAACTGAAGGACTTGTATGCATGCATATAAGCATAACCAATGGACATAAGACACTGGGGGGTAGGGGAGGCTGGGGGATTGTAATGGCAGGAAAAAAAGGAGACATATGTAATACTCTTTGTAATACTTTAAGCAATAAAACAATTAAAAAATACACACAATAAAAAATAAAAAGATACACAAGCAAAAAAAAATTCTCTGAGTTCTTCCACTTAGCTGTAAGTTACGTAAATTCCTGCGCCTCAGTTTCTCTTTTGTAAAATGGATATACAACAGTAAACTCTCTGTGAAATTGTTAGGAAAATTTAATGATTTCACACACTCAGTGTTTAAAATAATGCCTAGGAAACAGAAAAGTACTAGGTACTCGAGTTAGCCATCATCATCAGTACACAACAAAGAGATTAGTATTAACCACAGTAATGTCCTGAGTTCGTGGGACATCTTACAATTTGCCAACAACCATGTAAGGGTAAGTAGAAACTACAGCAATTAAAGCGTTTTTGCAGAAATTAACACAGACGTTAAAGATATAATTGACCACAGTTGTTCCTACATCCCCTATTGACTGTACTCCCTCGCCTGGGCGGTGCAAGCCCAGACACTTAGGGGGAGTTTAGACTACTTTTTAAAACGCATTGCTACATCATATCCCATTCTTATTATTTTGTGTCATTTTTAATTATATCCCATTTTTATTCGGATCAATCAGTAAATCCTTTTTGGGAGCCCAGGATTCCTAAACCCCTTACCTCTTGAACCGCCCTCGCCTCGAAGGTCCCGCCCTTGGCCGCAAGCACCGCCCACGAGAGGCGGGGCCTGCGTGCGGACGCACGGCCAGCGCGCTGACGTCCACGCCCCGCCCCGCCCCGCCCCGCGGGCACCCGCCCGCCGGCTGGAGGTGCAGCCCCGCGCTGCCTAGTGTTGGGGGGCGGGCGCCAACGGCCGGCGCCGCGCGGCGGGAAGCGGCGCGGGAGCGCGGCGTCAAGGGGCGACTCAGTTAGGGTCCGGGGCCCTGCGCCTTCTGGCCGACCCGCTGCTCCTGTGCACTCTGCGGAGCCGCAGCCTTCGGGCCGTGAGCGCCCGAAAAGGCGGGAGGCGATCGGGGGCTCCCGGCCGGGGGCGGGCGTCGCCTCCGCCGCCGGTGTCCCCGAGGCCGCCCTCTGGCCATGATCGACTCGGTGAAGGTGCGCCGCGACTCCGCGGCCGACTTCTTCTCGCACTATGAGTACCTGTGCGCGCTGCAGGACGCGGTGCCGCTGCCCGCCGTGCGCGCCAGCCTTCGGGAGGGCGTGCTGGACTTCGACGCCGACCGCCTCCGCTTGGTGGACTGGACGCCGCTCCTGAACACCCTCAAGAGCAATAAAGATCTGCCCCTGATCTCCATCAAGAGCTTCTTCCCATCGGGGCTCGGCGAAACAGGTTTGCAGTTCCCGCTTCTCGTGGTCCGGGTGTCGGTGCCGCGCTGCGGGATTTTAAACGGTGCCAGGTGGAGCCTGCGCGCTGGGCCGGTGGTGGGAGGGCGCGCGGCCCGGGCGTCTTACCCGCTCGGCGACCCTGGGCGAGTCCCTACACGTTAAGCCTGTTTTGTCTGCCTTTCCGTTTAGCCCGCGGTATCCGATTTCGCCGATGTGCTGGCGGCACCAGTGATTGACCCGTCGGGGAAGTGTAGTGTGTCAGTCACCGGTGCCTTACGTGTTATGGCCTCCAGGTCTTTTTTCTTATCTGTAACCTGGGCTTGGCACCCTTTATATCAGCGGTTCTCAACCTGTGGGTCGCGACCCCTTTGGGGGTCGAACGACCCTTTCACAGGGGTCGCCTAAGACCATCGGAAACATATATAATTACATACTGTTTTTGTGATTAATCACTATGCTTTAATTATGTTCAATTTGTAACAATGAAAATACATCCTGCATATCAGATATTTACATTACGATTCATAACAGTAGCAAAATTACAGTTATGAAGTAGCAACGAAAATAATTTTATGGTTGGGGGTCACCACCACATGAGGAACTGTATTAAAGGGTCGCGGCATTAGGAAGGTTGAGAACCACTGCTCTATATGGTGATGGCAAGAATCCCCGGAGTTAACGGTTGTAGAGCACTTAGCACAGTTTGGGACATCAGTAAGCATCCTACAGATGTTACCTAGTTTATGCAATGGCTTCGCCTAGTGCAGAACTCAGCAATTAGGAATTTTGTGCATCCCAGCCTTTTGCTGCATTTCAAGACAGTACTCTCTGTTGGGGGATAAAGAAGTGGGGGGGGGGTGTTTTAATAGTAGCATCATATAGTGGACAGAGCGTAGGTGTGAATGCAGCCTAGGGTTTAAATTCCAGGGTTTACAGTGTGTGAGCTGGGCAGGTTATTTTTGAACTGTAGGACAATTGTAAATTGACATGAAAACCCACTCTTTCCATGGGTTCTTGGAATTAGCAGGTTAGGTGTGTAAAGGATCCTGGCACTTGCACGAGCTCAGTCAGCTCCGAGCCCTGGGGGAGGCTGCAGTGAGCCCAAGCACAGCAGTCAGTACCCTGAAAGAAGTGAGTTCTGGTGCTGTAGTGATCAAATATTGGAAGGGAAGGTCCAAGGAAGGCTCCTTGGAGGAGGCATCCTTTCTAAGAATGTGCAGAAGCGACTCAGAGGGCAGGAAGGGGCAGCTGTGTCAAAGTTCGAGAAATATAAGACTATCTGGCAAAACTAAGGTGGGGGACTAGAACTCCAGGTTTGAGAAAGAAGTGAATTGAGACTAGAATCCTGGTTGGGGGGCAAATAGGGAGGGGCCTTTTCCTCCTTACAGAAGGCAGCTGATTGGGAGGACTGCGAATTGTAATCTAAGTGCCCAAATTAAGATATAAAGGGGGAGGACTGGGTTACAGAGACCAAAGAGACAGAATGGGTGTGGCCTGGTGACCATTTAAAAAAGGGAAGGCAGCAAATCTGGGAGACAGTCTAAAGCAGCACTTTTCTGCCCCATCGACATGATGGCTCAGTGGTTGAGCGTCGACCTATGAACCAGGAGGTTATGGCTGGATTCCTGCCAGGGCACATGCCGGGGCTGTGGGCTCGATCCCCAGTGTGGGGTGTGCAGGAGGCAGCCAATCAATGATTCTCTCTCATCATTGATGTTTCTCTCTCTCCCTCTCCCTTCCTCTCTGAAATCAATAAAAATAAAAATAAAGCAGCGCTTTCCTGTGATAGGCAGAGAGAGCACCATAGGAAAGGATTGAGGGTGGGGATAGGATCTTCATCTTGGATGCTTAAGAGGGGCCTTTGGAGCATCCACACCTGTTTGATGAGTGTTTGAAGGCATGGGAGAAACTGAGGTTACCACAAAGAAGATCCCAAACATCGTAGGCCTGAAAAATGTTTTTAAATAGACACACTTGAATATGTTTATTAACTGAGAAAGTAGCCAACAGAGAGGGAGGGAGGGTGTGAACATCTAGAAGAGGAAATGGTTATTGATTGATTGATTGATTTTTTAATATATTTTTTTATTGATTAAGATATTACATATGTGCCCTTATCCCCACGTTACCCCCTACTCCGCCCCCCCAATGCCCTCACTCCCCCCCTCCCCCCCTGTTGTCCATGTCCATTGGTTAGGCCTATATGCTTGCATATAAGTCCTTTGGTTGATCTTTCTCTCTTACCCCCACCCTCCCCTACCTTCCCTCCAAGGCCCGACAGTCCAATCAATGCCTCTCCGTCTCTGGATCAGTCCTTGTTCATCAGTTTATGTTGTTCATTATATTCCACAAATGAGTGAGATCATGTGGTGTTTATCCTTCTCTGACTGGCTTATTTCACTTAGCATAATGCTCTCCAGTTCCATCCATGCTGTGGTAAATGGTAAGAGTTCCTTTTTCTTCTTCTTCTTCTTAAAGAATACCTTTCAGCATTTCATATAATGCTGGTTTGGTGGTGATGAACTCCTTTAGCTTTTTCTTATCTGTGAAGCTCTTTATCTGACCTTCAATTCTGAATGATAGCTTTGCTGGATAAAGTAATCTTGGTTGTAGGTTCTTGCTGTTCATCACTTTGAATATTTCTTGCCACTCTTTTCTGGCCTGCATGGTTTCTGTTGAGAAATCAGCTGACAGTCGTATGGGTACTCCCTTGTAGGTAACTGACTGTCTTTCTCTTGCTGCTTTTAAGATTCTCTCTTTGTCTTTTGCTCTTGGCATTTTAATTATGATGTGTCTTGGTGTGGTCCTCTTTGGGTTCCTTTTGTTTGGGGTTCTCTGCGCTTCCTGGACTTGTAAGTCTATTTCTTTCACCAGGTAGGGGAAGTTTTCTGTCATTATTTCTTCAAATAGATTTTCAATATCTTGCCCTCTCTCTTCTTCTGGTACCCCTATAATTCTGATGTTGGTACGCTTGAAGTTGTCCCAGAGGCTCCTTACACTCTTTTCATATTTTTGGATTCTTTTTTCTTTTTCGGTTGGGTATTTTTTGTTTCTTCGTATTTCAAATCTTTGACTTGATTCTTGGGATCCTCTTGTCTGCTGTTGGATCTCTGTATAGTATTCTTTATTTCAGTCAGTGTATGCTTAATTTCTAGTTGGTCTTTTTTCATATCCTCTAGGGTCTCACTAAATTTATCAGTGGTTTCCATAAAATTCTTGAAAAACCTTATAAACGTGGCCTTGAACTCTATATCCAGTCATTTGCTTTACTCCATTTCTGTCATTTGTGACCTGTTTCTTTGTCTCCACATTTTTTATGCTTCCCTGTGTTGGTAGAGTGGTTTTGTGTGCTAGTTGTCCTGTAGGGCCCAGTGGCTCAGACTCCCGTTACCTGAGGTGGACACTCTTGGTGCACCCCCTTGTGGGCTTTGTGCACAGTCTTGTTGTAGTTATGCCTTGATTGTTGTAGGATCACTGGGAGGAATTGACCTCCAGGCCAATTGGTTGTGAGAATCAGCTGTGTCTGCAGTGGGAGAACTTCTGTGCTGAAGACACCCTTATGGGGCAAGACTTGCTTCAGTGGGGCTTTGGTGCTCACTGAGTCTGCCCCCTGAGTGTGTCCCTTATGGATCTGAGGAGTTGTAATCCGGATGGTCCCCCTCTGACCACTGGGTACACTGGCTCTTGGATCTAAGGAGTTGCTAATTTAGCCTCTGCCTGAGGTTACCCAGCAGGAGCTACGAAGAGAACTGCAGATTCCCCTTCCTTTTTTGGAGTTTGGAGGTGCCCAAATGAGGCCCAGCTGTGAAGCAATGCAAGCTGCTGTGGGGCCTTGGGCCTTCTCTTGGAAGTTCTGAGTCTGTCTGGCCCAGCTGCAGTTTGTTAGGTAATTTTCAGGTTGCAAAGGGCCAGGGCATTCATATGCAAAAGACTCTGCCGCAGCCTGGGTGGGGTGGGGTCTCAGGGAATCAACAGGGTGGAGCAAGCAGCTATGGCTGATCCTCAGCCCTGCCCTCAGTGTCCCTGTAATTGCTGCCAGCACCTCTGAAGGAAAGCCGCCCTCAAGTTCTGAGTTCTGCCTGCTGCCAGACAGTCCAGTTTCTCCCCGTATGAGTCCTGGGTCCCCAGAGACTTCCGGGAACCGGAGTTCAGAGCAGTCGGGAGCTTGTGACTCCCTCCCGATTCAAAAAGACAGCCTCGTCCTCAGGTGCCAGCACCTTTCCGCACGCGCTCGAGCCTCCGTACCTCTGCACTTTACTTCCGCACCTCCTCTGAGTCTCCGTGTGCTTTTCTTTTTCCTTCTAGTTGTAGAATTTCCACTCAGCCAGCCTTCCTATAGTTCTGGATGATGTCCGTTTTGTCTTTTCGTTGTATTTTTGAAGTTGTTGTGGGAGGCAGCAATTTCTGGTGTTTACCTATGCCACCATCTTGGTTTCTCTCTGATTGATTTTTTAAAAAACCTGAACATTTGTCCTGTGCCAGGCCCTTTTCTAGGCTCTGGGATTCACACCATCTGTTACCTCCTCTGCAAGGACAGTTCAACTTATCCTCTGGTGAAGAGAAGTTAGGTTATTCTCTACATCGTATTCAGCTATAGGAACTGTTCTGTACCTCTGAAGCCTTTAACTGAAGTAATAACTTATAAATCAAAAGAAATTACACTTGAGTGGGACCTTAGATCAAGGCCACTGTACTTAATCTTGCCTAATATTTTACATTGAATGTAAGAAAAATGTATTACATAGATCATTCTCTTCAGAGTTCCTTCACTGAACCTTCTTTATCGCTTGCATCCAGTGGGTCTAGGTCAGTGGTGGCGAACCTATGACACGCGTGTCAGAGGTGACACGCGAACTCATGTTTTTGGTTGATTTTTCTTTGTTAAGTGGCATATAAATATCAAAAATATAAGTCTTTGTTTTACTATGGTTGCAAATATCAAAAAATTTCTTTATGTGACAGGGCACCAGAGTTAAGTTAGGGTTTTTCAAAATGCTGTCACGCCGAGCTCAAAAGGTTCGCCATCACTGGTCTAGGTTATAGATTTTAACCTCCTAAATTTTCTTCTTCATCCTTAATTACATTTTGCCTGGGCTATTACAGAAGCTTCTGGCTGGTTTTGCTGTCCCTGAGTTCAGTTTCTCTCAGTTCATCTGCCTACTCGACTAGTCTTGAGTGATCTTCTAAAATGAAAAGATATGCTGCCCAGCTGGCATGGCTCAGGGTTGGCCTATGAACCTGGAGGTCACAGTTCGATTCCTGATCAGGGCATATGCCCAGGTTGTGGGCGTGATCCCCCAATGCGGGGCATGGAGGCAGCCAATCAGTGATTCTCTGTCACTTTTGATGTTTCTATCTTTCTCCCTCTCCCTTCCTTTCTGAAATCAATAAAAATTTATTTTATAAAATAAAATGAAAAGATACGTTTAAAATAATGCTTATAATGGTTAATGCCCACAGGATTAGTGCATGTTGGTTTGTACAGCTTGTGTTCTGCACAGAGGTTTGAAATCTGAGCTGTGCTCTGCCAGGTCTCATGGAGCTAGATGGCTCTGAGGATGGGGTGCTTTTTCTTATCTGAAGTAGGTACCTCTTTCTAATCCTTTCCTTTATCTAACTGGCCCTTCAGCAGTGGGGTCCTTTTTTCTACCCTGCAGAGGCACCCTGATCATCATCTGTGGGATTAAAACCATACTCTCTCCCAAACCTACTTCGGCCAGCCTCTCTATTTTAATTTCTATCTCTTCCCCCACTTGCACCCTAGCCTTTTTTGTCAGTGCCTGGCAGATGTTGGCTTGGAAGTCTTTGCCTATGTGCTCCCTCTATAGTTAATGCACCTCCCACTCGACTCTGTGTAGTTATTCTCATCTTTCTAGGTCAGAAATTTTAACCTTTTTCATCTCATAGCACACATAAACTAATTACTAAAATTCTTTGGTACATCAAAAAATATATTTTTTGCCAATCTGACAGAAATAGATATGATTTTTATTCATTCACACTAGATGGCTATTATGTTGGCTGGGTTTTTTGTTTGTTTGCTTACATTGTTTATGTTTCTATATCTTATGTGGTTGAAGTTTTGAGTTTACATGTGTCCCTCCTTAAAGAGGGCTTTAAGGGTAGACGTCATTTCTATGCCTTAGCACAGAGGAGATGCTTTTTATTTTTTTTAATACTCACCGGAAGTTGTGTTTTTTGTTTTTGTTTTTATTGATTTTAAAGAGAGAGGAGGGGGGTGCGAGGGAGAGAGAAAGAGAGAAGAGAAGAGGAGAGAAACATCCATCAGTTGCCTCCTGTATTCTCTCCAACCAGGGATCAAACCCAAAACCTAGGTATGTGCCCTGACTGGGAATCAAACCTGCCCAAAACCTAGGTATGTGCCCTGACTGGGAATCAAACCTGCGACCTTTTTAATAATGATAAAATGTATGGTTGAAATCACTAACTTTATAATCCTTTTGCTTTAGGTTCTGATAGAAATAAAGTTTGCAGAAGTCGAGTTCCTGCAATAAGAAACAAGGATGTGACCTTCCAGCTATGCAAAGCTCTTAAATGCTGTTTAAGTGCATCAAATGCTCTCAAGAACCTGGAACTAAATGGACTAGTTCTGAGAGAGAGAGATTTAACTATTTTAACAAAGGTAAGCCTTCTCCATTGTGTCCTGAGAACATTTAATAGTTGCTTTTGAGGGAAACTGAACCAATAAATTTTTTAACCTTTTCTCCCCATTAAAGGGATTGAATAAATCAGCTACTTTGGTGCAACTGTCTCTAGCAAATTGTCCGATTGGAGATGGAGGTTTAGAAAGTGAGTCTTAATCTTACTTAAGTCTCTTCTCATCAGACTAGTCTTATGATTCCCTACATGCCATGTTAATTCCTATCTGGATCTTTTCTTGGTGCTGCCTCTATCTGAATTGTTTCTTGTGCCTGCTCAAACCTTGGTCCAATATCACTTGTACATGAAAGCTCATCATGCGCAATACTTTCTGAATTAATTTTACTTAAGGTTGCGTTAAGCTACAGCTACACAAATACGTAATATTTTGTATTTATTGTTTGTTTTTTATGTTTGTTCATCTCTAAGAAATATTATGGGAGGGGAAATATCAAAATATAAAGAGGAAAAAAAATCAGTATTATTTTTCAATCGTCAGAACACCTATATGCAACCATAATTATAATGCACTATGGTGTGTGCTAAAATAGGAAATATATGCAAAGTACTATGAAGGGTAAGAAGCCTGCATTTCAATTTGAGGGAACCAAGTTTTGAGGTCCTCTAACGTATATTGCTCTAGTATGTTGTATATCACCTAGTAAAATTTTGGATTTATAATTTACATTTAAATTGTTGATTGATAATCGAGATGAGGTTATAGGAAATGAAAATAGGAAGCTTCGGCTTTTTAGTTTTCCTATGTCTCAAAAGCTTGATAGTACTTTACTGAGAGGTTAGGAATAAAGTTTGCAAAATTTAGAGTCCATTTTTAGCACCTATGTAGAATTAAACTTGTTATAAACTGGAATAACGCTTTGTTACTGCCATGTTTTAGAATGCACCAATCCATATCTGTTCTCTGCAAAAATCGTAGATGATGGTTTTTAGAGTACAGCTATAAACCTCCAGTAGACTCAAGAAAAGTGAGTAAATCAAGATTGACCAGACTCTATAGGCTCTTTATCTTACCGCATATGGTTTTTTCCCCCCGTTTAGTTGTTTGTCAAGGTATAAAGAACTCTGTCACTCTTAAGACAGTAAACTTCACTGGGTGTAATCTGACGTGGCAGGGAGCAGTTCACATGGCCAAGATCTTAAAGGTGATTTTGTTTACATTTTCATGAAAACATACTATGTGATTGAAGCACATTACTATTTTGATTCAATATGGCAGTTATTTTCATCTTTTGATACATGTGGTAATTATGGTTTTAGTTTTGTTGGAAGAATATGACCAGTTTTTAGTTTGGGGTTCTACCATTTAGTAAAAATGGTCCACTTAATCTGAGAAATCAGAGATTGAATGTAAAAACATAAACAATGCTTTTATGTATTTTTACTTATTCAAAACATTTATTGTGATACTATGAAGAAAGTTCAAATGACTTAAATGAAAAAAATAAAATATTTACTGTTAACTGCTGTAATTTATAAACTAATAAAAATCACTATTTTAGCATTTTGTAAATATCGTTTTTAAAATAATGCTTTAACAACTGTACAGTGGTTATACCTACTATATTTAGGCCTAAAATTACTTACTGATACTTTAACTTAAAGCCTTTTTTTAATAGTTTGATGGCATAAGTCAGGGATAGGTAGACTATGGCTGGTGAGCCAAATTCAGCCCCTCACCTTTTTTTTAAAAGGTTTTTCTGGAACACCTTTGTTAACATAGTAAGTATGACTATTTTCACCCTGTACATCGAGTTGAGTAGTTGCAGCAGAAACTGTATGGCCCACAAGCTGAAAGTTTTACCTTTCGGCCTATACAGAGGAAGTCCATTGACCCCCAAGAAAACAGTTAAGAGCAAGGATTCTAAAAGCAAATGGCCTGTGTTCAGATTCCAGCTCTCCCATTTCATAAACTCTGTGCCTTATTATGTGGGTTAAATGAACTAATCCTATATAATAAAAGGGTAATATGCAAATTGACCCTAACAGCAGAACCACTGGGAATGACTGGTCACTATGACACACACTGACCACCAGGGGGCACACGCTCAATGCAGGAGCTGCCCCCTGGTGGTCAGTGCACTCCCACAGGGGGAGCTCTGCTCAGCCACAAGCCAGGCTGATGGCTGCCAGTACAGCGGTGGTGGGGGGAGCCTCTCCTGCCTCCTCAGCAGCACTAAGGATGTCAGACTGCAGCTTAGGCTTGCTCCCCACTGGCAAGTGGATATCCCCCAAGGGCTGCCGGGCTGCCAGAGGGATGTTTGATTGCCAGCTTAGGCCCAATCCCTCGGGAGCAGGCCTAAGCCAGCAGGTGGTCATCCCTCGAGGGGTCCCAGACCGCAAGAGGGCACAGGCCGGGCTGAGGGAGTCCCCAACCGCCCGGGTGCACAAATTTTTGTGCACCGGGCCCCTAGTTTTGTATAAAATAGTGCCTGGCATGTAATAAGCACTATGTAAATGTTTGCTGTTATTTCCACTGTTGCTTTAATAAGTTATTGTTAATAGAAAAACAACACTAATATTTTCCTTTTATAATGTCATAAGAACTTTCTTGTTCAAGAATGTAATGAGATATTTGCTCTTATTTTTAAGTTTCTTAGAGAAAGGGGGAGGGAGGGAAAGAAACATCAATGTGAGAGAGGAACATTGATCGGTTGCCTTCTATACATGCCCCAACTAGGACTGAACCCAAAACCTAGGTTATGTGACCTGGCCAGGAATCAAACTGTCACCTTTTGGTGTATGGGATAACACTGCAACCAACTGAGCCACTCTGGCCAGGGCAGATTTTTTTCTTTTATCGTCAGTTTTTCCTGTTGCCAAAATTTATTTTATAAATATAGAGAACTGAATATGCCTTTCATACAATACCTGTGGTTAAAAATCAAACCATCAGTTTTGTAAGGCATGTCAGACTGGCTTTGCATACACAGTTGGTTTGTATATCCTAAGTAGTATTGGAACCTCTGTATTTATTTTTGTATCATTTAAGAAACTTGTGTAGTATATAATGTACATAAAATATATGCACAGAATTTCGTGTATATAGTTTACTAATAAATAAGGTACATGTTTTTAAAATGTGGAACGCCCAGTCAAGCATTTAGAGACCTCTGAAGAACAGAATTTAGAGCCTCAACAATGCTAGAATTTAGAATCTATTTCCTGACTTGGCAGATAAAGAAAATAAAACTCATAGAATGTAATTGAGTTGTCAACATATATCTAATCAACACAGGCCATCCAATGCTGAAGCCTTATAACTGGCAGACTAGAATCTGGGTCACTGGGCCCCTAAACCACAATTGAGTAAACTCTTCAGTTGACTCTCCTGGCATATATACTGGGTGTGTGTGTGTGAATCTCAAACATAATAAGCCATACTCACTATGCATATCCGGTTCCTATATTCAAGTGACTTACTTTCATCTTATTAAACCTTTCAAGTATCAGACCATGAGAAGACATGAAGAAACCTGGGCTGAGAGTCTTCGTTACCGGAGACCTGATCTTGACTGTATGGCTGGCTTGAGGCGCGTCACTTTGAATCGCAACATGCTCATTGGTGACTTGGGTGCAAGTGCTTTTGCAGAAACTCTTACTGAGGATTTATGGCTTAGAGGTAAATTCTAAAATTGAAAATATTGAATTTTATAATATTAAATTAGTTTTTGGCATAATATCGTCGTATTTTTTAAAGCCTCATTTTTTCCTAAATTTTTTATTATGCTTTTAAACTTTTCTTAAGAGTTGCATATATATATATTAATTATCCATAATCTTAATAATTCCCAGGCATAATCACTGTTCATTTTGATATATGCACTTTCAGTCTATTTTTTTATAAATATATTTGTACACTTAGAGATTACAAAAATGGAATTGTAGTGTACTTACTATTCATATCCCTACTTTTTTTTTTCAGAGAGAGATAAAAACATCAATGATGAGAGAGAAACATTGATCAGCTGCCTCCTGCACCCCCCCCCCGCCCCCCCCCCCAGAATCGAACCGTGACCTCCTGGTTCATAGGTCAACACTCAACCACTGAGCCACACCAGCCGGGCCATATCCCTGCTTTTTTCACTTAATGGAATGTTATGTAGTACTCCATTATATTGCTGTGCAATAGTTTAATCAATTATTTGCAATTAGATTTAGACAGTTTGTGCTTTTTTCTGTTGGTAACTGTGTATAGTGAGCATTCTGTATGTACATCTCTGTGTTTGTCAGGATTACTTCTGTAGAATATGTTACTAAAAGTGGAATGAGCAAGTGTGACATATTTATAAGACTGGATATATGTTTCCAAATGGCCTGCCAGAAATACTGTACCAATTTATAATCTACACTACCAGTGTATGTGAGACCTGCACCCTCACGAACACTGGCTTGTTTCAATTAAATGCAAGTTGGGTTATTTCAAATTTTGTAATTTTTTTCATTTAGTATAGTATGAACATCTTAACAAGTCAGTAAATTTACATCTGCCACATTATTTTTAGTGGCTGTTGAGAGTTCCATAATATGAATATGCTATACTTATCTTATTCATTCTCGTCAGATATATAAGCTATTTCCAGTTTTTCACTATAATAACGCTGTGATACACATCCTTGCCTACATCTCTGATTATTGTTTATGGTTAAATTCTTAGAAAAAGAATACTTCTGGGTCAAGAGTATGCACATTTTAAAGGCTTTTGCTATATGGTTTTGGCCTAATCTGATAAGAAAACAGTCACATTTGATTGTCTTAATTTGTATTCATTTGATTTACTAGTGAGATTTACTGGCTTTCTTTTTTTTTATCAGTTTGGCTAGTTGGATAATTATATCCTGTGTCCATTCTGTGGTAAGAGTTTGTGAGTGTTATATCATATTCTCTTAGATCCATATATCTGACTTCTTATATCTGTGTACCATGAGGTTTTGAAAGACTCCAGCTATTTTAATGTAATGGTATATTAACACTTACAGTGGTATAAAAACTCTTTTTTTAAAGACTCACATAGTTTCCTCTTATGTATACTTATATCAGTGCTTTTATGATGATCCCTTTGGTTTAGATGAGTAGGTTGTACAACCTCAGAACTAATGGTATTCATGGTCATTTGTTCTTTTCTTTGACCTTTTACCAAGAGAGAGTTCTTGAGTATCATTCTTTCATGGTGGGTTTTTGGCATATTTCACATGTATTTTATTATGTACTCACACATTCTTTGGATTTGTCATTATTTGCATACTCTTAGACTTCTTTTGTCTTTTTTATTCTAAATCTAATGTTACCACATTTTTGTTCTATTTTCCCCTTTTAATTAGTGTTAAGAGTAAATTGGAGCTCAGGATCATGATCGAAAGAATGTACTGCAATTGCTGAGCCCACTCAGTTTTTGCCTATGAGGTTTACACTGCCATTAGCATCCTTGCTAATTAAAAACTGAGATTCTTTTGTGATATTTTTCACTCATAGATTATATAGAATTATTCTTCAACTCTAATTATAAAATATGCTAGATGATTTATTGGTACTAAAGGTAGGATAATCTTGGCATATCCAAGAAGAGTTTTTTTATTGGATTTTGTATTATGTATGCATATACTTTAAAAAAAATTTTTTTCAGTGCCTAATATTAAAACCCTGCCATGACTAGTCTTGTACAGGAATTTTCCACACATGAATAAGTGAGAGTTGTCTGTGTTAAATCTATACAGAATTGGCAAGTGACTTTTTGTCTTTCATCAATAGCACTTGACCTGCAGCAGTGTGGCCTCACCAATGAAGGAGCAAAAACTTTACTAAAGGCCCTTGAAAACAATAGAACTCTCGTCATTCTGGATATAAGAAGAAATCCACTTGTTGGTATGTCTCCCCATTTTTTTTAATGGTTAACAAATAACATAAAAATTATTTGTGTATTGACAATTTTTAAAACCTAATGTGTTTACTTTCCTAATCTTATACTTTTGTAGCATAAAGTCTTATCCTCATGGAACTTATATTCTAGTGGAGGAGTTCAGATAGAAATGAGTAAACAGATAAGTAGTATCATTTTATATGATAAGAAGTACAAAGATGCCTTGCGGGAAGGAGGCACGTAGGACTGTATTTGATAGGTTTGTCAGGGGACAGCTTTACTAGAGAAGTGACATTCAAGTGGAAGAGACCTGAGTGAAGAGAGGGGCAAGCCATGGAAGATCTGGGGAAGCACATGCCAGGACAGGAGAGCAATGCGTGTGCAGGCACATAGGTGGCAGGGTGGATGGAGTATTTAAGGAAAAACAAGGAAGCCAACGTGGCCAGAGCACTGAGTGAGGAAGAACATGGTATGCTATGAGGTCAGGGAGCTAGCCAGGGACCTGATTTTGTAAGGTCTTAAAGGTCAGAGGAAGGACATGGCTTGCTCTAAATGAGCAAAGGATTTTGAGCTGGAAAAAGGCATCATCTGGGAAGTGTTTCAATAAGATGACCCTGGTGTGGAGACTAGACTTGTGGGGGGATAAAGAAGCAAACAGGGCCCCAGCTGGTTTTGCTCAGTGGATAGAGCATTGGCCTGTGGAGTGAAGGGTCCCAGATTCGATTCCAGTCAAGGGCACATGCCTGGGTTGTGGGCTCGATCCTCAGTAGGGAGCATGCAGGAGGCAGCCGATCAATGATTCTCATCATTGATGTTTCTATCTCTCCCTCTCCTTTCCTCTCTGAAATCAATAAAAATATGTTTTTTTTAAAAAAGAAGCAGCAGCAGCAAACAGGGAGACCAGTTTGAAGACTATCACAATGGTCCAAATAAGAGATGGCTATGGCTTACCTTAGGGTGGCAAGTTGCAGCTGGTGAAAGTGGTTGAGTTCAGATTGTGTTTTGAGGGTGTAGCTAAAAAGACTTGCAGTTAGATCAGGCATGGTATATGAAGGAAATAGCAGTAAAGAAACAAGTCCACCCTAGCTGGTTTGGCTCAATGGATAGAGCATCAGCCTGTAGACTAAAGGGTCCTAGGTTCGATTCTGGTCAAGGGCACATGCCCAGGTTGTGGGTTCGATCCCCAGGGTGGGGTGTGCAGGAGACAGCCGATCAATGATTCTCTCTCATCATTGATGTTTCTATCTCTTTCTCCTCCCTCTCTGAAATCAATATATATATATATTTAATATAAAAAAAAACCCAATGCCCTGACCAGTTTGGTTCAGTGGATAGAGCATCGGCCAGCGGACTGAAGGGTCCTGGGTTCGATTCCAATCAAGGGCATGTACGTTGGTTGCGGGCACATCCCCAGTGGGGGATGTGCAGGAGGCAGCTGATTGATGTTTCTCTCTCATCGATGTTTCTAATTCTCTATCCCTCTCCCTTCCTCTCTGTAAAAAATCAATAAAGTATATTTAAAAACAAACAAACAAACAAAAAAAAACCCCAAAGTGTTTAGACTTGATCTTTGCTGCTGCCAAAACAATAGCCATTGGGGGAGGGGAGAGCAATGTGTGAGGTGGCATACTTTCATCTTGGGTTTTTTGTTGTTGTTTTTTAAATTTATCTTTATTATTGAAAGTATTACAGATATATCCTTTTTCCACCCCATTGACCTCCCTCCACTATGTTCCCACCTCTCACCCCCAGGTCTTCACCACACTAATGTCTGTGTCCATGGGTTATGCATATATGCATATAATTTCTTTGGTTACTCTCTCCCCATCCACACCAACCCTCATCTTAGGTTTTTGAGAAGAAATTAGAATATCAAAGATGGGAATAGGTATACAATTACATTATGAGGATTTCATATTTAATTTTATAGGAAAAGCAATAATTGGTTTCCTTTTGTTTATAAATGAGAATAGCCACTCATTGAAAAACAGTTACTATAATTTCAATTTATTTTACTTTAGATCATTCTGTGATGAAAGCAATTATCAAAAAAGTTCTCCAGAATGGAAGCAGTGCCAACTCAGAGGTATAGTATGTTTCACTTCTCTAGGAAGAATTTCTCTTTCATTGATTTTTTTCTTCTTTTTCTAATAAAATAAAATTACCAGGGTCATTTTTGCCATCTTAAATTAAGTTTTTAGTCAAATGAAATGGCTTTCAGTTTTTTAAAATATTGTGTGATTATTTAATTTGGGGTACCAGAAATACAGATTGTAAACCTTTTCTTAAATTAAAATATCTTAAAATTCCCAATTAAGATATACTTTCCAATTAAGAAAGTAAAATAAATTTTTTATGTTTATAATCTGTCAATTTCCTAGAAAAAAGTTTGTGGTGACTTTAATTATATACCAAACCCTCATAAATTACCTTTATCTGAAATGGATTATTTATTATTCCTCTTCCAGTATCAGTGGATAACTCCTCCATCAGTGAAGGAACCATTGAAAACTGCTAAACAGAAAAAAAAAACTATAATTCTGGGAAGTGGTAGAAAAGGAAAAGCTACTATTAGAATTGGTAACTCTTTGCTCTTTAATGCTACTAAAAGTTATACCCTTTATGTGTTCTGGGGTGCTAAAACTGAAGACTCTTCTCATTGTATGGTTTTTATGGTAACAAACAGGATTAACCACATACATATTAGGATGACTAATTGTTCTGATACAGATTATGAGAATTTGTAGAATGTAGAAATAAATAATTTCAGAATGAGATGCTAATATTTTCTCTTTTTTTTAATTAACCAATTTTCTTGTTTGGGCTTCATAAAAAGTTTATTATTTTGAATGTTTTCTAGTTGTAGAATTGCTGGGTCATAAGGCAGTTCCATTTTTTAATTTTGAGGGGAACCTCCATACTGTTTTCCATAGTGGCTGCACCAATCTGCATTCTCACCAACAGTACACAAGGGTACCCTTCTCTCCACGTTCTCACCAACACTTGTTGTTTGTTGATTCATTGATGATAGCCATTCTGACAGGTATGAATTGATAGCTCATTGTGGTTTGAATTTGCATGTCTCTGATTAGGGAAGTTGACCATCCTTTCATATATCTACTGGCCGTTCCTCTTTGGAGAAATGTCTATTCGGGTCCTTTGCCCATTTTTAAAAATTAAATTAGGGTTTGAGTTGTATGAGTTCTTTATAAATTTTGGGTATTAATCCCTTATCGGATGTATCATCAGCAAATATATTCTTTGGGTTGTCTTTTCATTTTGTTGGTGGTTTCCTTTGCTGTGCAAAACTTTTTAGTTTGATGTAATTCCATTTGTTTATCTTTTCTTTTGTTTCCCTTGCCCGAGGAGATATATTAGAAAAAATATTACTAAGAGAAATATCCAGGATTTTACTGCCTATGTTTTCTTCTAGGAGTTTTATGATTTGTAATCTTACATTTAAGTCTTTAATCCATTTTGAGTTTATTCTTGTATATGGTGTAAGAAGATGGTCTAGTTTCATTTTTTTACATGTATCTGTCCAGTTTTTCCAACAGCATTTATTGAATAGATTGTTTGCCCCATTTAAGTATTTTTTAAAATATACTTTTATTGATTTCAGAATGGAAGAGAGAGAGAAAGAGACAGAGAGAAACATCAATGATGAGAGAGAATTATTGATTGGCTGCCTTCTACATGCACCACACTGGGGATCAAGCCCGCAACATGGGCATATGTTTGACTAGGAATTGAACCGTGAACTCCTGGTTCATAGGTCAACGCTCAACCACTGAGACATGCTGGCTAAGCCCTAGTTACACTTTTTAATGCATTCACAAGGTTTCATTGAGTTGATTGGTCAATTTTTTAAATTGGTGAAAAATTGCTAATAACCTAAATATTAAGTAATTTTTGTAAAACGTCTTCATAAATACAACTTTCTTTTTTTATTAAAAAATGTGTGTTTTTGATTCTCCATTAATTAACTTGTTTGGTCAATAATATATTAAATAGCCCTGGGTGGTGTGGCTCAGTGGTATTGCATCGGCCTGCACACCAAAGGATCCAATGGAAAAAATATCCTTAGATAAAGATTAAGCAAAAATAATAATAATATGTTTAATAGTAGTTGGTGAGAGTATTTATTAAATCAAAAGAAACCTTATATGCCGAGACCGGTTTGGCTCAGTGGATAGAGCGTCGGCCTACGGACTGAGAGGTCCCAGGTTCGATTCCGGTCAAGGGCATGTACCTGGGTTGCGGGCACATCCCCGGTGGGGGATGTGCAGGAGGCGGCTGGTCGATGTTTCTCTCTCATCGATGTTTCTGACTCTCTATCTCTCTCCCTTCCTCTCTGTAAAAAAATCAATAAAATATATTAAAAAAAAAAAAAAAAAAAAAAAAAACCCAGGAGTGTCTGTCTCAGATCTGGTCACTTTAAAAAAAAAAAAAAAAAAAAAAAGAAACCTTATATTTTGCGTATAGTTTTTATTTCCAAACAGTGATATTTTAATAGTCAAGTAGTATATACAAAGAAATTGAGAGTATTACCCTAATTATATATTATTAAAAGTTTATATCATGCGTAAGAGTCTTAAAAGTAACTAAGTTACTGTTTTGATATAATATTAGAAGTGGAAACATATATAAAACATTTACATATTAAAAAATAATTAGGAATTCTATAATTTTAGTACCTGGCATCATGGAATGAGAATAGAAAAATTAAAAATTTTTTTCTTAGCACGGTTAAACAAAGTGGAAATGTACAAATTTTTGAGCTCGCTGAGCTATTTTAAGAGTAATTTTATTTCTTGGGCTTTTTTTTGTATTTGCCTCAGTTATTTGGAGACATAGAGGTAAGCCAAATAAGTGTCTGGCTATATAGTTAGATCCAGGCAAGGTTATGGGTTAAATAATTGTGTGAATTGTGTCACATTTATATGGTAATGATGTGTACAGAAAGAAAATAGGAATTTATTAGAATTTTTTAAATCTAACAAGAGAAGTGTAAATTCTTTTGGTTTTTATTACAAATATATTTGCTTTCATTTCTGAAATTAAAGGAAAAGGTATACACATACAAACCACACATACACAAACATTATTTGTTAGAGGGTAATTAAATAAATAAAAATATAATAGTATAAGATGAACTGACTGAGGTCCTATATATTTTAAGAGATAATGTAAATATATCCAGAGAAATCACAGAGAATTATGTGATTATCAATAAGTTACACTACATGAAATATTTGTCCTTTACTACCACATATGCTGTATTTTACATACTAATGTTGCTTAAGTAGATCTTCTATAGTAAAATAGATTTCAAGGATAAATATAACCATATATTATTTGTTTTCAGTAATAGTGAAAATACTTAAATGTGAATTTTAATATATGGTGTGTTATAAAGAAAATATTAAAATGTAGGCTAGTTTTTGATACCAAATATTTCATGTAATGATACTTAACTCTTTAGTATTGAAATGTAGGATAAGTCTCCATATTTTGCTTTTTTATCCAATGGGTTTTATTTCTTTTGTATTTTCTACATGAAATCAAATGAGCAATGAAGGTCAACAGACTTATAGTAGAGTAACTTTGATTACCTACCACCCAGGAACTTTCAGTCTTGTAGCCTTGATCATTTTTACATAGCAAAATTAATCTTAAGTTGAAATTTTGGTCTACTTCGGAAGATTCTGTTTAGCAGGAGTCGTGGATGTATCTGTTTCTCTATCTTTGAAATTCAGAAATGCCAAAGGTATTTTGAAATTCAATAAACTAAATGTTTCTGCATGGTACATAAAATATATCCTGTATAATTTTCTTTCCTTGACATATTTTTTATTCACTTTTGCATATTCTGCACTGTTAATGTATTTTAGTTAAAATATTAACTTGTTAAATATTTTTAAACAATGCTGGCCTATGTAAAAACTTTTTTATAAAATGACTGTTTTTAATGGCCTTGGCAACATTTTTAAGTGCCTGCTTGTATTTTTTTTGAAGTATGCATATGTGATAAGTGTTCTGTGGTCCTTGAATGCATCCTGAGTCTTTCTTTTAATGTTTTCTCAAACATAGGATTGGCTACAAAGAAACCTGTAAATAATGGAAGGAAACACTCCCTTGGGAAAGATAATTATGCTCCTGAACCTCTACCGCCTGGCGTGTCTGGTTTCCTGCCATGGCGTACTGCAGAACGTGCAAAAAGGAACAGGTACAGTATTTTTATTTCCTATCTTTAGGAGTTTCTATTATGTAGGAAGGAGGTCTGTGGCTGTTTCTATAGAGAATAAAGATAACTCACACAATGTTTTTGCCTAGTGCACCTTTAAGGAAGAAAAACTAAAGGTAATTATAATTGGGAATTTAAAGTTATTGCTTGAGTATCACAACAGATGTAACCCAGTGGGAGTCAAGAGGAGACTAAAATTATCTCTAATTGTGTGAGTGAGAAAGGTTTCATTAAAGGCTGGTACAGTTGAGCCAAGCCCTGCAACACAGAAGTAGGAAGAAGTATGGATTAGACTTAATGTTACTCAGTCAACTGTCATAACTCATTTTAGTGAATTACACTAGATTTAACTAGTTTTAGCTGATTGTTTACTCAGGGGATAGCTGTTTATAGTAATATTTGTCATCGAAATGTAGAAGTCTTTTTAAATTGTTGAACTATAATTTTAGGCTTGCCAGTGAATTAGATTGCTATAAATTATTTTCAAATGACTTACTTGGTAGTATTCAAGAAACTGGGGTTTGACAATTGCTTAAGAAAACAGAATTGATTTTAAATAGGACTTGAAGTAGGTACTATGTAAAATATTAAATTGCTCACATTAAATCTATCATGTATAATGATCAGTTATACATTGGAGTCTCCATTGGACGACTGCTAATGTGAATTATTATTGTATAAACTATAGTGCTGAGGTCCCAGTCTTTGCACATTAGTTTTATAACTTAGTGGTTTCGTATCTTTTTTTTGAGACACTAACCTCAATCCATCCTAGTCTTAGGAGTCATAAATTGAAGAACCATTAATATCACCATTAAAGAAGTTAGACTAGAAATCTCAACCATCCTGACATAGGAACTGAAGGTGCCTCTCAGCAGTTCTGAGTTATCACAAAGCCAATATGCTAAATTCTGTTCAATTGTCTCCATAGCAGAGTTAGGGGTGCTAATTTTGAGCTTATTTATTGTTATACAAAATTCTATATGGATATGGTACATAATCTGACAAGTTTTATTAACTGGGGTTAACTGATGATGTACTTATATTAAAATATAATTTTATTTGTTGATATTTCTTTAGGGGTTTCCCATTGATCAAAACTCGTGATACATATAATCAGTTGCAGGTATGTAGCTGTCATATTTATGGCACATAGGGGGTTGAAGTGGAAAAGGTGCAAGTTTGTTCTCTCTGCTTTTTAAACTTAACAGTCTTGCAAGAAACATTTTCCTTCCTTTTAAACTCGTCATTTAAAACTTGTCAGGCCACTCTCCCAATGCCACCTTGTAGTTGTGTGGATATGGCACACACTGGGGCCTTGTGGCTTCATCTGTATCAGTAAACAAGGAAGCCATTTCTCTAGTCCACAAATCAGCTGTTACCCAGTGAATGAATGTGACTGCCATTACTGATCCAGTATGTGTAGCTGTCATAGTTAAGAATGTTCTGATGTTTTCAAGAAATGTTATCTGGGGCTATATAACTTTCTTATCCTAAAGCCAAAATAAAGCAACACATCCCAAAGTCTCTGCTCTCTCAGAACACTTCTCCCTGTCTCATCAAGACCACACATACTTTCTGTCATACTGCCTCATGGCCTTAGAGCACACGAATCCTCAGTATCAGGTTCTCCTCCCAGCTATCCTGGGAGACTGTGTGGTTGCTCTGTAAAAAATAGCACTCCTGGGATTGAAAGAATAGCACTCTGGGCATCATTACCACCTCTGCCTGCCCAGAAGAGTGTCTGTCTTGTTCTACTGTTGGGACCTTCCTACACTGCAGGGTTTGCTGCTTGTGGTTGAAACACTATCTTAGTGACTTGTCCTCGGTGCTGTCCTCGCACACTTCTTTTTGATCTGTAAACTTTTTACAGGGTTGAACCAGGTCCATTTTTTAAATTTTGGAAATACTATATTGAACAACATTCCACTGGCAGTGAAACTTGACAGGAGAGTTGTATTAGTACTACACACACTTTGTCTTAAGGATGATGAGAAGAAGAGGTTTTTGATGGGTCACTTTTAGTTGTGTATGGGTGTGTGATTTATTTTAAAATTCTAGTGTTTTGCTTTCAAATTATTCTTCTAATTCTTTATACATCTACTAGAGGCCTGGTGCAGGAATTTGTGCACAGGTGGAGTCCCTGGGCCTGGCTGGCGATTGGGGCCAGTCAGGGCCCATCAGGGCTGACTGGAGGGGAGGGACTGCGGGAGGTTGGCCCGCTGAGGGAGGTTGGCTGTGGGAACACACTGACCACCAGGGGGCAGCTCCTGCCTTGAGCATCTGCCCCCTGATGGTAAGTGCACCATCATAGGAACCGGTCAACAGGTCATTTAGTCAACCGATTGTAATGATCACTTAGGCTTTTATATATATAGATATATATGATATATTTCTATTGATTTCAGAGAGGAAGGGGGGAGGGAGGGAGGGGGGGAGAGAGAGAGAGAGAGAGAGAGAGAGAGAGAGAGAGAGAGAGAGAGAGAGAAAGAACCATTAGTGATGAGAGAGAATCATTGATCAGCTGCCTCCTGTATACCCCTCACTGGGGATGGAGCCTGCACCCAGGCATGTGCCCTTGATCGGAATCAAACCGGGGACCCTCAGTCTGCAGGCTGACACTCTATCCACTTAACCAAACCAGCTAGGGCTTCTAATTCTTCTTTATCACTCCCTTCCTGGTGGATTTTCTTCTAAAAATGTAATTTTCTTTCAGACTTTTTGTGTCCGTTAGTAAAGAATAAATTTCTAATCGCAGTATAAAATTGATCTGAGAAAAAATGTTTACACTGGCCCGTCCATGGCTTATGTGAAAGACATTTAAAAAAATACTATGGTCAATTCCAAATATTAATCCTAACCATATACAACATAATTCCATACAGTAATACAGATAAAATAAGTTCCTGTCATTTTACCTTATCATTGCTTGATTTACACTAAGGAGCAGTGAAAAATATTTATAAATAATAACTGATAATTCAGATCACTTTTCTTAAGTGTCTTTTAATATTGGGTAGCTGGTTTATCTTATCTCTTATACTTCCTGTCTTCTTTCTTCAAGCAATTAGATTTTCCCGTGACTGTGACAGTAGAGAGTCCTTCCTCCTCAGAAATCGAAGAGGTCGATGATTCTTCAGAAAGTGTTCAAGAAGAACCTGAGAAAACAAGTTTAAAACAAGAAGCATTGCAGGTACAAAGTGACCACTTTGAAAATATAGAGGAGAGTAGGACAGCTTGCATTGTGTCCCCTTAGTAGTGCCTTTGCTTAGACCAAGGTAAAAGATGGATGTTTAAACTCTAAGAAATAAAAATCAAAACATGCAATCACTAATATATTCCCCTTTCCTTAGAACTGTAGAATATATTAGATTTAGGGAGAACCTGAATGATCATAAGATAAACATTCAAGAAATTGAATGAGTGTAGTCAGCTGATTCAGTGCTCTTATTTTACAGATCGGGAAATTGACTGTTCTAGCTGAACTCTTTCTATAAAAGGAAAATGTGACTTAATTTCTAGCAAAAGTAGAGTTGAAAACAAAAGTTTTGATGTTGATATTCCCCTTTCCTAAAATAAAAAATTCTACATTATATTGACTAATAAACCTTACATCTTCTACTTGTATGGATAAAAAAAAAATAATTTATTTGTATGACAAATTTTTGCATCTCATATATACTGTATTTACTTCAACTTTAATGCAGAGTTGGTAATTTGTAATAAATAAGGGAAACAGTATTTAGGAGGACCTTGTCTTTTTGTGCTACAAACTCCACATTTAAATTTTTTTAATATGTTTTTATTGATTTCGGAGGGAAAGACAGAAACATCAATGATGAGAGAATCACTGATTGGCTGCCTCCTGCAAGCCCTGAACTGGGATTGAGCCTGCAACCCAAGCATGTGCCCTGACTGGGAATTGAACCACGGTCTCCAGGTTCCTAGATCAATGCTCAACCACTGAGCCATGCCAGCTGGGCCACATTTAATTTTCTTTTTAATTATTTAACATGATTTTCTTTTAGTATAAAACTTCGAAGATTTAGAACTAGTTATCCCATTAGGACTATGGAAGCAACTATTTGATTTTCAAAAAAGAAAGCCAGATTTTTATTTTTTAAGTTAAAACTAAAGACAATAGTATAGAGAAATTTTTAGATAAGTGCTTAGAAAATTACGAAATGTTAGAGTGTGAGGAATCTGTCATTCATGTAAAATTACCCCTTTTCATCTTGTAAATGAGCACCTACAAATTGTAGCACTGAAATGGTTTAGTCTAAGTTGCAGAGTAAGACAAGACCCTGAGCGTCTAATCCCCATTCATTGTCATTTTAGATGTGTTGTATTCATTTCCCACCAGGTGACTAGAAGATTGTATTTAGAAAAGCGATTATAGACATTAGGGAAGACCAAGAAGGTTAGAAACTGTAACGAGGGAATGGGAATAACTGATTCAAGATGCATGAGAACTCTTCCAGCTCCCAGATGTCCATTCAGAGTTAAAAATTAAGTAAATTGTGTATATTCATAGAGTGGGAACACTACAAAGCAATAAAACTGAATGAACTAGAGCTACAGGCAACAGTGTGGATGAGATTTTTTAAAACACTTTTTAAAATTAAATTTATTTATTGATTTAGAGGAAGGGAGAGGGAGAGAGAGACCTCCATTTGTTGTTCCACCCATTTATGCATTCATTGGTTGATTCTTGTATGTGCCCTGACCAGGGATCAAACCCACAACCTTGGCATATTGGGGTAACACTCTAACCAGCTGAGCTACCCGGCCAGCGCCAGTGTGGATGAATTTTTAAAAACAATGTTGAGTGAATTAAATAAGATACAAAAAACTGCATACACTATGATTCTTTTCACATAAAGCTAGAAATTGATAAAACTAAACTATTTTGTTAGGTATGTATGAATGTAAAGGAAATGATTGTTGGGAAATAAGATTGGTAATTTAACTCCAGGAGAAGAGGGGCTTGTGATGGGGAGAGAACGTGGCGGGGGGGTTTGTGTCGCGGGCAAGTTTTACTTACAGACTTGAATGGTAGTTAGGTAAGTAATCTTATTTGTCACACAGACAGTTTTGTTCTGTGCTCTTTTCAGTATTCATATATTTTGCAATTAAAAACCTGCTTAAAGAAATGGTTGCCTCTACAGAGCTGGATGTGTGCGTGGAATGAGACTACAGTTGACCCTTAAACAACGTGGGGGATGGATGGGGTGCCTATCGCTTGCACAGTCGAATAGTCAGATATAACTTCAGTTGGCCCTCCACAGTGTTACACGGATTCCCAACCACCAGTTGGCCCTTGAACTGTGCATGTCAATTTTAAAAATTCACATTAGGTGGACCCATGCAGTTCAAACCTGAGTTGTTCAGGGGTCAACTGTACTTTATTTTAAGCCCTTTGCTACTGTTTGCATTTATATGTTCATCATTTAGCATTAATTGAAATATTCTATGAACCAAGCACTCTTCTAAGTTTTACATATGTGCCCACTCATGTAATTCTTGTAAGAACTCTATGATATGAGAACTTATCTCCATTTTATAGATGATTAAATTGAGGCCTAGAGTTATTTAATTTGTCTAAGGTTATATAACTAAGTGATACCTTGCCATTAGCAGTAGAAAATCTTAGAAGTCTTTTGGAAAGCAATTTGGAGATCTGTACCTCAGAGCCTTAAAAATGTTCAGTTGCTTTAATCTCAAACTCATAGATTTATTTCATTAAAATTATGCTACCCCTACCTGGTTTGGCTCAGTGGATAGAGCGTCGGCCAGCGGACCAAAGGGTCCCGGGTTCAGTTCCGGTCAAGGGCACATACCTTGGTTGCAGGCTTCTCCCCAGCCTGAGCTCTGGTCGGGCTTGTGCAGGAGGCAACCAATCGATGTGTTTTTCTCACATCAATGTTTCTCTGTCTTTCCCTCTCTCTTCCACTCTCCCTAAAAATCAATGGAAATAAATCCTTGGATGAGGATTAATAAAAAAATTAATTAAAAAAAGTGTATGCTAAATATGAAAAGAGCCACCGTACATAAAAATAAGTATTTTGTCTTATAACATTGGAAATTTGTGAAGAACTTAAGTGTTTAACCATAAAAGAGTGATTAACGTGGAGCAGTAAACTCCCTCAATGGAATATTTTGTGTCCCACTAAAAAAATGATTGATTCAATGTTAAATGGAACAAACTTGAGGATAAAATTTGATACACAGCCTGATGGGAACTTTATTCCAAAAAAAATTTCAACTAGCCAATGAATAGCAGGGAGGAAGGAGGGCAGATGACAGGAAGAAAATTACTCCAGAACCTTATCATATCCTTGATCAGGAATTGAACTTGAGACCCTTTGGTGCATAGGCCGATGTTCTAACCACTGAGAAACATGGATCAGCGCCCATATTTTAAAGAATATGAATTACTTTGTAGGAGGAGAGGATACTTTTTCATAGAAATTTAACATTATGTTCTAATTCCCTCCACTAGAGGGAGAAACTGTTTCATGTAATTGAACTTTGATAAGCTGTTTAGAACTGGTTACGAATGGAGTATTTTAGTCTACTGTCTCTAATTATGGTGCGGTTTGTTTGGATGTTTTTGTAAAAAGAAAAAATTATTGAGGTTTAACATACATGCAGCAAAGTGCTTAAATCATAATTACAAGCTCAGTGAATTTTTACAAACGTATACATTCACATGACTCCCATCAAGATAAAAATATTTACAGCTTTTCAAAAGGTTCCCTTGCTCAACTTCTCTAGTCACTATATCCTCCCTCCCCAAAGGTAGCCACCATTCTGAATTCTATCATGTGATAAGGTTTTTTTATTAGCTTCTTTTTAATTGAGGCTTAGAGTTATTGAATGTGTCCAAGGTTAGAATCTCTATGAAGTCAGTTTTAAATAATGACAACATTCTGTAAATAATAAAGGAATTTTTATTTCTGACTTACTATATTATAGATGTGTATGCCTTTTATGGTGAGCTGCCACAAATCTATTTTGGAAAGAGTAGAAGATAAATAAATCTTGAACATGCTAATTTGATGTATTTCGGTAATTCACTATCATGGTATGACATTAAAAGTAGTGGATTATAATACTGAAATCTGAGTTCACTTGTGGCTCTGCCTCTAAATCCTTGGTGAGATCTATAGCTGGAAAGACTTGGATGTCACACTGTGAATAGCTTATGATATTTCCTCTATTTCCTCACACTAGGGAAAACTGGAGGAGTGCCTAAATCAGTTAAAGGAGGAAAGAGTAATAAGACTCAAGGCCGACAAACGAGTTAGTGAGGTAAATAAGTGTTTTCTTCTATTTTGCAGAGTTTTTTGGTTTTATTTTTATTTGATTTTAAGCCATGCGCACAGACTGTTTGTAAACTTTAAAACTGTAATATATTACAACTTGGTTGTACCACATGAACTTTTGTGTGTGCTTTTATATAACTTTAGCTTATTTTTTGTTCATGATGTCTTGATTCAAGAAAGCACTCATTGCCCTTACACTATGTATACAGTTACATAAAACAGTCTTAACAGTAACATGTTAAGACTGTTTACTGACAGTGAATTAGGAAAGTGAATCATTTAAATAAATAAGTATAAGATATTGGAAAATGCAAAGAATACAATGAAAGAAAAATATGTACTATGAGAATTACAATCAGGCTAATGTGCATGAAAGCAGGGCATAAGCTATGAAAAATTCCATATAAATATATGTTATTATAAGGTGAGTTTAGGGAGGAATCTCTTAAAGTGTATACATTGGATTGGAGGACACTTATTCAATCAATATTGAGCACCTGCCTATATAAGGGAAAAGATGGATCATGAACAAAACAGTCCAAGAGATACTGGAATTGGACTTACATGTGGTTTAAAATGAACAGATGATGAGGGAGAGGCGTGCAAGGGAGTAAATATTTTAAGAAGCC
The DNA here is from genome assembly GCF_963259705.1 of Myotis daubentonii. Classification (NCBI taxonomy): domain Eukaryota; kingdom Metazoa; phylum Chordata; class Mammalia; order Chiroptera; family Vespertilionidae; genus Myotis; species Myotis daubentonii. The sequence continues at coordinate 44,559,024 of NC_081850.1, forward strand.
AAGGAGAATATTGCTAATCATACAGTTAATAAATTGGGTATGGCTTAGGATTTTTAAACTTGCACAATTGATATTTTTCTCATTAAAATTAATCTTTAACAATCAACAGAGTTATATTCCTTGTCAAATTTGACTCTGTATTTTATTTTCTAATTTAAGGGAACCCTTAAGCAGCTAATTCTCTAATGTAAAATGAGGATCCATTGTGAATTTAACCAGTTAAAAATGTGATCTTTGAAAGATCATTAATAAAACAATAATTTTTTGTGTTTTTTAAAATATATTTTTATTGATTTCAGAGAAAGGGAGTGATAAAAACATCAATGATGAGATCAAATCATTGATTGGCTACCTCCTGCACACCCCCTTCTTGGGCTCATGCCTGAAACCCAGGCATGTGCCCTGACTGGGGATTGAACTGTGACCTCCTGGTTCATGGGTCAACGCTCAACCACTGAGCCTCACTGGCTGGGTGATAATTGTTTTATTTATATACTACCTAAGTGTTATATAAGAAACTCTGTTGAGTGGCTCTGGGTTTTATAATTGTCTTCTATTGGTGGAGAGTTAGATTAATTACAAATTTATTGCAATTTTAAATATTTAAAAACTTTTGATTACAGAGAAAATCATGTCAGATATTTTCAATCTTCTTTTATAGCTTGAACATGAAAATGCCCAGTTAAGAAATATAAATTTTTCTTTGTCTGAAGCCCTGCATGCACAGTCATTGACAAACATGATCCTGGATGATGAAGGTGTTTTGGGCAGCATTGAGAATTCTTTTCAGAAGTTCCATGCTTTCTTGGATCTCCTTAAAGATGCTGGGTTAGTTAATTTCTCTCCATGGCATTCAGCTTTTTGAAACTATAATGGTAGTTTTTGCTAAGGAACTTCAGCAGTTTTCATCACTTCCATGTTCATATGTAGTGCACAATTATAGGTAGTGTACTTAATTTTTTTAAATGAGGAATTACATTTTAAAAGAAATGCAAAATGGTGAACCTGCTTTGGTAGAGCGGAAGAGCCCATTATAAAAGAGTAACCTATAAATAAAATAATTAGTAAGTATAGTTTTGGGTAAAGACTAAATTAAAGGTAATTTGAATTGGAAAATACTCCAGAAGACATAGGAATTTCCCTACCTTTTATTCATTTTGCTTGTTAAATAAATTAAAGTTAAAATTATTTTTGTCCTACACATAAAAATTATAATAATCAGCAGGGCATATATAGATCAGTGGTTCTCACCTGGGTGTGATTTTACTGAAAGAAGATGCCAAAAGAGAGAATGAGAGGTTGATAATTGATGGAGTAACGTTTGTGGGTATATGGGTTGGTGTTGGGAAGGAAGGAACACACACATTCTTGGAAACTGTAGGGAAGAAAGGTGGTAAAGAAGTGTGGGAAGATGGTGATGGAAGGAGACTTGACTTGGGTTGGTGAACACACAGTACAGTGTACAGATGATGTGTTGTGGAATTGTGCACCTGAAACCTATATAATTTTGTTAACCAGTGTCACCCCCAATAAATTCAATAAAAATAAAACCATGACCTGGGAAAAGATTTTTTTTTAAGTGTGGGAAGACAGGTGAGAGATGAGGACTAGGTACATGGTAGGTGCTGAAGCTATTAGTGAGACAGTGTTTAAAGTGGAGTGGAATAGGTAAGGAAATAAAATCAAATAGGGGTTAACACATTGTTGAAGAGAGAGAGAAACTTAAAGGATTGTATGATCTTTGTAATCCCAGAGCATGAATATCTCGAGGTCTAAGAACTTGGGAAAGATAGAGGCTTATAATCTGCAGTAGGATATTGGCTTTTAAGATTGGAGAAGTGTTTCGTAAGTACAGGTATGGGGGAATCTAAGCTGCTTTCATGTGACTATAGTAACCCTTGCCTTTTCCTCCTCTTGTCCAGGCTTGGGCAGCTTGCCTCAATAGCTGGTATAGATCCGTCAGATTTTCATTTGCTAGGTCGTCCTCAGCTGCATTCCACTCTCACTGGTCCACCTAAAGAAGAAAAGAAGGCACTTGAAGAAGAAAAAACAGAATCAAAGCAGAATGCCCTAGGACAAATGCAAAATATCCAAGTAAGTGGACAGAATAAGAGTGCTTAGCAAAAAGGGAGTTACCAAGTCAGAGAAAATAACAGTAATCTGTCTTAGTTCACATGCTTGGAAGCTAGAAGCCTCTTTGGGGTCCTTTCTAAATCTGAGATTAGTAAATTTGTGCCCATTTCATCATCTATTGTTATATACAGGAAAACTGAAAGTTCTTTTGAAAATTTATGACTTAAAGCAAACTATCTTCAGTGAAAGAAATGAAACATTAGAGAATATATTCTAAATTTTAAATTGTATAAATATCTATTCTATTCATATTTCATCTAGGTTTCTATTTGTATGCAGTCAGCTTACAATGAAGGAACACTAATGAAGGTACAAGTACTGATACAGATAATTATTTAAAATAAGTGAGCCAGATATAACTAGTAGACAATATATTATAGTTAATCACCCACTTATGGGAACAGGGGGAATCCTGTCTGCTTTTCCTCTACCTTACTTGGAGCCCCCTACTTGGAGCCCCCGTCTCCCATCTCAGCTGGTCTCAGACTGGTCGTGGGGACTGACAACTTGAGAACACAGTCTTGTCACATAGTGGATACTGCTTATATGTGGCTGCAAAATAGAAAAGAAATTAATTTTCTTAGGGAATAGAGTTTTAGTATTTTTAATGAGGGAAAGGGAAATGGGGTGGTTACCCCCAAAACAAGAATCTGAAAACATAGTGGACATAGCCTTGGATATAGAAAAGTTAAGTTGGGAATCACTTGGCAAGATATAATTAGAAAAAAAAACAACTGGTTCTAAAATCTTCTAAATGATTCATGAATAAAATCAGAGACTGACAATTACATTTAGGACTCTGCTTTTTAATGGTTGGCTTTGTTCATTACTGAATTTCTGTCTTTTCTTTTTCCCCCTCCAGTTTCAGAAAATTACGAGTGATGCTACAATTCCTTTGCCTCTCGACTCCTTGCAAGTCCAAGTTCCTACTCAGGAGGACTTAGAAACTTCCAAAGACAACTTGGGAGTCGAAGCCATTGAGCAGCAGCAGGAGTCTCTGGAGGGATTCGTTGGTAGAACATGTTCTCCTTCAGCAGATGGGATTTCTGGACCTGGAAGTCAAAGAAAAGACGAGTTGTCTAGAAATAGCAGATCTTCTTCAGAGAAAATAACCAAAACAGGTGAATATACCAAAAAACACTCTGCTAAGAAAAAACACGGAAAGGACCTACATTCCCGCTCTGACTCATCTGTGAACTGGAAAAGCAAAGGAATAGAGCATGATAGCTCTTTGGTTAATGAACCAATTAAAAGTGAGTCTTTGAAAAATCACATTTCTGTCAAGAAAGAAAGTAGAATAGTGACTGTTTCATCCAAGAGAACTAAAAGTAAATTCAATGTATTAGAACATTCTGAAAGCGATACCCTTGGATCTGATTTTGAATTTCAAGAAAGCATTCATACTCTATCACGCCTGACATAGGTCTAAATCTGTTGAAATTATGTATTTGCCTTAAAATTTTAATAAATTTCTTATGTTTTCATTATGGCATATGGTGTTTTAAATATGGAACTGGAAGCCATTAGATAAAGATGTATCTATTCTTTTCAGTATAATGAACCTTTTGGTGTATATTTCCCATTGCCACTTTGCACCATTCACTCAACAAGTATATACAATACTATTACTGTTTTTAGCAATGAACAAAACAAAGCCTTTGTCCTATGGAACTAGTCCTCTACAGAGTGAGGAAAAAATTAGCAAAGCAGGGTAAGGGAACTAGAAAGGGATGGGAGTGAATAAATGGAATCGTTTTACCATTTGGTTAAATGTGGAAACATTATAAATTGCATGGCCAAAAGCCATTGACGCATCCTAATTCATAATATCCAGAGCAGCATACACTTAAGAAGTACTTAACCAGGTTTATGGATTATGGCAACCCTATGGTAGGGAATTATTATTATGCCCATTCTGTAGATGAGGTGCATTGCCCAAAATTACACAGCTGAAATAAGTTGTAGAGCTGGGATCTGAACCAGAATCCATGCTCTTAATCACTTTGTCATCCTATTTCCTTGTTAAGAGAGGAAGGGCTTGAGGAAGACATTAAGAGAAAAGCCATTAGAAGCATTAGAAGAGCAAGAATGGGGCTATCTGCCTGTACATTCCCCGGCTGGGTAGGATTTTTTAAAGGAGTATATGAACACAGGTCTCTGAACTAAATTATGCCTCCCTGGTAAAACGTGTGTAGTAAGTCCTTAATTAAAACAGATTGGCTTGAGAAGGAAGATCGGAGAAAAGCTGGAGTGTCAGAAGGTTCTGCCTGATTGTTATCAGAAGAGCCCCTACAATGCCATGTAGTTTATCATTATGAATTGAGTGTTATAGGAATAAAACAATGAACAAGAACAAGATGTAGTCTTGGCCCTTTAACAATAGAGTGAGAGGGGAGGACACACAAGCAGATGTCTTAATACAGCATGTTACGTTCTATGAAGACAATACTTAGGGAATGGAGCCAGTGTTTGAGGAAGAAGAGAGAGCTCTGGGACCAAGAAAGGTCATCTAAAGAATCAGCCTCCAGCATTAAAAAACTGGAGAGTCCATTCAAAGATTTAAAAAAAAAAAAATACCTAAGCTAAGTCTTAAAAGATTTGTTGGAAACTGGTAAAAGTGATGAAGGGAAAGGATATTTCAGGTACAGGGAACAGCATAAGCACAAGTACAGAGCCATGGTGTGAGAGTGGTATGTTTGGGAAACCACACCTACAAGTAGTTTAGAATAAATGGAGCTTCATCTGTCAGTGGCAAGTGGTACTAAAGTAAACAGCGGAGAGAGAGCAAGCCTTATTACAATCCCTGTTGCACGGAGCTGGTTCTCTCAAGACGTGAGCTAATCCACAGGATTAAAGAATGGAAATAACATGTTCGGGTTTGCATTTTAGATCTTTAGCTTCAATGTGGCAGATGAATTTAAAGAAATATGGCGATCAATTATGCCACACTCTCTCCTGAGGAACATTGTTTTGTAAGTGGGATTTACACACTTCCACTTCTCCTCTCTGGGTTTTGGGCTGATCCCTAGTAAGGGGCATGCAGGAAGCAGCCAATCGATGACGTTCCTCTCTCATCGATGCTGATATCTCTCTATCCCTCTCCCTTCATCTCTATCAATAAAAAAATATTTTAAAAAGTTTTTTGGACAAAAAAAACCCATGATGGATCTACTGGCATGTTATTACAACTAATGAGAAAGCTTAGTAAGGAGGCAGGCATAACACTGACTCCAATATCAAAAACTCCCATTTATCTAGAAATATAGTTAACAAGAAATGTAAGGCCTATATGAATAAACATTTATACTGAAGGGTATAAATAATGGAGTGGCATTCATGTTTCTCTATGAGAAAACCCAACATAATACAGTAGTTCTACCGAGTTAGAAATTCAAAGCAATTTCATACAAGCATAGTAAGGTTTCTTAAAACGAAGTTCATCTGGAAGACATAGAGCACAACATAAATTTTGACTAGATGTCAAAGCAGTCCACAGGGCCAGGGTAAATTAAATAGTGTGGTATTGGCACAGGAATAATCAGTAGGTTCAAGGCATAAACAGCCCTGGCTTGTTTAGCTCAGTGGATAGAGCGTTGGCCTGAGGACTAAACGGTCCAGGGTCCGATTCTGGTCAAGGGCACGTACCTGGGTTTCAGGCTCAATCCTGGCAGGGACATGTACAGGATGCAGCTAATCGATGTGTGTCTGTCACATTGATGTTTCTCTCTCTGTCTCTCTCCCTTCCACTCTCTAAAAATCAATGGAAAAATACCTTCTGATGAGGATTAACAACAAAAAAAATTGTTTTTAAAGCACAGAACAGAGCATCCAAGAACAGAGCAGTGTATATGTATGAGAATTCAATATTTGAAAGACAGCATTACAAATATGTAGGGAAGGATTGAACCATTCAGTAAATTATGTTGAGATTATTGACTGGAAAAAATTTTATTCTTTCATACCATGAACAAGAAATAAAATCCCAGTGAATTAAACATGGAAATGTAAAAATAACTAGATGAAAATATCAGAAAAAAAATAAATGTGGGGTAAAGACCTCCCTAAGCAAGACACAAAACCCAATATCCATGGGGGAAAAACTGATAGTTTTTTTTTTTATCTTTAAATTCTTTATTAGTTAAGGAATTACAAATGTGTCCTCATTCCCCCCCCCCCCCCCAAGACTGATAGTTTTGAATACATTTTAAAAATGTGGTCTGTACACAAATATAAATAAGAGGCAAAAGATTGGGAAAATAAATAAATAAAATAAAAAAGATTGGGAAAATATGTGAAATATAACAAGGTTAAAGATTCTTAATATAAAATGCACCTGCAAAACAAGGGATATAAAAATCTGTAATAATAAAAGCGTAATATGCAAATCGACCAAATGGTGGAACAGCAGAACCACCATCCAACCACCCTATGACACCCACTGGCACCAGGCCAGCCAAAGTGGGTGCGATGCGCCCCACGATCGCCCTGCAGAGGGAGGCCCAGGCCACTGGCCAGTGAGGTGATCAATTGGGGGCTCCATGATTGCCCCAAAGAGGGAGACCCAGGCCACCCTCTGCGGGGCGATTGATGGGGGGGGGCAGTTCTGTGGAACCAAGGAACTGGGGGTGTGTGGCTGCAGACGCACAGGCAACGCCAGGCCAAGGTGGGTGCTGACGGGGCAGGGCTGCAAGGCAGCCAGGGCCGTGAAGGCCTATCCTTGCATGAATTTCTTTCATCGGGCCTCTAGTATTTTTATAAAAAGGAAGACCTATAAACAATATATAAAAACATTTAACTCCATAAGCAATCAGGAAAATTCAAATGAGATGCTATTTTTCAATCCATTTGAAACAGCAAATTTTAAGGATTGGTAATTGCTAGTGCTGGAGATAATGTGAGGAAATGAGCACTCGTCATTGTTGAGGGAAGTATAAATGGATACAGCTTTTTGGGTGGACAATTTGGCAGTGTACATCAATATTTAAAGTGGGTTTAGCCCTAGCTGGTTTGGCTCAGTGGATGTCAGCCTGCGGACTGAAAGGTCTAAGGTTCAATTCTGGTCAAGGACACATGCCCAGGTTGTGGGCTCGATCCACAGTAGGGGGCATGCAGGAGGCAGCCAATCAATGATTCTCATCATTGATGTTTCTATTTCTCTCTCCCTTCCTCTCTCTCTATAAACCAATAAAAATATTTCTTTAAAATAAATGAAGTGTGTTTAGCCTCTGATTAACAACTCTGATTCTAAGCATCAAGCCCAAAGGAATATTCACACAGTGTCCTATTGAAGCATTTTTTTAAAAAAATAAAAATTAGAAACAACAAAAGTGTGGAATCTGTTGGATTAGTACATACTAAGTCCTACCATGCAATACTCTGCAGCAGACAAAATAGTAGCTCTAAGGTATGGACGTGAAATATTTGTAAGACATGCTGATATGAAAAACAAGTTTCACAATGATATCGCACACTCCTGTTCAGATTTATATGATTAAAACCTTTTTACATACACTTAGCATTCATGTGTCTGTGCACCTAGAAAATAGTCCATAATAACACATAGCAGGCTGTTGACAGTTTCCTCTGATGAAGGCCATAGGATTGTGGGATGAGGAAGGAAAGGGGCTTTTCATATTTAATACATTTACTTCTAGGTTGTTTGATTTTTAAAAAATAAGGATGTTTTTATGGATGACAACTTTCTAAATTCCTCTTCACCGAAAACTTGGGAAAGATAAATATGTTATTCCATATATTCCCTGTCCATTTAATTTTTAAAATCTGTCTGTCCTAATATCTGAATGAAAATGAGTTTATATATAACCTCCTCTCCCAAGCTTTGCACCCCTGAGCTGTTACTGCATAGTATGTTTAACTTTTTTTTTTAACCACAACCGCAATAAAATTATATCTTATACAAAGTAAAAGGTAATTGTCCTGGCCCACTCCTACCTTGTGCTTACATATAATAAGCGTAAAATGTCATCAAACCATTCTTATTGTACTTGTACTGATTCACTCTACTCTCTGTTCTATTTCATTCCTTTAAAGAAAATTCTGTTTGCAGTCCACTAAGTAGGTTTCACAATCCACTAATGGGTCATGTCCTGTGTTTGAAAACACTGGCCAGAGTGCTTCAAACATTTACTTGCTCGGTTTATCCCTGACAAAACTGCTGTGCAAGGCTTTCCCACGTTTGCTCTGTTATTTTGTGGCTGAAAGACGTTCTCCACCTGTACATTACCTCCAAAGCCCAGCTTTCTTGAGCTCTTTAACTCTCAAGTCTTAAGGCAATTTATTTTAAAATCCTTTCCTTACACTAAAAGCCTGAGTTTTCAAATCGACACATCTGCAGTACTCTAAAATATAATTTGGTCAGAGTTAAAAAGCAGGAAGACAAAGGCTGTGACGAGGCAGCCACTTGTGGCTGTTCACAGGCACATAACGTGCTAAGTGGTTCAAAGGGCTTGACCTAATGCCCATGCTCTCTTAGGACAGTTTGTAACTTTTCAACCAGTTGGTGAATTACAAACACACCAACCAAGGAGATAAGGAGACCTCCTATAGATTAAATAATCATTAACTTTGTTATTGAGAGACCAGTGAGGATTACTTAATGTCTTAGAAAGATAGTCATTAAAGTCCTTGAAATGTGGAGGAGGCTTTTATCTAAAAATAAAAATATAAAAAATAAAAAACACTTCACAAATCTTAAAACTAGATAATCCCAGGTCAGTATCCTAAATGATGACATCTGAGTAGGCTTTGAAAACACTAAAATCATGGTGAGAGAATAGGAGAGATGCTTAAGGGTACAAACTTGCAACAAGTAGTAAATAAGTCTCAGATCTAATGCATGGTATAGTGAATATAGACAACAGTCCATGATAATCATCAAATTTGCTGAGACTAGATCTTCATTATTTCAACCACTAAACAGAAATAAGTAGGTGATGTGATAAACGTACTAACGCTACAATGGCAATCATATTGCAATATATAAATGTATCAAATCAACATGATGTATGCCTTAAATTTGCAATGTTGTATGCCAAATAATTTTAATTAAAAAACACACACACACACAAACACTAAAACCCATTTCCTAAACACCTCTGTTTTCTTTATACCAAAGTCGAACTTCACCTAAATCTTTCTTAAGAGTTGAGTGCCTCCAATTCACCATAGCTAAGATCTGGAAACAGCCTAAGTGCCCATCTGTAGATGAATGGATTAGAAAACTGTGGTACATCTACACGATGGAATACTATGCTGCTGTAAAAAAGACGGGACACTTACCATTTGCAACAGCATGGATGGAACTGGAGAGCATTATGCTAAGTGAAATAAGCCAGTCAACGAAGGAAAAATACCACATGATCTCACTCATTCATGGATAATAGAGACCATTATAAACTTTTGAACAATAATAGATACAGAGGCAGAGCAGCCTCGAACAGACTGTCAAACTACAGCAGGAAGGCCGGGGAGGGTGGGGGGCAAGAGGCGGGTGGGGGCGGGGGGTAAGAGATCAACCGAAGGACTTGTATGCATGCATATAAGCATAACCAATGGACATAAGACACTGGGGGTAGGGGAGGCCAGGGGATTGTCAAGGAGACATATGTAATACTCTTTGTAATACTTTAAGCAATAAAAAAATAAAAAAAAAAGAGTGCCTCATTGTATAGCAGGTAGGAGACACTTCCATACATTATTCCAAGATTTGAAAACCTATAAGGCAGCGGTTCGAACGACCCTTTTTCTTCGAAGCTCCTAATCCGGGAAACCCACCTGGAAGAGGCGACCCCTGTGGGTCAGAACGACCCTTTCACAGGGGTCGCCTAAGACCATCGGAAAACACATATATAATTACATATTGTTTTGTGATTAATCACTATGCTTTAATTATGTTCAATTTGTAACAATGAAATTGGGGGTCACCACAACATGAGAAACTGTATTAAAAGGTCGCGGCACTAGGAAGGTTGAGAACCACTGCTATAAGGGGTCAAAGGTGTTCTCTTTTAACCATGGATCTTTCAGTCATACCCTGGGACAAGCCAGACTTCCAGTCAAGTGAACTGCTAGCTGTTTTGTGATGAGTGGCCAGGAGAGCAAATGTGAGTCTGTGACACATGCTTTTCTTGATTTCCTGGTCTTTATGGACACTTGAACACACACCATTTTCTCAAGTTGCTCTCGTCTCCAATCTAGTTAATATAATAACTATATGTTTAAATGGGCTAATGCCTCAAGAAGTTTTGTGGACTTCTCATTTTTGTTTTTAAAAGTTAAATATTTGAATCTTTAAATAACTTTTTGCAGAAATCATTCCTTTTAGAATGAAGTCCAAGTCTTTAAGCCTAGATGTTAAATACAATTGGCAAGACAAAGCTTCTGTTTTCCTCTCAGTGACAGGAGATTTCCCCTGAATCTTTTACTAGGGGATGACACTTTGAGACCTTCAACTTCAGGTTAAACTAAAGCTTCAGGCCTAAGACTTTCAATTGTCTGTGACTTGGCCAGGCTTTTCAAGTATTTCCTTTTTTAAACAGGACTGGGATTGAACTTTGCACTAACCTGAGTTAAATCTTCACCATTTACAGAGATTATAATCACTTAGGGTTTTCCCATGTTTGGTCAGCTTGAAACCCATAATCCTCTACAATGAAAGATGCCTCTCCACCTGATTACTTCTCCAAGTTGCCTGTCATGTCCCTGGTCTCCCTCCAGGAAAGTGCAAGGCCCTAGGCCTGGGCTTAGAAAGCCTTGGCCCTGCAGGTCGCTGGCCTTCGTGTCTGCAGTAGCTCTTCCCGTCCTGCAGGCTGCTCTTCCCGTCCCGGGCCTTGCTAGACCCGGCCTCCTTCAGGAGGAACTCTAAGAGAAGTTAAAACAGCTTCGTTTCTTCAGGGCTGAAGACACAAGGTGCTTGCTGGAGCTGGGGAAGTCTTACCTCTGCTGGGGGAGAGGTGCCTCTTCCAGGTGGGTTTCCCGGATTAGGAGCTTCTAAGGAAAACATCTCTGGCAGCACACAGGCCTCGGCCAGCCGAGGACATCCACCGGGCCAGGGCAGGGTCCCGTGAGAGTGCGTTTCTCCCAGATGATTTAAGTTTACAAGTCATGGACTCCAGGCAGCTGTCCAAAGGAGTGACATCTGGAGACCATGACGCCAAGCAGCTACGAGAGGAGTCAGACTCCACCACTAATCGCTGAAGGAGGCCCCTCTGGCTGACCCTGGACTGAAAATTGGAGCAAAAATAATTTCTTTAGAGCTCAACCCTCTAGAACAAGTATATATATATATTTAGCTTTAATTCCTCCCTGAGAATTTAATAATGGGAGGCATTTCATACAGTTCAAATCTGGGCATTTTTAATATTGCTGGCATTTAGTATTTGGAGTCATTTGATGCCTTCATTTGAGTTCATTGCATAATGTCCAGTGACCTCTCTGAATGTCCTACCTGGGGAAAGGTCTGATGGAAAACAGATTGGGGAGGGAGTTTCAAGCCAAGGCGTTGGGAGAGCCTCAAATAAATGTCATCAGTGCTCTGTTCAGACTCATCTCAGAACCTTCAGGGTCCCATGGCTGACCTCCGGAGAATCACAAAGGAATCGTGATGATGGCAGGGTGTTCAGCATCCTTTCTCAGGAAGAACAGCTGTATCTGTGCAGTGCTGAGCCCTGTGTGTTAAGAAACTGAAAAACTGGGGAGACGGGAAAAGATACTTTCCCAGCCCTTCATGTGTCTGCCTAATTCCATATAGATGAGTACCCTCTCAGCGCTCCGGGGGACTAAGCTTTCATTCCCTTCAGAGGCCTTTCTTTCTCCCGGGATGAAGAAGCGGCTTATTCTGGCTGGTGACATGCAGGCCCAACCTCCTCCCTCTGGTTTTTTTTGTTTTTTTGGATCCTGCCTGCTCCCAGGCAGCATGCAATTTTTCTTCTAGCCTCGTGCTATTTCTATAGCAAATTCACCAGAGCCTTCTCTGGTTCTGTTGCAGGGTGGGGCACCACAGGCCTCCCATTGCCTGGTAAGTCAATTCCATTTGGTGGGGGGAGAGGAATGGGAAGTGTAACCTGGACTTGGCCTCCAGTGACCCTTTCCAACCCACCTTGTAAAGTACTGATGCTCACCCCACTGGTGTGGCTCAGTGGTTGAGTGTGGACCTCTGAACCAATAGGCCAGGGTTTGATTCCCAGTCAAGGTACATGGGATATATTTTTATTGACTTCAGAAAGAGGAAGGGAGAGGGAGAGAGAGATAGAAATATCAATGATGAGAGAGAAGTGTTGACTGGCTGCCTCCTGCACGCCCCCTACTGGGGATGGAGCCCTTAATCTGGGCACGTGCCCTGATCAGGAATTGAACCCTGACCTTCTAGTTCTTGGGTCGATGCTCAACCACTGAGCCACGCCTGCCAGGCTCAGTACAATGTTTTGAACTCCTGGGGAGGATTTTTGATGAACAACCTTGGATCAGGGGATAATTCTCATAAAGCAGTTAATTGTGGCCAGCAGGCAGAACCCCTGAGCCACCACTGTCATTGCCCATGGAGTGTTTGGTTTTAAAGACTGGATGTTGTCACTAGCTGATGTTTACCACAGGGTGAAAGGGGCCAAAGGTAGAAGGGATAAGTAGCCAGGAATGGAGTTCTGCCGTTTGAAGGGTGGTTTGAGTTGCTCTTACTGAAGACTCTTGGAAAAAGTCTCTCTGTAGGTCTGAGTTCCCCCAATGGAACCATGCAAGATCCTTTTAACAGCCTGGGAACTTCTAACAGAACTGTGACTATTGTTCTTAAGCAAAATACACTAGAGTTTCTGTACTTCATTCACGAAATATCTTGTCTGTGTTGTGAGGAAGGAGAATAATGTGGTATCTCTTAAAAGGGCTAAGTCCCTCTGAAAAATTTGCTTGCTTTGTTCCTTTGAAATGCAAAGCAAAGTATCAGATGTTTCTCCAGCAAAAGATGCTGAGTTTAAAAAATAGGGCAGAAGAGAGAATCTCTCAACCATTGGATCTTCTGTATAAACACATCTCAAAATGTAGCTTGCAAACTGGTTAGCAAGCATCTCCTCTGAGCCATACTTCCCAGGATGGTTAAACTGTCCTGATGGCACTCAGCAATCACAGAAAGGCTGAAGATCAGGACAATGGCAACAGCTAGGTTGGTGATAAGCAGATGAAAAGAGGTGAGAAGTAGCTTGGGATGAACTGGGGCCATTAATCTACAGAGAAAAATGGAAAATCTTAACCCAGGCCACCTAAGATACCATGGATAAACTCTGGGGCTGGGAGATTAGGGGAGCCTCCCCAGTAAAACTTCACCAAACACTCTCCGAAGCCCTGGCCTGCTCTTTGGAGAGGTGCAGGGTTGTACAAGGGCCTGGCAGCACCTGAGGGGACAAGGTGGGGCAGGCACGTCCCTGCCTGTGCAGCTCTTCCTCTGCTCACACCCTTCACTTTCCAGATCTCATCTATTGCTTGGGTTCAGCTTGTATTTCTCTGAGCCTGCTCTCTTCTTAAAAGACTTTATGGGCATCTTTAAGTCTTTTAAAAAGCAGGGAAGTGTGTATGAGACAGTTATATTCTCTGGACTAGAAATGCAATGGTTTGGTTTCAAACCAAATCTTGGTTTGATTGACCTTAGACATTCTTGGTGACCTTAGACAAGTCCTTGATCTGGGTTCCAGCTTTTCCTTCTCTGAATGGGAAAACAAGTACCAGCGTACCAGCAAGGCTCAGGAGATAACATACCTGTGGAGCCGCAGGTGGCAGAACTGGCCCAGCCGGCACCATCACTTTACCTCCATGGGCCACCTTCCTCATCAGAAAGTGAAGGAGCTTTCAAAATTCTGAGATCTGCGATTTGAATTTGATAACAAACACCCAAAAACATAAGTAAGCCACACTGAAGATATGCTATTTGGATATACGAAATAATCCCATGTTGTTTGAAAGAAAGTAGGTGCTTTTCACTTTATTTTTCATAAGCACACTTGGTTATTTTCTTTCAACGATAACCTTAGAATGCAGAATGCATACAGAGTTTTTGACACCTGAGTTCCACATCCTCACGATACTGGTTAGGGTTCATTAATTATCTTTAGTTACCCAAGAAAATTTATTTCACTTTAGAGGTTTGAGATTTGTGGGGCCAGCCTGGGCACCACGTCATTCGATGCTACCTAAGAGGTATTTTGGCATTACAAGTTAGAGGGATAGATGGTATCAGCATAAAGATGATGATTCTTTCATCATTCCCCAGTTCTGCAAGCCTCCACCCCAGCCCTATGTACTCATCTGGGAATAGCTTTGGACTGATTTATAGGAGAATGTAATTTTCCTTCCCACTGCCCCAAGACAATGCTGAGAGAGGTTATCTCTCAGAATCTGTGGGTAGATGATTCTAGATGACATTTCAAGATTCCTTCCAGCTCTGTGAGTTTGAGAAACAAATATAGACTACTGCCCAGTCCTGCTCTTCTAACCACCTCTTCTTCTCCCACAAAACACACCTTCAACAACCTGCAACTTGCCAAGGCCTGCTGTGACATTTGGATAGTTGTGCAAAGTCAGAAAAGTGTGAATGAATCCGGTGTCGATTGGATGGAAGTGAGTGATTCAGTGATCTCCCTGTGCAGCCTCACTCGACAGCGAAAACACTGACCTAGAATGGTAATTACATGGTGACATGTTAGTACTGGAGGCAGCAACAGCCATCCGGCCTCCGCAGAAACGCCTTGTGGATGGGCCTCCCACAAGCTCACCAGAGTTTCTTGGTGGTTTATACCTACCCTCACCCCACTCTTAAAATAACCAACTTCTACAAAGATGATTAAGATTTTAATGTTCATTATTGAAAATTCTGGACAAATAACAGATACCCACAATTTCTTTCTCACAGCAACGAAGACTGTCAGCACTGTCCTCTACTTCCTTCTTCCTGTCCTGTATATTCACTCCCAAAATATCAAGCACACACCATGTTTGATACTGGCGTGTAGCCCTGAACAAGGCCGGCCTAGTCTCAGGTCCCATGGAAGGTGCATTTCACAGTGGAAAATGAAGAAGTACACCAGTATTTCAGAGACTGGAAAGTTATAAGAGACATGACCTAGGAAATATAATGAAGAAGAACTGGAGGATTGGCTGGGGGTACTTTTGAAAGGTGGTCGGGAGGTGGTGTCTAACCTGTGGACCGAGGATTGGACAGAGCCAGCTTTGGGGAGGCCAGAGGGAGAGAATGCTGGGGAAGGAAGGAGCTTGAGAGGGTCCTGGGACTGAGGGGGCAGTTTGGAGGTTGAACAAGTCAAGGGCCTAGTCAAGAGGTGACTAAGGACCAGGTCAGGTAGGGTCTTGTGGGCCCATAAGTTGTTATTTTAAACTAGTGACCCAGTGCACAGATTCGTGCACATTAAAAGGAAATTAATTAGAAGAAATATTTTAATATTGCTATTCGCCCTTTCTCTATAATAGAAGTATCCACCAAATTCATGATCAACAATGACAGATCGAAACACACACATGCAATTGGGGCCAGCGAGAGCTTTATATGTATTGCGCATGAGTGAGTCAACTTAGCCTTTTATAGATATAGAATAAACTTGCTTAATTAGACATGCTTTCTGATGTAGCTAAACTTTTTCCAGCCCAGTGAAGCACCCCGACTTCTCTTTCAGATAATTGTCAGCAACACAGCAGTAAGTATCAACAGGAAGCAGATCATTATTGTTAATCATCAGGGAGAACAAAGGGTAAAATATTTAACTGCAGCAGTGTTTGACTATATTCTGTGCAGTGAGAAAACCTGAAGTCATTTTCAAGTTCCACCGTTTCTTACTTATTTTCAGTTGGGTCAAGTTTCTAAACTTTCTAAATCTCCATTTTCTGGCTAATGAAAAGAAAATAGGATTTTACTGGGTCTCCTATCTACCTACTCCAGGACCTCTGTGAGGATCAAATGAGATGAGGCATGGGAAAATGCTTCACAAACATTTGGTTAAACTGTAAAATGTTTGCACCTGGCTATAAAGCAAGTCAGGTTCCTGGGCTGAAAAAACTCCAAGGAGGCTAGTCGCTAGAGAGAGGAAGCTGGGCATTGCTACGTGACCACAACGACTGTTTCCATGTTGGGCTGGGCTGTGGGCCGCATTTTGCGCCATTGGGGTCTTGGCAGCATTGGCTGTGATTTAGTGAGGTGTCACTTTGGGGTGGTGGTGGGGCCTATGTTCCACTTGGGGGAAGCCAAGTGTTGGTTTGTTGGCACCAGATCCGTGGTGCCATTTTAAAAATATATATATTTTTATTGATTTTAGAGAGGAAGGGAGAGGGAGAGAGATAGAAACATCAATGATGAGAGAGAATCATTGATCGGCTGCCTCCTGCATGCCCCCCACAGGGGATCAAGCTCGCAACCCGGGCATGTGCCTTGACCGGAATCAAACTCGAGACACTTTAGCCTGCAGGCCGATGCTCTATCCACTGAGCCAAACCAGCTAGGGCCATGGTGCTGTGTCATGGCAGCTCCTGCATTGAGCGTCTGCCCCCTGGTGGTCATTGTGCATCATAGCTACTGGTTGGATGGACACTTAGCCTTTTATATGTATAGACTAGAGGCCTGGTGCACAAAATTCATGCCCTTGGGGTGGGAGCCTCAGCCCGGCCTGCACCTTCTTGCAGTCCGGGAGCCTGCAGGGAGTGGGCCTAAGCCATCAGTCGAACATCTTTAGCACTGCCGGAGGCGGGAGAGGCTCCTGCCACCGCCACTGCACTGGCCAGCTGTGAGCCTGGCTTCTGGCTGACCGGCGCTCCCCCTGTGGGAGCACACTGACCTCCAGGGGGCAGCTCCTGCATTGAGCATCTGCCCCTTAATGGTCAGTGTGCATCATAGTGACCGGTTGTTCTGCTGTTCAGTTGATTTGCATATTAGCCTTTTATTATATAGGATAGGCACAGACAGAGTTTCAGTCTGGGAAGATGAAAAAGTTCTGGAGATGGATGGTGGTGATTGGTTGTACAACAGTGTGAATGTACTATCATTGAACAGTATCCTTGAAAATGGCTCACATGATAAATTTATTATGTATAGTTTATCACAATTTAAAAAATAAAGCAAAGCTGGGTGGGGGAATAAACTGAGGTAGCAAATGAATAGGACAAATAGCTTTTCCTGTTTGTTGGGGTCAGTATGAAAAGTGTAACTGGATTTTGGCTTTTGGGGGGGCTACTTCCTTGCCCCATTCCTCATTTTCTCTGGGAATAAAGAATTATAAGAAAAAAGGTTATATTGTTTAAAAGTGATCTTAGAGGAGGGGGGTGAGGAGGGAAGAAAGAGAGAGAGAGAGAGGACCTGTTGCCTCCCATACATGCACTGACCAGGGATCAAACCTTTTTTTTTTTTTTTAAATTAAATCTTTTTGTTCAGATTATTACAGTTGTTCCTCTTTTTTCCCCCCATAGCTCTCCTCCACCCAGTTCCCACCCCACCCTCTGCCCTTACCCCTCCCACTGTCCTCATCCATAGGTGTACGATTTTTGTCCAGTTTATTCCTGCACCCCCACACCCCTTTCCCCCCAAGAATTGTCAGTCCACTCCCTTTCTATGGCCCTGGTTCTATTATATTCACCAGTTTACTCTGTTCATCAGATTTTTTATTCACTTGGTTTTTAGATTCACTTGTTGATAGATATGTATTTGCTGTTCATAATTTTTATCTTTACCTTTTTCTTCTTCCTCTTCTTAAAGAATATCTTCCAGCATTTCATATAATACTGGTTTGGTGGTGATGAACTCCTTTAACTTTTTCTTATCTGTGAAGCTCTTTAACTGACCTTTAATTCTGAATGATAGCTTTGCTGGATAAAGTAAAAGTGATCTTAGAGGAGGGGGGTGAGGAGGGAAGAAAGAGAGAGAGAGAGAGGACCTGTTGCCTCCCATACATGCACTGACCAGGGATCAAACCTTTTTTTTTTTTTTTAAATTAAATCTTTTTGTTCAGATTATTACAGTTGTTCCTCTTTTTTCCCCCCATAGCTCTCCTCCACCCAGTTCCCACCCCACCCTCTGCCCTTACCCCTCCCACTGTCCTCATCCATAGGTGTACGATTTTTGTCCAGTTTATTCCTGCACCCCCACACCCCTTTCCCCCCAAGAATTGTCAGTCCACTCCCTTTCTATGGCCCTGGTTCTATTATATTCACCAGTTTACTCTGTTCATCAGATTTTTTATTCACTTGGTTTTTAGATTCACTTGTTGATAGATATGTATTTGCTGTTCATAATTTTTATCTTTACCTTTTTCTTCTTCCTCTTCTTAAAGAATATCTTCCAGCATTTCATATAATACTGGTTTGGTGGTGATGAACTCCTTTAACTTTTTCTTATCTGTGAAGCTCTTTAACTGACCTTTAATTCTGAATGATAGCTTTGCTGGATAAAGTAATCTTGGTTGTAGGTTCTTGCTGTTCATCACTTTGAATATTTCTTGCCACTCCCTTCTGGCTTGCATAGTTTCTGTTGAGAAATCAGCTGACAGTTGTATGGGTACTCCCTTGTAAGTAACTGACTCTTTTTCTCTTGCTGCTTTTAAGATTCTCTTTGCCTTTTGCTCTTGGCATTTTAATTATGATGTGTCTTGGTGTGGTCCTCTTTGGATTCCTTTTGTTTGGGGTTCTCTGTGCATCCCGGACTTGTAAGTCTATTTCTTTCACCAGGTAGGGAAAGTTTTCTGTCATTATTTCTTCAAATAGATTTTCAATATCTTGCTCTCTCTCTTCTTCTGGCACCCCTCTAATTCGGACGTTGGTGTGCTTGAAGTTGTCCCAGAGGCTCTTACACTATCTTCATAATTTTGGATTCTTTTTTCTGTTTGCTTTTCTGGTTGGGTATTTTTTTGTTTCTTCGTATTTCAAATCTTTGACTTGATTCTTGGGATCCTCTTGTCTGCTGTTGGATCTCTGTATAGTATTTTTTATTTCAGTCAGTGTATGCTTAATTTCTAGTTGGTCTTTTTTCATATCCTCCAGGGTCTCACTAAATTTATCGGTGGTTTCTAGAAAATTCTTGAAGAACCTTATAACCGTGGATTTGAACTCTATATCCAGTAGTTTGCTTTCCTCCATTTCTGTCATTTGTGACCTGTTTCTTTGTCTCTGCATTTTTTATGCTTCCCTGTGTTGATAGAGTAGCTTTGTGTGCTAGGTGTCCTATAGGGCCCAGTGGCTCAGGCTCCCAATTACCTGAGGTGGACATTCTTGGTGCACCCCTTTGTGGGCTCTGTGCACAGTCTTGTTGTAGTTAAGCCTTGATTGTTGTAGGTATCACTGGGAGGAATTGGCCTGAAGGCCAATTGGTTGTGAGAATCAGCTGTGTCTACGGTGGGAGAACTTCTGTGCTGAAGACACCCTTATGGGGCAAGACTTGCTTCATTGGGGCTTTGGTGCTCACTGAGTCTGCCCCCTGAGTGTGTCCCTTATGGA
Organism: Myotis daubentonii; assembly: GCF_963259705.1. Lineage (NCBI taxonomy): Eukaryota > Metazoa > Chordata > Mammalia > Chiroptera > Vespertilionidae > Myotis > Myotis daubentonii. The sequence goes on from NC_081850.1 coordinate 44,578,641, forward strand.
TCTGAGGAGTTGTAATCTGGATGGTCCCACTCTGACCACTGGGTACACTGGCTCTTGGATCTAAGGAGGTGCTCATTTAGCCTCTGCCTGAGGCTACCCAGCAGGAGCTATGAGAGATCTGCAGATTCCTCTTCTTTGTTTGGGGTTTGGAGGTGCCCAGATGAGGCCCAGCTGTGAAGCAATGCAAGCTGCTGTGGGGCCTTGGGCCTTCTCTTGGAAGTTCTGCGTCTGTCTGGCCCAGCTGCAGTTTGTTAGGTAATTTTCAGATTGCAAAGGGCCAGGGCATTCATATTCAAAAGCCTCTGCCGCAGCTTGGGTGGGGCGGGGTCTCAGAGGATCAACAGGGCGGAGCAAGCAGCTATGGCTGATCCTCAGCCCTGCCCTAAGGGGCCCCGCGTCTCAGTGTCCCTGTAATTGCTGCCAGCACCTCTGAGAGAAAGCCACCTTTGAGTTCTGAGTTCTGCCCGCTGCCAGACAGTCCAGTTTCTCCCTGTATGAGTCTGGGTCCCCAGAGACAGTCCAGTTTCTCCCTGTATGAGTCTGGGTCCCCAGAGACTCACCCGGAACTGGAGTTCAGAGCAGTCGGGGGCTTGTGACTCCCTCCCGATTCAAAAAGACAGCCTCGTCCTCAGGTACCCGCCCTTGCCACGTGAGCCTCTGTCCCTCTGCACTTTACTTCCGCACCTCCTCTGAGTCTCAGTGTGCTTTTCTCTTTCCTTCTGGTTGTAGAATTTCCACTCAGCCAGCCTTCCTGTGGTTCTGGATGATGTCTGTTTTGTCTTTTAGTTGTATTTTTGAAGTTGTTGTGGGAGGCAGCAATTTCTGGTGTTTGCCTATGCCGCCATCTTGGTTTCTCCTCAAACCTTTTGATGTACAGGATGATGCCCCAACCTACTGAGCCACGCTGGCCAGGGCTGGGAAAAGGATCTTTAGCTACAAAAAGGCAGCAGAAATTATCTTCCCTTATTCAAAACAGGTTCCTGCAGTGCTCAGAGTTGCCCTCTCCTCATTCTCCTCTGAGCAGGATAGACGATCTGATTGGGAATGGCAGCAGAGACCTGCACTTTCCATATATAGTAAGGGCTCAATAAAAATACAGTGAGGCCTTGACTTACGAGTTTAATTCGTTCTGAGACTGAGCTCGTTAAAGAGCTCGTTAAGGAGCTCGTTAACTCAAATTACTCTATCAACTCAATGCAAAAAATCAGCAGAGAGACAGCTGGTATCTCAAAAAACTCGTTAGTCGGGACACTCGTAAGTCAAGGCCCCACTGTACTTGTGAAAATTGACAAAATACACTTCTCATAAAGAAGTTCTTTTTAACCCGCTAAATGAGAATTTACAAAGAAGGGAGGAGCTCTCCTGAAAAGCAGGGGTTCCCTGGGCTGTCTTTATACATCTGCACTGCAAAATAAACAAAGGTGACGAATTGTTTGAGATTAAATTACATTTCCGTGCTTTCCTGTTTCCTGTTTTCTTGTTTAAGCAGGTGGTTGACTGTCTTCCTTGTGGAATGCAGGTCAGAACACTATAAAATAGTCCTGAGGAGGGCTGGTGGCCCGCTTGCTGAATCACTGGGCAGAGAAGCTAACTTTGTCCCTCATAATACTGACCTGTACGGTGTCTTCTGAAATTTAAATGTGTAGATGTTTAAGAAGTGGGAAGCCTCACACAAAAATCTGGTTTCCTGTTTTTCTTTTAAAAATGTGAAAATAACTTGAGCAACCTTGTTTGCCCATCTGGCAACAACAAGCTGGATTTGAGCTGCAGCTGTTGCATTTAGAATGGCGGATTAATTGGGATAACATCGGCAGCTGGAACAAATAGCGCCTCAGATTTTAGTGGCATGAGGCAAAGTTAGTCAATTTCTCCCTTATGTGTCCAGAGCAGGTGGTTCATAGACAGGGCCTCCTTCCTTCCTGTGATGCCACCAGTCCCCGAGGGACATGGAACTTTGAGTTCAGCCTGTGGAATGGGAAAAAGCAAGTGGAGAAGCACACTGTTTCTCAACCACCTTAGTCTGAAAGTGACAGCCTCTGCTCCCTTCCATTGGTGGGGCCCAGTCATGTGACTCACCTAGATGCAAGGGGAGCTAGGAAATGTGGAGCCTGGCTGGGCAGCCACTTCCTGGTGATGACTATTCCATGGAAGGGGAAGCACAAACATGTGTTGGGTTTATGCAACTCCACCGCAAATGGGCATGCACCAGTTCACCTGAGTCCTACCGTCACCTTTTTATCCCTGAATAGCCCTGGAGGCACTGTGGTTTGTGGCCCTAGCTTAAGGTGTTTGTGGACAGAGTGTGAGGAAGAAACATAGATGAATTCTTCCTAGGATGAAAAAGAGGTTTCCTTGGGCAGGGAGGAAGAAAGAGAGACAGGCCAGTGGGTCTCTGGGAAGAGGGTCTGTGTGCCTTATTTCCTTGCAACATCATCTAGGAAACTGCAATACCCTGGGAGGAATGATTGCAGGCATGTCTTAGCAAATGGGATGATAGCCGCCCCCACCCCACCCAAATTGCCTGTGTTCCTTGTGGAACATAGAAGTACTGGTCAGCTGAAGTAGCCACATACTAGTAAACCTGGACAGGAGAGACAACTCAGCCAAATTTTCTGAGGACTGAGAACCAAATGGCTGTGTGCTTGCCTTTCCACTCCACACCATGAAACTGTAAATTCCTGTGGTTATGGATTCTAGAAATGAGAGAGGCTAACTACCCAACTCTCAGCAGTGATTTTCAACTGGTGTGCATGTTTTAAAACATGCAATACCTGACTATTTAGTCAGGGGCACTGACTTCTTTTCCCTTAGATTGTCGAATAAAAAAAAGGACAACAACCAATACAACAATAGCCTTTGGTGTAAATGTCCTGTCTTGAACCATAAATATGTAGGCTATATAGTAGAGCTGTATCTTATTGGTCATGTGACATAATAACGTTGTGTATGATTGGTTACCTTTGGTACCAGAAATCCTTATATACAAGTAAAGACACTTGACTTTTTTTAAAAAAAAAAAATCGCTTTGAAAAAAAGGGTAGGTAATCACTATTACTATTTTTTTGTAAGTCAATCAAAATTACACCTATTTTTTTTGTCAGATCAGCAACAAATAATTTTAGTAATTAGTTTATGTGTGCCATGAGATGAAACAGGTTGAAAATTGCTGGATTAGAGATTAGGCATCTACTTACTAGCTAAGTCATTATATAAAAATCATTGATAGGTGACAATTTTTTACACACTTGAGTTTATGGACTGAGATTAAAGAGAAAACCACAGGTTCAAAATGGTGTCACTTTTGGTAAAAGCCCATTCACCAAACTAATCAAATTGCAGTTTCAACCTTTCCCAGAAATGTGCTCTTTAATCAATCAATATGGAATTTTCTGGTCAAGCACCAATAATCTGTCACATGGGCCCTCTTCGATCCCCCCATAGAAAGAAGAGGCAATGGGTATGAGGAAAACCCCTCACCATTTCCTTTCCCCAAACAATACATACCTAGTCTAAAAATAATCCACACTTTTGTTATTGTTAATAGTTCCTTTGCCCCATCCATCTTCCTACACCTTCCACTTTGTACACCTCCAAGCACATACTTCCAGTTGCTAGATGGGATGCTGCCCAGATTCATGAATTGCTTTAAAAAATCAATTAGATCTTCAAATTTACTCAGTTGAATTTTATTTAACACTTCTCATGAAATTTTGCAACTTGCTAAGTGAAGGTGCTGAGGAAGGCACTGACCTTGTTCATTTCAGCTCTTTTGAGAAACTTTGCCCTCCAACTCCCAAACCCAAAGCAGTACCTCTGTTCCCAGCCCCATCCTGCCTACCACATACCACCGAAAGCAAGCAAAAGCCAAAACGCGGTCAGTTTACAAGCCTTCTGAAAGGGGTAGTTGGCAGCCTGGCTAGTGTTACAGAAAGCCCCAAGGCAGGCACTGTGTGTACTCGTGGCACATCAATTTTGCTCAAAGATTTGGGAAAATGTTTTTATATTAAAAGAAAGTAGGTTAAATTGTGGAGTAGAACTCCTAGTTCACACTTTTAAAAATGATGAAATTCCAGAGTTCAGAGAAACTTCTTTCTTGCAGGAGAGAGAGCCTCCCTGTTTCAGAACCCCATGTGGCTCTCCACGAGAATTCGAGCAGGACTCTATTGTAGAACCATTTGAGCATGGCTGGCCCTGCGCCCAGCCTGGCTCTGGGCCTCTCCCTGGCTTGGGCGGCAGCTCCCCACATGAGTATCGTGTTCCTGTTAATATCTCCTCACGTTTCTAAACTCACAGCTTGTCAGCGCTGGAGAACCTGAGAGCTACTGCCAGGTTCCCGCTCGCTGGTTTCACAAAAGGAAATGAAGAATCAGCAACTTTTAAGGACTTGCCTGGGTGGGTGGGGGTTGGGGGGCATCCAGGTTTCCCAGGCCAGGGATCTTCCCAGAATCCTTAGCTACCTCCATCCTTTAATCCTGCAGGAATTTGGGACTCCAATGTATGCGCAAAGAACCTCACCCACACACTCTGGGCCAATTCTTTACAATTCTATCCTTAGGCGCCCTGCCTCTCCACTGGAGTGTCTGGCGCTGTGAGGATGCTTAGAAAAGTTTGGGGAATGAATGACTGCTGGTTGCGAAACAAATGCATCAGTCCCAGGGACTGGTGGAGGAGAGATGGTTGGATGGGAGGCGGGGAGGAGATTTGCTCCGCACCTCCTCCTGCGGGCAAGAGAGAGAGTCTGGGATCAGGGTCGGAGGACTGGAACCGGTCTGATTCAAGGCGCAGAAGCATAAACGCGCGTTCTCCCCCTCCCCCCCCCTCCCGCCCACGATCCTCCGGCGGGGGCGCTCGGGAGCCGGCAGGCTGGTGCAATCTCCTGCACGCCTTGCATGGATCAAAGAAAAGGCTGAAACAGTAAACCCAAGGGAGAGCTACGTTTCCGGCCCCGGCTACTGAGCGCGACCAATGGGGATGCAAGTCTCATTAAGAGGACCAATCAGAGCAGGGCCTGTTATGGCGCAGGCCAATCGGGGACGCCGGCTAGGCACTGGGAGAAGGCCGAGGGTCCGCGCCAGCGACACACTCGCGCAGCACGAGCAGCCGGTTCTCTTCTGCTGACTCGCCACACGTGCCGCAGCACCATGGACGCCCCGAGACAAGTGGTCAATTTCGGGCCCGGACCCGCCAAGCTGCCGCGCTCGGTAAGTCCTAGCGATCGCGCACGGAAAGTGCAGTCCGGGCGTGAGCACGCGTGCGAGTGGCTGAGCATCCTGCGCGGGGAGTTGTGCATCTCCTCGTGGGGCGCTGGGATCCCCACTGCCGCTTTGAGTCCCGCGAACGCTCTGCACCAGCGTACACCCAGTTCAGGATCTCTCGCAGGTGGGCTTCTGGAAAAATACACTTGGGGGAAGAAGCTCGGGAGGCATGCCCGTGCAGCTACTCCGAGGCGTGCACGATTTGCCCCGCCGGAGCGTTGCTGGCACGTCGTGGTGCACACCTGGAGACGCCCGCGGACTCTCAGGCCCGGGCGTGGGCACGGCGGAAAAGAGAAACCTCTCGTTCCGCGTTAGCCTAGCGGGGCAGTGCAGCGAGCCAGGCAGTGCTGAGTGAATGCATGAATGGGCACTGGGTGCATGAATGGGCACTGGGTGAATGAATGGCAAATGGGGATCGCGTAAACCGGAGGGGATTGCAAACTAGAGGACCACGCATGGCTGCCCGTAAACAGTGTTTGGGTTAGCCAGCACTCGGGAATATTGCTTTTTTCCAAAATGTTAATTTGAAAGTCTTCCAGTGCCCCCTTCTCACCCTCAGAACTACCCTAAATCCTTTTTGTCCGTTTTCTTTGTTGTTGTTGTTTTGGGGTTTTTTTGCGTAGATTTTTAAAAGTCGCATTGACCCTCTCCACCCCCCAAAGCCCAAAGGCATTAGAGTATTCATACTCTGGTAGGCCTCTGGCTGCTAGCCCAGTCCGCTTCACTTTGTTCTGGAGCAAATGATGAATGATTAAATTCTCCCCCGGGCCACAGCAGACTTTCAAAATGCAAGTGGCACTCTCTCGCTCTCTCTCTCTCTCTCTCTGCCCGCCCAACCTCCAGCCAGGTGCCAGGTGGCTGCCGCCCCGCCCCGTCCCAACCCGTAGCAGCTGTGAAGCAGACGAAGTCTCTGATGTGACTTGAACGCGTGGACTATCTGTACCGCTACTGTTAGATTTTTATTTCTCAACCAAAATGACTGATAATATGTTGTAGCAACATGGGTCGCCGCCAAATGCTTTACAATTATCTTTTGTTGAACAGGGCAGAAAGCTCCCTGGGACAGAGCCTCCTCTGTATTGTAAGAACAGAGAATCTTACAATTTTCGATGGGAAAGGACATCTTAACTTTTCTATGGGCAGCGCTCACTGTAGCTAGAGAACAGGACTTATTTTCTCTCTCTCGGCTATTGCAGTCAGTTTTAGGCGAGATTCTTTGCTAGAGCTGTGGAAATGTTTCTTGTAGGCCTCCTCACCGTTTTCCCTTCTTCATCTTTTGCATTCAGTATTGCTCCCTGTGAAACTAGTTATGCATTTATTATAATGGCAGTTGTCATCATTAATACAGTTATTTGTTTATTATTTATTTTCTGGGGAGGATTTTTGCCCTCAGATGAGTCCTGTAACCTGTGTGTGTGTGTGTGTGTGTGTGTGTGTGTGTGTGTGTGTGTGTATGGGGGGGGGGGCCTTTGTATGTGACTTGATTTAATTGAATTAAAAGGATTAGAGAAGCTTTTCAAACTTTGAATGTAATCACAATGGAAAACATTTTATATGATGACCAAGTACACGTATGTACTATAACTAAAACAAAAGCCTTAAGAAATAGCCTAATTAGCTACAACATACACGATTTATATTCTATTCCACTCTAGTTTGTTCAATTTCATTAAAAAAATTCGTTGTGACCCACAAAAGCATTCTGCAGTTTGAAAAAAATGAACTCCGCTGCATTAAAAGGGCTGTGCTTTATGGGTGGAAGTCTTAAAACACTTGTAATGATTTTTTTTTTTTTTGGTCAATTCAGCAAATAATAAAATATATTTTTGAGTATGCGGCAGAATTTTAGTAATTAGTTTTTGTGTGCAAGGGGATGGAAAAGGTTGAAAATCGCTGCTTTAGGTACCTTTTTGTATTGATTACTAATTTAATCAGTTATGGTCAAAGACATGTTTTGTATGATTTAAATCCTTTGAAATGTATCTAGACTTGTATCTAGGGTCTTCCATAATGTCTATTTCATTCAGTTTTCCATTTGAATTAGGAAAACAAAGTATATTCTGCAATATATTCTGCATAAGTTGAGTGGAATGCTATATCTGTATAAAGTACTGTCAATTAGGTTGATGACTTGTAATGATTTTTGATATAAACTTGTAGGTGTCTTCAAAGAATACTTACTATCTATAAGAGAAATACAGTTTCAAACAGAAGTTCAAGGACGATTCTATCTCAGATGGGTGCTTCTGTTTTTAGAGGGAAGGAGCCACTAAAGTTTATTTGATCAGCCAGTGCTAATAAGCACCCAACAGTTTGCGAAACAGTGACAAATTCTTGAACCTCCTTTTCACTGGAATCTTTTTTGTCTGATTCTTTATTGTTCAAATCTTGTGTCTTCAGACAAGCTGAAATGCAGTTTAGATGGTTTAATGTCCTCCTTAGCCTGTATCTTGAAAAGAAACCATCTCTGAAGGCTGGATGCTTCTACAGAGGTCTTACCTCACCTGTTCTGTGCATGTTTTTTGAACTTTTCTTTTTCTCTTTTTACTTTGTGGTAGTTCTCACATACACAGAAGTAGAGAAGCCATTGGTCCATCTCTGATATTGAACAACTATGGACATTTTCCCAATCTTGTTTCAGCCACCCCCTTGCCCTCCCCCTTCCACACCACCTTTCTCCCCTCCTGCCCCAGGACCATGTTAAAGCCAATGGAGATATCACTTATTTAACTCATAAACATAACAGCATGCATCTCTGATAAGGGCTTACTGTCTTTAAAGAAAAAAAAAAGAGGTATTTTCCTTATCAGTTTGTAGTTATTTTCATTTTACTTGCCTTTGGGAAACAAGACAATGCATTTATTATAATGGCAGTTGTCATCCCTAGCTAGGAGCTGCCTTTGCAAAGGAGAGGTTTAGGAGAGATTTAGTTGCAGCCCTCATACTCCCCTCCTTCCTATTTCCTGACACTGGGGTTGGCCCTAACCCAGTCCTGCTTGCCCTGTTGCCCCTGTGAGACTGACTGTGGTGATGATGCGACTGCAGTGAGCCTACAAGATAGGCAAGAGGCTCGCCAGGGCATACAGAGTTGTCATCAGAAAAATTGTATACTTGGTCATTTTCTTTTAAATCCAATTAAAAAATATATTTTTATTGACTTCAGAGAGGAAGGAGGAGGAGGGAGTTAGATAGAAACATCAATGATGAGAGAGAATCCCCTACTGGGGATCTAGCCTGCAACCCCTGCATGTGCCTTGACCGGAATCGAACCCTGGACCCTTTGGTCCTGTTAACGTAAAAAACCATTGAAACTTGTAAATAATTTTTGTGAGTTTATTTGAGCCAAACTGTCGACCATATGCCGGGAAGCAGAACCTCAAGGAATTGAGATAATGGCGGGTTACATCTGTATTTATACTTTGCAATCAAAGGAAAGGGACGTAGGTGGGTTACATGAAATCCATTGGTGATAGACTAGAGAGATGGAGAAAGCAAAGCCGGGGGGGGGGGGGGGAACCCCTGGGATTGGATAAAAAGTAAAATGATAGATACATACTTAAGTGGGTGCAGGAACAATTAACATGATAATAATGAAGGAATTTGTGGTATCTGTCCTGGTGCTCAGCACATTAGGTTGTGCCCCAAGGGGTCCAGAACAAGGGAAGTTACAAGTTACCCAGACATTTCAAAGGGCATGCCATTATAGATGCAAAAAGACAGATAGGCTCAGTGAAGGTGAAGGTTGACCTTGTCAGTGAAGATACCTGTCTAGGATGTAACTGCCCACCATAACTGCTTTTAGTTAAAGTTTAATTTCAGACCATCCTCTGTGGTTACTTTAGGTCTCTGAGTTTGCAAGACTGCCATGCAGGCCTCCCCTGAGCTTGTCAGGTCAGCATGTGGCCCCTTTCTACCATAGTCCGCAGGCTCTACCCACTGAGCCAAACCAGCTCGGGCTCCAATTTATTTTTTATATCTAAGTTAATTCAAACCTTTGGAAAAACTATCATAGCATCAATCACATTTGGTGATTTCACACTCAACTTTTGTGAAAATTGGGTCTTCTGGGCTCTGTGGGAGGAAGGGGATTGGCTGTGGGTGGGGACAGAAGCCTCCAGATCTCACAGGTCCTAGGGTCAACTCCCCTTCCATGCTCCTCCCCACCCCCAGGTTTGTATGTCCAGCGGGAGAGCTGTGCACACAATACTCAAATCACCTATTTTATTTTATTTTTTTTCTAGGTACTGTTAGAGATACAAAAAGAATTATTAGACTACAAAGGCGTTGGGATTAGTGTTCTTGGTAAGATTTACTTAACTTTAGTTGCGTGCTTGTTGGAAGCAATTTTGAAATCAACATAAACAAATGCTGGTGAGATTTCATACATCTCAGCTATGGTTTTGCTAGTCATAGAGTCTGAGACCTGGAGGTTCTTATTATACATTTGCATACCCATGTCCCAAATATTTATAACTTCACGTTCATTTTGTTTTTCCTACACTTAAAAATGGACTTAATTAAAAGTTTAAAAGTACACAAGGTTCTTATGAAGATCTTACCTGTTAATAATTTGATTAAGATTCTCTTCTTTATATTATTGGAGAAGAGAACCTTTGAGTTCTAAAATTTACTTTATGTTTATTTATTTATTTTCCTTATAGTTCCAAAGGCTACACAGTATTAAGAGACCGTAGGGTTAACAGTATGCTCATTGCTATTAAATATTGTTCCTGTGGGTTTTGGGACATGTACTTAGGTATCTGTGAGGTGAGAGTATAGTGTAGAATTTTGTGCTATTGTCCCAGAGGGCAAACATTGCACACAGGTTCATGTTAGTGATAAAGGTGAGAAATCACAGGCTGAAACTGCCACTTGAAAAGTCATTCTGCAATGATATGAGGCTATCGTGCTTGCAATATGAAAATCATTTAGGTTTTCCCCTAAATGAAGTTGAATGCAAAATAACTGAAATTTCTACTTATTCTTTTACTTGCAAATCTTGTTCTTTTTTCTGAAGTTACTTGTGTTCATTTGGTTTTGAACTGGAACTTATTTTGTTGTTTATCTTTCTTTCCACAGAAATGAGTCACAGGTCAGCAGATTTCGCTAAGATCCTTAACAACACAGAGAATCTTGTGCGGGAATTGCTGTAAGTTTAAAGTTTTAAGACCAAACGGCATTACTTTTGTTTGATAACATATGTACCTGGGTGTTTGTTACATTATTTTCTATACTCTGCTGTTTAGGATATTCTATAAGTAAAACTAGTCTTATTAAGATGTTCCCAAAGCCACTAAATTGTTCCCCATCTTGCACTTATATGTTTTTATTTTATGTAGTATTTCCAAAGATTTGAAATGGTCATATCTGGGAAAGATTTTTCCAGAAGTTCAGCTGGCCTAAAAGGGATTTAAATGACAAAGAGATATCTGGTCATCCTAGCATTACCAACTTCTAGGTCACTGGGTCTGGAAGGTCCTCGTACTGCCTATCAGAATTACCGGGGAGGGGAGGGAGGGTCTTAAAAAAAATTAAATGCTGGGCCCCATCCAGGACTGTTGTCAAAATCTCTGTAGAAACTTCATTTTGACAGGCTCTTTGGGTTAACTCCAGAAACTGCCACACTAGGTTACCCCCATCCTAGGCTACCTGTACTGCTTTTCTTTTTTTGTTTTGGTAGTCCTCACCTGAGGATATTCTTTCCATTGCTTTTCAGAGAGAGTGGAAGAGAGGGGGGAGTGGGAGAGAGAAAAAAAACACATAGATGTGAGAGAGACACATCGACCAACTAACTGGTTGCCTCCTGAAAGCACCCCGACCAGGAGGGGGCAGGAAGCAAACCTGCAATCCAGGTACATGCCCTTGACCGAGAATCAAACCCGAGACCCTTCTGTCCATGGGCTGACACTCTAACCACTGAGCAACCGGCCAGGGCTGTACTGCTTTTCTTATCCAGAGGAAACTTTTATTCTTAAACACATTTCTGTTTAAATGAGAGGTTTTGTAATATCAATATATGCACATAGAAGAATATGGTAACCTTGGAAATGCACTTTTTTTTTCCTGCTCATAAAACTAGTGCACGTTCAAGATAGAAACTTTAGAAAAAATAAACTCACAAATTAAACTGGACTTGTCTATAACCCCACTAGTCAGGAATAATCATTGTTAATGTTTTAGGGTCCATTCTTGCATTCTTTCATGAACAAGATTGGAATTGTACTGACTGTTTCATTACTTTTCTTCTAAATTGCCTTGATAAATGCTTCAGAAGGATTTCCAGTGTCCACTTGGTTCATAGCATGGACCAGCACATCAATATTTTTAGGACTTTTGGTTGCAAAGGACAGAAGCCCAACTCCTGGCTTAACCAAAAAAAAAAAAAAGGAATATATTGGTTCTCTCCCTCTCTCCCTCTCCCACACCCTTACCCTCTTCACTTTCCCCCAAGCAGGTTACCTTTGCTTGCTTTCCCCTAAGCTTCAAGGGCCCTTCCTTTGCCTCTGTAACTTGTTTCCTGAGCCCACGCAGCCCTGCTGGCTCACTCTTTCTACCTCTGTGACATTCTAAGTAAACTGCTTGTATTTGAAAAACAAACAAACAAAAAAGAATGGATTATCTCACATGATGGAAAAGTCCAGGAGTGATTTAGGAGCTTGGGTAATGTCAGGAAGGTCTTTTTCTCCATCTCCTGGCCCTGCTATTTTATGTGCTAGCTTCATCAGATGGCCACCACTGACTGCAGGGTTAGTTCCTACAAGTTCATTCTTCCCCTCAATAGGAATAGCTCTTCTTTCCCAAAAGTTTGATCAAAGCTCTCAGAACAAAACCCCATTGGCCAACTTGGGTCACATGTTCATCCCGTGGAGCTGGGGTTGTTTACCCTTTAACCATGTGGAATGGCAGTGGGATGATACCCCAAAGGAGCAGCAGGGTGTTACTAGCTTCTGTCTGAACAGTGACCATGGCTGCCCCACAGGGCCAACAAATAGTTGTCCAAGGAGTGAACAGATAGTGACTGGATTGGGGAAGGCAGAGTGGTGGTGGGGCTTTCCCGTATTTCTTGTGGTATATCCACCCAAGGTACAGTGCTGATAGAGCATCACTCACGCTCCACCTTTGACTGTCTCCTGTGCTTTTGCCCAGAGCTGTTCCAGACAACTACAAGGTGATTTTTGTGCAAGGAGGTGGGTCTGGCCAGTTCAGTGCTGTCCCCTTAAACCTGATTGGACTGAAAGCGGGCAGGTGTGCCGACTACGTGGTGACAGGAGCTTGGTCAGCTAAAGCTGCAGAAGAAGCCAAAAAGTTTGGGACTGTGAACATCGTCCACCCTAAACTTGGGAGTTACACAAGTAAGTGCGGGGAGCTGAGGTGGACTGTAATGTTGACTGGCGGGTGGTCCCTCCTTAGGACAATCTGCAATTGTGTGGGTGTTTTGGTTGTTCCTCCTTGTCAGCAGTTAGTTTGAGACCATTTAGATAGTGGGGTGGCTGTACTAGGTAAGGCTACTAAGTGCTACTGCACAGAGAGCACCCCTAAGCTCATTTGCTGAGAAGCCCAGGGTCTGGTTGGCTTAGGTATGGTTTGATCAAGGGCCCCAACACTATGCCCAGGTCCCGGTATCTCACTGTCTCCTCCGTGGTGGCCCCACAGTCAGGAAAGCTGTCCCCTTGGGATCAGAAGATGGCTGCAGCCTCTGCGGACCTTATGTTCTCCCCAGTTTCAGTGCCTGTGCTCACGCATTCCAGTAACAGTCGTGTCTCATGGGTCCCGTTCCAAATCAGTCGTGTGACAGCACCTGAGTCACATGGTACTTTTGAGGCTGCAGGTGGAACTGGTTCCACTGGAATCATACGGACTGAGAATGGGGGAGGCTGGAGCCCCAAGGGGCAACTGTTGGACCACCAAATAGGATGGCAAGCAAAAAACCCAAATTCTCACTCCGCCATAACTGAGGATTTAACAGTCAGCAGGGTTGATCATCCTTTTAGGATGGGGGTGGTGATTATAATAATGTGAGATGATAGGGTGCTTTCACTCGGGAATGCTAGGGAAGCAGTCTCATTGCTAGGGGAGGGCTGTTATTTCTGTTGGGCTCTATCTACCTAAGGAAAGGGCAGTACAAGTGTCTCCAACTTGTCTTCTGTGACAGAAATCGTAGACCCAAGCACCTGGACCCTCAACCCGGAAGCCTCTTACGTGTATTACTGCGCCAATGAGACTGTGCATGGCGTGGAGTTTGACTTTGTCCCCGACGTCAAGGGAGCAGTGCTGGTCTGCGACATGTCCTCAAACTTCTTATCCAGGCCAGTGGACGTTTCCAAGGTAGGGTGTAAAAGAGGGACCCCAGCGTCTTGGTTTCTTTAAGGGCGTTTTAATATATACTAGAATGAAGAGAGGGTGGGGAGCCGTGGCCTGCAGAGACCCTGGAGCCAGGGTAGCTCAGTGAGCAGGCCAGTATCACCTGTTCATTATAGACTGTCGGGTGTTTAAGTCCTGACATTCCCAGCCCCGTGTGAATGAAGGCCTCACAGGGTCACACTCAAGTCCATGGGGAATTTATCTGCCTTTGAGGATGGCTCTTAGAAACTTTTTCGGTCAACACATTGGGAGTGGCTTGCTGTCCTCAAGGGAAGATGCAGATTGTCCCAGCTCCAGGTGCCTGTGGAGGAGCCCCGCCTGGCCTTGTACCCACCTCAACTCCAAGAGCATCAGGACACGTAGACTTTGGGTGTCACACGAGGTGGGCAGTGGGAGTAGTGTACCCAGGTGCCTACAACAAGGTGGCATAACATCTGTGAAGAATGGAAAACAAACTGCCAAAAAAATCTGCCTTTTTAAAAAAAATTGTGGTAAAATATACTTAACATAAAATTGGTCATTTTAACCGTTTTAAGTGCAGTTCAGTGGCCGTAAGTATATTCACACTGTTGTGTGATCACCACCACCATCCATCTTCAGAACTTGTCCTCTTCCTGTACTGAAACTCAGTGCCCATGAAACATTAACTCCCCAGTACTTGCTCCTCTAACCCCTGGTAACCACCATTTGTACTTTCTGTCTCCATGCATATGACCACTCTCGTTGCCTCACATAAGCGGAATTATGCAATATTTGGCCTTTTGTATCTGGCTTATTTCACTTAGCAGAATGCCCTTGAGGTTTATCCTTGTGGTAGCACTTGTCAACTTCATTCCTTTTTAAGGCTGCATAATATTCCATGGTACTAGTATGGAAATACCACATTTTGGTTATAGCCTGGTATGTATTACCAGTCACCGTGCACTGGCAATTCTAAACAATATCAAGTATAAAATACTCCGCCTGCCGGGCCAGACTGCTCCCTCTTCCCACCTGGGACACCACCACAGGGAGACATGGGACAGGGTTCTGTATCTTATCCTATATAATAAAGAGCTAATATGATAATTAGACTGAACAGCAGAACAACTGTCCAGACGAAGCCGAGGCTGTGAGGGCAGAGCCCCTTGCTTGAATTTCATGCATCGGGCCTCTAGTATAACAACATTTCCTGAAGAACCTTAAAGATCTGTTTTTTAAAATTTCTTCTCTCTCAGGCAGCTTATCTCATTTATTAGCATCCTTTTGATTGTCCCTTTATACAAATATAAATGGGTAAAAATTCTGGTGTTTTTGGTTACCAAGGACAGTTAGCCTCCCTATTTTAAAGACTAGTGTGGGTGTAGATGGGAAGGATGCAGGGTGAAGATGAATATGTATAAGGTCTGTATCGTGATGGCCTTGGGCTAGCCCCTGACTGCGGGGAAGGACCAGGCAGGACATACGGTAGGCCTCAGAACTCGAAAGCGCCTGAGATGGAGATGCCTTTAGAGAAGAGAATACACTCTGAATAGGAATACAACAGTCACCTCCTCATAGAAATCATGCTTTGCGAAGAGGTTGGGAAGTTTCAATACATTTCAGAAAAATGACCAAGTGCGTCTACAGTGGCATGTGTTTCTCGTTTTCAGTTCGGGGTGATTTTTGCTGGTGCGCAGAAGAACGTCGGCTCTGCGGGGGTCACGGTGGTGATCATCCGCGATGACCTGCTGGGGTTCGCCCTCAGGGAGTGCCCCTCGGTCCTGGAGTACAAAGTGCAGGCCGGAAACAACTCCTTGTACAACACTCCTCCCTGCTTCAGGTAACCCCGCCGTGCTACTTGTGGACCGAGGGAGGGGTATCTTTCCCATCAAAGCAGAGAAGACTTTGAAGTAGAGTGTTTGCATGAACCGGTGACCTGATAGCCTAGACATCCTATCAGGAGTCTCTGTCTGGCTCATGCGTCCCTGTGCACTGTTTAGTCAGTCTTCCCTCTGGCCCTTTTTTGGGGGGCGGGGGGTGGGGGGGTGGGTAGTGTTTTTGTTTGATTTTGTTAGCCTTGGTGGTTCACCATTAACCCCAAAGCTCTGTGCAGGTGAAGTGCTGTGACTGCATCTCAAACAACCCGTGCAAATTGGGAGGAGGACTTTTAAACGGGGGGGCCTCCCCTGCTTGCTTTTCTTTCCCTGCTGGGCCTGCACGAAGGAAGCTTGAAGCTTGGCAGCAAACATACTGGCTTGGGACAAACACCTTCCTGGTTTTTCACCCAACCTGCAGGGGTCCTGTTAGCTGCTTTGCACGCCTCTCAGGCCTGCCCACAACCTTTTAACTCCCAGCTTCAGGTGGTTTGGGAAAACCTTTGGACCTCTGGGATTTAGCAGTTTCCTGAGAGATCTTCCTTCCAACCATCTGTGTGACCCTAGGCAGGGCAGATCCTCTCATTATTATTATTCTCATTTTGCAAGTGAAGAAGCCGGGGCCCTGCCTCTAGGATTTGAGCCCAGGCAGCCTGGCTCCAGAGCCTGAGCCTCAGTGTGCTCTTCCCAAGCAGAATCATCAGGGTGGATTTGTGTGCGTTTGAAGGATACCATCTGGGAGGGGCGGAAGTTTTCTTAAAAGAGTGTGTATAAAAGGGGGACTTCCTTAGAGGTCTCCCCACTAGGTGCTGCCTGTAGAAAATTTCCCCCACATACATTTCTTTCCTAGGAAAGAAAGGAGTTGTTTTCAAAGCCAGGATTCTGTTGGAATCCCTGCCAGTTTTCTACCCGCTCATGTGGGGCAGAGCAGCTCCTCGGGTTGTGTCCCCTGTGGTCCTTAGGGAAGGGGGTGCTCTGGTGCTAGCTCTCCTGGTGGCCTGGAAACCCCACTGTGCTTCCCCCTGGTTGAAAGTGTTTCTAAATTACCTATTAGGGATGGGGTGGTGTTCGGTGGGGGATGCTGAATCTATTGCTCACCTCTGGGGTTCTAGGCAGAGGAAAAAGAGTGCTCCCTGGACAACCTGGAAGTGAGAACTGGGCGTGCTGAGTGGGGAGGCACAACTGGGGACCCTCTAGGGCAGGGCTCCTAGAGAAGGGATTTAGGTGCCAGGTTCCACAATGACAGGAGGTAGCTCTACCTGTTTGAAGGTGGGGCCAGGGTCTGGCTCTCAGTCAGGTGAGCCTTTCAGGGCCACCACTGGCTGTGGGTGGTGGTGGGAGATGGGGAGAGCACCGCCCTGAAATTGGCCTGAAGGCGGCCAAGTTCTGATCAGAGCACAGCCTGGAGGAGCAGGGGAGCTGTCGTCTGGCATCTTCTCCATGAGTTATGGTGTGAAATAAAATTTTAAAATGTGATGAATACGTTAATATGCTATTTATTACTATTAGGGGGGAATCAGCAGGAACAGTGAGAAAGTGGGCCAGTCTGTCTAATGCAGTGGTTCTCAACCTTCCTAATGCCTCAACCCTTTAATACAGTTCCTCATGTTGTGGTGACCCCCAATTTCATTGTTACAAATTGAACATAATTAAAGCATAGTGATTAATCACAAAAACAATATGTAATTATATGTGTGTTTTCTGATGGTCTTAGGCGACCCCTGTGAAAGGGTTGTTCGACCCCCAACGGGGTCGTGACCCACAGGTTGAGAACCGCTGGTCTAATGGGAGGTGAAAGTGTCTGGAATCAAACCTGGAGATACAGAGGGAGTCCTAGAGCAGGAGCTTTGTCATAGGGTCCCCTCCAGCCGTGGCCCCAGGCCTTGACCTCGGATGGGGTGGGGAGGATAGAAAGGTGGCCGCAGGAACTACCTCCCAGAACTTTCCTACCTGAGGAGACTGCTAAGCCAGAGACAAGGGCAGAGAAGGGGCTACGTTTTCCCCCAGACAGATCAGAACAGTGATAATTGGGCAGCTCGGGACATGATAGTTAATGTTTGATTCGAGTCATGTAAATGTATTCTGCCCGAAGACAGCTCTTGGAGGTTGCTTTGCTTTCCTTTACCCCAAAAGAAGAGGACGAGAACAAAGTAAAAGTCTGTATAATTGAGCAGTTACCCTCAATCTCTAACTTGAAAAATATAGAGTTCATTTGCAGCGCTTAAACGTTCAATGTTAGAAAATCGGTGCTCACCCAGTGAGAACAAACTCCTTAGACAGAGACATGAAGATGTGTGCAAAACGTCCTCCCCAATCTCTGAATGTAAGGTGATAAGACACTCAGAACACTTCAGAACTTTCTGTCACATAAAAGTCCTTGAAAAGGTCCGAGTTTGAAAAGAAGCCTTCTTTTTTCTTAGAAAATCAGAGCCAAATGACCACAGGCCTTGGGAAGTTTGTTTGAACTGTGCTGGGTAACTGGCCTTCAGATTCTTGCCAGTAGCCCTGGGTGATGAATTGGGGTGGAATAAAGAACACTTGGTCGTTCTCTTCAACCCTTAGGAGAACACATGAAGCCCAGTTAGTGAATCAGCAAGAAGATGCCTACACTTTTTGTTTTTCTAACTCTGTAAACGTTTTTACTTACTATGATTAACTGAACCCATAAGTACAAATTGGTTTTAGTTGTACTGGAAGGTAGAATAGCTAATAAGAGACAAACTGAACCCCACTAATTCGGGCCACCTTCTCACAATGGGCCCAGCCTTGTCCACCATCAACTCCAGAAGCTCATCTGCAGAGTTCGAATCTTTAGAAGAGCTAGGGAGAGTTTTCTGGGGACTTTTCTGGTGTGCTTTTCTAAGCCCTGGTGCACAGAATAGTTTGTATTGCTTTAAAATTTTTTATAAAAGGAACGCGTGCTATTAGCAGAGGTTTCTGAAGTAATCAGAACCTGCCGGGTAACCACTGGTAACTGCTTGCCGTGTATCCTAACAGATCCTTGATCTTAGCCAAAAGGCCGAGAAGCGATATCCTAACAGACCCTTAACTGGGCATATGCACATATACAGAGCTGTATATATAATTATGTGAATGGAACTTTCCTATGCAAACTGTTCTGAGAATTCCTTTTTTTCCCACCCAACAAAGTACTATGAACATTGCCATATCCGCTCATCTACCTGCCTTTTTTCCCTTTGAATTGCTGTGTGGTATTTCATAGAACAGGTGTCCTGTGGTATTATTGAGTCATTTAACAGGCAGGCTTAGGTGGTAAACCTAGGCTCTGTGTTTGCAGGTGGCATTTTAGATGTGTAAGTATAAATCAGGTGAAAGTGTTGCACTGAGAGTGGGGAGAATGGAGACCAAGTTGCAAAGCTGTGTAAGCATTTGAGGGACCTGTATTGTGAAGGTTTGGGTTGCATGGCGGTAGAAGCATAAGTTAATGCTTCTAGAAGCCACAGGAGAGTCACAGGGACCAGACATCCTCCCACTGCAGGGATGTGGTCCCTAGGACAGCCCTCTGCCTCTTGGTGAGGCTTCAGACACCAAGTCTCCGGACTATGCGTAAAATGGGTGGGTTTTCTGCTGACTCTGTCTGCTCAGATTGCATTAGGATTAGCCAGAGAGCGAGGGCAGTGAGTCTGAGCAGGTCAACCGCCGGGAAGGTAGTGTGTCAGTGCTGGGCTTTTATGCAGTGTTGGATGTGATTATCACAACAGCAGCGTGGGGACCCTGGGAGAACAGAGCTGCAGGTGAAAGTGAACTGTGGCCTCCAAAAAGTACTGTTGGTGAACGGGCTTGAGGGTGGCTTTGTGGCGGGTGTGTTTTTGTACTTGGAGGAGAGAGAGCAGTTTTGGGGGATGTCACATCAGTCCCTACCTGTCCAGCCCAAGCCCTAATGCACTTCACAACATTTGGGACACAGACAAGATGAAAGGGCAAGATCACCCCAATTCTAGGCCCCAGAAAGCCATTCAGAAAGAGGTTGCATTAGATTCCTCACCAGATGTCACATCAGCCCCTACCTGTCCAGCCCAAGTCCTCATGCAAACCTTATAACACTGAATGTCAGCAGGTGGAGGTAGGGGAGTGGCAGACAGGCAGCCTTAGTAGGGGACACACTTCCCTACCTCCACTTGCTGACATTCAGTTCCCACCTCAAGCACCCTCAGACGCCCTGGCCCCAGCCCACCCAGTTAACCCTTCACTTCCTGAACTACCAGAGTCCTCTGCACATACTTCCCTGTGCAGCTTTTACCAATTGCTCTTTTATTTTATATTTCTTTGTGGAAAAGGTGCTCAGCTTTTCCACCCCAGAGCCCACCCAGGGCGCTCCACCAGGCAGGAGGCAGTGTGGCTTAGGCTAAGAGCATGGGCTCTGAGTCACAGTCCTGACTCTAGGCCCAGTGCTGCCTCTTACTCACAGATTCCCCAGGATTAGTTACCTCGGGACCAGGGAGACCAACCGACTTCTGGTGGACACGTGTGACATTTTAACTGCTCTGCTCTTCCCAACTCCACCTTCCCAGCCACCAGGCAGATCCAGCAGGGTCCTTGCTCCCCTGGTCTCATAGTTGGGCAGGGGACCTAACGGACCAGTCCCAGCCTTCCCTGGCATCCTCTGAATTGGGAGTGAGGAGAAAGAGGCAGGCGTGTGTTGGTGAAACTGTGAGATATGAGGTCAAGAGCCCAGGGAACATTAGAAGGATGCTCATCTGAAAATAGGAAGCCACCATTCCAGCAGAGAGAAGCAAGGGTCAGAGATAGCAGATGGGGTGGGATTTGTGTCTCTGGTTCCAAGGAACCTCCATCCTTCATGGGGCGTGGAGCCATCCCTTTCTGAACCAAGTGACCAGTGACATCTTACAGACTGTTTTGGTATAACTTCACAGTTTGCTTGAGTGTCTTTCCACTTTTGCAGACCAGAACTAAATGCATGTGTTTTTTTGTTTTAATCTTTATTCTAGCATCTATGTCATGGGCTTGGTCCTGGAGTGGATTAAGAACAACGGCGGTGCAGCAGCCATGGAGAAGCTCAGCTCCATCAAATCGCGGATGATTTATGATATCATTGATAATTCTGAAGGATTTTATGTGTAAGTCGATGGATTTTCTCTCACATTTTGTCTCTTTGTGAATTTAGAAATGTGTATATCTATCCCAAGGAGTTTTGGCAAATGGGTGCATTCATCTCTCTCTGGGACATTGAGGTGCTGGTGAGCTGGGTGGGGGAACCCTAAATAACAGTCTTCATTCCTCCATCTTTTAGGTCTCCCCCGCCTCCCCTTAAATTAGCTATGCTTTTTATAATTGGTCCCTCATGGTGGGAGCCTGAGGCAGCAGAATGTCAAAAGAGGGTATCCACTGAATTTTTCATTTAAATGTCAACTGTGACACCTACCACTTTGTGAGAAGGGGTGGGCGGGTAAATTGAAGGTTCAAAGCCTGTTACCAGATACCTGGTTTCCCTTCTTGAGTCTCTTCTGCATTTAGGTGTGCATGTGACTCCTATTAACTAACAGGAATTGTGGATGTACCCTCAGGGGAGAGTGTGACTTTAATGGGGCTTCCTCACACTACTTTTATTTGCTAATTTTCATGAATCCCACTCTGAGAAGTGAAAGACTAAGACAGGAAGTATTGGAAAGTGGAGAAAGAGAGTTATTACATATTTAACTTTTCTTTTATTCCAGAGGAGTATGTCGGCTCCTCTGACATTTGCCACTTTGGGTTGTCAATGGAAAATAATTTTGGCTGCTTATTTTCCAAATCAGAAACTGAAGTCCTAGATAAAAAACTCACTCATCAGCTTTGAGAGTCTGTACAAGCCCTGTCTCTCTGTGTAAGGTGCTGGGAATAAAAAGATGAGTTGATTGAATTTAACTGTTCTAAATTGTTTCCCTTTCCTATTTTTGCATCACAAAACACCCCAAGAGAGTGGCTTAAAATGACAACCATTTTCTTTGCTTGTGATTCCTTGGGTCAGCAGGTGAGGCCGGGCTCAGCTGGGGAGTTATTCTGCTGCCCCCACCTGGGATCGCTTATTCAACCGAAGTCATCTGGTGACTCACCTGGAGCTAGGGGTCAAAACTGGCCTCAGTCACATGTGTAGGAGTTGGTGCTGGCTGTTGGCTGGGCCTCTTATCTCCGGCAGGCTAGCTCTGCTTACTTAATGGAAGCAGTGTTTTAAGAGGGCAGGGCAGGTGTAGAAGCTGCATATGCCCCGTGAGGCCTGGAAGTTGTGCAGCATCGCTTCTGTTGCAGTCTCTTGGTCAAAGCAAGTCACAGGCCAGCCCAGGTTTAAAAGGTATGAAGAACTAGACCCCACCTTTGCTCGGAGGGCTGCGGAGAATCTGTGGCTGTTTAAAAATATACCACAAACATTTTCTGCAAATATACTTAATCCTCACATCATCCTTATGTGAGGTTCCATTACTTTTCTCACTGTTCAATGAGGAAAGTGAGGTACAACAGAGAGGTTAGTAACTTGCTCAAGGTCACACGGCTTGAGACAATGAAGTGTGACAAGTGCTTTGAGAAAACCGCTGCTCATTATATATTTTGAAGTCTTTCAAACACTATGAGGGCCAAATTTTTTTTCTCTGCAGCCTTCTAGAGAAAGCCACACATTGCTGTGTGGCTGCCATGTGTTGGAAGCTTCATACATGTTGTTAACACTCAACTGTCACAACTAGTCTGAGATGGAGGTGTTATTATTTCCAATATTCAGATGAGGCAATGGGTGCTCATGGAAATTAGGTACAAGTCATTCAAGAGAATGCTCAGTCACTGTTCCTTATGCTAGAGGCGTCTCCCTAAGTAGATGATAAATGTCCTGGGCACAGCTTTTTCCTTAAATCCCGTTTGCATCTAGAAAATGTTTAAACATTTTTTCTCTGTTCATTTGTTAAGGGCAGTTGCACTTTTTAGAAAAATCACTGGACTAATAAACATGTTTCTCAGGTGTCCAGTGGAGCCCCAGAATAGAAGCAAGATGAATATTCCATTCCGCATTGGCAACGCCAAAGGAGACGATGCTTTAGAAAAAAGATTTCTCGATAAATCCCTTGAGCTCAATATGATCTCCTTGAAAGGGCACAGGTGAGTACGCATCCAGTCCAGAAGCCCGGCAGAGAATGGGTTTAGCTTTTCAAATGCAGAGTAAAATGCCTGCCCATCTCTGAGTAGCAGTTACTGTAACTTGGGAAAACCAGTTGTCACAGGGATAACTCTTTTTCCTGTTACTTCTAGAGCTCTTAGCACGATTCCCTCGGTGAGAGCATGGAGGAGCCACATATTCCAAGGACTTTTGTTAAAATTCCCCTTGAAAATGCCATGATGAGATCTTAGAGCACAGGGGTTGCCGTCCCATGTCTGATGAGGCCGGTACAGCCCCGTTCGGTGTAGGCAGATCAGTGGTGCTCCAGCTGAGTGTCAGATGGAGCAGTCAGTCTTGCAGGCTCTATGAAAAATACACGTCCTCACCACATGGGAGGCAGGACGCATACCCTGCGGTGGTCCCGGCTCCCTGTTTCCGTTGAGCTAGGTTATGTGTGAGTCAGTAGACCTTCGCTGCATCAGGGAGAATTTTCTAATGACTAGATGTCTGAAGCTCCCAGACACCTGTGGGGGTGACTGGAAAGAGGGTTTGTCTCGATGCTAAATTAGATGCTCTTGTTAATGGTGGTACCTTTGGTCCTTCTAGGTCTGTGGGAGGCATCCGGGCCTCTCTGTACAATGCCGTCACCATCGAAGATGCTCAGGAGCTGGCAGCCTTCATGAAGAAATTTTTGGAGATGCATCAGCTGTGAACACATCCTAACCAATCTATATTCTACCCTTGAACAATGTCCCACATTTAAAGTAACTTAATGGCTTCAAAAATTTTACCATGGTAGTTTTCTCAAAGGAACATGCTTATTATAGATTCTTCCCTCCCCACCCTCCGCCAAAAAACCCCCACAAAACAGCGCAATATACACAGTTCTTCAAAGCTGGTGGGACGTAACAGACACCTTAATTTTGACTTGAAATGAAAGCATTTAAAAAAAATCTTTCTTTAGCTTTTCTAACAATCCCACTTTTATGTTGTCTTTGCTGCTACGTTTTCTAGCTAGATCTTAGCATTCGGACTTGCCTGTGGATTTACTTACACAAAGTGCAGTTAATGTTCCTGGAGACACACGAACACGTAGCATTGAGGGTGGGTGGGGTCTGCTAGGTGCTGAATTTTGATCCTTCCCAAAATGGCAGCAGTAGGGGCTCCTGGGTTCCACAGGGATTAAATTGGGTCAACCTTGACCATGGGTGAGTGTTTAGGAGTTCTAGGCTAAAGGGCCAATTGGAGATCTTAATACTGTTACTCTCATAAAGAGATAAAAGTGACATACCATACGTTTATATAGCAAAGTCTGTTTTTAATACCAAATAGTTTATATCTCTATGCATTTATATTTCTAATAATGTGGTTCTTAGTGATATATGTAGAGTCTTTGGGAATTTGTTAAGAGTCCTTGACATTGTGCATTGTTTTTTCAACAGTTGTGTCTTTTCCCTTCCCTCCTACCTTTGGAAGCTGCTTCACAAGATTTAGAAGCTCCCCGATTCACTTTTATTTAGGTGGAAGAGAAGGTTGGTTGGTTATTTTTTTCAGTTATGCCGTGAAACTAAAAAAAATCTTAAACTCCCTTAGCGTTTGTTCACTTGACTATTCTCGTTAATTGTGTTTGACCAGAGTGATGCTGTGAGTTCTGGAAGATCCTTGCTGGAGAGTCTTGCCCCTGTTGTTTATCCACTGTCAGTATTTGATGTTGAGTACGTGAAGGACATTAAAGTCCTAAAACACCTAAACCTTTGTCAGTGAATTTCTTTACCTGCTTTTAAGATTGTTCTTTTTCAAAATTTTATGATGGGAAAACTTGAGTTTAAAAATAACATCTGATAGGGTATTTAATTTAGTTCAACCAAAGGTATAAAACTTGAGTTCAGTGTGTCCATTTTAAAAAAATACCTATTTTAAAAATTGATTTTAGAGAGGGAGGGAGAGGAGAGAGAAGCATCAATTGGCTGCCTCCTGCACACCCCCTACTGGGGATTGAGCTTGCAGCCTGTGACCTTTTGGTGCATGGGACGACATTCAACCAATAGAGCCACACCGGCCAGGGCTTTTTTTTTTTTTTTTAAATGATTCAGCGCACTGTGTTAGCTTTCCATTGGCTTTTGGAATGGACATTATCAGCAAAACCACCTTCCAACATACTCATAACTCATGGTGTAAAGTCCCATGAACTCTCTTCTCAGGCCAGAAACATGCTAGTAGGATGGTGTTGAGCTATCTGTGTGCTTCGTTGTACTGTGTAATGAGGACTGGACTGGTCTCTCATCTGTCCAGTCAGGGCTAAGCCTCCCAGTCTTGGTTTTCTCATCTATAAAAGGAGGATTGAATTAATTCCCCCCACTTATCTCAGGAATGTCTAAAAATTTACAAGGGCTCAATGCAGGATGTGAATAATAATCACAATAAATGTTTAGCAAAAGCCAGCCAGTCCATGGGCTCCAACTAAGTGTTCCCAACCTCTTCCTCAACCTTCCATCTGATGGTTGCAAGCCCTGTGGTTTGTACCAGCCCCGAGTTCCTTAAAACTCCACTTGTGTCCATTCCTATTGCCATGGCCAGCTCTGCTGTTGGTTCTCAGCAGAATGTTTCACCAGCCAGTTGGACAATTAATTCCCCTTGTGCTCCTCCTTGATATCAATTCCAGGCTTCTTAGCCCAGCAATTGCAGCTTCTTTTGTTTATGGTTCTTAGAATGTGGCATGAATTTGCCCATGTGACACATTAGCCTGGAGGTCCTGCCCCAACTCGTCAGGATCAATCTTCAAGACACCTGTCAACCTCCCGACTATGTCTCTTCCCTCAGAACGATGCTCTTTTCCCATTTAACCCATTGCAGCACCTTCATTCTGTTCTTCTCTGGACTGGGTGTCTGCGTATCTGCCTTCTCCAACAGAGCAGCAAGGAGGGAGCCGTGTTTCTCATTTGCCATCTCCTGGCATCCTGCTTTGCCCCGAGGAGGTGCTCAACGACTGTTTAGTGAATGAAAAGTCTTATCTCGGTCCTGTTGGTCTTGAGTTTTGCAAACAGCCTGGAGTAAAAGGCAGAGTTCTAAATCTCGTGTAGGGACTTTTTAATGTTCAAAAGCTTAAATATACAATTTAATTTTCCACTAAAATGATTAGATATGATTGGTTGAATGAGTAAATTTCAAATCTTGGAGGGCTTCTAGACTCATAAATCTGTGAAAGCCTTTGAAAAATGGTCAGCAACTGCATTCATCCAAATACAAATGGTAGTCCCTGTTTGGATACAGATTGCTGGAAGGTACTCATTGATTGGAAACCTTGACCTTTGTATGTCTCAAGTGAATGAACTGATGCCAGCCAGCCTGCTGACACGTGGAGAGAGGTAGAAGGGGAGATAAGAGGGCTCCTGGGTCAGCAGGCTGCGGTGGGAGCCAGAACCAGCTAGTCTTCCGTTAAGATAAACTTGTGCCTTGGGGAACTTGTGTAAGGGTGGTGGCCTTGTGCTCCTTTCAGGTCCTCCAATTGGTACTTCTTCCCCTCAACTGGATTTGAAGTGTGATTTTCCTCTCAAAGTTCTTGACAACTCATAATCATACTCATGTCATCCAAGTGAGAAAAATAACTGTGCCCATGTTCCTTGTGTTTATTTCCAGGTACTCCTTCGTCAGTAACACGGAGGTTCTGTTTTTTGCACAAGAAACAAAATTGTGTTATGTGCCTTAGTCTTCATTTCCCCACTAGTCTATCGCAATATCTAATGCCCTCTCATCACAACTTAGCTGAAGCTGGAAGGTTTGCCAAGCCCTTAGGTGAACTATGTGCTGTAACAAATAATTATTTCCTTCCTCTAGAGCTGAAGGAGACACTAAGACTCATAAAGTGGACAAGACCCATTGCTAGATGTCCAATTCTGCCCAGGGCATTAGCAGGTCTGGCCTTGTATCACTCCATGATTAATGTTGGTTGTATCATGTTCTTTGGAAGGAAAATAAACGAAGAATTTTCCCACATTTTATCAGAATGAACATAATTAAAGATGAAATGCAACTGGGTCTGCAAAGAAATCAGTCACTTTAATTGGAAAGAAGATTCCTTGCCTCTATCGGTAATTGGGCTCTTGGTAATTTAAAATCAGAATCCATGACAATTTGTGACAAATTGGCTCCTTTTGGGCTAGAAAAGGTAAGACGTTTTAATTACCTCTGGATAATTCCAGAATGGATGGCAAAGCTTAATCAGAGAGATATTGAGAGAGAAGCTAGTAGTGAGCATAGAGTTATTGAATTTCTTTTTAAGTAAAATAGCTCATTTGCTGTGACAAAAACAAGAGCTTGTGGTATCTGAAGTCCCAAAGATGTAAATTGGATTTTCTAAGAAAATAGGGAACTTGGCATATAAGAAAAAGTTTACGTACACAAAAGTTCCATAGTTAGGTTATAGAAGTTAGCCTTCATTATTAGTGCATGAGAACATTGACAACGTTGGGCCTCCCTTAGGGGCAAGTATGGATTTTGTACTTTGAGTGTTAAACATGTAAGTAATAGGCACTAAGTTTAAGAAAGTCTGAAGGTCATGGCTGGTGTTTTAGCCTTTGTTTCTACAGTTTGCCTAGGAAAACCTGAGGAACAGGCTGGATTTTAGGTTGACACATAAAATAAGTTATAAACTTATTTTGAATTGTGTGTGTTTATTTTCTATATCTGTATAGGTGTAGATATAGGTATAGCTAGATATAATTTCAAACAGAAAAGTTGCAGGATTAGTATAAAGAACTGACATATGTTTAATCTAGATTCATCAATTATTAACATTTAGCTTCATTTTCTTTGGTATTCACTCTCTTTCTATTATAACTTCTTTCCCCCCTGAACCACTTAAGGATAAGTTGGAGACATTGTGCCCCTTCTAAACAGTGATGGTTTCCTAAGAGCAATGGCATTCCCTGACATAACCACAGCCTAGTGATCTAAGTCAGAACTTTAACATCAATGCTTTTGACTCATCTACAGTCCATATTCAAATTCTGCCACTGTTTCAGTAACAGCCTTTATAGCTTTTCTTTTCTTTCAGCCCAGGAACCAGGCCACAGTCATGCATTGCATTTAGTTCGCATGTCTCTTTAGTCTAAATCTGAAACAGTTCTTTAACTTCTTTGTTCTTCAGGTTATTGGCAGTTTGTGAAGACTATGGACTGGCTGGTGTATAGAATGATCCCCAATTTGGGTTTGTCCTGTTTTACGCATGATTGTTTCAGGTCATGCGTTTTTTGCAAGGGTGCCATTGTGTCCTCAGCGCGTCCCAACAGGTGTGTCATTGGTGTCTTGACTAAGGTGGTGCCCCTGAGGTTTCTCCATTGTCAAGTTGTTATTTGTCCCTTTGTCGTTAATAAAAAAAAAATTATGGAGATATTTTGAGACTCGATCCTCTTCTTCATCAAACTTTTCCCTAAAAAGGATAATACAGGAAGATTTATGTGATGTAGAAGGTGAAGTGATTTGCTTATTTTCCAGCAATGCAAAAAATAAAATAACAACCCTAAAATATATGCAAAAGTATCCAAAAAAAGTATATTGGGAAGTCAAAAGCTGGAGGATATATAGTCCAGGAGCCCTGAGAGTAACAAGCATGTTTTGAGAATGTGAATAGTGTGGGCCAGTGTGCTTTTGGTGAAAGAGGGGAAAGCATCTCCTGGTCAGGATTTAGGGACCAACTTGTAGAATTTTCCTTAAGTCAAATGTGTTGTCTGTTTTTTCTCTCAATATTTTTAGAAGCACACCCCTTTGGCAATGCAGACCTCTAATGGCTAGACCATGAACCACCTGATTATGCTTTGAAAGATGTTATATAACAACCTAAAGTTAAAGTTGTTTCTGATGATTCTAGCCTAGCAAAATAGCCCCCAAGAGAAACATAACATCTTGGCTTCCATCAAGCCAGGTAAAAAAGCCAAAGGCATCTTAAATGCCTGAGAAATGAAACTTGAGTTTGAAATATGAGAAATATAAGAAGTTACAGGTCATTCTTGGGGGTGTGTGGGGTGGGGGGAGGGGAATGGTTATCTTATCCAGCAAAGTGAAAGGTACCTAGAGTCTCTAAATCATTCCTTCCTGCTCCTGCCCCCACTTTAAAACCATAGTTTCTTTAGGTTGAAGGCAGAATCTTCAGTTCTTGGGAAATGACAGCTGAGCAGGTTAGTAACCTCAGATAGCAAGCATTCTATTATAAAATACATTAGGGAAAATACTTTCAAATTTCTGATGCATTTAAAGCTAGGGTAGTCTTATGCATTTTCTAAAGAAATGTGTTGGTTTTTTTTTTATTATTGATTTCAGAGAGGAAGGGAGAGGGAGAGAGAGATAGAAACATCAATGCTGAGAATCATTGATCGGCTGCCTCCTGCATGCCCCCCACTGGGGATCTAGCCCACAACTCGGGACCCTTCAGTCTGCATGCAGGCTGGTGCTCTATCCACGGAGTCAAACCAGCTAGGGTGAAATGTGTTCTTTTTTAAACAAAAATATATTTTTATTGATTTCAGAGAGGAAGGGAGAGGGGGAGAGAGAGAGAAACATCAATGATGAGAGAGACTCATTGATAGGCTACTTCCTGCATGCCCCACTCTGGGGATCAAGCCCACAACCAGAGCATGTGCCCTGACCAAGAATCAAACCGTGACCTGGTTGATGCTCACGCTAGCTGGGCTAAAGAAATATGTTCAAATTAAGGCTCTAGCTGACTGTCTCCCAGTCCCTTCCCCCAACAAGCAGTGCCCAATTCTTCCAGCAGCACATTGTTCAAGGCTATTCAGTGTTTTCCATGAGCAAGGTTCCTGTGGATGTAGGGGCAAGCAAAAATAATCAAGGTATTATATTGATTAGGATTTTGTTGGTTACAGTAGAAAACTTGATCCAAACTGGCTAAAGGAAAATAAAAGGAATTTATTGGATGATATAACGGAAAAGTCTGAAGGCAGGGCCAGCCCAGGTCTGGTTTGCTGCGGAGGCCCATGATATCTCACCTTTGGGTCTCCTTCATGTCATGCTACGTGATAACCACCGTGGTGACATTGTCTATGTCTGTGTCTCTTACTTCTCAGCCACAGTGCCCGGGCTTGCTTTGCCTGAGTGGCCCTAGGTCAGGCTCTCATTCCTGAGCCAATTACTAGAGTCTGGAGGAGGCATGGACTTCCTCCAGATGTACTTCTTCCAGGTGGCTGGGATACATCAGGGCCCATTCTTGGAGCTGAATTAGCAGCCAACTCTACCTAAACCATACGGAAGCCTGTTCAGTTTGCCAAATACATTCTGCTTTCTGTTGCCTTCAATGGAACTCACAGCCTAAGTGGAGAGGCAGACAATAAACAGACTGATAGAAGATGCAAAGTAGAGGAACGGAGCTGTGAGACTATGTAGGGGGATGCAGTCCAGACCAGGAAGTGGGAAATGACATTTGAGTTGAGATCCGAATGGTAGAGCAGGAGTTAATCAAGAAAAGAGATTAGAGAGAGGCGAGTAATTTGTGCATTTGTGGGGGGTGGGGGGGGCATTTATTTTATTCCCTCTTTGGAGAGTTGGTGTGTAATACTCTAGTGAGCACCCACGTGGTACCCTGTAGAGGCCGCAGTCCTAAGGATGGCTGCAGGAAAGCACCAGCTGGCTGCAGGTGGCCGCCACCTCGGGATCAGATGAGCACCTGCATTGGCTCACTGGTGCCTGGGGCACCCTCATGCTGGGGCCTACAGGGGTGGGCCTTGGACAGTGACCATTAACCAGCCAGCATGGAAATAGAGAAACATGGAAGTAACTGGTGTGGCTGCAGGAGTGTGTTCCTGCTGGATTTCAGCCCTGAGTGTTCCTCACTGTATGCCAACCATCAAGCCTTATGTGATGTTCGATAAACACATAGGTGACTATGTCTCTGGCTGGGTAGCTCAGTTGGTTAGAGTGCTGTCCCGATAGGCCAAGGTTGCAGGTTTGATCCCCGGTCAGGGCACACAAAAAGCAACCGATGAATGCATAAATACGTGGAACAACAAATCAGTGTTTCTCTCTCTCATCCCCCCTTCCTCTCTCTAAACATCAGTCAATCAAAAATACTTCAAACAGGTAGACGACTATATTGGTAGCATGGGGAAATAATCTACATTTATGCTTGATACTGATATTTCGCCCCAGAGCAAATTAGCAAATACTTCTCTGGGTTCTGCAGAGCATCTTTGGCACTGATTTCAACTAAAGGCTCTGGAAGTCGAATCAACAACGGTTTTCCCTGCCCTGAGTTACATGTTCATTGCATTGTAGTTTTGGAAGCCCACATGGAAAAACTACACCCAGAGTTGTGTTTTTTTTGAACCATCCAATACTTATGGACATATTAACAATCATGAGATTAAGTATTAACATCTTTTTTTTTGAAGAGGTAGAAAATTTGGGCTGGCATTCCAGCGTGGCGACAATGGTCTGGAAGCAGTCGAGGCTGCCTCTTTGGATGGCATGCTCTGATTTGCCTTTCTTCCACCTTGCCCGCATCTTTGGTATTTGTTACCTACCTGGCCCTTGGGTAATGGGTCTGCAAATAGCAAAATTTAAGGTAAAGAGAATAAGACATTTGGTCATCCCTGGCACCACCCTCTGGCCTTTTCCACTGTCTTAACTCCTGGAGCAGGAGCGCCAACTTCACAGCTGTGGGAAGGACTCTGACAACCGAGCCAGAGCAGCCCCCAGACCAGTTGATGTTAGTCTGTTACCTTTGTGCAGGCTGAAAGCATTAAATAATCATTTCCGGCCCTGGCCGGTCTGGCTCAGTGGATAGAGTGTCAGCCTGTGGACTGAAGAGTCACTGGTTCGATTTGGAGCAAGAGCACATGCCCAGGTTGTGGACTCGATCCCTCGTAGGGGGTGTGCAGGAGGCAGCTGATCAATAATTCTCTCTCATCATTGATGTTTCTATCTCCCTCTCCCTTCCTCTATGAAATCAATAAAGATATATTGTTTAAAAATCATTTCCAGTTATACCTCTTTTTTTTTTTTTTGCAAGAGAAAACAACCAAATTTAATACACACTTATATGTGGGGACCCTGCATACAGGAGAGAGTCAGAGACCCCACATGCAGGAGATCCTCAGAGATAGAAAGGGGCTGAGGTATATGAGACATCCGGAGCTAGGGATGAGGCAATGCACCTTGGGGGCTTCAAAGGGTCCCCCAAGGGTAATAAGAACAGACCTTTAGTGCAGGGGGCCTCGAGGCGCAGCTCCAAACTGACACACCATTTCTGCTGCGTTCTATTGGCCGAGGCAAGTCCCAGTGTGAACCCAGTTTCAAGGCTGGAGAAACGGACTCTACCTCCTGGTAGGAGAAGCTACAAAGTCACACTGAAGAGGTGAGTGAGGCTACAAGGTGACTATCTGGAGCCACGTTTGCGATACTTTGGGAAGACGACTGCTGCCTTCTTCAAGGAGGTGCTTACAAACCATCTCTCAAACATCCCAGGTAGCCTATAAATCTCCATGCCTGGTCTGGTGGTCCCCAAAATTCCCAATCGATTTTGGTGAAGGGACAAGTGACAAGTGTTATCTCTAAATGGGTGGTTTTATTACTGACGTCACACTGCCCCTCATACATTATTTATAAGGTTTCCCTGTATGTATGTGCAATTATGTTTCTGTGTACATTTTGAGAAATAAATCGTACAGGTCTCTTTTCTTTCACACTCCCTAGAGAGGTTATAGAGGCAGTAAAAGTGTCCACATTTGTGAGAAATTGGAATAATCAAGAGTTACCTGTATGGAATGCTATTAACGATAGCAATTCACGCTAGAGTACCTTTCATCTCAGACACTCGGGCTCTGTTAACAGATTAAAAGTAGTAAAAGACACCGATCTAGAGAATTTTCATTATCTTGTGCTTTGAAAACTCAGATTTTCATTGGTTTGAATGGGCCTGAACATACATTTTTTATTACTAGGGGCATAGAAGCCTCTAGCAGTCTTCTTAATAAAGCAAGACGAGTTGTAAGGGATCATCTGATGGAGGGTAAATGTGCCATACTCCATTTTAAGAAAAATACAATATAAAAGTCTTACCATGGAAGAAAATCTTGATATGATCTTTTAAGAAAACCTCAAGAAAAATAAAGACACGGCACTATATTAAATTTAAAGCCAGTGTCTTATAGGCAAAGAAAAGCAAAGACGGTCTGATTAAGGCTGCTGCATCGTATTGCCGTTTTTTCTTTCTTTTTTTTTTTTACCCCTCACCCATTTCTGAGGCCTTTTTAGATCATAAGATTTTAGGGCCCAGAAAACAACCCCATCTTGATGTAGCACCGAGCAAATGCGCCGAGAGGTTCTCAATGAACAGGCAGCAAATTCTAAGTCCAGAAGGGGCCTGGAGAAGCCCTCTCTTTACTTCCTGGGAGGACTGTTTTAACCAGGTTTTTTTTTTTTTTTCCTTTAAATCTCAAAATGGAGAGACTCTACCATCAGAATTCACGTCTTGCCGAAACCGGTTTGGCTGAGTGGATAGAGCGTCCGCCTGCGGGCTGAAAGGTCCCAGGTTCGATTCCTGGGTTGTGGGCACATCCTCAGTAGGAGATGTGCAGGAGGCAGCTGATCGATGTTTCTCTCTCATCGATGTTTCTAACTCTCTAGCTCTCTCCGTAAAAAATCAATAAAATATATTTTAAAAAAAAATTCACGTCTCACCTTTGCCTTGGGCTCTGCTGTGGGTGTCTGTAGAGCAGACCCTGGCCCACCCTCCT
This sequence comes from Myotis daubentonii, assembly GCF_963259705.1. Lineage (NCBI taxonomy): Eukaryota > Metazoa > Chordata > Mammalia > Chiroptera > Vespertilionidae > Myotis > Myotis daubentonii. Next base: position 44,611,939 of record NC_081850.1, read on the forward strand.
GAGCCACGGTTTGAGTTGGCTGTGGTCTGTCCTCTGTCCAGGGGCCTTCTCGAGGGGGCTCTGGACTCGAACGCGCCTTGATCATGTTCTTCTGCAGAAGCTTGGGTGCTTGACCACTCTGACCCTCCGTCTCCTCGGCAGGTTCTGGAGAGGATTAAATGAGCTCGTGTGCTATCCAGGTGGCTGAGGCTGAGCAGGTATAGACTGTGTCTTTGCTTCCTTTCAACTAGTTACAGAGAACAGCATGACCCGAAGGATGGGACACCGGAACTCCAGCGTGGTGTTTCTCAAACGTTAATGTGCCTGCGCCCCTCTTGCAGATCTTGTTACAATGCAGGTTCTGATTCATAGTTCTGGGGTGGGGCCTGGATTCTGTATTTTGAATAAGCTCTCAGATGATAGCACAGTGCTGCTGGGTTGTGGGCCACACTTGGAATAGCAAGGCTCCACCTTCTGCCTTTCTCCCGACCTCCTGGAAAAGCAAGACATCTGCCCCGGTGGGGAGAAAACATCTGCAATGTAAATACTCTAACCTACATCCCTCTCGGGCAAGGGGCCTGTCCCACCAGGTCAAGGTGAGCAGAAGAGACCTGTAGGCTGTGAGTCCAGTTCCAGGCTCCTGGAATTGGAGGTAGACATCTGGTTTTAAAAACTGACTCTCCCACCCTCCAGATGTGTGATCTCGGAAAAATTATTGAACCTCTCTGTGACTGTTTCTCCATCAGCAGCGTGGGAATAACCAGGGTACCTCCCATTGCACAAGATAATAGATGCATGCCCACAGCAGCACTGGAGCTTAGCCCTTATTTTCATTAGGAGACAGGTAGAGTTAGAAGACAAGTATCGGTTTCTAAAACAAAAGCACCAACAAAAATGTCAGCTTCCTTCCCTCTTGCAGCTGAGACGCACAGGGAAGAAATGTGGAAATAACTCCCCGCTAGGGGCCTCTTGCCTCCAGCAAACAGGGTCAAAGGACTGCTCCGAAGGTGTGTCCATCCTGTCACCCATCATGTCAGCCCTTCCCTTTGGTCTCTCCCCTTTCTCTGTGGGCGGATTCACCTTTTATTGGAAGAAGAGAGATGGAACACACACTAAAACAAACCTCTGCTTACTTGGAAACTTCACAATTTTTTATTCTTTAGTGGGCATCAGGGCCAATGATCACCAGCTGCTCAGACACAAAAAATCATGCTTCGGAAATCTCTTGATGTCGATTCCGCACACAGAGCAATCAAGCTGCCCTACGTGTGCCACTCACGACAGAAGCCCTTTTACACAACTTTTTAAATGGAAAGAACTCCCGACGAGGAGAAAGGAGCCATTCAGGATGGACTTTAATTGGCTATTAGTGCGCTTACCGGGCGGCGGAAATCGCTTGGCCTTTGGCTCCAGGCCGTGCTGGGCACCCACTGCAGGCATTAATAGCTCATTAAAGCGCACCCTGTCACTGCTTTATTTTCTAATTAATACTGCCTGCGTAGGGATAGGGGGATGAACTATAAAATTGTTTTATCTATTGCTTTAGCAATGAGGGAGGAAAAAAATGTTATTAGCACCTCATGCCTGCCACATTCATGATTGGACTAGAAAATCAGAAAAATCAGCATGGGTCTTATTTTCATAATCTTCACCTCAGAGGGGAGAGAGGTGAGTTTCAAGCCTCACACCCAGCTGAGATCAGGAAGCTTGAACATTGATGGTATAGTCAGCCCTTGGGTTCCTTATAGTATCTTCCTGGCTAGTGAGCCAGGACAAGTGGAGTAGGAAAACTGAGACAGATAGTTAAATGGCCAACAGTTTACGGACATCTGGTAAACCGCAAAAATCCAATCTTCCCTAACCAAGGACACTTAGGAGTAAATGGTTTACACCTCTCTGCACCCAGGGGATAGATAGCAGAAATCCAATTAGTGCCATTTGATAACCACACCCTAAGACAGATGAAGTTAAAGGAATAATTCTCATTTTGGTGCATCAGTATAAAGCTGAAGAATATTTTATTGATATCTTTTTCTAAGACCCCCCCCTAAACTCCCAGCTTTTGAAAACCCTCAAAACAGTTCTGGCCAGGTATCTCAGTTGGAGCATTGTCCCATATACCAGTGGTCGGCAAATTGCAGCTCATGAGCCACATGCGGCTCTTTGGCCCCTTGAGTGTGGCTCTTCCACAAAATACTGACTTCTGTGCATGGGCCACGAAGTTTCAATTGCACTGTACATGCGCGCCCACACGTGGTATTTTGTGGAAGAGCCACACTCAAGGGGCCAAAGAGCCGCATGTGGCTCACGAGCTGCAATTTGCCGACCACTGGTATACCAAAAGGTTGTCGGTTTGATCCCTAGTCAGGGGATCATACTCACATCGATGTTTCTTTCTCACTCTTTCCCTCTCCCTTCCCCTCTCTCTAGAATCAATGAATAAATAAACGAACTAATACATAAATAAATAAATAAGCCAGGTGGATCTGGAGGGCATTATACTAGTGAAATATGCCAGAAAAAAGACTAGTACTGTATGATCTCACTTATATGTGGAATCTAAAAAAAAACTTGAATAGAAACAGAACAGATTAGTGGTTACCAGAGGCAGGAGTAGAGTGGGGAATGGATGAAGGGGTCAAAAGGTAGAAATTCCCAGTTATGAGATAAATAAGTGCTGGGGATATAATGTAGCATGTGGCGACTCTAGTTAACAATACTGTACTGTATCCTTGAAAGTTTTGCGAAGAGAGTAGATCTTCGAAGTTCTCATCACAAGGAAAAATATTGTCAGTATGTGAAGGATGGATGTTAACTAAACTTATTGTGGCAAACATTTAACAATCTACACATACATAAAATTATTACTTTTTACATATTAAACTAATACAATGTGTGTGTCAACTATATCTCAATGAAACTGGGGGGGGGGGAGGGGGGGAGGAGGGAGAAAGCCAACCTCACAGGTATAAAGCCTCCTTCCTCCCCCCTCACATTCAAGGTGAGACCATAAACCAAGATCTTATACTGTGTTAGCTACGTTTCTATTAACTGTGTCAGTAAATGGTAGGTGATTCCCTTCCCACACCTTCCTTTGTTAGCCATTTGGGGATAAGGTAGGACCACACTATTGGAGGGATCATATATCTCAGATTCTTCTAGAAAATCATGGTCTCAAAGTTTGATCCTTTTTTCCATCTAAGTACACTTGTATTTTTCAAAAAACAGGTTTCAAAATTTAGTTTAGAAACATTATGGCCACGTGCCTGCTATGCCAATATAGTAACTTGGAGGAGAGGTGAGGCAGTGGCAGGTGGCAGGTGAGTAAAGCCAGCAGTCAAAAGGAGGAAAGAAAGAAAACAAGACGCAGAAAATCCATAACTCGAGAACAAATCCCCAAATGATAATAGTATAAAGTAGCAGCAAGTACTAGCCCCTAGTTTACTGCCAGATCTATTCCTCAAATAGCATGCTAGTAGGAACATTGAACACAAAATGTCCCAGCTGTAAAATGGAAATACTAATATCTGTTTGTGTTCCAAGGTTATTTCAAGGAGTAATGCTAATATCAATAAAGCCTTTTAGAAAAATGAACCAAAGCAACTCGGAAAGTATTCCTTTTCCTCTCAATCACTACCAAGCGGTAGCTCTATCTTAACTGAATCCTGGAGGTTGTCTCTGAATCCTGGAGGTATTACAATGACCGACTTCCTACCTGTCAAATATTCCTGTACAGTGTGTGCAGACGGTTATGGCTGAGCCCTCGGCCTGTCTGGGAACTACTGCACAAGAGGATCTAATCGATACACATTACGGCATTCTCAAGAGTCTTTGGCAAAGGTCTATAGATTAGTTTGCTAACGGCATTTGTTAATTGGACAGCAGGCCGGGTGGCAAGAAAAATGTGCTTGTCAGTTGGGAAAAGCCCTTCTAAAAATCAACAGACACAAGCAAAGCAATCTCAGCGCAAAGGATGATTAGAACATGGCTTGTATTTTGGACAATAAACTCTATTTATGATAGTCTCCCAGCCATTAAGTATCTCTGCCACGAGAGAAAACTGGGGCTATTAACTTCCTCAGACAGAACCAGGGGGAAGAGTGATCATTCCTTTTATAAGCAGAAGGGAAGGTTCTGCTCAATAAAGATCAATTAAACATCTCTGTTAAAAGGCTGCTTGAAGCCGGTGCCAATAGAAATTGCACTGTGTTAAGTCAAGCTCCTTGTTCCCTCCAGCCCTCCCCACCTCTGTATCTTGCACTGGGAAAAATTTTAAGGGGACATTGGGGATTGTCAGCTGTATAAGGTGACAGAAGCTCTCACATCCATGGCTGATGTGATGTTGGGTGACTTTTCATGCATTTAGCAGGGGCATTCCCAAAGGATAGCAGGCAAATTAAATGCTCCTATGAATTCAGCTAAGCATCAGTGGCGGGGGTGGGGAGGGTGGAGAGAGAAGAATCTATCAGTAGGTGCCCCAAAAGATTACTTGGTGGTCAGCGCTCCTAATTCCCAGGAAGCAGGAAGAGTTTGGGGGGCCTTGGGGGCCCATTGCATAAAGAAAGCCCTCCACAATCTCTGCCAACATCTTACATGTACCAAATACTGTGCGCTTCTATTCTCTGGTTTAGACTGTGCCCTCTCGTGTAAATTCCATCTTTCCTTGGTCAAAATTAACTGCCTTGCTTTCTGAGCTCCTCTATGGTTTTCTTATGCTTCAATGATAATACCTGCCTGACAGTTAATTTTACAAACATCTGTCCCTCCTCCAAGATGTAAACTCCTTGTTTATCTTTTCATCCTTTATCATCTATCGACCCCCAATATCCAGTTTGATGGTTTGCACATGACAGGCGTGTGGAAATAAGCTGCATGCTGGTCTTGGATTATCCTCATTGCAGTAGGCATTCTTGATAAGCATATTCCTGAAAGGCACACTGGCCTGAGTCAGGGGAGAACCCAGACAGGAGGAATGCAGATAGCTCTAAGGCAAGCACGTCAAACTCTCGGCCCACGGGCCCCAAGCCTCATTTATTTGGCCTGTGTTAGCCTTTGAGTTTGACATGCTTGCTCCAAGGGGACACACCCATCTATATTTAAACCCATAAATTGTTGGACTTAAAAATCCTCAGCAGTCATTCAGAAATCAAACCCCTGGGCCTCTCTGTATTAGGCTTTTTTATTTTTAATTTTTTAATTTTATTCCTGTGTAACAAATTAGCACAAACTGAGAGGATTGCCATACATAACTTTATTATCTCAGTTTCTGAGGTTGGAAGTCCAGGCACATCGTGGCTGGACTCTCTGCTCTGCGGGGGCTATACCTGCTGATGTCAAGGAATCAGCCACAGCAGGTACTCCTCTGGGGCTCAGCATCTTCTAAACTCAGTTGCTGGAAGAACTTGTTTCTTTATGGTTGGAGGACTGAGGGCCCTTTTCTTGCTGTCCGTCAGCCAGGGAGCTCCCAGCTCCTAGAGGACACCCAGTTTTCTTGCCACATGGCCCCTCCATCGCCGAAGCCAGCGATGGAGACTCTCCGCAGATTGATTCCTCCTCTCATTTTGCTTTCGGTTCCTGTCTCTGACTTCCACACTCAGGTTTAAAGAGCTCAATTGATTTGATCAGGCCTGTCAGGAGGGCTTCCCTCTCTTAAGGGCTACTGATTTGGGACTTAAATTACATCTGCAAAATCCCTGCAGAGTAGGACTTAAATTAATGTGTGCTTGGATAATGGGAACAAAGTGTGTATTCACCAGAGAATGGAAATCTTGGAGGCCGCCTTAGAACTCCGCCCAGCGCATTCACCCACAGCTGAGGTGAAAACTTCGCTCATCTGCCTGTGCTTGACCTCCTCATGTCCTCCCTGCGTCATGAGTAGCGCAGACAGGGAAGGTCCCAAACCTGCATCAGATACTGAAAGTGCTGCTCCCTGAAGAGGGAGGGAAGACACAACCTTCACTTTATTCCCGGATGAGGGTGCTGCTTCATGGTATTGGGAAGATTTTCATCAGACCAACTTCATGATTGAGTCATGGCCTTAATAAGGTGACAAGTAGCAGCATTAGTGTCTCTTTTTTTCATGGTATTATGAATGGTCTAAGAGAGGAGTCAGCAAACGATAGCCAGCCACCTATTTTCTGTAAGTAAAGTGTTGGACCACAGCCAGGCCCATTCATTTCTGAATTGCTGCTGGCTGCTTTTTTTTTTTTTTAAATATATTTTTATTGATTTCAGAGAGGAAGGGAGAGGGAAAGAGAGATAGCAACATCACTGATGAGAGAGAATCATTGATCGGCTGCCTCCTGCACGCCCTACACTGGGGATTGAACCTGTAACCTGGGCATGTGCCCTTGACCGGAATCAAACCCAGGACCCTTCAGTTCGCAAGCCGATGCTCTATCCACTGAACCAAACCAGGAAGGGCACCGCTGGCTGCTTTTGTGCTGAGAAGTTGTGACAGAAACCAGAACTACTCTCTGGCCCTTCCCTTTGCTGACCCCTGGCCCAAGATCATTCCCATAGTTCTCTGAGGATAGAATCACCTGGGTCACTTGTTAACAAGCCAATTTCTGGGCCCACTGAGTCAGAACCTCCAGGGTAGCGGTTTGGGAAGCCCAGTGAACAAGCTCCCCAGGTGATTCTCATTCCGGGGAAACTGCTCTCCTGTACACCTTCCTGCCAATTAGGGGAGCGCGTTTAAAAGAGGCTGTGGGTGGTGCCTTCAAAAGCACAGACTTTGAGGTTCCACCCTCTAGGATGCATCCTGCTCTGCTCCTCACCAAACCTTGCCGCTTCAGGTAAGTTACTTTTCACCCGCAGTTTCCCCACGTGAGACGTGAGGATGATGCTAACTCGTTGTCAGTGCATGTATGTATGTTGAGTGCCTCACGCAATGCTCCATAGCAGTCACCCTTATTAAGAGGAGCGGCACTGTGTAAACACCAGATGACCCCACTGGGGAAACAGCTCATAAATAAGGCTGGCCCAGCGGGGCCTATGATAGTAGTCCCCAGGGCATAGACTTCCTCAGAAAGAAAAACTCCCTGAAAGAAATCTTCCACTATGTTCCGGATGGTAAGGCCTTTTAGAAACTCAAAATCTCCTGCACATCGCCGAATAAAAGTTCCTAACTGATTATTTTAGGGTATTACTGCGTTTGCAAAGGAATATTTAGTTTTATGATTGAGAACTCTGGTACTTAGCAGAAAACCTTGTGGTTTTTTTTCCTTCCTATTTCTTGCCTGATAAGATTGTGCAAATGCAGCCATCTCTACAGCTGTTAACAGAAAGTTTTAAAATAAATTGCTATGCCTTTGCCACATACATCCTTGTAAGATACAGCACTCCAACGATACTTCAGCTTACAGGGAGTTTTATATTTTACTGAAAGGGGGGAAGGAATCAATATTGAATCTTTTAGTCCAGTGACCAAAGAATCACCCCATTGATTATGCTCACCTACGCAGGTGAGTGAGCGCAATTTATCCTGATTTTATCTTATCTGATTTAAAGTTTACTTTTTCTGGGAAATATTAATTCTAACGTTTTATGCATAATAATGCTGTAATACCATACCCTTTAAAATTTGTTTTTTTTTTTTTAATTTCAGAGAGGAAGGGAGAGAGAGAGAGAGAGAGAGAGAGAGAGAGAGAGAGAGAGAGAGAGAAACATCAATGATGAGAGAGAATCACTGACTGGCTGCCTCCTGCATGTCCCCCATTGGGGATTGAGCCCTCCACCCAGGCATATGTGACCTCATGGTTTATAGGTCAACGCTCAATCACTGAGTCATGCTGTCCAGGTCTGGACCCCTTTAAAAGCTGGTTTGCCTCAGTGAATAGAGCGTCAGCCTGCAGACTGAAGGGTTCCGGGTTTGATTCCGGTCAAGGGAACATGCCCTGGTTGTAGGCTCCTCCCCGGCTCGAACCTGGTCAGGCTCATGCAGGAGGCAACCAATGTGTTTCTCTCACATCAAAGTTTCTCTCTCCGTTCCTCTCTCTTCCACTCTCCCTAAAAATCAATGGAAAAATAAGTTCCTTGGGTGAGGATTAACAACAAAAAAGCCGTTGTGTGAACATCCTAATCTAGAGGCATGTTTTCCTCTGATGTTTTTTCAAATAGAATGTTTGTTGTATGTTATTCTTCTTTTCAACAGAAGAGGGAGGCAAAGACTTAGCTAAACAGTGTTCCTAAGTGCCAGGGAGCGGGGAAATGGATCCATATGCATATTCTTAGAGGAACAACAGGTAAACAAGAGTAGGATGGGTTTTGCCAGCTATGATTTAGGTTTTGTGAACAAAAAGACAAACAATACCCAACTGGCAAAAGAGTGTGTTTTGCCAATTTCTTTTTTTTTTTTTAAATATATTTTATTGATTTTTTACAGAGAGGAAGGGAGAGAGATAGAGAGCTAGAAACATCGATGAGAGAGACATCGATCAGCTGCCTCCTGCACATCTCCTACTGGGGATGTGCCCGCAACCCAGGTACATGCCCTTAACCGGAATCGAACCTGGGACCTTTCAGTCCGCAAGCCGACGCTCTATCCACTGAGCCAAACCGGTTTCGGCCGCCAATTTCTTGATATTTTAACTTAAGTTTTAAAAGAAAGTACCAGTTGAGATCTGACAAAAATAAAACCACAGAGGGGAGGGGGGATATATTGTTCATTTTTATTAAATGTGGTGTTGGGATCTTGCAATACTCTAAAACACAGCTGGATAAACGGGGTAGCTCAAGATCTGTCTGAACCAACTCCCTAAGCAAACTTCCAGGTCACTCGGCCACCAGGCTGACTCCAGGCTAGTGACTCCTGGTGCTGTTACTCCTTTCTGCTTATGGCGGGGGGAAGTGGGGTGGGGGTGGGAGGGAAAGAAAGCCACCATGCATGCGTTCCTTCTAGGATTGTGCCACCCTGAGAGACTCTCCTGGGCTGGCATCCCTGAGCAGATGCCCCTCGTCCCCCAAACTCCCAGAGTTTCTGTGGCTCACACCTGCTGCCAGGCAGCAGCCAGAGACCTGCTTGTAGGGCCTCATGAAAGGCTGATGCTAATGGGGCAGCCATATAGACTAGACTGAGGCTGCCTTGATCTTCTGTGGGCTTCTGCCTACTGTGGTTTTGAAACCGGACAACCAACGGGTCCGGGCTGCCTGTCACTACTTGAATGAATTAAGCAGAGATAGGGTTGAATCATTATACGAGCGTTTATTCCAATACTGCCAGCCGTATGAGAGAGCAGCAGGTCATCCCTGCTCTGCCTCTCTCCCTAAGCCAGCTGCTTATATTGGGTAGAAGGACAAAGATTACATGGGGAAGTAGAATTTACAGGCATGGGAAAGTAGGCACGGTATAATCGTTACAAGTCATGCGGGCTGGGGGCAGGGGCAGGGGGTCGCAGAGGATAGGTGCCTCTGGGCACCCAGGGACCAGATTACAGGCAATAGGGGCTGGGGGTTGTAAGGAGCAGGTGCCTCCAGGACCAGATTGTTCAGCCACAAGGTTGTAAATCTTTCCGGTTCTCAGGATAGGAGGATGGACTGCATTCTCATGTTCCCATGTCCCAGGGTGTACAACTCCCAGCCAGGTAAGAATGTGCTTTCTTTAATCAGAACAAAGCAATCATGGTTAACAGAGCATGATTAATATTTCTTATTTTATTTCTTATAACTGGTAGCTGGTCCCCAGTATTGTATTTTGAACCCTACTTCACCCAGCTTTCTCTCCCATAGCCCAAGACTTCAGCCACTGCTCCGGGGTCTCCATTGCCTCTCTTTCTATGTAAAAACTTCAGGTACCTCCTTCCCCACACTTCCTGCGAGGCTGACCTTCTCCATCTACGACTTCTGCCTGCATCTTGTCTCATGAAGACAATTTGGCCAATTGAGGGCTCTGCCACTTGTCTCTTACTGTCTCCTGGATCAGTTCCATACAGGGCCTGAGTGGTAAGAAACCACCTCCCTTTAGGAATGGGGTTTGGGGTTTTGTCAATACTTCCATAGGGTTTGTTTCTGAGGTATAGTATCCAGATGCACATTTCTCGTTTGCCACCACCTCCCATTTTTGAAATGGGGGTGCACTATAACTAATGTCTTCTGATTGGTTTCACTTAATACTTAAAAAAATCACAGAGACTTTCTGCAGCAATACTTCTAAGCTGATCTCACTGTTTTTAACAGCTGCCAACATTCTACCAAGAGTGTGCCATAATTAACACTTTCTGTACCAGATGTTTATGTTGTTCTTCCTTTTTTACTCTTGCAAATAAGCTGCATTGAAAATCCTCCAGCCGTAGCCGGTTTGGCTCAGTGGATAGAGCGTCGGCCTGCAGACTGAAGGGTCCCAGGTTTGATTCCGGTCAAGGGCATGTACCTTGGTTGCGGGCACATCCCCAGTGGGGGGTGTGCAGGGGGCGGCTGATCGATATTTCTCTCTCATCGATGTTTCTAACTCTCTATCTCTCTCCCTTCCTCTCTGTAAAAAATCAATAAAATATATTAAAAAAAAGAAAAGAAAGAAAATCCTCCTACACGTTTGCTGCCTTGCACACTTAGAAGTTTAAATTGCTGGGTCACAGAGGATGTGCGTTGTGACAGAGATTATGGGAGGGACGACTGTGAGCACAGAATGGGACCTGTCCCTGGTGTCCTTCCTGACCAACACTCCGTTGGTTTTACATAAGAAAACAGGTTTCATTTATGGCTTAGGGGCGGTAAGTGAAAAGTGGAAGAGCTGTTTTTCGAAAAAGCCCTCAGTAAAATATTGTGTGGGGCACAAATATGACCGTCTTGGGAATGGTTGCTGAAAAGAGGAACGAGGCATTTCCCCCTGTTTCCCCCTATTACTCCATACAAACCATCCTGCAGCTTTGGCCTGGCTGGGGTCCCAGGCATGAGGTGCGTGGAGGAGCAGGAGAGGGAGCTATGCAGGCAGAGCGCCACCCTGTGGCCGGCTGGAGAGATCGGACTAGTTTTCAGACAGAGGTACAAATAAAATCCCTGGTAGCTAGAAATGCATGAACGGCATTTTATGGAGGCTAAAGTCCTGCATGAACAGCGGGGACATTGGAGCCAGTGACATTTGGGTTATTGTTAAAGTGACTCCATGTGTGGCTATAGGCTGGTGCCTGGGGCAACTCAGGTTACTGTTGCTTTTGAGTGAATTTGCATTGTATGTCTCACACAATCTACATATATTAGAACAAGATAGTGGCAATACAGCAGGAGCAAGTCATTCTCTAGGCAGTGCTTATCTGACTTCAGGGACCTCTGCCCTAACTCTGGGGTCCACAAGTTGGGGACCACTGAGATGGGATATTGAGAATGTGAGTGCAGATGAAGTCATAAGCTCAGTGTCAAAGGGGAGCAGCGTTCTTTAAAGGAATCCTGGGGTGAGTTCTCACCATACCTAAGGAACATCCTGCTACTCCTACTCAAGGCCCTAAAATGACTCCCCATTGTAACATATTTACTTCTCTTTTCCCGTAATAAGTCCCCACTGTATTACAGAGCCCTGTTTCCCTCAGTTCTGGCCAGGGCAGGTGCTGTCATTGCTATCAGCAAACGGTATGCCTGTGTTTCTGCTTCTAAATCCTACCTTCTTTCAACACTCTGTTCAACACTCTCTACTCTAAGTCCTTTTAGCCAATTTGGGCCTGGAGTGACCTTCCCTTTTGTAAAATCCCAAAGCTTTTACACTTGGTTATCATACATTTGGTGTGGTCTCACCTCATCTGCTCAGGCAGACTGAATTCTGACATCAGTGATGCTTAATGTCTTCACAGCTCCTTGATGGGAGACACTAGTGTAATAACGTTTTAGGAATTTGCAGCAGGATGAAAAATATTAAAGGCAAGTATTTTTTTTTTCACGCTTGGATCTTCATATATTGGATCTGTTTCAAGTAGATTTAAAAACACACATGACATGTCGGATATGTGTCAGGCACATCCCTCTGTGACAGAGTGGAGAAAATACCTAGTTTTCTGGAGCTGTGAGCTGTGACAAATGGGCAGCCCATGCTCTATGGACAGGACTCTCATGACTCACCACCTGGCTTTGAAGATGCCTGTTTCCCCAGTTGTGCTGACCAAGTTGTCCTCTCCCTTCTTACCAATTCCCTGAAGACCCATGTTAAATGCCTAAATGAGGCTGGACTCGGGCATAGGGCATAGTCTACCGCTTGGGATGGAGCTATATTCCTGTGAAAAGTGTGCCCACCAGTGAGGAAAATCAGTTGTTCATACTTCTATTGGATTCAGCTCTGCTTCCTCTTGGGCCACTGCGTGTTGACTTTTTCTATGTGAACAGTGTTTTCCTGACCTCTGGGTTAAGAGCAGTTCTTTCATGCACACAGGCCAAAGGACACACTGCTCACTGGTAGAAAAGTTCAAGGGATCTAATATCTTGGGAGGGTTTATATCAATTACTTAACTGCCCGAATATCAACTTCCTTTATATTAGCTTTCTAATAAGATGAGCTGGATCTCACATTTATCCTAGGAAGACAGACTTATCCAAATCATCTATATTTTAACAGGCGGTACCACATTTCAGGCCTCAGAAACACATTTTAAATAATTCTTGCCACACCATATATTTTAAGTATCATTAAAAAGCCATGTTCTTACTTTTAAGAATATGTGTGCAATATATTTTATGAAACCTATAACAAGTCTATGAAAAATTGATTATTTTTTCCACAGGGACATGTTCAAATGATTTTCATTCTGCTCACCAAATGAAAAATCCAGCATGGGTGATGACCTTTATCTTATTTACTTCCTCTCATGAGTATAATCACCGTGTTCCCAAACAAAGAGGAATGGGTTACTCTGTTTGAGTAGCCAAATAATTTCCTGTGGTGGGCAGAGGGGTTGGTACACATCTAAACTAGGAAGCGCGGATTTCCCTTTCAAATGCCTTATTTTCCTGCTCTGTGCCTCCTTTCAGTCAGCTCCCCGTGAAACGGGTCAGAATAAAACGTGCGGGCTGGTGAATGTCCGGGTGATGGCAGTAGTAGGTCATTTTAGGACCCAAGGAAGATGCCAAGAGAGCTTTGTGGTCAAAGATGGGAACTGTTCTGTTCTTTAGTTAGGATATTTTTTTTTTTCAAATGAAACAATGTGTGCAACGTCCCCACTTGTTTCATCTTGGAGTTCTCTTGATTCTTATTGCTACAAGCTGATCATGGCAGAGGCTGCCTTCCCAGCATGCAGTGCCTCCCTGTTCCTTAGGCTTAGAACCATGGTCGGGGGGTAGGAAGGGATAGGCTATTGTCAATGCTGGCCTGTGTCCCAGTCTCTCTGAACTCCTCCCCATCCACTCTTCCACCTGGGAGTCTTGGGTACTTGCTGAACCCTCAGAACAGACAGAGGGTGGGGGAACTGGGCACCTGTGGAAGTGACAGTGGGGTAGAGGTGACATCTCATCCATCTCTAAGGTGGGAATGGAAACAGGCTTCTGAGCTGGGCTGGTTGTACACACAGCCCTTGTTTCATAAATAAGGATGAACAAGGCAACACACAGAAAGGCTCACAAGGCCATTAGACGAACTCGTGAGTACAGGGGAATGGGAGGGTCCAGGGAGATAGGATTTGCCAAGAAAAAGCAGCAGGAAGTGGGACACCATGACATGAAAGTGTGCCAGTGGCTGATCTGATGAGAAAAAGATTGGCATCCCATGTGGCTGGAGTGGAGGGCGGGCACGTGGGTGGAGTGGGGTTGGGAGGAAAAACATGGTGATACTTTGTAAACTTGGACATTTAAACGGGGGCTGTGTCATGGAAGATCTCAAGTACCATGGTGGCGAGCATGAATTGACTGGTTGCATGTTGAGCGGCCACAGGGATTTTTGAGATTGCGACTTTTGAGAGTATGATTTGAGCTGAGGCTGTGGAATCATCTTCAGGAGAATTTAGAAGTTGTCATGTCTAGTGCTTTTAAACCTGTGCTTTGATGATGTCTCCTTGGGGGCTGTTCTGGTGGGAGGATCTGGGAAAAGAAGCCAGGAGGCTGGGATCATACACCCCTGCTCCCACTGAATCAGGCAGTTCCCCGTCCATTTTACTTACTGTGCTGCCATGTAAGAGTTTTTAAAATTTATTTTTTAATTAAAAATATTTTTATTGATTTCAGAGAGGAAGGGAAAGGGAGAGAGAGATAGAAACATCAATGATCAAAGAGAATCATTGAACGGCCGTCTCCTGCATACCCCCTACTGGGGATCCAGCTGCAACCGGGCATGTGTCCTGACTGGGAATCAAACAGTGACCTCCTGGTTCATAGGTCGACGCTCAATCATTGATCCACACTAGCTGGGCCAAGTAAGATTTCTTACCATTTTTTTTAAATGTGGTAAAAACCACATAACATAAAAGTTACCGTCTTAACTATTTAAGTGTTTAGTAGTGTTAAGTGTATTCACTTTTCACCTTGTAAAGTTGCAACTCTATACCCTTTAAACAACAAATTTCCTTTCCCCCTCCCCCCAGCTCTTGCTAACCACCATTCTACTTTGTTTCTATAATTTGGCTAGCCAAGAAGATCCAACCAGCAACCCTCATCCCCCCATACCACTACCCCCACCCCCGTCCCCCAAACAGTCATGCAGCTGAGAAGGTTTGAGGGCTACTGACCCGTCATTCCTCTTGATCTCCCAGCCCTACTTAATGAGCAAATTGGGGTCCTGGAGATCCTGTAAGAGTCCAAAGTGTCCGCACAGTGGAGATGTTATGAACGCAGATATTTAAGCAAGATTACCAGGTTCAAATTCTGGTTCTGGTTCTAACTGTGTGTGTGTGTGTGTGTGTGTGTGTGTGTGTGTGTGTGTGTGACCTTGGGAAATTGGGCAGTTGATTTAACTTGGTGCCTTCGTAGTCTCATCTGTTAAAGGGACATGACAGTAATAGTATCTGCTTTAAGCTGTAAGGATTAAGTAAAGTAATCGAATAGAGCACTTGGAATAGGGCACTTATATAAGTGTTGGCTATTATTATTAATGTTAAGTGACTTCCTAGCATGACATAGCTCCTCCTAGGGAGAGCTGTTACTTTGGGCCTACCGCCAGCTCCCTTGGTGCGTGTCTCTTGAGTTTCCACTTAAGGCTGAATAGATAGCTCTGACTCACATGCTTCCCTCCTGCACATCCCTATTTCTCATCTAGGGCATGCCATTGATCTTGGCGGATCCTCCATCAATATCTTAATCCTCAAGGGGAAAGTGAAGCAGGACATGTCACACAGCACAAGAAGGATGGTTATCCTATGACATCAATTCAACAAATATTTACTGAACGCTTTTGACGTGGAGACACTTGGCTAGGTGCTAGGGACACAGAATGAACAAACCAGGCCAACATTCTTGCTCCCATAGAGCTTGTGTTCTCATGGGGCAAGGCTTTGCAATGCAGCCCTTCTAATAAATGAAATATTTTTCTTAGACTCATCTAGCCCAGGAAGATGAAAAGTTTGCATAAAAATGCTCAAGTTTGGAAACAAATACTCTAGACTTATTGCTAGGGGTGCCTTTGAAAAATGGTTTGTAAAAATAGATAGTAAAAATGGTTCAGAAATAGTTGGTTGAGACAATTTTTCAGATATAAAGTTTCCTACTCAATTTATCTCAAGTTCTTATTCAAGGGTTGTACTTATAGTACAGTCCATCATATTTAGAACCTGGGGAGGACAGCATAAAGATCATTTTGCTCGTGCTTCCATCAGATATTAGAAGGAATATGGGATTCCACCTGCCTACGCCCCCTCCTGGGCTGATCCTTTCCTCCTTAATATGAACAGATGACATTCAGACACAGAGGAAGCCGAAGCAGGCATAGGGGGGTTGGGACTAGTCTTGTTGGGGGAAAAATAGGAATTGCCATCAATATAGGAGGCATTTCCTGCACCTGTCACAGCCTGTGGACAGTCTAGCAAGGAAGAAATGATCTGTAATACAGGCACTCCTGCTGCTTGCTACTCCCCTGGGCCATGTGTTTCACAGCTATTGCTAAAAAGTTCAGACCATCTTTCCTGGGATCCTACAAATGTTTCATTTCCAGGCATAGCACTTCCAGGCTGCCACTGCCCGTCAGTCAAGGTTGGCAGGTGATATGTATCCCATGTGTCATCAGGAACGGCTGGGACTGAAGACATGATGGCCCTAAAGCCATCGTTCAAAACCACTGGCGGCCATGGCCAATCGTTTGTTGCCCAAGCAACCTGCCATTATCTCACTTCTTTTCTGCTAAGAGCGCCCAACTTCATTCAGGCTGGGCAGAGATCTCTTGATCTTAGGGAATGGAGCAATAGCAGCCAATATAAATCCCTGAGTTTAAAAACACACACCAAAAATCAGAGAAAGTAGTTGAAGCCTGGATAGTGGCAGCCTATCATCCAAACTGGGCTGTCTGCTCCCAGATTTTCTGTTATGTGACTGTCTGATGTCTTAATTACATCAGCCTGTGTTAGTCTAGTTGTCTGTGACTGGAAACTGATACAGCAGTTTTAGTCTTTGTCTTTGAGGTCAGACTGAACCTAACAAACGTTAATTTAACGAAGTCATAACAAGAGGTCATTAATGGAGTTGACGGGGAAGTTCTGGTGGAGGGGTGGAAGCAGAAGCCAGAGTGGAGCAGAGAGGAAGAGGGACAGTGAGCACAGACAAGTCTTGGAAGGAATTTTGCTCTCCAAGGGAATAGAGAATAGGGATATAGCTGAAGGGGAATGAAAGTCCAAGAAGGGAGAATATCCTGTCAGAGCAAAAAGTATACTGCTCAAAGCTAAACAGGCAAAGGTTTTAGTCAAGGCTATTGCAATAGGGGAGAGAAGCCAGAACTCATCTGAGCTCAACTCTGCTGAAGCAGGGGGTGGTAGGATTTTTAAGGGCTGGGGTGTGAAGGAGAGATATGGGTCATCCATGTCTGCTATTTGGTTTTACCCAAAGTAATATTAAACTTCTCATATCATTATGATAAGAAGTAATTTTACAACTTGGAGCAAGGTGCCCCCCGAGGTCATGCTCCCACAGAGACTGGGTGGTAAGGATAAGTTCTCCTTTGATTGCATTTCAAGAGATGGTTCCCAAGTCTTTGGGAAAGATGGTCCTGGGTCACAAAACTGATAAGACTTGTTTTTTAAAAAATTTTTATTAATTCTTTTTTGGAGAGGAAGGGAGAGGGGGAGAGAGAAACATCATGTGAGAACGCAACATTGATTGTCTGCTTCTTGCATGCCCCCTACCAGGGATCGAGCCTGCAACCCAGGCATGTGCCCTGACTGGGAATCCAACCTACAATCCTTTGGTGCACAGGGGGACGCCCAAAGAACTGAGCCACACCGGCTGGGGCACTCACAAGAATGTATTAAAAAGATTTATATACACTTTAAGGGCCAGGGAAAGGATTTACAATTACAAATTTTCTAAAGAGGATGCTCCAAGAAAAGGGAAGTAAAAGACCTAGAGTTGGGAAAAATCTTGTCTAATGTTAAATCAATCTGAGGGGGAATATTAAGGCCATCTTGGTCAATTTCATTTTTAAAAATATGTTTATACTGATTTTTTTAAGAGAGTAAGGGAAAGGGGGGAAAGAGAGAGAGAGTGAGAGAAACATCAATCGGTTGCCTCCAGCATGCGCCTGAATGGTGGTCAAACCTATAACCTGGGTATGTGCCCTGATGGGGAATTGAACTGGCAACCTTTTCAGTGCAGGGGGCAGCTCAATATCTTGATCAATTTCTAAAACAAGGATAAATCGCCCTGGCCGGGTAGGTCAATTGGTTGGGGCATCCTCCCCATTAGCCAAGGTTCTGGGTTTGATCCCAGTCAGGGCACATATATGAATCAACCAGTGAATGCATAAATAAGTGAAACAACAAATGGATGTCCCCCCAACCCTCTCTAAGGATCAATTAAAAAAAAAACACCAAAATAATCATGTTTCTATATACAATTTCTGATGCCTACAGGATAATCAAGACTCTCCACTCTCCATACTCCAGAGATCATCTGTCCTTGCCATGCTCACAGTTTTGAGAGCCAGGCTGCAGCAGGTCGTTCATGTTGCTCTCAGCCTTGGTGAGCTCCATCTTGTCCATGCCCTCACCTGTGTACTAGAGCAGGAAGGCCTTACCCTGGAACATGTGCCTGAACAGGTCCTGGATGGCCATGCTGTTAATGAAAGTGGCTGACATCTTCAAGCCTCCAGGAGGGATGTGGCACCATGGGTTGTCTTCACATTGTTGGGGATCCACTCCACAAAGTCGCTGCAGTTCTTGTTCTGCATGTTGAGCATCTGCTTGTCCATCTCCTTCATGGTCATGTGGCCCCAGGAAACAGCAGCCACTGTCAGGTAGTGGCCCTGATGGGCTTTGATACTGCTGGCTGCCCTGGCTGGTTGGGGGGGTGGGGGGGGCAGGGATAGAAGCCAGGCATGAACAAGTAGAGGCATGAGAAGGGCACCATGTTCACTACCAGCTTGCACAGGTCTGAGTTCAGCTGGCCCAGGAAGCGCAGGCAGGTGGTGGCCCTGCTCATGGTGGCCGACACCAGGTGATTGAGGTCTCTATTAGTGGGGGTGGTCAGTTTCAAGTTGCGAAAGCACATGTCATACAGGGCCTCATTATCAATGGAGTAGGTTTCATCTGTGTTTTCCTCCAGCTGGTAGTTGGAGAGGGTGGCATTGTAGGGCTTGACCACCATGTAGGACACCTTAGGCGAGGGCATCACGCTGCAGGTACTCACGATGCGATCTGGGTACTCCTGCTGGATCTTGCTGATAAGCAGTGTGCCCATCCCTAACTAGGTGCCATCCCCAGTGAGTGGGTCAGCTGGAAGCCCTGCAGACAGTCACAGCTTTCTGACTCCTTCCTTACCACGTCCAGGACTAAGTCCACCAGTTCAGCTCCCTCCATGTAGTGGCCCTTTGCTCAGATGTTCCCAGTCCCACTCTGACCAAACAGGAAGTTGTCTGGCCTGAAAATCCTGCCCAGTGGTTCAGACCTGACTGAGTCTATCGTGCCAGGCTCTAGATAAGGGGTGGGCAAACTTTTTGACTTGAGGGCCACAATGGGTTCTTAAACTGGACCGGAGGGCCGGAACAAAAGCATGGATGGAGTGTTTGTGTGAACTAATATAAATTCAAAGTAAACTTCATTACATAAAAGGGTACAGCCTTTTTTTTTTTTTTTTTTTTTTTTTTTTTAGTTTTATTCATTTCAAACTGGCCGTAGTTTGCCCACGGCTGCTCTAGATCCACCAGGATAGCCTGAGGTACTACTTGCTATTAGCAGCTGCATTATACTACACAGCTACAAGTCACTCTCCATGGTGATTGCCAGTGGGGCCGATCCCATGCTCATCACTAATGACATCCCAAAACTTGGCTCCAGTCTGGTAGCCTCACTGGCCCCCCGGAATGTTCCTAAGAATTGGGCTGCCCAGGCCTTTTAGCCATGTCCAATTTTGTCATCATTATGTAGATATGGGTAAAATCTTTCCATCATGGTCAATATGTTTTTCTTTTTAAACAAATGTAGCAATTTCTCATTGAAACTTCCCTCCTAAGGGACCATAATAGATTTCATGGTTCTCCAATGAAGAAGGAAGGTGCTAACTAGCCATGTAGCTCAAACTACAGCGTTACAGCAACTATTTCCCTTTGAGGAATAAAGAGCTGGTATTATAGCCTAAAATTCCCTTTTACTACCAATAAAATAAATTTTCACACTTGTTCTATGAATAAAGTTTCTTTAGGAATTTGTTCTGTATGGCTGAATCTCTTCTGTTTCACCCATGAGATTAGAGGACAGCTAGATGAGAGAAGGGTTGAATAGGGCTGAAAAGTGTTTATGATGAGGAATGAATAATGTCAGTTATAAATATAATAGCAGTCAATATTTTTTGAGTACTTACTATGTTCTAAGCATTGCTCTGAGCATCTCTCATTTCTTAACTCTAACCCTCACCATAGCCCTACAGATAAGTGCTAAGACAGGAAGGTGAGGCATGAAGAAGTTAATGCTCAAGTTCATACTTGGCTGAGTCTGATTCAATCAAACTCAGGTGGTCTCGTTCCAAGTCCAAGTGCTGGGTTTTCTGTGTTGTGGACTGACTGTTTCCTCTGCTTTAATGCATTCGGCATTAGGATTGTCCGTCTGCCTCAATTGAAAAAGCAACATGTGTCATTAGTGTCCTTTAGCAAAGATTTATTACACTTAGATCCTTAAAAGAGCAAGGCAGAGAGCTATATATTGTGGGGGGATTTCATGAAAATTCTCATCGTAAGACAGTGAGTTGTAAGCTCCAGAATTCTTCATTTATGATCTGTCACACCGTCATGGATGGCCTACCCTGGATTTGTGTGGCCAAGGGATGTGGGTCTATCTGGGCATTGGCGATTCCTTCCTGCATTTAGCAACTATTTGTGTAAAGTCTGTGATGGACCCAGCGCGGTGCCAGCATTGTGGGGGTTAGAGATGTATAACTACTTCTTTGCTAAGGGTTTGATATATTTGGTAAAGAAAGATTTTTATTAAACACCAGCTAGGTAGCAAGTACTGTGCTAGGCATTTTACATTGGTTCTTATTGGATTCTTCTGACATCCTTGGGAGGAAGGTACTATCCCCATCTGATGGATGAAAAACTGAGTCTTAGAGGGATTGAGGCACCTGTTGAAGGTCATGCAGCCAATAAAGGGCAAGCCCAGAAATCAAGCCCTGGGGTAAATTAGAGAAAAAAAAATGACAGTTTTAATTAGATCTGTTTATTATGAATGGATCTCACTGAATCCAATGAAAGGAAGAGCCAGTTAACTTTGGAGAGCAGTGTTGTTGTTGTTGTTTTTTTAAAAAAACCACTTTCCATGTAATATTAATTCCAGAAAATGTTTCTTGGGGTGGGGTGCTGGTGGTGCTGGGGGAACAGAATAACCTTTTCTTAACACAAAAGCTCAGTATATGAAACAGTTGAAAGTGAGTGGTGGTGGGGTGTGGGGTGGTGGTAGGGAGGGTGTGTGGGGTGGTGGTAGGGAGGGTGTGTGGGGTGGTGGTAGGGAGGGTGGTGATCATGGGTCTTTTCCATATTGGGCCTCCTCTCTACCCAGGACTGTGGAACCAGCCGGAAGTCAATGTTTTTGTATAAAATAATATGCCAACTCAAGTCTATAGATGGCAACTGTTAGCAAGTCATCTACATAGATTCCTACAAAGCCAGTTGTGTTGTCCTCATGTCCTAAGAGTAAAACTAAAAATAACAAAAGTAATTGACCTCGGTAAAAATGCTTAACTATGTACTTGGATTTCAAAAAAATACATAAGCTGTAAATTGAGTGTTCAATCATGGAGAAGCAATAGGAAAATTCTTGGGAAGATGAGGGGATGGATGTCTCCCTGTCTATCTCATCTACCACTTGCTGGGGGGAAGGGGGAGAGACTGGTAGAAGACGGCTTACTCTCTGCCCGCCTCTTTCTTGGATGATTGGTGCTGGTGGGAGCCAAGCAGCCCACAGCAGAGTGGGCTGGGTGAGTCAGTCTGCATCTTCAAGAGCAATTTGGAGGTTGTTTGCTTCTTCCCACTCCCAAGCTCCAGCCTCCCCTCAAAGACAGAGAATTTGTTAAACACACACACACACACACACACACACACACACACACACACACACACACACACACACGAATGAAGGAAATCCCCCCCCCCCAAGGAACAACAAAAACACCCATTGTAAACAGCAGGTTTGTCTTCTGACAGGTTTTGTTTGCAAATGATAACAATTACAGGTAATTTTTCATTTCAATTGGAGAAGCAGGTATTAAAAAGAGAGAGAGGGAGAGAGAGAGGGAGAGCAGGCTCATCTCCCCAGTGCCTTATTCACTCCCTAGTCTACAACCTAACACGAGTGTGGAGGGCTAGGCAGTCTCCTCATTCCATTAAGTGAGATCTAATTGTGGCTGTTCGGTCTGTTGGCAGATGCAGTTTCTACATAACAACAGCCCAGAGACAGGGCTGCGTGATTAATGCCTCCGGTTGTCATATGCCCCATTATCTGTGCATTTGCATAACTTAATGGTTTAGGACAGGGGAGAGAGGATGCTTAATTTAATGTTTAGCAGGCCCTTGATAGCTGAATAATTTAAGAACTGTCAAGGGGGTCAGTCCTACAGCAATTCAGCCAGACAGCTATGATTTCTGCATATCGTTAAAATTCTTACTTAGGATAACTTTTTTTTTTTTTTTAAGGAAAAAGAAAAGAACAACAATGCCTGAGAGGAAGCACTGATTTTTTTCTTCTTCTGTTAACCATTTTCTCCCTGAGGCAAATGGAAATTTTGTTTTTGACAGCAGTTAAATGTTTGAAGATAGCTGGGGTGGGGTTGGGTGGGGGGAAGGTTACACTCATTCTCTTCCTTCATTTCTCTCCTCCCCTGACCTCAGGCGGTTCTTCTTTCTGATTTGTCTCCTATTATTCTTTTTGTCTCCTCAATCACCTCATCCTTTGTGCCCCTTTTTATGAGCCATTTGCAATCCCTCCCCTCACCCCCCAGCCTCTAGCTGAAAGGCAGTTAGGGGAGGGGAGAGTGAGGAGGGAGGCTGGAGGGGAGGAGCATAATTTGCTTGAAATCAACTAACAGCCCAACCTGCTTTCAATAGGAAACACTGCCAGTTTCATTAGTTGCTAATGAATATTATTAAACTAATCTGTCATTTGTTTTCTAATTATGTGTCACCAGGCATCACAGTGGCAGTGGAGGTGACTGCTGGTGAACAATTTTCCTCCTTGAGTCCTTTTTTCTTTTTAAAGAGGAACAGCCAGGAATGATTAGCAATAATTTGAACCTGGGTAATTTCCCCCTCTTTTCCTTAGTCTTTTAATTTTTCTCCCTCTCATTTACAATACTGCCAGGATCTTCATTGCCACCCAGCCTCTATATAACCCCCTCCCAGGGTGAGACCCCAGCCCATGCCAAACATGGGACAGCCCCCCTTCATGATGCAACTCATGGGCATGTCAACTGCTGTCTATTCTGGAGAGTCTCAAGCAGATCGAGCCCACATCTCTTTCCTGAGCAACGGGCTACTACACCTCTTGACCTGGATGTCCCACAGACAACTCAAACTTCACCTAGCCAAAGTGGGACACATTTCTCAGCCTGCTCCATTTTCCCATTGTTTCGAATTTGCAACCTGCAATTCTATCACTCTTCCTTTTCCTTGCTTTCCACGTTCACTTAGTCACTAAATTACACCGATTCCCTCTAAATATCTCTCACCTTGCTTTCGGGACCCTCATGCCAATCCTTATTATTTGGTGATGAAGATGGCAAATAGATAACTGGGTTCCATTCACTGCATTTCCTCTACCCTTATTCTGTTATCCATATATTCACCAAAGAAATGCTTCCAAAATGCAAATGTGAATAAGTCACTGTCCTATTCAAAAATCCTTCAATGGCTCCGTATTGTTTAGACATTGAAGTTCACACTTTTAGTCTGGCATAGTAAACAGTCTCCCAGCTTCATTCCTCCATACTCCTCCTCACACCCTTGCTCTAGCCCAGGGGTGGGCAAACTTTTTGACTTGAGGGCCACAATGGGTTCTTAAACTGGACCTGAGGGCCGGAACAAAAGCATGGATGGAGTGTTTGTGTGAACTAATATAAATTCAAAGTAAACATCATTATATAAAAGGGTACAGGTCTTTTTTTTTTTTTAGTTTTATTCATTCAAACGGGCCGTAGTTTGCCCACGGCTGCCTCATTGCTGTGTTATGCCTTCAAGCTTTGCCATATGATTTTTTTCCTGTCTGAAATCCTTTTCTTTTTATCTCTTTTAAATATATACTCTAATTCTCCACTTAAGTTGTGTGTGTGTGTGTGTGTGTGTGTTTTAAAGATACTTTAGATCTTGCTCTATGGGAAACATTTGGCAATGTCTGGAGAAATTCTTGGTTGTCACAAGTTGGTGGTGCTATTGGCCAGGTCTGGTGTTAAAACTAATACACAAGACATCCCCCCACAACAAAGAATCATCCGGCCGCAAATGTCAATAGTGCTGAGGCTGAGAAACTGCTTTAGATCAGCTTCTGTTGTGCGACTATTCCTTTGTACATGTCACTTATAGCTTTCACATGGCATTTCATTCATGTGAACCACATGTTTCTCCCCTTAGATTGCATGAGCCAGAGGGCAAGATTTTATATGCTGACATAACAGAACATCTTAAGGATTAGTTATTTAAAAAATGGCTTTTGTTGATATTATTCCTGAATTTCCTCTGCCTACTCTACTGGCTGTTTCACTATTATCAGTCATTTACACTTTAGAGTGAATGAAGCTTGAGTTATGAAGGTTTAGACGAATCCTTATAAAATGTTACTTTCTGGAGATTAGGATGTGAATCCTAGTTAACATGGAGTTTGAATTCTAATACCAAGAGAAAAAAATGGTCTCTTACCGATGTAAGATTTTATAACTTTTCTAATTGAGAAGGGATTCAAAGCCTTCTTTTGTTAAATGAATTGATAGGTTTTGATCTAATTGATCTAATTTTCTATTCTCTGAAGTTAAAAGCAAGTCCTGATTTTTTTTCTAATGGAGGAAATACATTTCTTGGATACAACAACTCTGAATATCAACCTGGTTGCTTTGACAATCTTCCTTGCTGTATTAGCATGAAACAATTATACAGGAACCAGAATAACTTCATTTGCTCCATCACATAATCACACACCAAGCAGGCATCTCTTCTGAGAAGCTATTTAAAACTTTCTAGTGCCTTCCTGTCATAATTAGAATAAAATTCACACCATCCTAGCTTTCCCTAGTCTCTGTCCTTGTTTAATTCTCCCCCAACCCCACGTATACACTCTCCCACATGCTCACTAGGCTTTAGCCATACTGGCTTCTTTTCTGTTCTTCAAATACTAGAAGCTTGTACCTGATGTTGGAGTTTTATACTTGCTGCCCAGAACACTCTCCCTAGATCTTCTCACCGTTAATACTTTTTTTTTTATCATCCAATTCTCGGATTTAATACCACTTCTTCAGAAGTGATTTTATTAATGATCCTATAAAAAGTTGCTCCTCACCCCAGGTTATTCTCTACTCCATAATTCTCTTTAATATTTAATAGTTCATATTGCTATACCATCATCTGAAATTATGTAACTTATTTACTTATTGATTATCTGTCTTTGATCACTAGAATGATAACTCTTTAAAAACAGGGAATTTAATAAGTTTTTTCCTTCACAGTTTATCTGAATTTAAGATATTCTGTGGAACCTGGGTGCCTAACGTACTTGTTGAAAGACTTAATTAACTGTGCCCACTGTTTCTACTCAGTTCAGCAAGTATTTATTGTGTATGCATTCTGTGCGTGGTACTGTGGTGAGGAGGAAAGAGATAAGACATCATTCCCTCTCAACTAGTGTTCAATGTGGTGGAAATGGGCTGTGTCCATAACCATCACACTCATCTCAAAAACAACCAGTTGTGCCCTAGCCAGTTTGGCACAATGGATAGAGCATTGGACTGTGGACTGAAGGGCCCAGGGTTTGATTCCCGTCAAGGGCACATGCCAGGGTTGCAGGCTCAATCCCCAGTTGGGGGTGTGCAAGAGGCAGATGATCAATGATTCTCTCTCATCACTGATATTTCTATCTCTCTCTCCCTTCCTCTTTGAAATCAATAAAAATATATTTAAACAAACAAACAAACAAACAAAAAACATCATTGCTAAGTATCCATAGACTTCATTTTATTGAATCCTCTTAATGACATAGGTATGAATAACCCCACTTTACAGGTGAGAGAATGGGAATCTAGAAGGGTAGCAACGACCCTAAATCACAAAGGTCGTATATGACAAAGCTCACCATTGAACTTAACTCTGCTTGAGTTTAAAGCTGTACTTGTAACCTCTTCACATATGTTTTCAAACACCTTATTTTGCTTTTCAGGATGCTAATTATATAAAAGAGGTAGGATATGATTCTTTAAATCACCTCCTCAATTTTAAAGAGAGGTGGATGAGGGAAAGAGAACTTCATTTTCTATTGTAAGGCAAGAGGTTTGTTAGCTAAACAATAAAGTCTCCTCCAAACACTGGGCCACTGCCTTCGACGTTATGGCTAACTCAGGGCTCTCTCCTATCCCTGATCTTTTACGATAGAATAGCGAGGAAGAGAGAGGTGAGGGGTACACATAGGAGGTAAAGATAGTCTGATAAAATTTAGAGTCCAGTCTAAAACTGTGCTGCTTCCCCACAGTGCCTGAAAAGATTCTCTCCTCTTTGTCTCACCTTTTGCTTTCCACCAATTAGAAATTTATTTTTTATTACCGATTGCACAATGAAGTGAAGACTAGCTCCAGAATGGCCATCAGCCCCTCATACCTCTCTGTTCTCTCTGATGTCTGTTGATTAGAGGAGGTAGAAGATCTGATAAAAGAATTTTGAAGACCTACATTGGGAGGGCAGGTATTTTAGGCTGTTATTGGGACTATAGGAAGGTGCTAGGTGGTTGGGGTTCAGAAGTGGGGGGTGACATTAGGTAGTATAGAGATACTCAAGATAAATGGTTTTCTATCCTCAAAGGACCAGGGGTAACTGAATCCTGTGGGAGCATATGGTGGTGGCTCTTGACATGCTGTTTGTACATGTGACAAGTGATAATAACCTCTATCTCTGTGTGCTGGTATTGAAACCTCTGTTTTCATCTTCCTTTTGACCCACTTTAATTGCACAATTAGACAAATGATTAATTGGCCAGCAGGGGAGAATCTTAGACTCTTCTAGGGAAATGAGGATAGCAGTCATTTCCAAAATTTCTACCTAGTTATTTTACATCCTTGGGGTTTGCCTGATTAGCCTTGTGAAGTCATTGATCCCTGGCCATAGTTACTCCTCCTGGTGAGAAAAGAAGTAGAGGAAACAGGAGAAATCACATGTAAACATTAAACTTATGGAGTGACTCTTCTCTATAATATTCTTGCCTTAACTCCATGTCCGTAGTTCTAGAATGAGCTTTGAGTAGGGGTGGGAATGAGGATAAATCAGCTTTCATTTTAGGTGAGGAGGAGGAAAAGGAACTCCTAGCTTTCACCAAATTTTTGTAGGAAGCAGATCTGCTTCACCCTACGGGAAACTATCAACTTTAGACAAACAAACTCTAGGAAGCCTCTCTGTAATGGCAGAATAAATCTACCCTTATATTTCTCTTGAAATAACAAGGAGATGAAATACAAAGAAAAAACCTTGCGCTCACTAACATAAATCAGCCCCGTAGTTGTGATCAGCACATATGGTATGGTAACATTGCCCACTGCTCTGAGACCCGCTAATGGAAGACCATATGTGCTTCTGCAAGATCAAAACACAGCGGGCCTGGTTTAAGACTCCGTGGCGGCCCTAACTCCGAACTTCCTTGCATTTATTGGTTTGTGTTTCTGCTTGAGCACCATTCTTGCCACCATAGTCTCTCACCTTCCCTCACTTTTTCTTTCCTATCTTTCAGGAGTTGAGAGGACTGGATAATTTAAAAACTTGTTTGGACTTCATAGAGTTTTTTTAGTGAGCAGTGGCCATGAGAGAGAGACACAGATGCCAGAATTGGGAGATACTATTGATAATACTTCTAGGATTGACCAATATTTTCTGCTGGATAATTTGCCTCTTCCCCTCCCACAGCTTAGAGATATAACTGACATAAAAAATTATATATATTTAAGGTGCATAATTGGATACACATATACATTGTGAAATGAGTACTATAATCAAGCCAATTAACATAGCTCTCACCTCACACAGTTACCTTTTTGTGTGTGGTGAGAACACTTAAGATCTACCCTTTTAGCAAATTTCAAGTATATAATACAGTGTTATCAACTGTAGTCACCATGCTGTATATTAGGTTCCCAGAAAAAGAGTTGCATTTTGGAATATATTAATTACAGGGAATTAAATAGACAGATTTAAGCAAGGGTGAAATGAGGTGTTATTTAGTATTCTCTTCTTCACTTTTGTTTAAATGTAGACTTTGAAAAAAGTAAGAAGGCCTTGTATTTATTTTCATACATAAATTCAAAGTAGACGAATGACTGAATGAATGAAGTGGGCCACATAGCTTCTTGTATTATTGTGCGTATGAGCACAAATGAAAACCAAAGAGGTTATTAATAGGAGGACCAGATGCATAGCACATCTTTTTTCTTGGGAGCTCAAAGCACCTTGTCAGCACAAATGCATTAATCTTGGAATGCCCCTGTGAGAGTGGTGTCTGGTTAACATGTTACCCTCCGATTTGTTATGGCCCATGCTTAGCTCCTTTCCCTTTCACGGGAGATCCCAGATAGGTCTGAACAAGCCCGTGATGAATGCCAGACAGAGATTTTAATGGGAGAGAAACAAAAAGCCACACACACTTGTTACTGAAATAAAACCAGCTTATTATCCTTTGAGTAAAAAAAAATAACACCCTATTTGTCATATTAATGAAGACCTAATTCAGTTATGTTATTTTCTGAGTCCTTGCCCACAGCATCCCCACTAAACCAGGATATCTGCCAGGACCCTTCGATGCAGACCATGTGGCGCCTCATTGTTGGGCTGAGTGACAAAGGTTTTATTATGAAATCCTTTATAGTCTCATGTATTTATTTTTTCTTGCTAATTAATCCTATGCCATTTCAGTGCTATGAAATCCTATTGTTTCAAAGCCAATACTCACCCTCTAATCCAAATTGAGCTAAAATGATAACTACCCTGAAAACTGTGTGCTATGTTTAGAAAAAACTTCAGTGGAGACTTCTGGACTCCAAAAGGGGATGTGGCTACTCTGTCTGTAGCAAGCTGACAAGGTGGAAAGAATGGCAACTGTTTAGGTACATTAGGTATCAAGAGATGGCATTGTTTAGGGCAATTATTCCTAAACCCAGGTGATCATCCAAATGAACAGGGTGAAGGTTAACATCACCAGGCTCCCACATATGAGGAATCTTATTCAAGAGGTCTGGGGGGTAGGTCCAGGCATCTATCTAAAAAGCCCTCTTAGTCCTAGCTGGTTTGGCTCAGTGGATAGAGCGTTGGCCTGTAGATTGAGGGGTCCCGGGTTCAATTCTGGTCAAGGGCACATGCCCAGGTTGTGGGCTTAATCCCCAGTAAGGGGTGTGCAGGAGGCAGCCGATCAATGATTCTCTCTCATCATTGATGTTTCTATCTCTCTCTTCCTTCCTCTCTGAAATCAATAAAAATATATTTAAAAATCCTATCTAATAAAAGACAAAAGGGTAATTAACCGTACCTCCGCTATGCTTCCCATTGGCTAATCAGCGAGATATGCAAATTAACTGCCAACAAAAATGGCGGCCGGCAAACACGGAGCTGAAGCGAGCAGGAGGTTTGCTTGTTCCAGTGGTGGAGGAAGCCAAGGTTCCCCGCCTGCCACAGCCCAGCTCTGAGCTCTGAAAGCAACAGCTCCAAAAGCAACAAAGTTTCAATTATAGAAGCTAAACAAACCCCCGATACCTGCTTTCAGCCAGCTGTGGCCTCAGAGCTGGAGCGAGCAGGATGGCAACAAAGTTTCAATTATAGAAGGTAAATAAATCCCAGAATAAAAAAAAGAAAAAGAAAAAAAGGAGAGGCTGGGAGCTTCAGTCGCAGGCCAGCCTGAAAACGGCCCTCAGCCCCTCACCCAGAC
This sequence comes from Myotis daubentonii, assembly GCF_963259705.1. Classification (NCBI taxonomy): domain Eukaryota; kingdom Metazoa; phylum Chordata; class Mammalia; order Chiroptera; family Vespertilionidae; genus Myotis; species Myotis daubentonii. The sequence continues at coordinate 44,641,599 of NC_081850.1, forward strand.
TGGCCAGGCACCCCAGTGGGGACCCCCACCCTGAAGGGGGTGTGGCCAGCCTGCAAACAGCCATCAGGCCCTCATCCAGGCTGTCCAGGCACCCCAGTGGGGACCCCCACCCTGAAGGGGGTGTGACCAGGTGCAAACAGCCATCAGCCCCTCACCCAGGCTGGCCAGGCACCCAAGCGGGATCCCCACCCTGATCTGGGACACCCTTCAGGGCAAACCAGCCGGCCCCCACCCATGCACCAGGCCTCTATCCTATATAGTAAAAGGGTAATATGCAAACTGACCCTAACAGCAGAAACACTGGGAATGACTGCTCACCATGACACACACTGACCACCAGGGGGCAGATGCTCAATACAGGAGCTGCCCTCTGGTGGTCAGTGTGCTCCCACATTGGGGAGCTCTACTCAGCCACAAGCCAGGTTGATGGCTGCCAGTACAGCAGTGGTGGTGGGAGCCTCTCCTGCCTCCTCAGCAGCGCTAAGGATGTCCGACTGCAGCTTAGGTCTGCTCCCCGCTGGCAAGTGGACATCCCCCAAGGGCTGCCGGGCTGCCAGAGGGATGTCTGATTGCCATCTTAGGTCCAATCCCCCGGGGAGCAGGCCTAAGCCAGCAGGTGGTCATCCCCTGAGGGGTCCCAGACTGCGAGAGGGCACAGGCTGGGCTGAGGGACCCCCTACCCCCGAGTGTACAAATTTTTGTGCACCGGGCCTCTAGTAAATAAATAAAATAAAAAAAGCTTACTTAGGTAATTCTGATGATGAAACACTAGCGGTAAAGCCCTTGTCTTGAGTTTCAGTTCAGGTTCTGCCATATGTTCATTCAACCAACCAACCATCTAATCAATTGCTGTTACATGCCAGGTACTGGGCTGAGTGCTGGGAAACAGAGGTTAACAAGACAGACATCCTGGCCAAACCATTTAACAACTTTCAGCTTCCTTTCCTTCTCTTTGAATAGGGGTTAGATGAGATTTTGGGTCCCGCCCAGCTCTAGCAGTCCATGATATTTAAGAAACAGAGCCCCTGACTTCCTAATATGCCTTTCAACTTCTTTTCGGTTCTTATTGCCAAGTTGACATTCTCCCATTCCAGTTTTCTACCTCCCTTGCCTTACAATTCTGCCTCAAAGCAACAGTCTTCAGTGCTTGATGTCAGCCTGATTGAAATGTTGAAAGATTTCCTCTCCATTTCCAGAGGCGATGGGGCTGAGAAGTTAACCCAGGCTTCATCAGGGCTACTCGTGTTTCTATTCATCATGGCAGCACTACTGACAGTTTAAAAAGGACAGCTCCCCATTTGTTACATGGGAAGTTCTTGTCCTTTTCCTCTTCTACTTCCATTAGAGGCTCAGTGGAGCTAGATGTACAGCTCCAAAGACAGGAGAATGTGAGGCAAATCTGGACCTCCCAAAGCGAAGGGGCTGAATGGAGGGCGAGGGCCCATTTGGGAAGATGCTCCAAATTTGGCCCTGAAGGTTCCTCCAGAGGCCGTTCTCAGCTGCCTGCTAGTTCTGGGAGGTCTCCGTGCAGACTGGGTGACGGGGACAGCCCAGCGGAGACAGGACAGGTCCTCGCAGCCTAGGCTGGGCCCTGGCCTGGTGTTCAGCTGCCTCGTGGCTGTGTTGGGCTGTGCCGGGCTGTGCCGGGCTATGCCAGGCCGTGCAGGCCAGCTGGTGCGCTGGGTTCTGCTGGTAGGAGTGGCACTCAGGGGCTTCTCAGTGGAGTCCGGGCCCGTCGGGGACGTCTGCTCTTGACCATTTGGCATGCAGGCATGCTGGTGGGACTTCCTGGGGGAGGCTCTGGTTGGTTTCTCCGCAGAGGATACCTTCCCCTCAGACCCGTGGGGGCCCCTTGCTCAGGCCGGGCAGTCTGAGTGTGGCCGGTCCGAGAGGTTCAGGCCGCTGACGGTGTCACAGGAGGTTGGGGTGGTTGCACTGTGCAGACTCTGTGTTTGCCGTCACCAGCCCACCCAGCTCGTCTGCCTCCTGTAGCGCCTCTCTGTCGCAGCATCTCCAAGTTTTCCTTCTTGAGCTCCTCTGTGGCGGCCTCATTCCGCCGTGGAAGCCCACCGGGTACCCCCTCTGCTTCTCTGGGTCGAGGCTGAGCTCGAGCCGGGCCCCTGCGTTGCCATCTTGCTCGTTCTTGCCCACGAGACGGAGAGGCCTGGTTGGCTCTGCTCGCCTGGGCGCTTGGGGATGTGAGGACACGTTTGCCCTGCATCTCACCTGGTGGGATTGGATGTTTGTAGGGCAGAATACAACTCCAAACAACACCAACATGCCACTCCCATGTTAATAAGTTTTCAGAAATGGCCCTGTGTGAATTTGGAACTCTCTAGATCAGTGGTTCTCAACCTTCCTAATGCCGAGACCATTTAATACAGTTCCTCATGTTGTGGTGACCCCCAACCATAAAATTATTTTCATTGCTACTTCATAACTGTAATTTTGCTACTGTTATGAATCATCATGTAAATATCTGATATGCAGGATGTATTTTCATTGTTACAAATTGAACATAATTAAAGCATAGTGATTAATCACAAAAACAATACGTAATTATATATGTGTTTTCCGATGGTCTTAGGCGACTCCTGTGAAAGGGTCGTTGGACCCCCAAAGGGGTCGCGACCCACAGGTTGAGAACCGCTGCTCTAGATGGAGAGAGTACAGCAATTTAACCTACAGAGGTTTCTTTCTTTTTTAAAAAATATAGATTTTTATTGTTGATAGTGTTACAGATACCTCCCATTCCTCCCTTTGTCCTCCCTCCTCCCAGCCCCTCCCCCACCCCCACCCCCCCATTCACTACCCTGTTACCTGTGTTCATGGGCTATGCAGATAAGTATGTAAGTTCTTTGGTTTATCTCTCTCCTGCCCCCAACCCCACATAGAGCGATGCCTGTCTGTCCCATGCCGGAGGTTTCTTTACGAGTCTTTCTATCATCCAGGAACGTTACTATTTGATTGATGACAGTAGAGCTGATGCCACTTCTTATGATCAAGGGCTCCCTGAATCACAAGGGTCCAAGTATTTCACTGCTTATCAGAGTGATCCATAGAGGTTGCTGTATCTGCTGACCACTACCACTCTTGCTGCTCTTGCCTGAGGAAGGAGGAAGGGAGGTGAGGAGCCCGTTCTCTGAGTTTTCAGGCTTGGCTCACTGAGATGGTTCCAGAAGCCAGGATTTAACGCAAGTCAATGAGGCAGATGGTGGAAGGTCTGGTTTAAAGGGCATGGCTGTTACTCAGCCCCAGGGATAGTGGCTTTTTGGGATTGTGAACCGAGTGTTGCCAGATCTTATGAATTTTCCTAAAAGCAGCTGGAGACCCAGATTTTTATGATGGCATGCAATTCAAATGATCTATGCACACATACTCCAACCACTTTTGACAGGACATTGCTGGCTGGTCCTGCAGTAGCCCTCCTTTCCTGTTTGTACGTGCAAGAGAATCTTATGAGCCTTTTGATGACTGGAAGTGAGCAGAGGGAACACAACTCCCTAACACGTTCACTCTGTTCTGTCATGTTCATTTTGATGGAGCCCAAATGATAGATGCTTGAATGTTGAAATGCAGAGCTGACAACGGATCAAGCTAATCATTCCAAGGTACCAAGTAGGAACATTGGGATCTGAGTGAGATTCAGCAAGGCCACTGCTTGTGTGAGTAACATGGCATATGGTGCTCCTTGGAGTTGTATGGCAGAAAACCTACACAGCCCTCTTTTGGTTTTGTAGCATCGCTTCTCCATATGGAGGTTCCTTCAATTTGTGGTGAGCCATCCGAGTGGGCCAACCCTGAAAACTCAGAGAATGCGTTCCTCACCTCTCCTGTTCCTTCCCCAGGGAATAACAACAAGATTCTGGTTGTTGGCTGATACAGCAACCTTTACAGGCTCACTCTGATGAGCAGGCAAAATATTTCATCATGTGCACAGTTCCTCTTCCTCATACCCTGTGCTCTCTAACTTCAGAGCTAGATCCTACCACCTTTCTTCTATTCCCAGGCTGGGGCTTTCCCCAGATTGCTCCATCTTTGACCTACAAAATAGGGTATAAATCACAGCTCTTCTCTTTCCCCTACCTATTTTTAATGTTGGGTAGTGGTGTCAGACTTAGAATCCCAAGAGATTTGGAGAGGAGAAAAGAAGTCAGGTTGGCCTTTACATTAGTTGATGATTTTAAAAAAGTTTTTTCCTCTCTTTTGGTTTTTATGGAGATAGGAAAATTTTTTTTAGATATCTCTAATGTAAGATTTAAGAACCTGCCACTAAGTCAACATATAAGACACATCTCCTACAACTGCATAACTTTTAGGTCTTATTTTGCTAAAAAAGCTTCTGTATCCTTTTAAATCTCAATTTACAAAATCAACTGGGTACCATGTTTGTATCAGTCATAATCCTAGAAAAATCAAATGTCATGCCTTAATGGGATAATTTGTAGTGAATTTGATAAAGGGACTATTTACATATATGTAGAACAAAATCATAGGCGATTGTGCAGTATGCTGGGGCTAGAAACAGCGGGGTGCTGGGGGGCAGTCTCTGTTACTAATAACCTCAGTAGAGATGGAGACTACTGGAGTCTGAATGGCAGGCTGTATGGAGGTGGCCGATTACAGGAGATAATCAGCCTGCAGTGGCCCTGCAGATGGAAAGCCCAGAGGATAAGGATTCTGATCTCATTCTTCTGTCTCCTGTGTACTGTCTTGTCTCTCCTGTGGCCACACCCAACTGGAAGCTTGTCGGTATAGACCATCCAGGTCACAAGGTGGAAAGGGTGGAGAGTGGATCTGGAGGGGCAAGTATAAGCTATCTAGTACATTTTAAAAAATCAAGGACTTCCAGATGTAGTCATGAGGTGCCAGTTTGATCTTGATTTAGGCGAGTAGTTTAAGTTTGAACATTCTAGTATAGAAATGCTATCTCAACAGAAGCAATTAAAGGAATGAAATGCATTGCAAAGGATCAACTACATGGTTGCTCATAAAATTCAACAAATATTTATTGAATCCTTACTATGTCCCTAGTATTGTGGTCATCTTATCTGTGAACCATATTGATGTTACTTTAATAGAAGGCAAGATTACATGATATTTATGTTGAGCTTAGGTTGTTTGGATAAGAGACTGTAAACTTTTTTGGATAAGAGATTGTCCATCTGCTCTTCATTCGTTGTATAGAGTGATTCTTTCATGTCAACCAAATTTTGTACTGTTACATTCTGTAGGAGGATGGTTTCCAGGAGCAAAGTAATCCCTTTAACAGTTCAGTTATTATTGTGCAAGTTTTTATTATAGAACAAACAGCATTAAAATTACAGTTACAGTTTCCTTCTTATAAAATGGGAATTAGATGAGATAATGCATATATCCGACCCTTTGTAAGCTCTTAATAAAGGTAAACTGATTTTGAAATAAAAGAGAAAACCCAACAATCTCCCTATCCTCAATATTCAATGTTTTTATGTTTCCTTAGTTTCCTTTAAACATCACCCTTGTGCATATATAATTTCTACATGTTAGAGGGATTTGATTTGCAAGTGAAAATACCCTAAACTGCCAACAAATTGTACAATCTGGACAAAATGGATAAATCCTTAGAAACATACAATCTTCCAAAACTGGGTCACAAAATCTGAATAGACTGATTATAACTAATGAAATTGAAGCTGTAATAATTAAAAAAAAACTTTCAACAAACAAAAGTCCTGGACCAGATGGCTTTACAGGTGAATCTTACCAATATTTAAAGAATAACTAACACCTATCCTTCTCAAACTATTCCAAAAAACTCAAGAGGAGGGAAGACCCCCAAGTTCATTTCATGAGGCCAGCATTATCCTAATTCCAAAACCAGACAAAGACACTATAAAGAAAGAAAATTATAGGCCAATATCCCCAGTGAACAGAGGTACTAAAATCCTCAACAAAATATTAGCAAACTGAGTCCAGGAATATATTAAAAAGATCATACACCATGATCAAGTAGGATTTATTCCAGGGATGCAAGGTTGGCACAATAGCTGCAAATCAATAAAATTGATACACTACATAGGCAAAATGAAGGATAAAACCTACATGATCATATAAATAGATGCAGAAAAAGCATTTGTTAAAATCCAGCACCAATTTATGATAAAAAACTCTCATACACTGTTGATGGGAATGCAGATTGATCCAGCCACTGTGGAAAACTATGGAATTTCCTCAAAAGATTGAAAGTGAAACTGCCTTATGACCCAGTGATTCCACTTCTGGGAATACATCTGAAGAAACCTGAAGCACTGATTTGAAAGAATACATGCACTCCTATGTTTATTTCATTGTTATTAACAATAGCCAAATTTGGAAGCAGCCCAAGTGCCCATCAGTAGATGAATGGATAAAAAAGCTGTGGTACATTTACACAATGGAATATTACTTGGCCATAAAAAAGAAGGAAATCTTACCTTTTGCAACAGCATGAATGGACCTGCAGAGTATTATGTTTAGTAAAATAAGCCAGTTAGAGAAAGACAAGTACCATATGTAGAAGACAAGTACCATATGATTTCACTTATATGTAGAAGCAAGTGAACAAAATGAACAAACAGAAACAGACTTATAGATACAGAAAACAGACTGACAGCTACTAGAGGGGAGGGATGTTGGGTGATTGGGTAAAAATGCTGAAGGAATTAAAACAAAAACAAAAAACCATACAAACCTTATAGACACAGACAACAGTATGGTGATTACCAGGGAAAGGGGGAGTGACGGGAGGTAGAAGAGAGACGGTAAAGGGGGGATCAGTGTTGATGGAAGGAGACTTGACTTTGGGTGGTGAGCACACAATGCAATGCATTATAGAATTGTACACTTGAAACCTATATATAATTTTATTAATGTCACCCCAATAAATTCAATAAAAAATAAAATACCCCAAACACAAGTCTGGGAGTCTCCTCCAAAGGTAAAGGCTGCTTCTACCTGGTGGAATTTCCATCTCTACACATGCTTCCATTGTTCAGGATTCAGGTGGGGGCAGATTGTTTTGGTCCAGAAATGACAGATATTACTGCCATTCACAACCAGTTGTCCAGAACTAGTCACGTGACCCACAGGTAAAAGCAGCCCTTTCAGTCTGTGAGCTAGGAAACATACAAAGTTAAATCTTTCCACACATCCATGACTTTTCCTCTGTACATATTTTAGTAGAATTACGGAATCATGGCACGTGTGGCTGTCCAGGTCCCCCTGCATTCCTTTTTACAGTTTCCACATTCCCACTGGTTGGGATGTACTTCCACTGCCAAAGTATGTACCTCGGGCTGGGCTCTTTTTAGGAAAGCTGCACTTGGGCTGCTGGAGTTTCCCCGAACACTTGGAGAGACAGACAGAGACGGGAGGATTTACTGTGGAGCCTGGAAACCACTCTGGTGCAGCCCTTTACCAGTGATGGCAGCACGAGGGAGTAGACCTACGTGGCGTCAGAGTCCCCGAGGGACCTGGATGAAGCTACCCTCTGCAGGACCTGCCAGCAATCACCTTGGTGTAGCTTCCTGTCGACTCCGTCCTGTTTCCTTCATTCCCTCGCCGGTCTCCTCGGGAGCATGCATTTAATATGTCACAAATGCACAGATCTTCATCTCAGGGTCTGCCTCTGGGGAACGCAGTCTAAGCCAGCTCGTGAACAATATTCAGGCTTGTGATTGGATTAGCCTTTAGTTAAAATGAGGAAGAGCTACCACAACCGCTGGCAGATGGGACATTATGATGGTCTGGACTGTGACACTGGATCTCAAGTACCTCAGTGATTGCATGACAAAGGAAAGGGCTTTAAGGCTTCTGACTGTGGTTCACTGAGGACACATCTGTGCAACTTTGAAACTGGCTTTGGGTTGTGAATGAGTGTGGCAGTTCTTACTTTTTTTGGGAAACTGAATATTATCCTGTCTAACAGAGTTCAACATAGTGGTCTTTTCTGCTGAAGTCTAAATCTCTATGTAATTTCATTTCGTTTTCCCTAGTCTCTTGCACAACCTTAAAACTCTATATATTTGGAACTAACAATTCTCATATAACGAAGATGGGCTGCTCTTGCATTGCAAAGATGCACCAAACGCCCTGCAGGAGAGGGGAGGGGAAGTAGCAGCTCCTTAAGCTCGGCAAGGGGGCTGTTTTGTTCTGGGGGGCATCTCCATCCCTCCCCCTCCCGTGCTTTCAGGTTGGTAATGTTAGCGTTGTCTTTGCTTTCTCTCTGTCCTTTATAAACATGTTCCTCTTGTCCTTCCATAGTCTTTCTCGTCTGTTCCTTCCCTTGCATTTCCGTGGTGACTATTCTAGTCCAAGCTCCTACCATTTATTACGAATTGACCTGTGTCCCCTACTCCAGTGGTCGGCAAACTGTGGCTCGCGAGCCACATGCAGCTCTTTGGCCCTTGAGTGTGGCCACGAAGTTTCAATCGCACTGTACACGCCCGCTCGCACGTGGTATTTTGTGGAAGAGCCACACTCAAGAGGCTGCAGTTTGCTGACCACTGCCCTACACCATTCATATGTTGAAGCCCTCACCTCAAGTGTGACTGTATTTGGAGATAGGACCTGAAAGGATGTTATTAGGCTTAAGAGAGGTCATTAAGGTGGGGCCCTAATCTGATAGGACTGGTACTTTACAACAACAGGAAGAGACAACAATGGCCTCCCTCTGTCCATGCATGCACAGAGAAAAGATGGTGAGAAAACACAAAGAGAAGGAGGTCATCTGCAAGCCAGGAAGCGAGGCCTCAGAAGAAACCAACAATACTGGCACCTTGATTTTGTTCTTCAAGCCTCCAGAACTATGAAAAAGTAAATTTCTGTTACTTAAGAAACCCAGTTCGTGGTACTCTGTTATGGCAGCCTGCCGGGAGCCGGTCCATCCTTGCTGTTTCAAGGGACCTGGCATATATGGCATACGGTTCTTAATATGTTTGCTCACCTTCTTGGCGCTGTGTTTTAACCAAGGTCACCTCTCTGAGAAAGGTTGTTTCCCCACGTAGGAATTTTTCCCTGAAGTCAGGGAGGGGATGCCTCTCCTAGAAAGGTTGTTTCCCCAGGTAGGAATTTTTCCCTGAAGTCAGGGAGGGGATGAAACTCCTTAACTAAGTGCCAGGCGGGTAGTTAATCACTACAAACAATCATGCTTAAGCTACATAATCTTTACTCCCTGGAATGGAGATAAGAAACGCCCTAACCTTTGTAATAGAGATTGATAGGATTGAATCAACTGGTATAAATACAGATGTAACCAGACAGAGAGACAGAACTTCAGACACAGAACTTAGGAGACAGGGCTTGGAAGACAGGACCAAGAGAGACAGAGCCTAGGCACAGAACCTACACAGAACGTTCTCTAGAGACAGAAGAACTTCGCTGGAGAGAGCATGCCGGAGGATCCTGGACAGGGACTGGCCTCGGAGCCTGGAGGCGGAGCCTGGTGAGAGAGCATGGCAGGGGATCCTGGACTGAACCTGACTGTGGAGATTGGCAGGAGAGCCTGACTAGAACCTGGTGACTGAACCTGACTGGAGAACCAGCAGAACCTCTCTGGAGATCCAGACCAGAACTTAGCTGGAGATCCTGGCTAGGCTGCTGATCAACTGAATGCTGTCTCCGTGTCATTCCTTCTTCGCCGACTCCGTCTACACCTTTGGGGACCCCTGGACCTGCTGGGGTTGGACCCCGGCAGCAGCCCAAGCAGATTAATGCATCAGTTTACATTGAGATTATTTCCCTGATAGTATAGTATAGTGATGGTGAACCTATGACACACATGTCAGAGGTGACACTCGAACTCATTTTTTTGGTTGATTTTTCTTTGTTAAATGGCATTTAAATATATAAAATAAATATCAAAAATATTTTGTTTTACTATGGTTGCAAATATCAAAAAATTTCTATATGTGACACGGCACCAGAGTTAAGTTAGGGTTTTTCAAAATGCTGACACGCCAAGCTCAAAAGGTTCGCCATCACTGATATAGTATCTAATAGTAGACTAGTATACTGGTCTCCAATCCATTCTGGTTTAATGCAATTCTTTAAAAAATATTTTTTTTATTGATTTCAGAGAGGAGGGGAGAGGAAGAGAGAGATAGAGAGAATCATTGATCGGCTGCCTCCTGCATGCTTCCTACTGGGAATCAAACCTGCTATCCAGGTATGTGCCCTTACAGGGAATTGAACTGTGACATTCTGGTTCATAGGTTGATGCTCAACCACTGAGCCAAGCTAGCCGGGCTAATTAAATTCTTAAAGCAGCAATTACATCTTGATTCATACTGAAATAAATCCTGTAGCACATTAGTACCACAGAGTAAAGCTGGAATGCTTTATTTAGATGGACATTCCAGATGTCTATAATCCAACCCAAGAACCTCCCTTACAGCACCTTCTCTGTTTCCCAGTCTCTTCCCTGTCCCCAAAATATAATGCCCATTGTTTTCTTGGCCCAGTTGGATTTTCTCCAGTTTCCATGCTGACTGTCCAAACCCCATCTGTTCTTTATCCTAAGCCTCACTTAATCGGTGAAGCCTCTTCTTGCCATTCCAGCCCACCTCTAAATTGCTTTAGTAGTCTGTCTTTGGTATTTGAATCTATACTTAATGTTTGGATTTTAAGTGTTTCATATTCTCTGCCTAGTGCTGGACACACACATGATAGATACAATAAATATTTGTCAGTGAACGAGTGAACGTTGCCAACAAGGCAGAAGTGGTGTGACTTATACAGACTGAGTTGGGCCTGAGGTGATACTATGCAAGGAGTAGGTAGTTAAAAGCCCCAAGAATGTTAGGATTTAGTTGCTATTTGAACTAAAGCTGAATTACTTAGATCTTGGGCATATGTCACTTTGAGCCTGGATTCCTCTCATCTGATGACATGTGTAATGAGTGCTGAGGAAAATGCCTTATACATTGGTGTGGGACTCTCCCCATCCACACACTGCAAGGTAGTTAGTACTTTGCAGACATTTAACAGAGAGGGAGAGGTGGTGATTGAAGCCATGGGTGCCTAGAATCACAAATGGAGATACCCAGGCCTAGTGTCAGGCTATAAACAATGCTTTTTGTGTATGTGTGTGTTTAACCCCAGATGCATAAGTCTGTGTTCTTTGAGCAAAAGCCCATTCATTTAGAGAAAAAAGAGACAGCTCCAAATTACGCCTCTGGGCTTTGTCTGTCTTTAATGAGACCAACACAGGTTAGATAATAGGACCGATAGGCTAGGAGCACACTGACTTTGTATAAGCGCGTCATAGGCAAAGACTGTTACAGGTGGAAGAAGCCAAGAAATTAAATGAGGGGTTTCCAAAGTTGCAGTCCATCATTTATGACATTAACATTAAAGAAATTACTCACATTTTATCAGAAGTGATGCTTTGATGCACTGCTAAGGACTTGTCAGCAACTTATCTTTTTTAGCAGTGAACATGAGGATTCAGTGTTTGAGCCTCCACACTAGCAACGCATCTCATCCCCAGCTCGTGCAAAAGGAGGTTAAGTGCATCTTGAGGTCTCCCAGAGGGTCGATGGCCATGCCTTGGAATAGTCCTGATTCACAGCCTCTTGGCCTTAACGAACTCACGGAAGCTTCCATCCCAGGCGTTAACCTCCCTCACGAGGGGAGTACATCATTCACCAGGGAGAAAATGGGCATCTCGTAGCTGCCGGCTCTTAACTCCTTTGAAGCTGCAGGACAAACGACTTAACTGAACGTACTTCATGCAGGGAGGGATGAGTAACCTCAGACAAGGGAGTGAAAGTCCACAGGGCTCTGAACCTGGGGAGGCTGCAGAGACGTGGCTTTCTTCTCTCTTGGGTGTGTGGGCATCATGGGAGGGAGTAGGCAGGTACCACCACGCGCCTTGGATAACGCTGGCAGACGGCTCTTCCCTGGCAAGTTCTCTCCGCATCACTTTATTTCCTGCATAAGTGTGTCGTCTGACTGCTTGTCAATTATAGATTTGAGGAAGGGAGGATTCCGAAAACCTTGACCTACCCAAGGCGGGACAATTGTCTTTGTCTAGACCAGGATTTCTTACCCTGGGCACTGGGGACATTATGGGTTGTATAATTCTTTGTTGGGCGGCTCTGCTGTTGCATTGTAGGCTAGTTAGCAGCATCCCCGCCCCCTCCTCTCTAGATGCCAGTAACACCTCCCAGCTGTGACAACCAGAAATGCCTCTAGGCATTGTCACATGCCCCCCGGTGATGGGGGTAAGTTGCCCCTAGTTGAGGAGAGCCCCTGATTTAGGCTTAGCAGGGCCTTGGGGCAGTCAGGATTATTTTTTAATTTCATGGCCTCTCTGGCTAATGATATCAACAGAGTTAAAACTGATAGTGGCTTCTGCTTGGTCGCCAGGATAGCCGAGCAGGCAGAACAATTTTCCCGTGTTTTACCTAGGAAGGCCCTTGTGAGGCCTGGATCTGGGCACCCCAACAGACAAGTGTGCCTATAAGGCAAAGAATGCAAAACAGCGCACACCCTGATTTCCAGGGAGGGGCATGTTTTCTTTCCCCTCTCTCCTGGATTCATGCAATAATTAGCCAAAGTAAAATGAATATTAGCTCATGCTTAACTGCCTTTGCAGCGTCCTCGCCGGCACTGACCCAGTAGTGCTAAACCAATTATTTTTTGAACTTTATGGCTTTAAATAATCCTTTGCTCTAAAATTCCCTGTACCCCTCAGCTACTTAACCACAGGCCCCTCTGCCCTAAATCCTTTTCTTGTACTTTGTAGCTTTTTAAGCAAGGCCCCTCTTTAAGGAGACATAATCCCTTCTCTGTAGAAAACATGAAAGACCTTGAACAAATCAAGATTTCTCCATGGAGAATTCAGCTAATCCTGTGCTTAGCTCCTAACAAGGAAATCCATCTCTCCACCAAGCACGCCATTACCCGGACTAATGCCTGACTTGAATCACAAGCAAATTATTGTGCTTTTAATTGTACCCTGCTCGGTCACAAAGCACATCTGAGAGAGGACTGTGCCGAATGTCTCCAGGAGAAACAGGTCATGCTTCTAATCCGTCTTTTCTGTCGCCTGCCCCCTCCCCCTTTCTAATCTTTTCTCTTCCCAGCAGTGCACAGGGGGGAAAAAAAGACAGCTAAATTATGTTTAAAATGGAAGAGTCAAAAGAAGAAAAAAGGTGGTCAGTACTGACTCGGGGGAGGATGAATTATCCAATCCCTTGCAGTGCGGCTCATTCAGGACAATCAGTGTTATTGTAACCCTGTTCCCGGAGGCCAGGCTTTGTTACCCTAAACCAGGCCTCCTCAGCCTTGGCACTGGTGACACTTTGGGTTGGGTAGTTCGTTGTTGTGAGGGACTGTCCTGTGTGTTGTAGGATTTTTATTTGGGATTGTGACCATCTCAGATATTTCAGGACATTGCCAAATGTGTGCTGGGGCAAAATCGCCGATGGTTGAGAATCACCGCCCCCAAGCCCTCCCGTACTGGGTGGGGTTCATTTGCTCCTAATGCTCTCCTTTCTGTACACAACCGCCATGAAAACCATGGCTCTCCTGGTGAAATAGGAGAAACAAGCATGCTCATTATATGGGTAGAATGAGTGGAAAGGAGAATGACAGCAACGTGTCTGTCTGTTGTCCGGGTGGGAGAATGGGAAGCCCCCTCAACACCAACAATGGGCAGAGTCTTACAATTTGATTGCACTCCTGGCTTCCGTTCATAAGTGGCGGTGCCGCGGGGTGAGCAAGCCCGCTTTTGAATGCCTCTACCTGTGCTCTTTGGCATCGGGCTTGCTGTGGGTGAGATGAGGGGTGACAGAGAGGCTGCAGAGACAGAGGAGCCTGCTTCCTATGGGTGTTCACACTCCCCACCTACCCGGTTTAGGACCCAGCCTGTGACTATCTATTGCTCAGCTGGTAACAATCCCATCTTGGACCTGACGGGACCAAGGAGAGCTATCCATGAAAGAGACATTATGTAAGCATTGGGTTGCACGTGCATTTCGGTCCCTGGGGCAAACATTTTCTCACTCCTGGAGAGATAAACAATCTTCCTTATTTTTAGTAATTTACAAGAAGCATTATTGCTAATCCTCACTGGTCCCAAGCAAAAACCGGGATAACTAACGCATTGCACCGAGCCTCAATCTCCACTAGGTGGCGGTGTACATCTTCCACAGAGGCCGGGCTGAAGGAAGCTCACTGTGGCTCCTTGGCCTAAGCAAGACAAGTGCCACTTGTCTTTTGGAGACAGCCGGCTCCTCTCATTGTTGGCACAAACAGCCCCAAACAATTGTACTGACCACACAGCTCTAAGCCACATTCCAGGGCGCTGCCGTCTGCTCAGGAGTGAATGCTGGGAAAATGAACCAAGCTGCTAATTTGCTTGATTGGGGGGAAAAAATAAGATCTCAAGTAACAATGGGCGTAATTTATTTTTCCGACTAGGATAGGGACAATGCCATTTCATCCCCCCTCCAGGCTGCTACCGTCAATGAAAGCAATCACCTAATTAGTCCTGAATTACTAACTGGCAGGGGAAAGGACCTGCTGAAAATCAAGCTGAAGTGGGGAATTTGGAGAAAAGGATGTGATTTCTTTGGGAGGAGGGGCTGTGGGCAGGAGAGGTGGGTGTGTGTGTGTGTGTGTGTGTGAAGGCCTGAAGCCCTCTGTGGGGCCCTCAGCCCCTGCGGTGGGGGCTGTGCTGGCTCTGACCCTGGGAGAGAAAGAGGCTCAGTGATTTCTCCAGGCCATTCATTTTTGCAGGCGAATGACTTTCTAAACTGGGGATAAAGAATCTTGGGGAAGACATGCCATGGAGATTGGGAACAGAACACAGCCCTATGACCCCCACCTCCCCCCCCCCCCCCCACTGCTGATGGGACCCCACAGGAAGGCTCCTTGTCAGTGCCCTCTCTCCTGACACACAATAGGGAAATCACAGGCAAATGGGAAACCGAGTTAGGATTTAAGTCGTTAAGAAATAACCCAAGGGAATGAAATCAATGCCTCCTTACAGATTTTGTTTTTCCGGCTGGGCTGCGTCTTTATGAATTGCCTCTTCCCCAGCTGAAACAATGCCCTGTCCCCACGCCTCTGTATGAGGCGCTCTTCTCAGAAGGAAAGCAAAACAATGCGGGGGTGGGGGGGTGGGGGGGGGGGTGGATGTGGGGGAGCAAAGCAGGCAGGTGCTGACATCTTCCACTCGAAGGCTCCACAAATGGAAGGACTAATTTATTTGTTCGGGGATGACTTCTTGTTTTTTAGTTAGATAGGACTTTAATTGAAATACTTTACTAATGCCATGTATCACAACTGTAAACTGTCAGTTTCCACAGCTGTTGCTTTCTTAGAGCCGCCTGGCAAGTGTGTGTGGGTAAAAACACAGACTTGGAAGGGTGAGAGGAGTTGGTTCAGGCTTTCTCTTTTTCCCACTTAGCTGGCCCACAGGCCCCCCGCCCCCGCCCAAAACATATGCTCCGCTTCCTCAGGCACCCACTTCCATTCTAGTGCGCATCTGTTGTTTTCGGCCGCCAGACAGCCATTCTGTCTCTCCTGGGAGGGGTGCCTCCTTTTTTTCGGGGGGGGGGGGGAGCTATCCTCTCCATCTCAGTTCATGAGGCTTAGATGAAGTAGACCTCACTCTCCTCCTTACGTGCCATGCTGTGGGGAAGGCATGCACCCCAGCTCTGGCCTGGAGTCTTCTGTCCCACCCGTCCTGGCCACAGTGATTGGCTCTTAGTGTTGCCAGAATTAGCAAAGCAACACCACCAATAACCAACTAAAACAAAATTGGATGACTATTAAATTGGATCTTCAGAAAAACAATTAGGATTTTTTTTTTTTCGTATAAGTATGTCTCATGTATTTTGTGGAACACACTTATACTGTCTTTTATCTGAACCTCTACTTTAACAAGGCAACCTGTATTTTATCTGGCAACCCCATTGTTTCGAAGAATATTTGACTAAAGGGGGTCAAGTCAGCATCAGCACAGGACTTTTACTGGAGCAAGTATTTAAAAAAAATGTGTTGGTAGGCAGGTAGGTGGCCTGCTGGTGGCCACATTTGCCACCACGTGGGGACAGCTGCCTGAAATAGAAGCCAACGCCCCAGAGAGCAGACCTGTTTCATTTGAACAGGTGGATCGAGCTGTTCCTGATTCTCTGCTTGATGAAGGTCAGGGTTCCGATGGCCCGGTGGGATCATAATTTTCTGCCCCTGGAGCCAGGGAAGTAAGACATCAATGCCTGCTGAGCGTGGCTTTTATTTAACTGAAAGCGTGGGGAATGGATACTGGGCAGCAAAGCTAACTGATGTCGACTATACAGGTAAACTGTGTTCTAATTGTAAGCTCTTTGTCCTGTTGTCTTAGCTCTTCTTTACGACCTCCTGGCTGGAAACACTGCCTGTGGAATTGGAGACTTGCATTTCATAGGTGCCTCTGCCCGGCTGAGTGGCTTTAGCGTCACTGTGACCTCTACAGAGTTGAGTTTCTCGTTCTCAAAACTAAGGACAGAGTTTATCTTCATTCACTCAGGCTGCTCAAACAAAATGCCAGGGACTGGGTGGCTTATACACAACAGAAATTTATTCCTCGCAGTTCTGGAGGCCTGGAATCTGAGATCAAGGCGCCAGCAGAGTCGGTGTCTGGTGGGGGCCCGCCTCCTGGTTCACAGGCAGGGCCTTTTTGCTGTGTCCTCACCTGGTGGAAGGGACAAGGGAGCTCTGTGGGGGTTTCCTATAAAGGCACTAATCCATCCCTGAGGGTTCCACTCTCATGCCCTGATCACCTCCCTAAGGCCCCATCTCCAAATGCCATCATCTTGGGGGTTAGGATTTCAACATGTGAGTTTTGGAGGGACACATTCAATCTCTAGCAGGGGTCCTTTCCCGTAGGCTGGGGGCGAGGAGTCCGTGAGCGAAGTATGGAAGCACCTGCCACAAGGACTGGTGTGGAGTAGATGCCCCCTACTGGTCTTCTCTTTCCCCTTTTAGGAGAGAATATTCTTTTTTCTTTTTCTTTTTCTTCATTTTTAATTTTTCTTTTATTTATTTTAGAGAGACAGGAAATGAAAGAGAGAGAGAGAGAGAGGGAAACATCAGTTTATTGTTTCACTTATTTATGCATTCATTGGTTTACTTTTTGTTTTTTAAAATTAAATTGATTGGGATGACATTGGTCAACATGATCATATAGGCTTCAGGTGTGGGCTTCTATGTCACAAGATCTGTATATTGCACCCGTGCCCACGACCCGATGTCACATCTTCTCCTGTCACCATATATGAGGACCCCTTCTCCCCCTGCCCCCTTCCCTGAGAGAATATTTTTCACTTCTCTCCTATGTAACTTGAGAAGAATGATAAAACCTAGGAGCAAGTATTGCCAGCACCACAGCTGTCCTGTTATCACCAGGCATCAGGTGCTCATCTCTTTACACTCAATGGTTTTTTTCAAGCATTTTCTCACTTTCTGTTTTGGCATAAAATCTCCCCTCCCTTTATGTTGGTTTTCTGCTTATTGTATTTTCAGGACAAGAGCTTTGCTTTGTATTGTACATAAAATGAAGCATTTGAAACTTGGCCACGGTCTTTCCAAATCCCAGTGGCCTTTACTCAACTTTAATTATTTGGATATTTGAGATTGAATGACAAACCATCTCTCTCCTCCATTAAAGTTGGCCATTTTTTCCTCTGTAAAGTGGGTCCATTTAACCGAAATGAAAAAAGTGAGGGTGACAGCACTATTGGATTGTATCCCATGTGGAACTTAGGGGTAGGTTTGGGACATCTCATTGGGGAGAGGTTTGATTTGGAACTTGCGTTTTAGAGTTGGAGGGTCACGGAGATGGTGTCCTGCTTTCCAGGGTGAACTAGTGGGGGAGGAGGGTCTTCTCGAGCTTGGGGGCTCTTGACCCAGTGAGAGGTGACAGTCATGACGGGATCCAGTCCTCCTGGCTTGCATCCCCGACTGCAGGTTTCAGGAGACTTGGGAGCCCGACAGCACGCACGTCCGGGGGTACGTTTCAAAGAGGTTTCCGTTGGTTGGGTTGCTTTGTTTTAAAACTCAGGCATGTCTGTTAAATGTAGATGGGCGTGTGTCTCCAGTCGGGAAGAAGGTTGGAAGGGGCAGAAGGTTCAGCGAGGGTCTCTGGGCATGTGCGATAGGGGCCTGGAGTGTGGAGAGGGCCGAGGTGAACTTTAGACAGATATTCACAAGGGATACGTTTGTCCTCTCCTGGCTGAGAAGTAACAAAGCCACAGGTGGATCCTCAGGGAATTAGGAGATGACACTGCCACTCCTCAGGCTGTTCTGCACTCCCTCCTCTGCCATGCTGCCCTCCTCCCTTCTCTTTTCTTTTGGTACAAGGACTCATCAGTCAAAGAGGTCTCTCTTCTCTCACCCTCCTCCCTCCTCATGCTCTGTTTGAATCAGGGAGGGAAGGGAAGAAGCTGCATACTCTAGTGAAAGAACACAGTCAAGTCAGAGTCAGTACTAGGTTCCTTTCTAGCGTGAGTTTGGATAAGTTACTTTTTTTTTTTTTAATTCTTTATTGTTGAAAGTATTATATATGTCTCCTTTCCCCCCCCCATGGATGTTTCTTAAGCCAAACCTCAGTTTTCTCATCTGTAAGATAGGCACAATCATGTCTGCTCTGTATGACTATTGCGGAAACTAAACGAGATTACATTAATACATGTAAGGGATTAAATATATTATTATTCTGATATATAATAGTTGTTTAATAAATAGTAATTCCATTATCTTCCAGGAGTGCTGGAAAGAGGAGAGACTTGCTAACGTGGAAGAGTGTTGAGATAAACATGATTATGGTAGCTGCTGCTATAGCAATTTATTACATGTCAGACACTCCCCTGAATGTCTTAGGTTTAATTTTTTTAAAAATATATTTTATTGATTTTTTACAGAGAGGAAGGGAGAGAGATAGAGAGTTAGAAACATCGATGAGAGAGAAACATCGATCAGCTGCCCCCTGCACATCTCCCACTGGGGATGTGCCCGCAACCCAGGCACATGCCCTTGACCGGAATCGAACCCGGGACCTTTCAGTCCGCAGGCCAACGCTCTATCCACTGAGCCAAACCGGTTTCGGCAATCTTAGGTTTAATTTATTTAATACTGACAGCAGCCCTATGAAGTAGATATTATTATAATACCCCCCCCCTTTTTTTTTTTTTTTTTTTACAAATGTGAATACCAAGTCTGAGAGAGGTGAAACGGTTTCCCAAAGCCACACAGCTTATGGGGCAGAAGCTGTGCTCAAAGCTTAGAGACTTTACAGTAAGCCGCACTGCTCTAGGGGGAGCATGTCCGGGGCGGGATGTACAGACTCACCTGGGAGGGTAGATAAGGTGTGAGAAAGTGAGGAAAGAAGGGTGCCCCCTATCTTGGAACTGAGTTTTTACTTCAGTCTGATTGGAATCCATGAAGTGAGCTGAGATCAGCAGCAGATGACGGGCAGGTGGAACAGGAAACCATGAGTGTGGCTTTCAGGGGTTAGAAAAGGTTCCCCTCTGGCCCAGCTGGAAGTTGCTCAGTGGTTAAGTGTCGACCCAGGAACCAAGAGGTCATTGGTTGGATTCCCAGTCAGGGCATGTGCCTGGGTTGCAGGCTCAATCCCCAGCAGGGGGCAGACATCAGAGAGCAAGGTCCTGGGTCTGCTGGTTCCCCATCAGAGAGACTCAGCTTCCCCATCAGAGAGACTCAGGATCTTTCTATCTCTCTATCCCGCTCCCTTCCCCTCTTTCTAAAAAATCAATAAAAACATTTTAAAAAAGGTGCCCCTCTGGCTGTACCTTGAACCACAGCTTCTTCGCTTTGTCTGAAAGTGTTGGAGGTCCGTCTCCTTATTGTTTTCCGAAGACTTCAATATGTTTAGTGCTTTCATGGCACGGATCCTCTCTGCTCCCAGCCAGAAGGCGAACATACTTCTTTTATATTCTCACTTGGGAGTGGGTGAAACCCTGGTCTCACAGATTCAACGGGAGAGGGAAATTCTTCAGACCAGCTTACACTGTGACCGAGAAACAAATGAAGAAAAAAAGGCTAGACTCTCCTCCCAGTGTAACTGGTAAGAACTTTCACCAGCCTCGGGTATGGTCCGATCATGCTCACTGCTCCAGAATCATTTTGGAGGTCTACCTCACCTTCCCCCCAGATTGACTCCCAGCAGGGAGAGACAGTGAAGCTGAGTCTCTCTGATGGGGAACCAGCAGACCCAGGACCTTGCTCTCTGATGTCTGTCCCTCTGTGAAAGGTTACTCTCGAAAGTCAGGCAGGTCTGTCTTGTCCATGGAGCCCATGCAAGTCTAGTTTCCTGATCAGGCATCAGGGTCATCAGGGTTGCAGCAAGTGGGTTAATATACTGTTGTACTGCTGATCCTTACATGTCAGGGCTGAGCTTAGAGGGCTGCTAGCCCTGCCTTGTATCAGAACCAGCCGTTTGCCATGTCCTCTTGGCCCTGGAATGGAACCTGGGTCTGATCCTGACTTTCCTTTCTTCACGGAGAGCCGCTCTTCGAGGCCTTCTCTGCCCTTTCCAGCTCGATATCCTCCCAGTCGGATAGAGAGTTTCCAATACGCTTCTATCTCAGAAGCAAACAAGACAGGGCCTTTATTCTTTCCACTAAGACAGAGGTCGCCAACCGGTGGTCCATGGACCACTGGTGGTCCGTGAGGTCTGAAAGGTTGGCAACCGCTGCACTAAGAAACTCCCCTGGTCCCTATGGTGTAGACACTGCTGTTCACAAGTGGGATGTAATCATGCACAGGAAGGAATTTATTTCCTCATCATATTTATGTCAGGCTTGGCCTTGTGACTTGCTTTGGCCAATGAAGTGTGAGTGGAAGTATAGTGTGCCCATTGGAAGTTCTGCATGGTTACCGTGCCTTTGTCTTGATCACGGAAGCCTTTGTCAGGTTGTGTTTCTGTCAGGCTGGGCCCCTGAATGCCCACAATGAACTGAGTCATCTTCCTTAACCCTAGATGTTAATGTAGCATGAAGCAAAGATGACCTTTGCTGTCTTTTAAGCCATGGAGACATTCAGATTCTTGTTATTGCCCGTCCTGACTGATATGGTCTTTATGTAATTACTAGAGGCCCAGTGTACAGATTCGTGCACCAGTGGGGTCCCTTGGCCTAGTCTGCGGACATCCCTCGAGGGGTCCTGGATTGTGAGAGGGCACAGGCCAGGCCGAAGGACCCCATTGGTGCACGATTGGGGCCAGGGAGGGACTGTGGGAGGGCTCCAGGGCGTGTCCAGCCCGCTCTCTCAGTCCTGATCGGCTGGACCCCAGCAGCAAGCTAACTTACCGGCGGAGCGTCTGCCTCCCGGTGGTTAGTGCACATTATAGCAGCTGGTTGAATGGTCGAATGAATGGTCAGATACTTAGCATATTAGGCTTTTATTATATAGGATACCTCCCTGCTCACCAGAAGGAAGCATTAGCCTCCCAGTTCTTGCTGCACCCTAATAAGCAATGCATACTGCTTTATCTTACATTTGTATTGTCTGGGAGGGCTACCTAAGCATCCCAAAAGACCCGCCAGATGGCAATTGTCTGTGTCTACCTAGACCAGTGATGGCGAACCTTTTGAGCTCGGTGTGTCAGCATTTTGAAAAACCCTAACTTAACTCTGGTGCTGTGTCACATATAGAAATTTTTTGATATTTGCAACCATAGTAAAACAAAGACTTATATTTTTGATATTTATTTTATATATTTAAATGCCATTTAACAAAGAAAAATCAACCGAAAAAATGAGTTCGCGTGTCATGGGTTCGCCATCACTGCCCTAGATGCTTCTTTTCCTAAACAATTGAGATACCCCTTCTCAACCTCCCACCCCTTGCAACATTAAGAAACTATATAATGTGTGTCTTGAGTTTGTAAAGGAATTCAAGAGATGATAGCTGTGTTAAATCTTAAAATATGCCATCATTAAAAAATTGTCCAAGTGGGTTAATGTACTGTTGCTGCTGCAGTGATATATAGCTTTCCCATTATATTAAGAGAAGACAAACATATTCATCAAATGACTCCTTGTTTCATTAGGGACTTTCCTATTTCCTTACCCTTTCTGAAGTGGAAACACTGCCCCATTTGTGAACTAGTCTAATCTGCTCAGCATGGAGAACATCAGTTCTTGTATATGTTAGTACCCATTTTACAGATAAGGGACCAGACCAGGGGTTGGTCAAATTGAGGTCACCAACTATTTTTTTAATTACAGTTTTATTCAGACACAGCCATGCCATTCATTTGTGTATTGCTTATGGCTGCTTTTGTGCTATAACATCAGACCTGAGTGTTACATGTGGTATGGATTACAAAGCCTCAGCTATTTACTATCTGGTCCTTTAAGAAAAAGTTTGCTGACCCCTGATGGACAGTAAAGAGGTATCAAATGACTTGTTTAAGGTCACAAAAAACTCCCAAGACTGGTAATGTACTGTTTTATAATTCTTCATTTTTAAAGACTGTATTGTTTATTTTGCTCATCATACCTGCTTCATAAAGGAGGCTGAGCGCCGTCTCCCCCCTCCCCCAGCTTCCAGTGGAGAAGTAGACTGATGGTAAAACTTCTGCAGCATAGAAAGACAGGTGAGCTACAAGGCCTGTGATAGCTGGAAACTCCAGGGATATGGGGAAATAATAATAATGTAAGTGAAGAATATACATCACATTCCCTAGGTGTCTGAGCCGCAAATGATAACTTTTGCGTCTACAACACAGGTTATTGTGGTCTTGTGTTTTGAATTGTGGGGTTTTAGTTTTCTATCTTTTTCTCTTGGGTGCAATTAGCTCCATTTCACAAAATAAAATTCCAGCTCTTCTTCTGAAGATCTCTCCTCATCCCCATTTCTGAAGAAGCTCAAGGTCATCAGAAAATTAGAGATTTAGAGTTTCACAAACAACGACAACGAAACCATAGGTATTTACAGTTGAAGGTTAAGACATCAAACCTCAGGAGGTACCCTGGGTTTTGAAAGTGACATGTGCCTCCCAGACCCGCTTCATTTCTTTCCAGTAGCATGTTGGGGGAGTTAATTTCAGTCTATTTTATAGGATCTGGCACAGCCAGAGTTTGCTTTATTTCATTGCATAAATAACAAAGATCTTCTGTACATTTCTTTATTTCTCCCTCTGAGCGACAAGAATTGCAGCAGATCTGAGATTTGCACACCTCTACTTGATATATATGTGAATGAAAATGGGGGACTAATAAGGACTAACTTTTATAGACCTCTCTCATTAAAGCTCACCTTCAGAAAACATTCCTGTTCCTTCCTTATAATCAAATGACACCTCATAACCACCTAACCATTTTTTAATATTCCCTAGACTCCACTGAACCGCACTGGAGCTCAGACACTGTCTAGCTAGTCAGAAAAAAGAGTCTACCGTCATATTTAAAAGCAGTTACTGGGACAGGTTTTACAGGCAGTGGGCTAGGACGATTCAGAAACAATTGCTTATGTGATAGTTAGAGGATTTGTCCCTGTCAAACAGTTAATATTGCTTTAATACATGAAGTAGGCTGTGTAAGACGGCAATAATGAAAAATGTCAGGAAAGACAATATCAATTGTTATTCAACATCCACATCAAAGATTACTTTTTTGTCAGTAGCTTTTAGAAAATGTATTTTCCATCAGATCTGATTGCGTTCGCCTTTGAAGTGCTCCATCCTCCCGGTGGATTTAATGTGACATCCAGGCACTTTTTAGTCCCCGGGCCTCGGAGGCGATTCAGAGAGGCGCAACAAGCCATCACAGGTTTATCCTCAAAGGCCGACACTGTCTGTCTGATTTATTGTAACTTTAAGAATCATCTCCAGCAAAGCATGAGCCTTGCAACCCATCCACAGTGTCAGACTTTTATCAATTCATTTGTATGCAGCCGGTACCTCTTGGAACCGAGAGCCCTATAGCCACTCATGGAAAATGCATTACCTGCGACTAATCCTTTTTATCTTTAAAGTCTGTATTTTTTATGTATAAGTCATTTTGGGTTATCATAAAATATACATAATTCTCCCTTCCCTCCCCCCCCAAAGAGACAAAATGGAAAGGGAATATATAATGCGTTATGAGCGTGTGGTGTTCTTATCAGCAAGGATACTAAATAAACAGCTCTCGTTATGTAAACACTGAGGGATACAAAGCTGTGATTACTTTCAATGGGAAATAGGAATGCTTCCATTTTTTTTCTCTTTTAGGTTTCAAAGTGAAACAGTGAGATTAATCATTGAAAATATGCTTGTGCATGCTTCTGCTTCCAGTGTGTTCTCCCGGGGGCGGAGTTTTTCGTGGAGAGAGGGTGGAGGGGGTGGAGGCTAATGGCTGATGTTCCATTTCACAGGTTTTCCAAATTGCTTCACTCCACCAACATTTTCCACACCATTTATGAATGGCCTTAATTAAGAAGACTGGAACGGTGTCTCTGGGAAGGATGGAGTTAGAGCACCTTCACCAGTCCCACCCAGCTCAACAGTCCCAGTGCCTGAACTCCAGAGGGTGTGGGAGCCAGTGCCCAGTGCCATCTCTGCTACTTGCTCTCTTGTGTTCTGTAATTGTTTCAGATCATAAAACTTTGCTCATGTCTGAATCTTTACAAGCTCTTCTCCTTTAAGCAAAATAAGTGCCCAGAGCTCATGGTCTGGATCAGGGGTCAGCACACTATGGCCAGTGGGCCACATCCTGTCGTGGCCTGTTGTTGTAAATAAAGATTTATTGTTCGTTTGTTTATGAATTGTCTATGACTGTCTTCAGGCTTCAACAGCAGAGTTAATCATTCCAGCAGACTGTATGGCCCATAAAATGAAAAATATTAGCTATCAGGCCCTTTAGAGAAAAATGTGTTGACCCCTGCCCTGGAACCACACCTGCAATTTTAAATTAATGAACAAAGTTAATGAAGCCAGTCTAAGTTTTACTTGGCCCAGGAGTGAAACATCCTTGTGGAGTTAGAGAAAATGGTCTTAAAGGAGGCACGCTAAACTGTCAACAGACACTTCTGGGTGGGAATTGAGACTATGGATGAGGGTTGCAGGGTGCTTTTAATTCTATACTTAAAGTTTTTATAAGACAATAAGATAGACATTTTCAGATTCTGCCTAGTTTTGGGGGATGCTGCCTCTTTCCGTGTATACTCTGCTTTAGTCTTCCTGCTGCAAGGGGAAAATAGTTTTCAGGACATCAGAGGTCGGACCTATCACAGGGGTTTTATTGTCCCTTTTACTTTTATGAACTCAAGGCACAGCTCAGATAGCATCTGCATTGCTTTCCGCCCTCAGCCAAAGGTGAGTTCCTTTATGTGCTCGCACAGTCGTGGACCCTCAAGCTGGCATGAGCTAAAGGCAGACCTGGGGTCGGGGTGGGAGTGTGTGGGTGTGGGGGTGTGTGCCTGCAAGCCACAGCCAAGCTCTGTGGGTTTTCTGGGAAGATTGTTAGAAAGGGGTAGGTGGTCCCTGAGGCAGGAACTGGGAGCCTACCTCTCACCACTTTCAGGGCTCTGGGGGACTCATTTCTTTCTTCTCTAATAGAAACAGAAAGCCGAGAAGCACGATCTTTAGATGAAGAGGAATTTTTAACCGGAACATTTGCAGTCGTTACATGTTCCCCTCTGTTATTTCCACATGCAGCTTATCTTTTGGGAAAGGATCTCAGGGCTTTTGTTGGAACTTGCTTAAAAACAATGGACCGGGTCTATTAGCATCCTGTTTTCCACAAGAAAGAAAAAAAAATTATTTCAAAGTAATGTCAGAAGATGTTAAGATTTTATGAGGATTTCCCATAATGCTCCCATGTATCACTTTGGCAATGAAAAAAAAATCAGGTGATTTATTCTCACAGATGTTGCTGACACATTAGCAATTTATAAACTCATATTGCAGACACAGTCTAAACTCAAGGCAATGCAGAAACACGTTTCAGCCAGCCCTCCTTTTTGCTGTTCCATCTTTGCTTCTTCGCCTAGCCACATCGCGCTGTCTGACAGTCTCTAACCCTGGCCCTTTTGTCAGTCTTCCACCTGGAATGTACTCCATCCCCTGTCCTTGTTCACCCAGAAACTCCAACTCTCACTTCATAACCCAGTATAATTGTCCCTTGTTCCGGGAGGCTTCTGAGATTTCCCCTCCATCCTCACCCATAACCTCACTAGGGTTGCCCATAGCACCCTCATACGCTCTGTCACCATATTTACCAAATCTTGGGGCCACTTTATTTATATGAGATCCTTGAGGAGGGAGCTGAGGTTTCAATGGCCTCTGGATCTCCTATACTTTGGGCAGTGACCTGCATGAATAAATACTCAATAAATGCTCATTTTAGAGCACACAAAAACCTTTGAAACATCTAATTTAAGTCCTTCATTATATATATGGAGTCTGGGGCATAAAGAAATTAGGAGCTGCTTAAATTATTACTCCTTTTGGACCTTCTCTGGGCTTCAGCCAAGGTGTCACATTATCGCCAGGGCTGGCCCAAGAGATGAGGGGAAAGCTCTGGAAAGGTTTATTATTTGCCTTCACACTTTTTACTTAACAAAAAGGAAAAGCTAAAACTAAACAGAGGAAACTAGCTTACTGGTGGTCAGACTTCCTGCCCGACGCCTGCCCGGTAAGAGTTAAATTTCCCTACTCTCGATGGACAGTGAGGACAGCCAGGACAGCACTACTCAGAGGTGAGGCTGTGCGGGGTCCAAACCTCTCCACACTCTCTTCCCTCTCAACTGCTGGGCTAGAACAAGGCTCCCCACAGGAAGCAGGTGCCAGGGCCTTTCAGAAACCCTAGGGCAGTGATAGCGAACCTTTTGAGCTTGGGGTGTCAGCATTTTGAAAAACCCTAACTTAACTCTGGTGCCGTGTCACATATAGAAATTTTTTGATGTTTGCAACCATAGTAAAACAAAGATTTATATTTTTGATATTTATTTTATATATGTAAATGCCATTTAACAAAGAAAAGTCAACCAAAAAAATGAGTTTGTGTGTCACCTCTGACACGCGTCTCATAGGTTTGCCATCACTGGACTAGTGCCTTCCCTTGGTTTACCATTTGGCTCAGATAAGGTGAAGGAAGAGAATTAGAGCTGGGGCAGAGGAGGAGGAGAGAACGCAGAGGCATGGACAAAGGAGCAAAGGGAGAGGGAGTGGAGGCATCAATGGAGATGATTCTACCATGGGTGGCATCATTTGCCCTGAGGTTAATAAGAGAGATGAGAGATATGTGTCTCCATCTCGAATGGTCTTAGGGATATCCAGAGGAAGTTCTCTCTGGCTTTCTGTCTGTCTCTTTTTCCCCTCTCTAAACCTGCCGCCCCCATCCCCTGCCCACCCCCCCGCCCCGCCATGTACGTGTGTGTGTGTGTGTGTGTGTGTGTGTGTGTGTGTGTGTAACATGGCTTTGTCCCTTTGGCAGATAAAACCTCTAGACTCAGGGTTCCATAGCAGAGCACACATGCCCCTGGGCTGCTGTGGCTTTCTAAGGGTAGGGATCATATGCCACTCCAGTCTGAGAATGGGGCGCCATAGGAGTGCGACACAGGGCAGAAGCATGAGAGTGTGGGCAGAGGCACAGGAGGGCACAGACAGTGGTCCAAGGTGAGGGAGATGAAGGAAGGCGGCAAAGAGAGACTTCTCAGTCTTGTACCCGAGTCCGCTGCTGGAGCTACTTCTTGAAGATGCCCAATGTCAGGCAGGATCCACACTGAGAAAACGGGATGTGATGAGACACTAGACTCACTGACTCACTTTCTAGTTTTAGCTTTGCACCAACCAGCTGTAGGGTCCCGTGCAAGTCACTGTACCTCTCTGCGTCTCAGTTTCCTTATTTGCAGAAGGAAAATGTTGGACCAGATGATTTCTGAAGGTCTTTCCGGTTCTAATAAGTTTAGGATGCTGTAGTTTTTGCTAAGGCTTTAACGAAATTAGCAAAAATAAAATTAGACTAAATATTATTTGGGGGACTTTTGGGCAGTGCTTAGCATGGGTGTATGAAGTAAATTCCTTACTCTAGTTTTTATGCCTGAATGGAAGGCTGCCATTATCTATCTACAAAAAGGCACTCTAACTCTCAAGCAAATTTCTGAAGAGCAGATTTTATTTCTCTTGTTGTGGCCCTTGAATGCTATCCTTGTTACATATGAGTGCTAATTACCAGAGATTAATTAGTCATCATGAAAGTACTTCTGCAGCAGCCCCCCAATCACTGAACGGCACTTGGCTCTCCACAGTGATCAGTGAGGTGACACTCTTTGGAGGTCATAGACGAGCCTTTTGACAATGTTCTAGTCACATTCTCGGAAGAACAGCTGTCATAGGCGGATGTCCTGAAAATAATTAAATGAAAACAAAAACAATAGCTAATTCCAGAAATGGAGGTAGTTTGGTGAACAATCCCAAGGAGGCGGGGTATTTCCCAGGGATTAAAGGTGGGTTATTGGAAGGTGATTCTCTTGGGGCTATTTCTGGCTCTGTTAGAGCCCTGTGGCCTGAGCCTAGGCGATCTGATCCACTTCATACCCCTTCGCTTCTCTCTGGACCTATCAGAAGGTACTGCCAGTAGGGATATTGTGAGATTTAATCAATTATTGTTTAAGGACAGAAAGATCCTTGGATGAAAGGAGTGAAGATAAAAGCAAAGTCCAGCCACATCATCACCTCTTTCCTCTGCTCCTCTTTCTTCCATTAGTGACATGAGAATGCAGCTGAGTGTGCTTTGGTGCGCCTTGTTAAATAGAAAAAAATAAGCAGGGAAATTATATTTTCAAAATCAAGTGCTCCTTCTTCTCTGTAACTCGTGCACCGTAGATAGGCTGGCATTTGTGTCTCATCTCTCTCTCTTATATATATTGGGTTGTCCTCTGTGTCTAATTTTCCCTTATTAATGAATCTCCCCCTTTGTCCTGCACAAATCCAGGAGGGTGATATTTATACAAGAAGATTACTCATTAGTGGATATCCAGTGAAAGCAAGCATATCTGTCACCCACATCTGACCTAGAATGGGCTGCCCTTTTCTTAGTTGGAATTATTTGTTGATCAGTTCTTCCTGGTATTTAGATTTGTGGTTTAGGGGGAAAAGACCCACACACCTCTGAATCTTGAAAAGACAGAGCCCTCTAGGCAAGGTGCTAAACTGCTCTGATATACGTACATCTTCCCAGTAAAGAGAGACTAACCCAGACCACGTTTCAGACATAGATATTTGTAAAGGAAACCAACTGTTGGCTTGTGCAGGAGGGGCCTAGGGAGGCTCCCCTTGACCAGTTCTGAAATGACTTTGCTGGCATTAATGCCTTAAATTCAGAGCTTTAATCTATAATCTTAGTGCTATCTTAATGGATGCTTAAGTGTGCAAGCAACATTCATGTCTTCATTTTTCTCAAGTTCAACTCAATTTTTATTACTCTGGCAAGGCAAAAGCTTGCCTCAGACAATGCTAGGTGTCCCCACCTGTCTTTGCTCAGAATTGTGGCTGAGTCTCTGGGCTGGTGTGATCAATACATGGTACAGGCCATCCTAGTCGTCCATCAGCCATCCACACAGGCTTTTGATTTAGGGCCCCTGATGCTCTTGCTACTTCTGTGCCGCCCTGTGGCACGGGAATCTCAGCAAGGCCACCTCTTGGTTCAGTCTGCTGGGACATTTTTGAGATTTTCCCCTTTCCTTAGCATTTTAGCTGAGAAATAGGGTACAGATCGTCTCTGCTCTTGGGCCCTCCAAATCTTAAGTTTTTGGAAGGTAGGGACAGGATGGTAAGCTCTTCCTGCTTTGTATCTGTCACATCTTCTTCTGAAGCAATTAACATTGATTTGACTCTCAGGAGGGCATAAGGTAGGTAGGGAGGAAAAAGGTAGTTAACATTTCAAAACTATAATAATTTTAGTTTTCAATAGGGATGGGCTTTGAATGCTAGATTGTGGGACTTCAAGTCAGCTCCACAGGTGGTGGGATGGCATAGGAAGTGTTTGAATGGAGCATGACATGATAGAAACTATGAGTAAGGAAGATTAGCCAGAAACTTGTATGGAGGTGGCTTTGGAGCAATATGAGATTAAAGCTGTAGAAGGCTATATTATAAAAGACCAGTGAGAGATAATAGAAGTTTTGATTCTAAAATGCCATTGAGTACACAACATATCACTTTACCTAGAAGGTGTATATGTAGTTCAGAAGTAAAGTAGGCATTGCTGTGAAGCCACTGAGTCTTAAACTTTAGAACTCTTCACTTGCGCAGGCTCTTTCCAAGACCCGGATGTGTAGGATTTTGTAGCCATAAGATTCTATGCTTAAAAAACCCTAAAAAATTCCCTAAATTTTATAAGCATCAGGACTTAAAAGTTGGGTCTGATCCTGGCAATACGCAAAATATGTATTGTAGAGTCCAGTTTAACAGACTGTATGAATAATCTACAGTTGTTGGTATTGTGACAAACACACAGATGACACAGTATCGTCACTGCTGTTAAGGAGACATTAATGACAGCCACAGGAAAACAAAGAAAGACATTTCTTGGGAAATCTGTGGGTCTTGGAAACATATTAGATGTGGCAGAGTACAGGGAGTCCGAGTGAAGTCCATGATGTGAACTGCGGAGAAGGAGAGAGTGCTAGAGCTGTGGGAGTCACGGAGGATGCAGAGAGAACTGTGGGATCAGGAGTTTGTTTAGATGAATTAATTTGTACAAACCAGCTCATCTACAAACATGCCTATCAAACAGATGGAGATGTGTATCTAGGGCTCCAGGCATTGTGTGAGGGTAATTGTTAGGTCAAAGGAAAGTCCAGGAACGGATGCATGCCACCGCAAGGCAGATGGTGACGGGGATACTGGACCCTCCCTGGAATTCCTAACAGGTCAGCGTGCCGGCCAGATGCTCCCCCCCCCCAGCCCCTCACTAAACAGCTGTGTAAAAAAGTGCCTCCCTCCCTGTTGGCGAGACTTCGCTGGCCCTGCCCTTTGGGGCCCATGTAGCTCACCCCGGGGAGTGCAGATTAAAATACCACCTTTGATTTGCCTGATTCATTAACTCTGACATTTTCTCCTGCACTGCGAACCCTTACAATAATGATAAGAGATTTGGGCATTATTAGAGGTAGTAATTGAAGTCATGGAAGTGGATGAGGATCTACTGGGGAGAGGGTCACCTTAGTAATTTTAAAAAATATTTTTACTGGTTTC
Source organism: Myotis daubentonii (assembly GCF_963259705.1). Taxonomy (NCBI): domain Eukaryota; kingdom Metazoa; phylum Chordata; class Mammalia; order Chiroptera; family Vespertilionidae; genus Myotis; species Myotis daubentonii. The sequence goes on from NC_081850.1 coordinate 44,672,815, forward strand.
AGAGAGGAAGAGAGAAGGAAAGAGATAGAAACATCAATAATGAGAGAAATCATTGATAGGTTGCCCCACACTGGGGATCAAGCCTGCAACCCAGGCATATACCCTGACTGGGAATCGGCTGTTTATTCCTTCCAGTGTATTCTTTATTTTTGACTCATTGTTTTTCATGGTTTCTCTATCTCTTCTCATGCTGTTGAGCATCCTTATAATCATTACCAAGAACTCTATATTTGATAAATTTCTTTTTAAAAAAAGATATATTTTATTGCTTTCAGAGAGGAAGAGAGAGAGAGAGATAGAAACATCAGTGATGAGAGAGAATCATTGACCAGCTGCCTCCTGCGTGCCCCACATTGGGGACCGAACCCAAAATCTGGGCATGTGCCCTGACCAGAAATTGAACTGTGACCTCCTGGTTCATAGGTTGACGTTCAGCCAGTGAGCCGGCTGTCTGGGCTCTGATAGGTCTCTTATCTCCATTTCACTTAGCTCTCCTTCTGGAGAATTCTCTTGTTCTTTCATTTGGGCCTTATTTTTTTGTCTCTCCATTTTGGCTGGCTGTTTTGGCTTATTTCTATGTATTAGGTAGATCTGCTGTGACTCCCAGTCTTTTTGGAAGGTCTCTGGTTCAAGCCAATGTCAGATATTGTTTGTGACTGGCCCTGAGTATCCTGTTTGGAGTTGTCAGCTGTGGGAGGCTCTCTCTGCTGAGGCTGGGTGTGTTTGGAAAGGACCAAAATGTGTATCAAGTTCTGCTTTTCCTAGCCTCAGGTCCAGAAGCAGGTCAGTCAAAGACTCAAAGCACCCAGAGATCCACCTCTGCCTGCAGGGTGATTATTATTCTCAGTCTCTTAATGAGCCTTGGACTGTATACCTCAGTAAGGTGTAAAGTCCATAGGGTTGGGGGAGAGGTTTTCCAATGGGTGGGCAGTTGCTTCCCCCCAGGCAAAAGCTGCCTGGAGGGTAAAGTTCTGCCTGAGAAAGAAGTCCTCTGCAGTGTGGGGCAATGACTCAGCATAGGAATCCAGGCAGCTGCCCTCTGAGCTCTATTCCCAGAGCCACCAACCCTGGATTCTCCTCACTCAGCTAGTCTTCAATTGATTATTCAGGATGATTTTTCTAAATTTCAGTTGTAATTCCAGTTTGGTTCTGGGAGAATGTCAGTGTAACTTCCACTTAATCTACCACCATCTTGGAATCCTCACCTTAGTGTCTTTTAATGCCCCCTTGTTAGGGCCCTTCTAAAAAATGTGTCCCCATTGTTTTTTTTTGTTGTTAATCCTCACCTGAAGATATTTTTTTCCATTGATTTTTAGAGAGTGGGTAGAAGCGAAGCAGAGAGGGAAGGAGGGAGATAGAAACATCCATGTGAGAGAGAGAGACATTGATTGGTTGCCTGCTGCATGCACCTTGACCAGGGCAAGGGATTGAACCTGCAACCCAGGTATGCCGCCCTTGACTGGGAATTGAACCTGCAACCCTACGGTGTGTGGGCTGATGCTCTAACCATTGAGTGAGCAACAGTGGTCAGGGATGGTGCTCTACTTTATCACATGGTTGGCCTTTACATTCTCTTTGCCCTAAGGTGCAAAGAGAGTCCTTCCTGAGGTGGAAGAGAAGCAGTGTTCATTTTCAGTGGCCAAGTCACACTAGATGCTAAATATTTTGAGTATCACTACTGGAGATAGGCAACTGTGTGACCTTTCTATCCTCACGATAATCAGTAGATATTGAGAGGAGGTGATGATATTCCCATTTTGTAGATGAAAACTGAGATATAGAAATGTGGCTTGACCAACCTCAGATAGTTAAGGTGTTGCTGAGACTATAGCCCTGGCCTCCTCGTTTCTATCTTCTGTTCTTGCTACAAAAGCCCAGTGACACAAAGGATAGGACATTTGTTATCATTTTCCCTGAAGAAACTTCTGGAATATTTAGTACTTCTCTAGAGAATTTGTTTGTGGCCTATTCAGTCAAGAATCCATTTACCTTTGGAGACCATGGTTGATTAAATGGCAAATTCAGAATCCTTGATTAAGAACAACATCCCTTTTTCAGATTTTGCTGGAGAACACAGGGGTTACTGCAATTGCTATGTAATTAAAAAAAAAAGGTTGTATCTGTCTCTGCCAGTTTCTCATTTCCTCCCTACAAAGTATTTATGTCCTAAGGCATGCTTCTCTTGAAAAGAAAATGTATTTATTTATTTTCCCACAGTTACATTCCATGCCAACATCTCTTCTGAGGTGCTAAATCTTAATGTCTAGGATTAACTTGAGTTAGATAGTGAATGCAAGCTCACTGTATAATTTTTGGAAAGATCTGATGATAACAATGATTTCTTTACATGATAAATAAAATGCTTTACAGCTATCTATCTATCGATCCAATTTATCTATTATGTATCTGTCAATATCTTGAATGTTATAGGCAAATGTTGACTCTGAAAATGCCAGTATCTATGGGTTCTTTTCATGTTGATATATTTTCAGATTATAAATAATAATCGGCAGGATCGCATTCAATTGGGATAAGTTTAAAGTAACAGTAGTTTGTCTAGATTTCATAATCCCTTATACTTTAGATCAGTGGTTCTCAACCTTCCTAATTCCGCAACCCTTTAATACAGTTCCTCATGTTGTGGTGACCCCCAACCATAAAATTATTTTCGTTGCTACTTCATAACTGTAATTTTGCTACTGTTATGAATCGTCATGTAAATATCTGGTATGCAGGATGTATTTTCATTGTTACAAATTGAACATAATTAAAGTATAGTGATTACTCACAAAAACAATATGTAATTATATATGTGTTTTCTGATGGTCTTAGGCGACCCCTGTGAAAGGGTCGTTTGACCCCCAAAGGGGTCGCGACCCACAGGTCGAGAACCGCTGCTTTAGATAGATGCAGATTTCATTTTGCAAGGCATATAATGTACATTTTAAAACGAACTATTTATTTGGATGTTTTCAGATTAACTTTGCATTTGCATTGTGGGGAAAGGAAATAGGATTTGATTATTTACCAGTGATAACTGAAGCATATCCTGTGTACTACAGGGTAGATAAAATGTTACAGGAATTTTTTGTTGCTTTAATATATGAAGAGGATGACTACCTCCTCCCAAAATAAGAGGTACTTAGCTGGATTGACAGATGTCTACCTAGAGTGTTGAAATGATCAAAAGCATACCTGAATGTTTAAGTAAATGAGAATACTCATTTAGAGACAAAGCAAAGGTTTGAAGGCTGAATTTAAGTTTGTCTTTGATGTTTAATGGGAAGAACTTGGGTGCTGAGATAAACCTGTGTTGATTCCTTCGGGTATGACTGTGCCTGTGGTTCATATCTGGCATCTCTTTTGGCAGTTTTCTGTGTCTGCTCTAATTCACCAGTATCTGCACCATAACTGACAGATAAATATTGTAAATATCAACGCTGTTACGCTGACCTGGCTAAATACTTGCTTGGCTGTGTAAGGAGCATTGTAACCACATGTTCATCAAATAACCTCTCTGAACCTTAGTTTACTCCTCAATAATATGGAAATAATAGGATTGTTGGGAAGATCCCTTTAGATACTGTGTAAATGTTTACCATCTTCTCTAGAAAACAGTAGGGGCTTAATAAATGTTAGTCCCCATTTACCTTTCCCTCTGTTTTCCTGATCTTGCCGAGAGAAACCCTCTCCATTCTTGTCCCAGGAATCATAGGTTTCCAGGACCTTAGAGAGTGGAGAAAATGCTGGGGTCATCAGGACCCACAGTCCTTTAGACTTGGGGTTCTGTCTTACTAGTAAATGTTTTAACTATAATCTAGACCCGTGGTTGGCAAACTGAGGCTCGTGAGCCACATGCGGCTCTTTGGTCCCTTGAGTGTGGCTCTTCCTAAGCCTTAGGAGTACCCTAATTAAGTTATTAACAATGTACCTACCTATATAGTTTAAGTTTAAAAAATTTGACTCTCAAAAGAAATTTCAATCATTGTACTGTTGATATTTGGCTCTGTTGACTAATGAGTTTCTAGATTCTAGACCAGTCTCAGCTGGGCTGACTGGGCACTTCAAGTCTCTGCCACGTATCTGTTCCATGCCAGTAGCTACCTCAGGACTGTCCTCATGGAGATGACAGAAACACAAGAAAGAGCAAGGCCTCTCGAGTTGTAGACTTAGAAGCACCATACTTGCACTTCTGCTTCATTCTATTACCCAAAGCCAGGCATATGGGCAGGAGGGCAGCGAGAGAGGTTTTTTGGGAAGGAGGGTCAGTAGCATTATTTCAAATGGCAGTGCACAGTTTTAAAAAAATCATTTTTGCTACACATCATTCTAAAAAGGACCTTTCTGTTCTATAGCTAATGTTTATGATGGGGAAAGTGTTTCTTTTTTGAGTTTCAGCTGCCAGATTATGTGACAACTCCTTGGCAACATATATTGCAAGCCTCAGGTTACTCTTTTTCCATTTTTGTCTAGAATTTCATGGAACAAAGCTAAACAAATGGAACTAGTGACCTTTTATCTATCTATCTATCTATCTATCTATCTATCTATCTATCTATCACCCCCCCCTTGTTGTTTGAAAAGCTTAACTGTAGCATTTGTCTTATAGTAAGCAGTATAACATTTTATCATGAAATCCAAAGTGATCAAAAACAGATCACTTTGACTGTAGATCGAAGCCAGTATTAGATTTGTGTATGTAAATCCGAAATATATCAATATTTAGAGTCAGGTGGTACTAAATGTACAGGTCCAATGAAAATGTGTGAAAACACTTGGATTGTGGTAGTTTCATTTGTGTGTACATGTACGGTATGTGTGTTTTAGTTTTAAATTATGATTCTGCCTAGGTTAAGTCAAAACATGTTTTGCTTTGCTATTTCCACACACACACATCTCTGTACTGCTATAGCTCACTCCCTTCCTGTCTCACAAAGCTTCTATCTTGAATCCACGTTGTTCCCTAAAAACCCCAACCAGGATCAGCCTGTTGGATCCCCAGCCATTGTGCACGCAGTACTTACTCTCTAGGCCAGTGGTCGCCAACCTTTCGGACCTCACGGACCACCAGTGGTCCGAGGGCCACCCGCTGGCTACTGCTGCTTCAGGCTGTTCGTAGTATATTGCAATAGCTGAGGTTTTGTATTTCTGATTTATCCCTAATTATTCAACTTAGTAAATATGTTTCTTATGTCTCTCAACAAAACAAAACACAAACAGAAACTCTCTGAGGGAAATGGCTACATGGTCTCTTATTTTCTATTTCTCCTGCTGCCCAGCAGAGGTCTACTCAGTACCTGTTGACTGGGGCAGTCTTGGCCACTCTCTGGGTAAGAAGCAAACACATAACCATGGAGGCATTTAGAGAATTATTACTTTGCAATTCCTGTTTAGACCATCTTTAGGTGGGACTTATTTATTTAAAATATGTTTTCATTGATTTTTTTTGAGAGAGAAGAAAGGAGAGGGAGAGAGAGAGAGAAACATCGATCCACTGCCTCCAGTATGCCCCCTACTGGGGATCAAGCCCACAGCCTGTGTATGTGCCCTGACTGGGAATCCAACTGAGACCTCTTGCTGCATGGGAGGACTCTCCTCCAACTGAGCCACACCGCCCGACAGGATTTATTTATTTTACCTCTCTACTTATCTTGCCTCATCTTATCCAGAGCCTCAGGTACCTTCTCTGTGCTGTGTGTTTCCCATCTCTGTCTTCAGTCTCCAGTAGCTGAAGCTGGAGGTGGCAGCAACACTGGGAGAGAAACAGGTAGTCTGTTCCTCGGCCTAATCCAGACACACATCACCAAACACAGACTTAAGCAAGAAGCCAAGCTTTCAAGTAAAGCCAGTGAAGCACGGAGGGGGAAGCATCAGAAATACACTCCACATTGACTTGGCGCCTGCTGCCTGGGAGGGGCTGGGCTGTGAATGGAAAATGCTTGTAGATGAAAGCAGGGGAGTGCAGGCTGGGGGGATGTATTTCATACTCACTGTCCATTACAGAGTCCCTGCGAAATGGTTGACCTTAGAAGGGACTCTTGATGGTTACGCCTATGTCTTTTCAACCTGTTGTTCCTATTTGCACTTGTGCTGTATGGATTCCTCCAGGGAGAAGTGTTTTAAAGAGATACAAAAAGCTTTCTACCCCAGAGACACGCCAAAGGTGACAGCTTAGGCAGATAGCTCTCATCCCTCTGTTTATTTTCCTTGGAGGAGGACATATTTCTCCTTCCCTCGAGCTTCTGGATTTTGTGACCTAGGACATGCTTGGATTTAACAGTTTGAACGTTTAAGAACAGTAATTATTTGAGGGACATTCTGTTCTTATATCTATGGAGAGACGGGGGGATCTGGAGTTACTTTTGTAGTTTCTTGAAAGCCTAGATTGCTGACGTGCTATTTTTCAAACTATCATAAGTCAAATTTATCATGGGGATAATGAAATAAAGACAAATATTCAACCAATAATGAAAAGCTAAGTAAACGGGTATGTTTAAGCTCTATTATATGCAGGGAGTCCATTAAGGCAGAACTGAGAGAGACTTTAATGGATTTAACATTAGCAATCAGGCCTGGACTTGGTATAAATCAGACACCATCGCATTTTACTCTAATGCACACCCACTCGTTCGTTAGCACTGTTCAACGTAGATTATAAATATTAGCTAAGAAACCTTCGGTTCTTGAGATTCTTTCCACAGACACAGCAATAATTGAACAATAATGATGACAATTTTATTTTTATGAATCACTATGGCTTACTTTTATTGATTTGCTCTTGGGCCTGGAGAAAGCTTCCTCAGCCAGCATACAACAGGAAATGGTTACAGCATTATCAGATAGGCCGTAAAGAGATAAATAAAATAAAGGGGGGTAGGAATGATGGTGGGATCCGGCAAGCTGCTGATATAAGCTAGAATTACTCCCCTCACTCCCAACAATAGAGCAACTTAAATTACCCCCTTTCTCCCTCCCCGCTCCTCATTCCTAATTCAGTGAAAGGAAAGTACTCCTCGGCTGTAAATGTGCATTAACTTTGGAGCTGAACACTTTGGGGTCCTCGGTGTCAGAGGGAAATAAATAAGATGGGAATAAACGAGCCTGCTCAGGCATTGCGTGGAAAGGAGGGTGAAACCCTGCGGGAATGTGGCCTTTCAGTGCCTCCTTTGATGATGTACAGCTTCTTAATAACAAAGGCAGCATCGCCTTCTGAAATATTCAACCCATGCCTATGAAGGGAGCTGAAGCCTTACCGCCTATGCCTTTGCCAGAGTACGAGATGCACTAGGAGTTCCAGCCAGCTTTGTCTGCCCGTTAGCTCACGCAGGTGAAGAAGGGAAACATCCTGGAGGTAGTAAGAAGGAGAGATGGATGTGGACCTGCACATGTGTTTCTACAGCTGCGTTTGTCCCCCCCACCGCCCTTCTCCGTGATAGATTCCAGATTCCAGAGGTTTTACTTCATACGCATGCCTTCCCATCCCCAGTGATAAACTGGATTTTTGCTTCTGTTTATTTGCTGGATTGGGACCTCACCATGATTTTTAGTGAGAGGAACAAGAGCAAACAAGTCTTGAGAGTCTACTAGTTCTTACAATTCCATGCAGTGAAGCTGACTGCCAGGTCTGGCCATGACAGGGCCAGTGGCAAGAGACATTCTATCTTTTTGCAGTTGCTTCTCATTCCCAATGGATTTTTCTTCCCTGGCCCCACATTTTCAGGACAGTTTATAGTGGAGGTATGGACAAGCTGATGTCTAAGGGCTTATACATTTGCTGGTTCTATGAATCACCTGTGTCCCTATCTGTCTGTCACTCTTGACTGGAAGAACAGGATGCTAACTGCCCCCATGGATAGAGAAACAGCTCAAGGGAGACTATAATGTTAGCTGCTACAACCCCTCACTCTAGTTCATTCTTTATGTCACCTTTTCGATACATCTTTAAGGCAAGTCTGCCTGGGTGCCTGACTCTTTTCTCAGAAAATAAGTTCTTGTGACTTTGAAGTTAATTAAACCCTAATAACAAGCTAATGCTTAATGACTTCATTGATTTAAAAAGTGTTTTAAAAGATTCTTAGTTATTGATCACACCTTGAACTATCATGTCAGAGCTGGGAAATAACTCCAAGATGCTAACATTAAAAACCCCACAAAAGGTCAGCATCATATTTGTGGTTATTGGAGTCAGGGAAGGTGGGCTGTGTTCTCGGCGATGCCAGCCGGGCTCGTTGTGTACTCCCGACTGTGGAACCAAAATATGATCTTGGGAGAGGAGTGATGTCAGGGGGAGGTCCCATAATAATTATAGTTAAAGATAACTAACATTTCCAGTAATTTTTAAGTGCCAACAATTGTCCTGATGTTTTATCTGTATTACATTTAATTCTCACAATAGCCTAACAAGGTAGCTGCTACTATTACTCTTATTTTACATATGACAGTATTAAGGCTTAAAGAGGTAAAAAAAAAAAACAAGCACTCAGGGTTACAAAACAAATAAGGGATAGAGTTGGGATTCAAAGGCAGGCGCATCTGACTCCAAAGTTACTCTCTGAACTGCTATGCAATCTTGTCTATTTAGGATTTATAAATAAAAAGTATATTAAAATAGAATAGTTTGGAAGGAGGAGAAGTAATGTTCTTATTCAGGTATGGAAAAATCATGAAGTTTAGTGGTATTGTATCATTTCTTCACAACAGGGATAAAACTAAAGGCTTTAAGTGAAAAAAAAAAGTCCAAAGTATTATTTTTATGGAGTTGTTAATTGTTTTATGGAGCAAACTCATAAAAGTCACAGACCACAAAATGTAATTACAAAATGCACTTGACATCAATTACAGGAAGCATTGATTTGATTAACTCATGTCTTGTCCAGAAGGCATAAATTATGGGAAATAGAGGATGCATGTATATCTCCTTTCTGAATGGCTAATCATATACCACTCACTATTGATTTATTATGGGGGTGGTGTTGAGCATGCCGTACACTACATGTCGCTCCTTCTGTGATTCAAGGAAACGTGTGTGTGTGTGTGTGTATGTGTGTGTGTGTTTAATTCTCAGCACTCCCTCTTCAAAAGGCCATACACCTCTTGAGAAATCTTTGCTTTTGTCTGATAGAACCTGTGTTTCCTGTAACTTTGTGGTTCTCAAAATGCATCTTGGGGATCCATGGGTCCCTGAGATCTAATCAGGGAATCCCTGAGGTGAAAAATATGTTCCTAATACATGAAGATGATATTTGACTTTTGAGCACTCCTTCTCTCATGAGTGTGCAGTAGGGTTTTCCATGGGCTGCACACATGTGATATCACAACAGACTGGATGCAGAAGCGGACAGGAGAATCCCAGTCTCCTTTTAAGCCAGAAGTTAATAAGATTTGCGAAAATGTAAATGCCAATCATCTAATTCTTTTGAGAAAATAGTTACTTTTTATAAATAAATTTGTTACTATATGATAGGTTTATTGTCATAAAATGAATTCATAAATATTTTAACATTTTTTTTCAGTTTTAATTGCTAGATAAATATGGATAGATGTAACATAAGCCCCACACAAAAAGCTCTCTGAATCCTCCAGTAAGTTTAAAGTGTAAAGAGATTCTGAGACCAAAAAGTTGAAGAAACCCTTCTGTAACCACCTGTGTTTTTGATCTTTGTTTCAATCTTTGTTTTAGAAGCTAGGAAGCCAGAACCAAATTTGCATTCCACCTTCAGCACTGAGCTGAGATCATAAGACCTAAAGTTGGCGGACTCACATTTCCCCGTGCCTTAGCTTATGTTTTGCTCTTATTTCCCTTCTAAATGATTTCATTACTTATTTATTTTCCAAACTACTCTATTTAAAAAATGTTTAATCATAAGCTTCAGATAGGTTATTGTAGGTTGCTGGAAATTAAGCAGATGGTTGAAAGGGTGGGTTGACCTCTTAGAGCATGGTATAGGAATACAATATTGAAGATTTTCATATAAATGGGTCCTCAAATTCAAATGCTGCTGCTTAGAGATTGCAGGCAGAATCTTACTGGTTATTGTGGAAGCCATTGCCACTACATCTACATGAATAGAACTTTTTTTTCTGAAGCCTCTTCACTCTTTGAATTATGCAAAGCCTTGCAAGGTACAGCCTCTCTCCCTCTCTCCATTCCTCCTTCCCCAGCCCAATGGTTTTTCCTCTTTCCTTTCTTCTACTTTGCATTTATATTCTCTATGACCTACTCTTAAAACATATTTTCTAATGCATTTTTTTGAGTGCAGAATAAAAGGCTAGTACTTTCAGCATTACTTCACCTTCATTAACCAGCCTCTTATAACTCTCTAATTTCAGGTTATTGTATAATACTTGAGTTCTCTGGTAATGTACATTACATCGGCACTGTAATCAGTGCACATTTCAAGGACTTCAGTCAACAAGAGTATCCAAAGCTTTGAATTTAAAAAAAGCGTATATTTTTTTTTTTTTTTTGCAAATTAATGTCTAAATAGGGAGATTGGTCTAAAGTATTCAATAAGACATACCCTTCAACTTTAGCATTATGTATGATTGAATAGATGACTGACATTGGGCATTAGTTTATCAATTACTATCATAGTTTTGATGAATGCTGGAATGAACTTGAGAATAGCTTATCTGTCTCTCTCCTAGTTGAATTCAATTGTAAACCTTCAAAGGGGGAAACAAAGCTAAGGTAATGTTTGAATAATGTGGTATTATCTCTGGTGAATGGGTAGTTCCTTTTGGGAAAGCTTTCTGATCTCTTGGTAGTGGAGTTTGGATAGTTAAGAGTTAAATTCTCAGGGCTGAGAGTGAGAGAGAATTAGAAGCTACACTAAAGTATGAGTGAGTTTCTTCTTTTCCAAATGATGAGTTTCTCTCACTTATCGAAACCTATCCTGATACTATAGAGATGGTATAAATGCTAGCCTTTTTTAACCACAAAACTCAGTGACATGGACCAAGCACAATGTATTTATCAGAGCAGAGACCTCTCATGAGGCCACTTTTGTGTAGATATAACAAGTCATAATGTGATGAAAATGAGAGAGCACTCTCCCACAGACAACAGAAGAACCATAATTTTGAGTTCCCTAACAATAGTTATTAAATATCTTTAGAAAATGATTTCCTGATTTACTACTTACAAAACTTACCAGAGGAGAGTTTTCAATCAAGTATACTTATGGCATAGTAGAAAAAATCCAAACATTTGAGCCTGATCTTTAAGGTCCTACACCTCCAACTTTCTAATAAATTATCTCATGCTACCACTCTGTGCACTTTCTTCTGTGACTTGCTTCAAATCTTTGTGTGTGAAATACCCTAGTCCTCTTCTCTTTCTATTAATACTAAAGGTCGGTGCATGAAATTTGTGCACAGGCAGGTTCCCTAGGCCTGGCTGGTGATCAGGGCCGATCTGTGGGGCAACCAGAGGGGCTATTGGGACCATGACTTGCACCCATGTTGGCCTGGTGCTGCCCACTTACCTGCTTCACAATCCCGTGTGATCCCGCTCTCATCGAGGCCCATTGGGGCCAGCAGAACCTCCACTGCCACCTGCTGCCAGTGCTGCATCGCCAATGCCCACCATGTTCCGCGCCACCCCCTGGTGGTCAGCGCACATCTAACTCCTGATCTGTCCAACTCTAGCCCGTGGGGACAATTTGCATCTTAGCCTTTTATTACATAAGATAGGGTAGTGGCTATTAGCTCAGGTCTCCAAGTCAGGTGTCTCTGGGTTTGAATCCGCTTTATTGGACACTGAATAGCCATGTGGCCTTGTTGCATGATCAAAGACCAAGTTTATCATTAATAATATGGAAAAATAACAGGACCGATCTCATAGCATTTTTATCAAGATCGAATGGCATGCTGTACATAAGTACTTAGCACCATGCCTGACATATAATAAGCATTCAATAAGTAGAAAATATTATTTCTTCTTTAAGCTTTTAAATGAATTTAAACGTTGTTAGCTGGGACTTCTGGATATCCCAAGTTGGAACTGATTTTTCATCCCCAGTTCATGCAGGACACTTCATTTTCTCATAGTTTTCTTTGGATCATGATGGCTTGTGTGCCTGCCTAGCTCATCCATTGAAGAGTGTGCCTCAAAGGGCTGAATCTGTGTCTCACTCCCCTGAGAATCTCCCCTAACACTCGGCATGGTGCCTTGCTCAGGGGTTGAGTTAAGTCACATGCCCTGTGTGCCCTGAGAATTGTCATTTGTGCCTAAAGTGCAATCCAGGTCCACAAGAAACTTGCCATCTTCAGGGAGATAAAGCTAAAACACATGGTACACTTCAGAGAGGAGAGACAGAGAACTCCATGAAAACCTGCTTTCTGGTGGAGGGGCAGTTTCTGGATGGACATGTTAGGGAAGAGGGTATGGAGGGATGAACAATGTTGGTTAGAGTCTCAGTGCAGGTAAAATTTACATACAGTGAAATGCACAGGTCTTAAGAATACAGTTGGATGGGTTTGATAAATATATGTACTTGCATGACTACCATCAAGATATAGAACACTTCCATCATCTCAGAACGTACCCTTCTGCCCAGTTCCAGTCATTCCCAACTCGCAGCACTTAGTTTTCTGATTCCCACTTTCATAGACCAGTTTTTCTTGTTTTGGAAATTAATATAACGGGGATTATATGGTATGCACTCTTTTGAATCTACCTTCTTTCACTTATCATAATGTTTTTGAGATTTATCTACGTTGTTTGTCAGTAACTCATTCTTTTTTACTGTTGAATAGTGTTCTTTGTATGAATATATCATGATTTGTTTTTTCCCCGCAGGGAAACATTTGGATCATTTCCAGTGTTTAGCTGTTATGAATTATGAATAATAAACATTAAAATTATTATAATAAAATAATAAACCAGTATTTTTTGACATATAGTTACATTACTCTTGGGTAAATACCTAGATGTGGAATTGTGCATTTATAGATCACATGTGTATTTAACTTTGTGAGAAACTGTCAAAACATTTTCTTAAGTGGTTGTACAATTTACTTTTCCACCAGAAAATTAAGAGAAGAAAAAAATAATCATTTATCATTATTCCCATATTTATCATTTTTGGTGCTCTTTATTCATTCCTGTAGATCTGAATGTCCATTTGTTTTTATTTTTCTGAAGCCTCCAAAATTTCCGTTACCATTTCTTATACATAATTTATTTTTTCTAGTTGAATGTTTTTCTCATGTTTTCAGTATCATGAAGTATCATAAAATGATTTTTTCACTTGATACAGAATTCTAGGTTGATAGGTCCTCCACCCTCTTTATTCTGCAGTTAAAAAAATATCATTGTATTGTTTCCTGGCCTCCACTGAGAACTTAGGCTTCTTTTTTATTATTGTTTCCTTTTAAGTAATGTGTCTCTTTTCCCCACTGAATGCCACTATGGTTTTCTTTTTACCTTTGGTTTTCAACAGCTTAATTATGATATTTCTAGATGTGTTTTTATTTTCTTTTATTTTAAAAATTTTATTTTGTTTGGGATTCAGTGAGCTCTTGGAACAGTAACTTGACGTTTTTCATCATATTTGGGAAACTATTAAAAATAATAATTATTTCTTCAAGTATTTTTTCTTCCACATTTTCTTGTTCTTCTGGGTCTCTAATGATCTGTATTAGAGAGCTTAATATTGCTTCTCAAACTACTGAGGATCTGTTTAATTTGTTTTTTTATTATTTTTTTAAAATATGTTTTTTATTGATTTTAAAATTTTAAAAAAAATATATTTTATTTATTTTTTTTACAGAGAGGAAGGGAGAGGGATAGAGAGTTAGAAACATCGATGAGAGAGAAACATCAATTGGCTGCCTCCTACACACCCCCCACTGGTGATGTGCCCGCAGCCAAGGTATATGCCCCTGACCAGAATCGAACCTGGGACCCTTCAGTCCGCAGGCCAACACTCTATCCACTGAGCCAAACCGGTTAGGGCTATTGATTTTTTTCAGAAGGAGAGGAAGGGAGAGGGATAGATAGAATCATTGAAGAGAGAGATACATCATCAATCGGCTGCCTCCTGCATGCCCCCAAAGGGGATCGAGCCTACAATCCGGGCATGGACCTTGACCAGGAATCAAACTTGTGGCCTCTTGGTTCCTGGCTCGATGCTAAACTGCTGAGCTACACTGGCTGGGCTATTTTGTTTTATTCTTGAATCTTTATTTTTCTCTGTTCTTTATATTAAGTAATTTGTTGATTACATTTAAAATTTGTTGATTCTTTATTCTGTAGTCTCAAATCTGTTGTTAAGCCATTTTGGTGAATTTTAACATTTTAACTGCTTCCCTTTTTAGTTGTAGTGGTTCCATTTGGTTCTTTTTAAAATTTTTCATTTCTCTGTTGATATGCCTTATGAGTTATAGTAATTCTAACAAGCTTTTCCTTTAAGTCCTTGAATCTACTTAAAATAGCTGTTTTGAAGTTCGTATCTATAAATTCCAGTCTTCCAGTTTTAGTGTCTATTGACTGCCTTATCTTTTGATGGTGGGTCACATTTTCTTGTCTCTTTGCATATCTACTGTTTATTTACTGTACACTGGACATTATGAATGATTCATTGTAAAATCTCTGGATTTTTTAACTTTTCACTAAAGAATATTGATTTTTGTTCTTCCAGGCAATTAAGTTACTGGCTGGTCCTTTTGAACTTATGTAGGCTTGATTTTATTAAGATGGGTATTCAGTTGGATTTTTTCATTTGTATTGATAGGCTGAATCCTTTAATTCAGAGACATACACTTTAATTGTAGGTTTTCTTCTGGGGTTTCAATCGAAAGCCGAAGATGTTTCCCAAAACCCTCTAACTTCAAAGCACTTGAACTTCCAAGTCTTCCTACTCTACAGTAGGTAGCACCAAATATTTCTGCTCATCTCTTAGCCTCCCAACTGTTGCTTTCTGCTGGGTTCATTGCAGTCTTCCTTGTGCAAATTTATACTAATAAAAGGATAATATGCTAATTAGACTGGATAGACTGGATGTCTTCTGGACAAAGCCACAGTGGCAGGGGCCGGCAGGGGCCAGCAGGGGCCGGCAGGGGAGAGTAGTTAGAGGCAATCAGGCTGGCAGGGGAGCATAGTTAGGGGCATCAGGAATGCAGGCAGAGGCGGTTAGGGATGATCAGGCAGGCAGGCAGAATGGTTAGGGGCGATCAGGCAGGCAGGCAGGTGAGTGGTTAGGAGCCAGTGGTCCCGGATTGCGAGAGGGATGTCTGACTGCTGGTTTAGGCCCAAACCCTGTGGGAAATCCCCCAAGGGGTTTCAGATTCTAGAGGGTGCAGGTCAGGCTAAGAGTTCCCCAGGCCTCTAGTGTAGTATAAAAGTCAGCCAAAGATTTGAAGGGAATTTATATATCAGGTTTTGAGATTTCTTCCTTTGGATCCTTCATTTTCTGGATTTCCTTTCTTAACCTCCAGCTACTCTGGAGGTCCTGAGCTCTGTTCGCAGACACTTCAAGCCAACAAGACTGCAGTTCTGCTTGAACTCCAGTTGTCTAGCATCTCTTAAGAGAAAAGCTATAGAAGTGATGCTCTCACTCAGCGCAGTTTCCTTTTTTCACGGGTTTACTGCCCTCCAATATACGCTTACTTCTAGTTGTTTTCCAGTTCCTTCAAATAGTTATTTTTAAAAAATTTGTCCAGTGATTATAATTCTTAGTTGCAGACAATTTATTCTGATACAAGCTATTCCTCCATGACTGAACCGGCGACCTCTGTGTGTTTGTTTCCTAGTAAGCAGTCCTGACTGGAGATGAGGTTTTGTGTGAAGAAAGATTGGTTTATATCTGTGAGCTGGAGTATAGAAGGCCTTAAAGGCCAGACAGTGGCTATTTTACATGATGGAGGAGACAATAGGCAAAGGGTCATGTCGGAATTATAGATAGCTTTTGTTTTTAAATACTGGAATGATGCTGACATTTATTATAATTCATGGAGAGATTTGACATGTATTCAAATGAATTGATATGATGTTTCTATCATTTACATGAAACAAATGTCAAAACAGAAGATCCTCAATTTATCCTTGTAAGTCCTTTCCTCTCTCTCTTCTCCCTCCTCTCTCTTCCCTCTCCCTTCTCTCTTTTCCTCTTTTTTCCTTTTCTTGTTTTTTTTCTCCCCTCTTTTCCATTTTCTTTAAGTTTATGACTAATATGTGAAGAAGGTAATAGAGCTATTCAAACTTACCTCAAGAATTCAAAGTTGGTCTTCAAAAAGAGTCCAACATTTTTTACTTAGTAAAAGCATTTATTTTTATTTTTCGACTTTACTATTCTCAGGGCTTAATAAAAATATTAAAACCAGAGAAATCATTAAATAGTAATATAGCATTTCCAAAAACACTGTGAAGTGCCTGCAATTATCATTGGTAATTCTATGTAGCTACTTGGAAAAATGGTTTTGATCAAAGCATGATGAAAAATTATCTGTATACTATGATGCCGACTGTGAAAATGTTATATACATGATAGATTGGAAGGGAACATACAAAATGTTAATAGCTGTATGATGATAGGGTTGTGAATCTTTATTTTCCAAATATTTTCAAAATAGAGGTAATTTGACTGTATTTTAAAATTCCCTTTCACTGGAGTAAATGTGCCAGGATTCAGCAAGGTCACACCTTCTAACCTACAATTAAAAACCCCCACTATTAATTAAATCTGGTGACAACCTTCCTCCGTATGCAGTGGAGAGCTCCCACCTGCCCTGGCTAGTACTGTCAGTAGTGCTTGGGTGCTGACCTAGTGGTGCTGGACAGGGAGGAGGCAGACAGACATCAAGATGTCTAGAAAAGCCTGAATCCTGTGATTTTGGGTGGAAAACCACAAGGTGCCAAAGGTGCACAGAGAAAAGATGGGACACAACCTCAGGACAGAGGCTGAAGCTTGCATCAGCTAGCTGCTTTATTCCCCACTAATCCCCATGCTGTCCCTCCTCAGCCTCATGCTTGTGATGTGGTGCTGGTGGAAGATGAGCTCAGAACACTGTGATAAGCTGTACTGAGGGCTACCTTGTGGCGACTGTAACTTTTGGTGAAAAATTATTATGTTGGTGGAGGGCACGTGGCATCGTAATGCTTATAACTAGGGTTATCGTGACATTTACTGTCCAAGCTAGGACATGTTTAAGGGTCAAAGAGGGTGCTGTTAGCTGTGATAACAGACACAGAGTGGGATATACCGGGCGAACTGAAGCCTCAGGCCAACCTCCCTATAAAATTTGTGGCTTTTTCACCACCCTAGGATAATAATATTTTCGAGTTCATACATGGCTTCCTGTGTCCCCAGGTCACCCCAGACCATCAACAAAGGAATAGGGCCTTGTCCCAGATGGCACTTTCTAGTTCTGGCTTTCTTCTGAATCACTAGGATTTTAAGCAGGAGCTGGAATGATTAATATGACATTTCATGCAAAAATGTCTGGCAAATGAATGTAGGATGGATTAGAAGGGCAAGAATTGTGAGTCAGAGAGCTCAACAAAAAGGTTATTGCAGTGACTCAGCTATTTTGTTGCAGTGACTCAGATAAAAAGCCCAGAGACTGACAGGTACAAGTACTCTTAGAGCAAAGATGGAACCAAACGTCTTCAACATCAAACCTCTCCTGGAAAATCTGCATGTGTGATTACTACAGATACGGAAAGCCCACTCAACCAGGCATTGGAAGTAATAGGCTGTGGTTCCTGATCTGTCACATTCACTCCCAGGGCTTCAGAGCTCCCTCTGCAAGAGAGGGAATTAAAATAGATGGTTATGAAACCCCCCTCCTGTCCCTAAAACACTGCAATGACTCTAAACTTCCCTGAAAGAGTAGAGTTTTAGTTCGAGTTCTTAAAATCCCTGTGCTGTTCAGTAGAAGGGCATGTTCAGGGTAGGAAATGACAATAAAGAAGAGATGATGTCCAGCTAGAGACACATGGGATCTTTTCACTCTTCATGCCTGAGTTAGCTATTGTTAATCTCTTACTGTGACTAATTTATAAATTAAACTTTATCATAGGTTTGTATGTCCAGGAGAAAACATAGTGTATCTGTGGCTTTAGAATCCACTGTGAGGGGGTCTTGGAAAGTATTCCCCAGGGGGAAGGGAGAGGGTGACTGTAACTAGAATCATGACCTACGGCAGCTCATGGAGTGTGTGAGGAGCCATGGAATAGCTTCTCTGTGATTTCTCCCTGCCTTCCCTCTTTCTTCTTTAGTGTTTCTCTCTCGGGGGCTCAGATTCCCACAGCGGGTACAGGCCTGTGCAAAGAGAGTGATGTTTACCACAGTCTGTATTTTTAGGAAAGTGAGTCTCAACAGCTAAGTTGTAAGGTCACCAACGTTCAGGGTCATGTTTATGTTTTTGTAGCCTTCATAATACCTTGCCCAGTGCCAAGCATGCAATAGCATCCGTACTTTATAAAACCAAGGTTGATTGCTTTATTTTCTTGCTGGTGGTTTTATGACTGTGAAATAAGAGTACTTTGGAGGTTTGTATCATTGATTTTCAAAGTAAGGACACCGTCTTCTTTTGTTGTTGTTACAAAAAGCTTTATTGTTTCCATGTGGTCCATGCATAGGCTCCAGCGTGGTTAAAAGGATGCCTAATGGTTTTGGGGACAGAGAGGCTCGGGCAAAAGCCAGACACAGGGGATGCAGAGGGGCCCCTTGAAGGCTTCTGGGCTCCAAAGGCTCCTTGTCCGCTTGAGGGGAAGCCTTTCAAAGAGATACCCGCCCTGCCCAGCCTGGGGGCGCCAGCCTGCGGAGGTGAGTCAGGTGTCGCCCATCTTCTTGATGAGTTTCACCTCCTCACCCCGGAAGTGGTTCTCCAGGAAACCACAAAGCTGAGGGTCTGCGCTCAGGCCCAGGGTAGAACCAGGGTCTGCAGCTCCAAAAGGGCCTGGTTCAGGTTCCTCTCCAAGGCCAGGGCGGCTTCCATGGCCCTGAGTTCTGCCCACTCATCTTGGGGAGGCTTCAGCAGGTCCTGGGAGAGAATGCGGCCACCGCGCTGTTTTTGCAACTTTAAGAGACTCTCAGGCCCTTGCACTTCTCTTCAGCCAACTCAGGGAAGAAGTGACCCACATCCTCCAGAGCCACATCGTCGTGGTTGAAATAGAAGCCCAGAGAGAGGTAGGTGCAGGAGGCTCGCAGATGCAGGTTGACCTGACAGTTGATGGCGGCCTCCACTATGGTGGAAGAATTCTGATGAATTTGGGAGCTCATAATTGTTTGGCAATAAGCAATTAAGGTCAAAAACGGTGTTGGCTGGTCTCGGAGGCTGAGGATGGCTGGGGTGGTTCTGACGGTGGTGCCTGGAAGAGAGGGAGGAGGGCGGTCGAGGCTGGAAGAAGGGGCATCCCTGGGTCTGTTCTGTCCAAACACTGTTGAAGCAAGACACTGGGGACCATTGAGGGCACTGCCGACACTCTTCTTTTGCCCCCGCCTAACAGGCTGCCTCCTTCAGCATTCTCACATTAGTCCCATGTGTTTTTCTCTTTCTGCCTCTCTGCCTCCTTCCTCTTGCCAGTGTCGATTGTGTCTCCCTGAAACGTCAAGTCCTTTTGTCAGCTGACGCTGTCCCAGAACTGAACAAAACCCTCACGAGCAGGCCGTGAGTTGAGTCACTTACCTCTGTCACCAGAGGGGCTTATCTCTCCTGACAAGGTTTTGTCTGGTGTTAGTGGCCCAGTTAGTGACAGCCCATGCATGTAGCAGCATGTGACCCGGCCCCTTGCCTCAAACTGTGTAGTCGTCAGAACTGTCACACAGTCAGAACAAGTTAATTCCACGTGAGCAGCAGGGCAGACTGTAATAATGCCAGGCCTCTGGAGAGGGTGCTGTCAGGCGGCGTGTACTGCAGCCACCCAGCTGCTCTGCTCCGTGGGCAGAGACGCATGCTGACAGGCCGTGTGCTATTCCCAGGGAACCAGACCGGAGCAAGTGCAGTGATTTTCTGTCGGTTCCATGGTGCTCGTGGTACCGCCAGCTGTAATCTGGGAATGACAGTTTCAACAGGGACCATTTTAAGCTTAAAAAAATCCTGTCTTTTGCTGGCAGAGGCAAAAAAATGAATCGTGACCCTTCTGCTATGTTAGTCTGTGGGTTTTTTCCATCAAAGCTAATGAGCATCATGATTGGGTAGGTGCATCTTTGTGGGTTTCCCGGGAGACGGTTGCTGATGAGCTGTTGGTCTCATTAAGGATTATTTTCTCACCGTCTTCTTTACAAAATCTGTGGTTTCTGATGCCGGGGGATGGGAGAATTAAGAGCTCACCCAGTGCTGGACGAGAGAACCAGTGTGGCTGTGCGTGGGGTATTTTCCCCACAGGGAAGAGATGCTTACAGACATACGGAGGGAAGTTCATGGCTGCTCAGGAACAAGATGCAGACTCTTAATTAGCCAAAATGGGAAGGCCCACGTTCCCACTAAAGGCAGAAGTCACTTTTTAGACTAGGAGTTGATGATGAAGGTGGTTTTTCTTTTCTTTTTCTTTTAGAGAGAGGGGAAGACCAAGGAGAAACACAGAGGACTTTGCTTGCAATTAAGTAGTAATGAAAACAAAAGATCTTTTTTTTTCCCCTGGTAATTTGTATCACACCCAAGGATGTATGATTCATGTTAATATGTCTGCTTATTTTGAGTTGGTATAGTATCTTCTGAAGGGATTTTAGGAATTGATGAGCAAAGGGCAGTTTTTTTTTCAGAAATGAAGAGTTGTCCTGTTGAAGATCTGTTTGCCAGATTTACTGACTCAACCCAGCGCCTACATAGATTGATCAACTCAGTCAGGACACACCTGAGAATGCCCACAGGCGTCACTTGTTTGGTGTAGTGAAATCAGCGTACGATGCATTCTATCTCAGTGGGTCTCAACCTTGGCTGCACATTAGAATCACCTGGGAATCTTTTTAAAATCCTGATTTCTGGGCCTCATCCTCCGGAAATTCTGTTTCTTTGTTATGGGGTGGGGCCACAACATTAGTAACAAACAGAATTTCTGGAGGATAAGGACCAGAAATCAGGATTTTAAAAAGATTCCCAGGTGATTCTAATATGCAGCCAAGGTTGAGAACCACTGTTCTATCTGATGTTTACACTAGTTGGCCCTGAGAGGGAAGGTACTACAGAGAGAAATTCCCAGTGTGATTCTTAATGATACGATGAGGAAGAAAACTGAGATGCAGCTAAGGAAAGCAGTGTAACTGCTGCAGTTATTTTCCTAAAAAAGCAAATTTATCACACCACACTATTGTAATATCCCCTGAATTTACATGGGCTGTTCTCTCTTACCTCTATGTTTTTCACAAGTTCTCTTCATGTCAAACTTATCCTCTAAGATTCAGATCAAAGTCCCTTCTTATGTGAAACATCCCCCACAGCCCAGAAAAATTCTTGGTGCTTCTAAAACATGTGTTTATGTACCTGTAGTATATTTATTGAGCAGTATTTAAATGTGCTCCTTATATTTCTGTCATTTTCCACTAGGCTATGACTCATTGAAGTTAGGACCCATGTATTACTTAATTTTATCTGCAGTGACTAGAAAATGTCTGACACAATCACAGGCTAAATCAGTGGTTCAGAACTGCATGAAGGGGACTCTCTGATGAGCTCTGGGATGAGAAAGGAAATGTTAACAGATAAAAGGTGGATTTTAATCAGGAGTGAATTTAAAAGGGTTGATATTTGCAATCACATGTATAAATGTAATGGCATGAACTCTTATGAGTACTATTAGAATGAGTTCAGACATTTGAAGGATGCTATAGACAATTAAAAAGTTAAAAGGACTTTTAAAAGCTACGATTAACACAATGATTAAGACAGATGGCAGAATGTTAGCGCACGCAGGGAGCTGGCGGAACTGCCAGAACCTTGCTCTGTGTTTGCCACCAGGGAGCACGATCTATAAAGACCCATGTAGTTGAGAGGGAATCCAAGGTTGCAAGAGAGGGCCTGGCTGCGTTCTGTGAATCCAAGTCTCTGGGGCCAGAGAGACATAGTCCGGGGTTTAAAATTGGTAGGTGATTGTGGAATCCTTTGAAAGAGAAGGGGCACCCTAGTCCTCATCATTTTCTGTTTTTCAAATCAATTCCATTTTCTCCAGTCCTACTGTCATCACTGCTGGCCTGTATTTCCCAGTTAGTCATTCACCTCCCAGATTACTGAGGAGCTGATGTCCGCTCTGTCTCTAGAGTTGCTTTTCTTGTAGTTTTGCGTGGACGCCAAAGTGCTACGGATTTGATCATGTCACTCCCTTGTCAAGCCACTGGTGGGATCTTCCATTTCACCATTCATCGTGGCTGCTGGCCCTGCCTCTTCCTCCGTCTCTCCAAGCTGGACCCTCCCCACACGGCCCCTCCCTTGTCCGGAGGTTCCAACCTTACTGAATTCCTTCCAGCCTCCCAAGCATGCAACATTTTCTCTGAGCCTTTGTCCATGTTATATTAACTCATTCATGTATTCACCGAACCTGGCCCTGTTGTTAGACGTTGGAGGACATAAAGTTAATAGGACGTGGTGGTGAATTAGACGGGAGGTCTGAGAAAGAAGAGCATGACAAAGAAAGCTGTCAGCTGTCAGGTTGGTAACTGGATGGCAGTGGAGTCCCTGAAGAGGAGGCTATGGAAGGAGATTTGACGGGTTCATGAGTTTGTGCTGGACAGAGTCTGAGGCGCCTCTGAGCTGTGCAAGAGGAGAGGCCAAATGGACAGTATGGGTCACTGTCCTGGAGCTCAGAGGGGAGGTCTATGCTGGAAGTCATAGCTGAAGCTGTATACTTCTTTTTTTAAAGATTTTTAAAATTGATTTTTAGAGAGAGAGGAAGGGAGAGGGAGAGAGCAAAACATTGATCGCTGCCTCCTACACGTGCCCTACTGGGGATCGAGGCCAAAACCGAGGCAGGTGCCCTGACTGTGAATCGAACCATCAACCATTTGGTGCACAGGATGACACCCAACCAACGGAGCCATACTGGCCAGGTTGAAGCTGTGGGCTTTGATGCAGTTATTTTAGGAGAGAACATAGAGTATGAAGAAGAGACTCACAGAACCAAACCTTGAGCAAAGTCAGGATTTAAGGGAGGAGGAGAAGGTGAAATTATGAAAAGCACTACAACTCAGAGTATGAGAGGATAAGTAGTGTGTTTTTTTTTTAAATCCTCACCTGAGGATATTTTTTCTTTGATTTTATTTTTATTTTTTATTTTTATTTTTTAGGGAGAGTGGAAGAGAAAGGGAAAGACAGAGAGAAACATTGATGTGAAAGAAACACATTGATTTGTTGCCTCCTGCACGCACCCTAACCAGGGCCCGGGCCAGGGAGGAGCCTGCAACCGAGGTACATGCCCTTGACCAGAATCGAACCCAGGATCCTTCGTTCTGCAGGCCAATGCTCTAGCCACTGAGCAAAACTGCTAGGGCAAAGTAGTGTGTTTTGTTTTCACAGAAGTAAGGGAAGTCACGGTTTTAAGAAATAGAGAATGTCAAATACATGTGAGAGACCACATTTCTTTGCTTGTTGCCTATTTTTCCTGCCAGGCTATCAGATCTGAGAGGGTAAGGACCACGTTCATTGTCCATTCCCGTTGCCTGGCAAAATACCTCACATTGAGTAGGTGCTTGACACATACTTATTAACTGAATTCATTAAATACTCTTGATTTTTCAAATTAGGTAGAAAGCATGGGCTGAGGAGATTTATGGAGATATTTCTCAGATTATAAAAAAAAATTTTAAAGTGATGAGAAACTAATTATTACCATAAGCCAATTTGGGGTCCTGGAGAACTGGGCATTTCAAGGTAATTGAAGAGTGCTACTTTTATTGGAGTTTAGAAAGCTTCTAGATAATAGGAATGTCTTGGACATAACATGTCTGAATTTTAGCAGCCACTCATGATATCATGAAAGCTGTATTATTAGGTAGATTCTAAGCTGTCTGAGCATGTAGTGCTGATCTGGGGAAAGAGTGTTCTGGTCTGCTCTTGGACCTGTCATGATTTGACCGAAGATAAATGGTCCACAATCTCTATCTGAAAGCCTTGGAGTCAGCTTTGTATCAGAACGTACAGGTTTTCAATTTTATAATGGTGACTCAGCAACTTGCTGAATTTCTTAAAATGAATGCTGATTAATAACATAGCTACCTTAGTATCTCGCTTTAGAGTTTCACAAATGCCATATTGATTTTCACATCAGCTTTGTGGGATAGGTACTAGCCCCATTCTGTGGACTGGGGAAACTAAGGCTTTGATATATATAAACAACTTAGCCATGTCTTGAAAGCGGGTTTTAGATTCAAGTTAAATATTCTTTAACTTTATCTAGTTGTCTCAGTTCTGAGGTGACATGTCTCGGTCATTTATATTACCTCTGTGTGATTTCATATCTGCCTATAAAAGTTGACACATGAGCCTGGCTGGCATGGTTCAGTGGTTGAGCATTGAACTATGGACCAGGAGATCACAGTTTGATTCAGTCAGGGCACACGCCCTGGTTGCGGGCTCAATCCCCAATGTGGAGTGTGCAGAAGGTAGCCAATCAATGATTCTCTCTCATCATTGTTGTTTCTCTCTCTTCCTCTCCCTTTTTCTATGAAATGAAAATTTAAAAAAAAGTTGGCACATGACATTTAATGGCAAAGACTATGTTTTATTCATTTTTGTATCCCCACAGGTTCTAGAACATAGATACTCAGTATTTGCTAAATTAATAACTTGTTTATGTCAGGATTTCTTCATAAACAAAATGAGAGAGTTGGATTAGGACCCCAGAGAACTTTTGTTGGTGATATTAACCACAGTAGAAAATAAAACTAAGAAATTGAAAATAATTTTCAGATCATTAAAAAAATAATATATCCATCAAATGTTAATATATATAACAAACTTTATGCAGTATAAATTTACTTTTCAACATAAAAATAAAGAGTGTGGCATTTTATATTTTTGCAAATCTCTTTCATGTATGGCTTAATAGATGACAGCTGGATTTTCATACCTACTTCTGCACTCAATCTGTTGTTGTATGTTGTTTTTGTTGAAATATGTGAAGAAAAGTAAGCCTCCCACAGATACGTACAGTTTGCAGTTTCCTATACCATTTTATCTGAGGGCCTTGAGCATCTGTCGATTCTGGTAGTTGTGGGAGGTCCAGGAACTATGCCCCTGAGGACACTGAGGATGACTGAAGTTTTTGGAGAGTCAAAATTATATGCAGATTTTTGGCTGCGCTGGGTTGGTACCCCTATCCTCTGCGTTAAAGGGCAACTGTAGTTGGAAAAGGGGGAAATATTTTAATAGCATTTTCAGATAATTGTGAATATTATTTTTGGATACTATAACAAAACTTGAAAAAATGATAGTTTCGTTAAAGTTTGTTGTTCTGTAAATCTGAAATCGTTTTAATGAAATTTTATTATTCAGTACCTTAAAATCCACTAGTCTATCTTTTACTTTGAATAAGTCTTTTTCCCATGCATAATTTGGAACATTATACATTGCTCATTTGGTTTATTGAGTTATGTAGATCTTATAAATATTGACACAGTTCACCATATAAAAAACCCCACATTCATTAATATTGCCACTGATTTTATAAGAAGTTTTTAAGTATTGGGGAGCTGTTAAGCTCATAGTAGTGTATACAGATTCTCCAAAGTTCTGATTTTCACCTGAAAGCTCAAGTTTTATCATTGGTAATAAATATTGTCCTTTGTTTCATTTGAAGTGACAGAATCATTTCATTCATTTTCAATAAAATATCTGCCAGAACCCAGGTTTGAATAACCATGATATAACTGTCAGCCATTTTTTTTTTCAAGAAAAAAATGTTATCTCAGGAAAGGATGGCCGGTATAATTCAAACAATTGCATGTCTGCTTTCCTTTGAGACAACCATCATACTTGGGCAGAAGCACTTCATATATATTTCTCATGTTGTCATGGAGGATATTAAAAAATGTATACTCAAAAGTTGAGAATTGCTAAAAATAATACTGTTTACAGTTTCATCAAGGATTTTTAAGTGAACCTACTCTGCTCCCCCTGTTTCCCTCCCCCCCCTTTTTTTTTTCTGTGAATACATGCCTTGATTTATGCTAAAATGCCAACCATTTTGCCACTACTGATTTTGCATCACCGATGCAAAAGCCAACATCATGAATAAGGAAAATAATCTTTTAGTATTATTATAAAGATATTCTTGACCTCTTCAGTCCCCTTGAAAGGGTCTCAGAGGTCACATTAGATGCCTGTAGCCCACATCCATCCATTAATACTGCATTGTGTTACCTACCTCCTCATGATGTATCATGATAGGGAAAGTGGTAAATGGTCCACCTGGGTCAGATACGACATCATTATGCAGCACTGATGATGTAGCTATATTATACCAAGAAAATGAACAACAAAGCCCAATTAACTCATATTTCTGCCTTTTATCAATCCAAAGTTGAGTTGTGGCAAAGATTGTTTGATGTTCCCCAAATCTGCTGTCTCTTTTTCTTGAGCAGCCTCCCTTGCATTAGATATGACTAAGTTCCAACAATAATATTAGTGGAAGGGCGGTGTGTGACGTCCAGGCCTGTACCATTAAAACGCTCGACACATGCTACTCCATGTTCTTTTCCTCCCACTGGCTGGCTGGCGATCAGCATAAAGGCCAATGAGATGGTGGGAGGAGCCTGGGAACCAGCATATGGAGTGCTGACTGCATTCTGAACATGCTTGAACATCCATCCAGGGCTGTTACGTGAGCAGGAAATAAATTTCTGTTGTTTTGAACATCACATGTTAGGTTTATTTGTTATACCAATTAGCCTACCTTTAACATTGGCTTGAAGTCAAAGTGATTCATATTAGAAGTCATACTGAGTCCTATTCCTCAATAACATGTCAATTGAAACTGTACTAAAGGGCAAGATCATTAATGACTTTTTTCATAGAGATTGTCTGGAAAAGGACATACCTTTCTAAATTTATGGCATATTATGCTTTTATTCTCTTAGCAAAGGATCTATTTCTAAATTAATGGATAGTGCAATGTGTAATGGGGGACAAATATTTGTCCCTTAATTATTTGGGGGGGGGGATATAGTACTGCATTACTACTTTACATATGTTCCAACCCTAAAAGGCCTAGCCTTGGATACCCATGGGTGTAGACAGGGAATTAAGCAGGAAATTGGAAATGTATTCCATGAAAGATATGATGACAAAAGTAATTGAAGGCAAAGTATTATATAAATAGGATGACTCAGGAGCTTGGAAACTGCTTTTATAAAATGGATGTCGTTTTTTCTAGGGGAAGTAATTGAATAGATTCCAAATTTAAAGCCCTCGGGGAATTGGTTCTTCCCCTAATTACTGATCCTTTCTCCTGGGTTTGAGAAAATGAAGCTAATTCCCCCTAGTGTCAGTTCGATAGAGATGCCATTACAAAACCAGTGGATGTGATCCAGGACATTATTAAACTTCTTTCACTTTTCTCTTAGTTGTATTCAATGCTAGTCAGCATTTTAAGCAAATAACTGTGTTATTTTCATGAACGTTATTGTATATCAAGTTATGCACTACACGATCTACGTCACATTCAGTGATATTGCTTCCATTGATTCCACAGTGACTATTTCGTGTCTTGGCTCTCTGCAATGACAATTTTCTGATTACTTCTTCATTTTTTTAAAAAACAATGTAGAAATTGAGTTTCCGTTAGGTTGATTAAAAAATTTTTAAGTACATTTATGTTTTAATTCAGTAAACATTTATTGGGCGTATACCATGTGCTGGGTACTGGAGATACAATGATACATAAGCAACTCTTGTTTTTGAGGAGCTCACAGTCCAATGAGGAACTAATATTGTAATAGTCAACTAGGCTAGGTTATGGAGCAGTAACAAACAACCCTCCAAATGCTTCCATCCAAGTAAAGTCAAAAGGGGGCCCTGTTGGAGGAAGTCATAGAGATGTGGCTGCTGGTTGACCCTTGGAGGCTCCTCATCCCTCCTCTGTCCATGGGAAGTACATTCTGCCTACTCTTCACATGCTAGCAGCTGCTTCAAGGTCACAGCCTTGAGAGAGTAAAGTGTTGTTGAGACCATCTGGGTGTGACTGAATCCAGTTCAGGCCTCTATGTAAATTTTTAAGATTTTGTTGGTAAAAAAATGAAAGACGCTGGCAGGCAGATGCCGAGATCTACTCACTTTACAGTTGCCCTGGACGAGCCTCATTTGTAAGTTCCCTTTCTTATGAAACCAGTCACTTACCAATCTAGAGTGGTCTGCCTCTTCTTCAGTCTTTCCTCACTACTGGGTCCAGGGTCTAGGTTCAGATTTCTCACAGGGAACTCCTCAGGTTGGGAACACACAGGCTCCCAGGCCCTCAGAGGCTTCATTTCAACATGTGGCCTCCAAGTGACGGAAAGGACCACGGTCAATTGCATCCTGATTCTTAACGCTTCTGCCACATGCTATTTTTGCTCCTAGTTTATTGGCCGAAGCAAGTCAAAACACTATTCCTAAGAGAAACTGGAAAGTCCAATCCTAAAATGTGCCTGGGAAGAAAGGAGAAATAGAATGTCTGTGGACAACCCTGTGCCAACTGCACATCTAAATAGACAGTGACAGCACAGAAGAAAGCGGTGGACAGCCACAGCACCAGGAGGTCTGATACATGGTGAGTGTATGAGGAGGATTTGCACAGGGTACTGATCAACACGGAGGTGGACTGAATGTCAGATTAGGGGAGTTGGGGCTGAGTAAGCATCTGCTTAAAAATCTTTTTCCTAAATAAGCCTTTTCAAAGCCCTGGACTCACTCAGGTTTTTGTCTGTACCTTGTTTCATTGCGTCCTACTTTCCTCCTTCACAGTGCTTTTTTGGGTAATGTGCATCTTCCCTGACAGATTATCATCTCCATGAGGGCAGGGACTGCATCTCTTTTTGTCATGACCGTGCCCAGGAAGTGTTTGCTGGACGAAGCATGGCCCAACACATAGCAGGTGCACAAGGACTGTTCTTTGTTAATCATCACCCGAGAATATTTTTCTATTGATTTTTGGAGAGAGTGGAAGGGAAGTAGGGAGAGGGGATAAGAGAGAGAGAGAGAGAGAGAGAGAGAGAGAGAGAGAGAGAGAGAGAGAGAGAGAGAGATCAGTCCCTCTCGTACATTCCCATACCAGGGCTGGGGATCGAACCTGCAACCCAGGTATGTGCCCTTGACCAGAAATTGAACCTGTGACCCGTCAGTGCGTAGGTGAACATTCTTAGCATTGAGCAACATGGCTAGGGCAAGGGCCCTTTATTGATGGAAGCATTAGAGAAGCTGAATTTTGGATAGCATGTTAGAGTTGGCCCAAGGGAGAAGGGAGGAAGAGAATTATAGACTAAGGGCCACCTTGCACCGACACACCAGAGGCAAGGCCTTTTTGAGAAAGGAAAAGGCAAAGTTTGTGGTTAGCTTATTTCCTAGAGGAGGGATTTTTCCTCATGCATAGCTTAATTGCCATTTGAAGGGAAAGCAGTCCAATGTTCTACTTGTGAAGCACTCTGGGCACTTCACCCCACTTTTTCTCTGTCCTGATGCTTTGATGAGCTGAGACCACCAGCTGGGTGAGGTTTCTATACTGTGGATAAATGTCCACAAGGGGTGACAACCAGGCCACCAACCTCATTTTCACTTGTGATTCAAGCCCAAACTTTAACCTTCCTCCAAAGGAGTAGATAATGCATTAACACCTCACACCATGCTCCCAGCTCCCAGGGCGCAGTGGGATCTGTGCTCTCCCAGGTCTGAGTGTGTAGTTTCCATTTGCTTTTGATAATCACTTTCCTGGGAAATTATTTCAAATAGGAGGGAGGGGCCGTAGACACAGCGATGAGGATTATCTCACAGAAATGGAACTATTTTCTCCAAGAGCAGCTTCTGTAGGAACCTCTTTCTTTCCTGTCATCAAGCGATTTGATTTGGATTCCAGAGGTGCGGAGCCTCTCCTTGCTTCTAAGTATGCCTCCAGCAACCCTCCACATTGTCACACTGTTGCTGATGAGCAAAGTCCTGGGCAACTTTGCTGGCAGTTATTAGCAACGTTTTTCCAGGATGAAAGCTGCTGATTCTTGGACTTAAATGGAGGCCTAGCGTTTGTGGGAAGAACACTGACTGCTTGATTGGGGGATGTTCACTTAACATCAGAACTGAGCCAATCAAACGGAAGCAGATGGCAGAGACAACTCTGCCCCTCGAGCACTGGCCTGGCTGACTCATGAAGGCAGTTGACATCTCCAGCTCAAAGGAGCGGTCTTGGGATGCTACTGAATGTTTCATCTGATGTGAGGATGAAGCAATTTTTAAAAAACAACTTATGGTGATTAAATTAAATGGTTCCTTACATGTATATTTATTCATTGCTGCACATTTACTTCATCCAAATGAAAAGAGGAGTAATAGAAAGTCTGGACCCTTCAGTCTATCCACCTGGTACACAAATAGCTTATACTGCCCTGATTGCTTCTCGCCACATATGGCCATTTTAATTAAAATTTATTAACATTACATAATTTAAGAAGGTTACTTCTTCAATTGCACTTATCACATTTAAGTGGTCAATAGCCATGTATGGTTAGTGGCTACCATATTGGACATTTTCATCATTCCAGAACATTCTATTGGGCAGCACTAGCTTAGACTATTGTTCTCCCAAATGGGATACGAGTAATTCAAGGGATTTGTAAGACAACTCACTAGTTGTAGTGGGAGAAGTAAATACCAGAACTTCTATTTATGCCATCTAGTTTCAGGAAGTAGACTTTGAGATAGAGTTTAACACGCAGCAGTGGTTCTCAACCTTCCTAATGCCGCGACCCTTTCATACAGTTCCTCATGTTGTGGTGACCCCCAACCATAAAATTATTTTCATTGCTACTTCATAACTGTAATTTTGCTACTGTTATGAATCGTAATGTAAATATCTGATATGCAGGATGTATTTTCAGGGGTCGCGACCCACAGGTTGAGAACTGCTGTGAGGAAGAGAAGGAAAAGGGATTGGGAGACAAGAGGGAGAAGTTGGGCTATGGCACAGTTACAGCACACACCTCAGATGACCCACAGGAAGCCCTGAAGTCGGGGGAGACTGCGCTATTATCCTGAGTTGTTAAAGGGGTGCCATCCCTCTATACTTCTGTAAGCGACCAGTCAGGGATGTAGGCTGCCCTTGGGGAAAGGTATGGCCTGGAACAAGGAGGCTTTCTCCAGCAGCTGGGGGGTTTTCAGTCCTGAGGGGGAATTGCGAGAGGTGCACCACTGTCTGTGCCATTTGGTTTCGTTGTATTTGTTTTGAATATTTGCTCGAAGTCCTTTAGTACAGAATATACTATTGTAAATGAACATTATTTATAAACCAAAACATGCCCATATAATGGGGTTCATGCTAAATATAGCTTTCTGATCAGGATGCACAAGTCCAGCAGCTTGGAAATCAACTGGTCTAGACTCTGGTTTGGAAGGAGATGTTACGTTTGAATTGTAAAATACGCTTTGCACACTGCTGGCCAGTGGTCTCATCCAGCAACAGACTGGTTGGTTCGTTCAGATTGGCATTTCTTTTTTAAATCGCATGTGAATGACTTTAGGCTGGGGCCACTCCAGTTGACGATAGACCTGATGTCTTACTGTTGTGTTAAACTTAGCGATTTCACACATGTATATGACTTAGTTGAACCCTGAAGGCATCTGAGTTTATAATCTCTGGTTTTCATAATAGCAGTGGGGCACAGAGAGTGTTCCATGTTGAAAGTAGTAGGGTACGCCGAAACCGGTTTGGCTCAGTGGATAGAGTGTCGGCCTGCGGACTGAAGGGTCCCAGGTTCGATTCCGGTCAGGGGCATGTACCTGGGTTGCGGGCATATCCCCAGTGGGAGATGTGCAGGAGGCAGCTGATCGAAGTTTCTCTCTCATCGATGTTTCTAACTGTCTATCTCTCTCCCTTTCTCTCTGTAAAAAATCAATAAAATATATTTTTAATAATAATAATAAAAAAGAAAGTAGTAAGGGAAAAAGAAGCAGAGTATGGGAGGGGAAGGGACTCCGCCATGGAATGATAACACACAAGAATAAAATATTGTGGAGTGGAGGGTGGAACTGCTTGCTGTTCTTACAAGTTAAGTCACACATCTTCTCGGTGGGTAAAGAGGCAAAGCTGGGAAAAGCTCCTAGAATACTAGACACCCAGGCCTGTTTCCTAGGAAGGAGAAGGGAACCAATATTCATTCAGCATCTGTTTATATGGTAGGTGCTTGAGTGGGTAGTTTACATATACAATGTTGTTTAATTTTCTTAAGGACCCACTGAGCTAGGGATGAGTATGATGGGATGGAAAAGATGGCCCTGTCAATGACAAGGAGATAGATGGTGGTGAAGCTTTTAGCAGAGAAGCCCTGCAGTTTTTTCCCCCCAATATTTTGATCGTGGCTCTCAAAGATGTTGGGGCAGAGAAATTTATTAGCCATGGGCCACAAACTCCAGTGCCTGCTGGAGGCTGGCAGGCAATGTCAATGGGAAAGCCAGTCCAGTATGAGGCAATAAGGAGAGGTGGAGACTGTGGTGACATGGAGAGTCCACGTTCCTGCATGAGGTGGCTGCTGTGGCCAGGGAGAGCTGTAGGACTAGTGTTGTAAGATGATCTCCGAATTTTCAAGAGATGCTGGGTATGTCATTAGATGTAGAAGATGTGAAATCTGATACACACTGAAGTTCAATTTGAAAATATTGTGGCTCAAAAGAAACACATCTGGGCTACACGTCAATTTCTGAGGCTCCTGATGGCTGGGACCCCTGCCCCACTTTAAGGAGGCTCAGGTTTGAGAACTCGGGCAGTGACCCATTCATGTCCTCCTGTCTCTCAGAGGACGCCGTCACAGGGGACATCTGTTTAGAGACTGGCATGGATTTGTTAAATATTGGAGAGCCAGCTAGCAGGGCACCTGAACCCTGCATTTCCAAAGTCAATAGAAGTTTGCACACAACTGCGGGGGAGTCCTTATTATCATGGCTAGTTCCTTCCTGCTGCTGCTTCAGCTAGTTTAAGAAAACCAGGCCCTTGGTGACCTTTCGACTCCTTGGCTGTCACAGAATATCACTTCAGACTAACAAACTAGTTATAGGAATGGCACCATAGGTTGCCCTCTGCCAACACAATAGTCATTAATTAACGAGGTGTTAGATCTTGGGCTTGGGTGGGTAGGAAAGCAAGGAGCAGGAAATGTGAGCACACCCACTTCTCATGGTGGTGCCTTTGCACCATCACCATCTTGATCAGAAAGTTTTTATTCAGCTTGTGTTCTCCCCAGAGCGGAGGACATAAAGAACCCCATTTCTCCCTGAAGTGAAAACCCACTGCCCTGGGATGTTCCCTAGAACAATACAGGCTGCAACTATGAAGTGGTTATTTGTTCTTACATGATGCTGAAGTTAGTCACTGCCTGGAGTTTGTTCTCTTGTGACAAGAGCCTGGGAGAATTCGGAATCCCTTCCATTATCATTACATGACTGTTTTGTTGAGGGTTTACTATTTGACACAAGATCCTTATAGGAGTTTTCCCTGTGTACAGTATTTGTAGCATCTTAACTGTTTAACAAACCACTTAGCGTTCCTTGTTTAGTTCTTAACAAATCCTTTGATGTGTCTGTAGAAGATCAAATGAAAAGGATTGCACTGTTGTAGTTAAAGGTAGTTATTTTGGACAAGGTAGACCCAAATGGTAAATGGAATTTCTTAAAGCCTGAATGAGGAAACCCCTCCCCAGAACATTGCCTCAACCAGGCCTCTTCTTTGTCTGTGTCCCCTGTTGTAAGGGCCACTGAATTTAGTAAAATGTGCAGTGTGGCTGCTGTCCCAGTATATCTGACAAGCAGAAACAGACCCATGGATGTCTGTTCAAACAAGTCAATAAACATGGCCCTTCTACTTTGTATGGGATGAGGAGTGGGGAGCATGAAGCGGGTATGTTCAGAGTTTGACCAGAAATACCTTTCTCATTCAGCTTGAAGAAAATTGGTTTCTTGGAGGAGAAGAGATAATTACAGAAGTTTTACTTAAAAAATGAGATGGAAATGAAAGGATATTCCCTCCTAATTGATAAAATTGATTTATCCACCCAACCAATGTTTACTGAGTTGCAAGATTAACTGATGAATCATTACTTTATCAAGACGATGCTATCATAATGCTGAATTGTAATCCACCCACTACCCGACTAACCACTCTGTACCCCACTTTCTCTCAGGGCCATCACTCTCTGTTTGGATCTGCAGTCCCCACTCACCCTGCCCCTGTTCTGTGTCTAGGCTGGTCCGTGTATCCACTGTCTTGCTCGTCCTGTGAGTTCCCGTCACGTGAGTCTCCTAAGGAGGGCTCTGATATTAGCTTGCTGTGCCTTGTCAGTTCAAATCAAATCAGGGCAGCTCAAGCCCACCCCTGAAAGGCAGGCAGGCAGGAGCAGCAGTGAGTGGGAACCTGTTAATTAGCAGTGACAGCTACCAGGTTTGGGTTTTTTTTTGTTTAATGCTTAATTAATTTCATGGTAATTGAATTTAGACCCAGCTCACCGAGACCGGGGTGAGAGGTTCTGTGTGGAGCCCCAACTTCTTCAGCAGGAGAATGAAAAATGCTATTTTTTCTGAAGCTTGCCTGGCCTCTTCTTGTGAACCCTGAGACCAGTCAGAGGCCTAGAATTTCCCACAGGCGGATTTTTAGGTGCAGGGGAGTCAGGGAGAGTGTTGCTGGCTCTTCCATCACGAGGGATGGACACCGGAGTCGGCAGGGTCTGCCTGTCTGCATAGAGGAAGCAGCGCATCTTGAGTGATTTCTAAGTACTGGTCACAGGGGTGGGCTCCTCACACACATTCTCTCATGTCTTCCCACACCAGCCTTGTGAGGTAGATACTAGTATTGTTATTTTCATTGTTGATGTGAGGAAGTTGAGATGGAGAGACACTGCATAAGTTACTAATATCACAAGAAGTAGGTACAGGACTTGGGTTTGGGTGCTTTTAACTCCTACATCAAACTCCTCCAGCTCTTGCTTCAGAAGAGGAAGGAGAAGGTAGAGAAGGTCAGTTTTTCCATGTCAGATGTGGGAAGTGGTGCTAAG
The DNA here is from genome assembly GCF_963259705.1 of Myotis daubentonii. NCBI lineage: Eukaryota > Metazoa > Chordata > Mammalia > Chiroptera > Vespertilionidae > Myotis > Myotis daubentonii. Next base: position 44,707,968 of record NC_081850.1, read on the forward strand.
AGTCTTAACTGTAGGGGCTACTATCAACAGAAACCCAACTTAACACAGCTTGGGTATAAAATGAAGGACCCCACTCGCATGGGTGGGAAAAACACCACGGTGGCACACAACTTTGAAGATGGGCTAAAAACCATTTGGTCATTGGGCCTGGAGCCATGGACATGAAGTCCGTTGTGGAACTGTCTCTCATCTTCGTTAAGGTCTGATTTTATGTGTTGCTATGGACTGAATATGTGTGTCTCCCTGAAATTCCTGTACTGAGTCCTAACTTCTAATGTCGTTGAATTGGCAATTGGAGCCTCTAAGAAGTAATTATGGTTAAATGAGGTAATGAGGGTGGAACCTCATCTCCATAGGATTAGTGTCCTTATAAGAACAGACCTGGAATTTGTGTGCACTCATGTTCTCTCTCTTTCTGCACATGCCCGAAGAAGGGGTCATGTGAGCACAGTGAGGTGGTGGCCACCTACAGGCCAACCTTCTTTCTTGATCTTGGACTTCGCAAGTCTCCAGAACTGAGAGAAATAAGTGTCTGTTGTTTGAGCCACCCAACGGTGGTATTTTGTCATAGCAGCCCAAGAAGACGAATACATTTGTAATGGCTCATTTTGCTTGCCTGTAGAAACCTTTGCCCATGTAGCCAGAAAAGATGATCCCATTTAACAATTCATGTTATTTCAAGATTATCTGTTCAGTTAGGATTGTGCTGGTATCACGTGTCCATATCCTGGACTAATTACTGATTGGCGAGTGGGTGAAATGGAGGAGAGATTATGATTGCCCAGGTCTGTTACAAGAAAAAGGGGGATGAGAAGACTGCCAGGGTTGATGAAGAGGTCAACCAGTAAGGACAGTGCACCAGACCAGGGGAGAAACACCATTTTGTGCCATTATAGGTTAGTAAGTGCTGGCTTTGGAAATTGCTCAGAATGATCCCAGAACTGCCTATAGAACCTGATAATTATTATGACTGCCTTTCAAGCTGATTTCCTGAAGGAAGCCACAAGATGAATTCTTTTCATGTTGTTGGCATTCCAGAGCTCAGCCTCTTCAAAAGGTAACAGTTTTACCTTTCCTATTGTGTTGCAGTGAGTCTTGGTGGGGTTACATGTAAGAACAGGGTTAACAGATGCTGAAACAGATGCTGAAACAAAGAATCGTGTGTAAGCAACTCCAGCATAGACACAGTGAGGGGGCAAGTTTGTTGTGCTTGCCCAAGAAAAATTCCTTCTCTTCCAAGGTCCAGTGCACATCCTAGGATAGCAGTTATGCTAGGTATTTCTTTTCAGAAGGGTCCTACCCCTGAGGGAGGGTGAGCAGGCCCTTTCAGATGGAATGAAAAAATCTATCTGATAGAAGAGAAAAATCTAAAAGCCTTTTGTGTCCAAATGGAATAGCACCCCAATTCCAAAATTGTCCCTATGACACTGAAATAGATTATAAACATCTACTTAATGAACTTAATTGACAAACACTATGGAATATATCCTTCTATTTGTATAGTGACTTTCATGTTAAAAAAAGATGTTAGCTAATATTTTTGTAGTAATTGCTGAGCAGAGAAACTGATTACACAGAACTCTGTAGATTTGCCTAAGAACCCATAACTCAATGATGCTGGAAAGGACATTGAATAGTCTTGCTGATGACTCTTAATATAGTAGCTAGATGTTAAATGCTCATTTTTTAAAAAAACTTATGAAAGGTAGCAGATTTCAGTTGGCATGTGATATCTAGAATCAGACTTGGTGATGGGTTTTAGCTTTCTAGCATATTAGTTGTTTGATTTTTGGAAAGTCATCAAGTTTCTGAATCTTAGATTTCCCATCTGTAAACTGGGAGCAATAATAATGCTTCTCTGTCTATTGTCCAGGGTTATTTTAATCAGTGAATCAAAGTCGGCTCCTCTGACTAAGATAATGAATGAAAACTGCCAGCCTTCTATAAAATGTTCTATTTCACCCCCCCCCCCCTTACTTTTTCCCTTCTTTTTCCCCTTTTGGCTTCATTATTGGGCAAAGGAAGACATTTTGATATCTTATTTTTTTAAAATATTTTTATTGGTTTTTTACAGAGAGGAAGGGAGAGAGAAAGAGAGTCAGAAACATCGATGAGAAAGGAACATCGATCAGCCACCTCCTGCACATCTCCCACTGGGGATGTGCCCACAACCAAGGTACATGCCCTTGACCGGAGTCGAACCTGGGACCTTTGGTCCGCAAGCCGACGCTCTATCCACTGAGTCAAACCGGCAGGAAGACATTTTGGACAGAGGTTATTTCTAGGACATCTTGGCCTTGATTATGGGCACGTGGTTTGCAGTGTGCAGTGACAGAGCAGTGATACTGCCACAGTTTTCAGAGCACATGGCTTCTACCTGTGTATGTTCTTCAGAGGTTAATATGAGTTATTTTGAGGCAACTTGTTTTATATGTGAATATGGTTTGGGTTTTTATAAATTGAGACTGTGATTTTTATTGTTTAGTTAATAATTTTTAAAGGGCACCACTATTAAAGAGTTAAAATCACATGACTACAGAGTCACTATCCTAAAGGGGAAGAGAGCTTCAATCCCCACTGAAGGCACAATGGCTGAGTTCTTGGGTGGGGCCTGTGGCGATTATCCCTGTTAGCACTGCAGTGCCCCATCAGTAGGGTGTCTATATAATACACCGAGAACTGTCCAAGCTAAATTGGGACATGATTACTCTATCATCTGTCTGATCTTCCCCAGACCTTCTGATCATTTCCCATCCATGGAATGGAGATGAGTCTCTTTATCTTGGGTTTTAAGAATCCATAAAATTTAAAAATTCAAGGAAAAAAATATTACAACCCAAGGGTAGTCTAATTAATTATCAATTCTTCTTCCTCCAATATGTGATTGCAAAATTCTTCTGAGTGATCTTTCAATTTCTTGTTAGAGTTTCCTTTCCTTTCATAAATTCAATAGATTCTCTTATTTCTTTGAGGATATTAATTATAGCTTAAAAATCTTCCTGCAAAGTCTACATTTTCTGTATTATTTTTGTTTACCTATTTTGCTCTCTTTCTTTTATTTTGAAGTATTTCTTTGGCATCTGGTAGTCCTTGGTTGCTTGCTTTTGATTTATAGTAAGGGACTGAAAATGAATTAGAAGTTCTGAGCATGTGGGGAATGGGAAACTTGTTGACTGACCTTCACCCAAGGGGTGATGTGGGCAAATCATTTGCTGCAGAACCACTGATGTCATTTTCTTTAGGTCTTTACTCGGGATAGGTTAGATTTCCCTCCAAACACCTACAAGTCTCCTGTCTGTTAGCTAAGAGTCTGGCTGCCTATGTTCCTGGGGAATGGTGCTGGGAGCTGGTGAAAGGAGGCTGAAGGTCTCAGCACTACATGCAAATGGCAGTTAAATAAGAGATGATGAATAGTTATTAGCATTGTCATGTACTAGGTGCTCCACAGAGCATTAAATACATGCACACACATACATTATTATTAGAATAGATAAGTAAGTAAATTGGTTTGAATTTACTGTATAATTAGTAAATCCCTGGGCACAGATAATAAAATTAAGAAGGAAAAAAATCAACTAGATTAAATAAATCATACCCAGGTTGGTAAAATCAACCTAAAGAAAATGCCTGGCCACTTCCCATGTGTATATGTTTGGAAAACTGTGGGAAATTCACTTGCATTCAGATATTTTACAAGGTTCTGTCTAAAACTACCATTTTCTGAAACTCATCATAGAAAAGAGTAAGTTGGGGCAATTCTGTTCCTTTAAAATCTTCCCTTCTCCTGTTGTAGGTAAGGAATGCCAATGCATTTAATTGGTGCCCAGAAGAAAAATTGCCTTAAAAAGTATAGGTAGAGGAGTACAAGTATGGTGGTAACTCTGAACCAATTTTAAAAGAACCTGGCCTACTGTCTGATTCAATTCAAATTTATTGAATATTTGTGGAGTAATCATAATTTAAGTATGAAATTATAGATGGACTTATTCTCAAGTAATTTAATGTCTTGTTTACTTGACAAGATATGAAAAAAAGAACAGTATACAATTAAAGTCAGCTGATATAATTAATGTAAGAGACTTAGGTTCCATCAGAAGAGAGAAGTGGGCAGAAGTGCTCAGGAAACTGGGGGAGCATGTGAGCAGGACTAATGGATGGATGGGATTTTGATGGTTAGAAGGGAGGAGAAGGGAAAGGACCATCCAAGTGAGGAAAAAAGTATAAAAAAGGCCCCAGGAACGAACATCATATAGCCAGGCAACAGGAAGAAAACCAACTTTATTGGAACAGAATGTTGATATAGTTGAAGGAGGGTGAGGAGGATAATGTAAGTTTGATTAAGATACAATTTGGAAAGATATTTAAATTAAATTGAGGAGTTTGATTTTTGTTAGAAAAGGAGAATATTTAGAGTTACTTTAGTGAAAATTATAGAATGAAGACCTCCAAAAATTCTCTCTTCCATAAAAGCAATGAGAAAACTAAAACAATAAAAAAGATTTCCCCGAATCACTTTTCAGAACTCTGGAAATGAATCAAAATCTTGCAGCATTCTGAGGCCGAATCTCAGTAAGAACAGTGATCTTTGTGGCATTTTAACTTGCCTTATTCCCATACCTCTCTCTTAAGTTCTGAGGTAGTATTTAAAACCTATAGTCTGCAATCACAGTGGAAACCTGTGCCAGAAGCCATTAAAGGGGACAAAAGGAGTTGGCATTGCTTCAAAGCCTCATTTCTTGAGAATTGTTATTGTCTGACTTATCTGCTTCTCCGAAGCAGCCCACTTGCAAGGTTGCCTTTATTTGTTCTGACTTTGAGCTAATTCAGTAATAAAAGTCTTTTTCCAGCCTTACCTGGTTTGGCTCAGTGCATAGAATGTCAGCCTTTGGACTGAAGGGTCCCGGGTTTGATTCTGGTCAAGGGCACATCCCCTGGTTGCGGGCTCGGTCCCAGTAGGGGGCGAATAGGAGGCAGCCAATCAATGATTCTCTCTCACCACTGATGTTTCAGTCTCTCTTTCCCTTTCCCTTCCTCTCTGAAATCAATAAAACAAATTATTCTTTAAAAAAAGTTTTTTTCCAAGGGCATTTGTAAAAACTATTTAGGGGCAGTAGTTTAGCTTTGAGACTGCCTGATATGGGGATAACAGTTGAGGCAAAAAATAGTATAACCAGTCTAGCCGGTGTGGCTTAGTGGTTGAGTGTTGATCAATGAACCAGGTCACAGTTCGATTCCCAGTCTGCACATGCCCAGGTTGCAGGCTCTATCCCCAGTGTGGGGCGTGTAGGAGGCAGCTGATCGATGATTCTCTCTCATCATTGATATTTCTCTTTCTCTTTCCCTCTCCCTTCCTCTCTGAAATCAAGAAAATTATATTTAAAACAATAGTATAACCAAATACTCAAAAGGAAAAGCTGGGGAATGAGATATCCATTGGGGTTTTGAAAAACTCTAACATATCCTTGCAAAGACCACATGTAGGAGTAGGCTGTTTCCACACTGAGGGCTCTTCACCTCCACATATGATCAATAAAGACATAAGAAGGGCCTGAACTCCCACCTCTGGCTGACCTCGAGGCTCTGTACAAGCAGGAAGTGAAGGCTAAGGTAGAGTTGTCAATTGCCTGACTGAGTGCAGAAGGCATGTCCCTTGTACACTGAAAACTATAAAACATTGTTAAGGCAGTGAAAGCTATCCTGTGTCACAATGAGATACCATTTCATACACACTAAGATGCCATAATCAAAAGGAAGGACAATAACAAGTGTGGGAAAATGCATGGAGAATTTGGCACTTCCATGTATTGCTAGTGGGAATGGAAAATGGTGCAGCCACTTTGACAAACAGCAATTCCATTCTGTGGCAATAACCAAGAGAAATGAAAACATATACCCACACAAAAACTTCTACACAGATATTAATAGTATTCTTCATAAAGCCCCAAGTGGGTACAATCCAAGTGTCCATCAACTGGTATAGCCATACCATGGAATATTATCTATAATAATAAAAGCATATAATATGCTAATTAGGCTGCAAGGGTTGAGGGAAGCCACCGTAGCTGCGAGGGCCAAGACTCTTGCTCGAATTTCATGCATTGGGCCTCTAGTCCTATATAATAAAGAGGCAATATGCAAATTAACTCTCACACCCTCACAAGATGGCTGCCTATGATTAGATCAGCAGGGGGGGTTAATGAGGGATGACCAAACGACTGAACAAGCAGGCTGCGTGGGGTGACCAGGCCGGCAGGGGGTTTAGTGAGGGACAATGAAATGACTGAACAGCCGGCTGCATGGGGTGACCTGGCCCACGGGGGGGCTGTGAGGGGCAACCAGGCTGGCAGGGGGGCAGTTGGGGGCAACCAGGCCAGCAGGGGGGGTGGCAGTTAGGGGCAACCAGGCAGGCAGGCAGGTGAGCGATTAGGAGCAGGGGTCCAGGATTGTGAGAGGGATGTCCAACTGCCAGTTTAGGCCCGATCCCCGGGATCGGGCCTAAACCGGCAGTTGGACATCTTCCATGGGGTCCCGGATTGGAGAGGGTGCAGGCTTGGCTGAGGGGACCCTCCCCCCATGCATGAATTTCATGCACTGGTCGTTTAGTCCTATATAATAAAGATGTAAAATGCAAATGGGCATTACGCTGTGAAGCATAATGACCGACCATGTAACGACTGGATCACGGATCAGCAGGAGGGTGGGGCAGTGAGTTACAAGTGGGCAGTGGAGAGCTACAGGAGGGGGCAGGGCAGCAAGCTATGAGGGTGGGGGCAGGGGGGTGGAGGGAGCTACAGGAGGGCGGAGCAGTGGGTGGAGAGCTACAGGAGGGTGGCAGTGAGCTCCTGTCTACAAGCAGGCAGTGGAGAGCTACAGAAGGGGGCAGGGCATCAAGCTATGAAAGGGGATGGGGGGAGCTACAAGAGGACAGGGCAGCAGGCAGAGAGCTACTGGAGGGCGGCAGCGAGCTACTGGTGCATGGATTCATGTGCAGGGCTACTAGAATATAATAAAAGGGTAATAGGCAAATCAACCTAACAGAGGAATGACTGGTCGCTATGACGTGCTCTGACCTCCAGGGGGCAGATGCTCAATGCAGGAGCTCCCCCTGGTGGTCAGTACACTCCCACGGGGGAGCGCCACTCAGCCAGAAGCTGGGCTCACGGCTGGCGGGCGAGCGCAGTACTGGTGTTGGGAGCCTCTCCCTCCTCCGCAGTAGTGCTAAGGATGTCCTACTGATGGCTTAGACCCATTCCCTGCCATCAGTCAAACATCCCCAAGGGCTCCCGGACTGCAAGAGGGTACAGGCCAGGCTGAGGGACACCGTCCCCCCACAAGTGCACAAATTTCGTTTACCGGGCCTCTAGTTCAGTCATAAAAATGAATGAAAAGTGAAGTACTTACACAGGGTACAACATAGATGAACCCTGAAAACATTACACCAAGTAAAAGAAACAAGACAGAGAAGGTCACATATGATATGATTCCAATTATATGAAACTAGAGGCCCAGTGCATGAAACTCGTGCACTGGGGGAGGGGGGGAAGCAGAGGTGTCCCTTAGCCCAGGCTGCACCCTCTCCAATCTGGGATCCCTCTCACAATCTGGGATTGCTGGCTTCTAACCACTCACCTGCCTGCCTGCCTGATTGCCCCTAACCGCTCCCCTGCCAGCCTGATTGATACCCAACTGCTCCCCTGCTGGCCCAATCGCCCCCAACTGCCCTCCCCTGCAGGCCTGGTCTCCCCCCAACTGCCCTCTCCTGCTGGCCATCTTGTGACAACGTGGGGGTGGCCACCTTGTGATGCAAGGGTATGAGGATCAATTTGCATATTACCTCTTTATTATATAGGATGTCCAGAATAGACATAGAGACATAAAGTAGAGTAGTGATTATCAGTGTTTGGTGGAGGGGGTAATGGTAGTGACTGCTAATTGTTTTTTTTATTTTTTATGGGCTAGAAAAATATTCTGGAATTAGATGGTAGTGATGGTTGCACAATATTTGTGAATATAGTAAGAACCACTGAATTCTACATTTTGTAAATGAGAATTTTATGGTATGTGAATTATATCTTATTTAAAAAAGAGGAATCTTTGAAGTGTTTTTCAACATAAAAATTACATATTAGGAATGTAATACCCTTTCCTAAATAAATAGCTAAATATTAGTAGGTAAGAACCCAAAGTTAGGAAAAGATTATTAATCTTGGCAAAAGAGCACCAGATCAGGAGTCCAGATGATTTTAATATTTATTTTATTCTCCCAAGCTTCTAGTACCCAGCAGTGCTTGGCCACGGAGCATATTTAATAATTTTTATTTACCTCTAAGTCTAAAGGTCTTACATGTAACCTCCAGGTGTGTGTGTGTGTGCATGTTTGACTTTGTTTGCTACAACACAATGGGTAAGTTTTCTCTTCTGTAGAATAGAGATTTTTTATTTTTTTTTTAATTTTTTTTTTTATTGATTTTTTACAGAGAGGAAGGGAGAGAGATAGAGAGTTAGAAACATCGATGAGAGAGAAACACCGATCAGCTGCCTCCTGCACATCTCCTACTGGGGATGTGCCTGCAACCCAGGTACATGCCCTTGACCGGAATCGAACCTGGGACCTTTCAGTCCGCAAGCCGACGCTCTATCCACTGAGCCAAACCAGTTTCGGCTAGAGATTTTTTAAAAATATTTTTTTTATTGATTTCATAGAGAAAGGGAGAAGGAAAGATAAAAACATCAATGATGAGAGAGAATCACTTATCAGCTGCCTCCTGCACACCCCCTACTGGGGATTGAGCCCGCAACCCGGGCATGTGCCCTTGACCAGAATTGAACCTGGGACCCTTCAGTCCGCAGGCCAATGCTCTATCCACTGAGCCAAACCAGCCAGGGCTAAAATAGAGATCCTTTATGGTGAGAGACAAATTATATTCATGTATAAGAATATGATTTTTGAAAAGCCCAATTCATTTATGCAAGGTGCTCTTTTTATTTAAGCATAACAATAACAAACATAACAAAATAATAAAGTAGACTATATCCATAACACTAGTTTTAGCAGATTGACTTGCCACTGAAGATTTTTTAGAGGCTAAAGCATCTCCTTTTTTCCAATCACAATTTTGCCTAGCTGATTTTAAATACTAGCATATTACAGTATATATAATATTCATATTATGTATGGGATAGTATATACTTTATAATATATTGGATATTATAAATATACTAGAGGCTCAGTGCATGAAATTCGTGCATGGGTAGGGTCCCTAGGCCTGGCTGGTGATCAGGGCCAACCTGGGCCTTTCTTCATTCCACGCCTCCCCCTGGTGGTCAATGCATGTCATAGTGAGCAGTCGAAAACCTGGTTGGTCTTACTCCCGAGGGGACAATTTGCATATTAGCCTTTTATTATATAGGATTAGTTATTATAACATCTTATATATTTACATGTTGCCTATTATATATATATCCCATATGTAGGTTTATATATCATAAATTTATATGTGTATACATGTATGTGTGTATACACACATACAAATGGTATGAAACTGGGAGAACTAGCATCCTGCTTAAATTTGGTAAGAGTCTTATGTTATCCAATACTATTTAGAGATGCCCACGTTTTGAATATGTTTCTGATTTTTTAATGTGAAAATATAAAAAGTGCCTCTAAGAATAGGAAGCCAGTTCAGGAATGAAACTTCCTTTCTTGCTTAAAGGGCTGTGTTTTCCTATGCAAATGTAGCAAAGACCAGAAATTAGCAATGACTGCTAAATTAACACACTTGAAGAGCTTGGCTGGTTCTAATAGGCAGTCAAATGGTCTTGTTATATTGTAATGGTGCCAAGCTAATTGAAGTGATTACTGTTGCTCATGAGCAGCCGTTTTGAAGCAGGAGTCTTTTAAATTATCCATAGACGTTAAATGTCAGACACTATTGTGTAATTATACTTTGTAAATGCTGAATGTCATAAGGCATCATAGGTAATTGAGGTTTACAGAGAAGAGCTTTTTCTAAACCTAATTGGGCATCAACTTTTTGTCATTTTTTCTAAATCTAATTGGGCATCAACTTTTTGTGCCAGGGGACACTCCAGTGCCTCGCAGTCTCCCTTTCTTCCCCACCTTCTCCTGCTAGGCTCACTCAAGGGGCCCCACATGTCATGATGGTTCCAGTCATTGAGCTTAAAAGCTTCTCCCTGTGTCATCCTCTAGAACCGTGGTCGGCACACTGTGGCTGGCGAGCCACATGTGGCTTTTTGGGCCCTCGAGTGTGGCTCTTCCTAAGCTTTAGGAGTACCCTAATTAAGTTAATAACAGTGTACCTACCTATATAGTTTAAGTTTAAAAAATTTGGCTCTCAAAAGAAATTTCAATCATTGTACTGTTGATATTTGGCTCTGTTGACTAATGAGTTTGCCGACCACTGCCTAGAACAGTGGTTCTCAACCTTGGCTGCACATTAGAATCACCTGGGAATCTTTTTAAAATCCTGATTTCTGGGCCTCATCCTCCAGAAATACTGTTTCTTTGTTATGGGGTGGGGGTACAACATTAGTAACAAAAAACACAGAATTTCTGGAGGATGAGGCCCAGAAATCAGGATTTTAAAAAGGTTCCTAGGTGATTCTAATGTGCAGCCAAGGTTGAGAACCACTGCTCTAGAATCTTTGGGTGCTGGTGCACTGGTTTGGGATATCACAGGCTGAAGCGCTTTGGAAAGCTGAGTGTGGCTATCTGATGGAAGCGTGGGACCACCTAAGTGGAATGTCAAGTACTTTAAAATCTCAGGGTGATCCCAGAATATTCTGCAGGTGCTGGGATTTTCATCTGTGGTGTTGTTGTTGTTGTTGTATGTGAGTGATTTTCAAAAATATCTCTTTGTGATATTAGAAGTGGAGGTTTTCATGGCCCTAAAAATAGCCATCTACATGTGGTCCTGTTGTTTTTATTTCATAGTTCCTATTAGAACACATACATCAGGGTTCCAATTTTTAAATAATTCACGGAAAGAAATTTTCTTCTCTGCGTTGTGACAGTGCTGTTAATCATAAACCAAAGTTTAGAAAGTTAAAGTTGGAATCTTCAGATGCCATGCCTGTGGGAGCCATACACAGAGAGTGACCAAACAGCCAAATTGGGCTTTTAAATACAGATGCCAAGACGCCCTGCTGCGGACTGTGAATCAGCTGGGTTTGCTGGGAATGCAGTCTCAGTGTCTGACACGGTGGCTGGCAGGAAATATACAAAAAGGCATTCTTATTGCATAATTCTTAATACATGTGCCAATTGGTCACCAAACTTTATTAAATAAAACTATGATTTCATGACAGGGTCTTCATTGTGTGCTTTTAGCAGGTAGCAATTTCTGAAAGTTCTGGCTTATTTGTAAAGCTATCTTAATCCGTGCCTCCTTATTCTCTACTGGAGGCATGTTCACGAAGAGATTCGTGCAATAGGCCTTCCTTCCCCTGGCTGCCAGCACCGGTTTTCCTCTGGCACCCAGAACCCAGGCTTCGCTCTGGCTGTAGCAGAGAAGCCAAGCCTCTTCAGTCTTCAGTTTTCTTCAGTCTTCGCCCTGCACCTGCATATGCAAATTAACCGCCATCTTTGTTGGATTAATTTGCATACTCATCCTGATTGGCTGGTGGGCATAGTGGAGTGACACCAATTTGCATGTTTCTCTTTTATTAGTGTAGATGATAAAATGAGCTCTGATTAGAATGTTTTCCGTCCCCTTCTCCCCTGCCACACACACACAGACTGTATCTGAGAAATGTCAGTCCATGTAGAAAAAGTGTGTAGACAAAAGAGGAGTCAAGTAAAGTCTTGCTAAATACATTCCAGAAAGTTTGCTCATTCCTGAAGATGACTGTAGAGATGTTCACATGAATATTCTGAATGGTCTGGCCTTATTAAAGTCTTCAAAGATGCCTTCTATTCTTTGTGACTTTTTTCCACTGTGATATTGAAAAGGCAAATTAAACAAGTACTTTTTTATACATTACAAGTGTGTATAAATACTTCAGAAATAACACTAAGCAGTAAGTGCAGTTTTTCCAGCATCACATTTGAAAGTGACTTTTGTGCTTGTTGGAGAAGAATCAGGTTCAAGGATATTATTAAAATTGTTAAAAGTTTAAAGCAATAATGTGCAAGGTGCCACACATAGTTTTTGCACAAATGAGCTTTGCATCTTCTCTCATTTTGCTTGCCTCCTGAACAGATTACATCCCCTTGATCAAGTTTGTACCCTATGGCTTGGAAGTCTTGCCTTTCTTGTCAGTCTGTACTTCCATTGCTCCAGGTATAATGGATGGCTTAAACTCCCATGTTCCAAGGAGACCATCATTCTTACTGGTGTGATACGGACTGCTAAGATGTGCAGGAACTCAAGTTTTTGAAGAATTATTTAATTATCTTTCCTTTTTCTAGCAACAAATGAAGCTTGTCTTTGTCCAGTGGCTTTGAATGGAAACTCTCCAAACCTGGACATCCAGGTGAGGACCAAGGCAGCAGGTCAGGAAAGTGGCCACCAATGGCTGCCCCGCCCATGTTCCCAGAGCAGGTTTAGTATTCTCAGGGTCAGGATACTGCTGCTGGCTTCATGGGGGTGGCCATCAAGGGTATTTATAACTTATTTTCAGTTCTCTGCCCTCAGGCACAAAGTGGGCTTGTGTTTTCTTCTGGTTAGGTTTGAGTCGAAAGAAATGTGGATTAATTTTGTCCATTGAATTGTGAGTGGAAGTGATACTGTATCACTACCAGGCAATGGTATTTAGTTGCTGTTGTGAGACCTCTTTAGCGCTCTTGTGCTGCTTATCAGATTCAAGCTGGTGGGTGCTCTATCAGCTAGAGCAAAGAAACCCAAAACAGAGTCCCCTGCTGACCCTTAATGGCATGTAGGATGAACAAGAGATAACTTTTGTCATTGTTGGGCTTTTCCTTATTGCAGCAGAACTTAGCTTACCCGACTGATATACTATTGCTAGGCCAATTGTTTACTTAAGCGTCACAAATATGAGTGCCCAGGAAACTCAATATGAGTGAATGAGGTGGGCAGGGCATTAGAAAAAGACATGGACATGCTTTGTTTATATATTAAACATTTAGGCATATTACTTGCTCTTAGAAAGGCATATATTCTCTTTCCAATTTTTTAAAAATAAGTAGCCTTTTTGATCTCTCTTTCAATTTCTCTCCTTTGATAGATCAATAGTCTCAGCAGCTATTTACCTATTAGATGTAAAACATTAGTCGAGCATTACAATAAATTACTATTTCCATTCACTCTATTGGGAACACCATAGAAAGGGTGGTGACTATGGCAGATTGGACCACACAAACCTGTCTAAATAAGTCAGTTAGTTTTACTTAGCCCCAGGCAATTTCTGATTTGTGGGAATGTGAGTACAGAATTCCTGGTTCTTTTGTTTTTCTAGGAGAAGTTTGGAGTTCAGATTTTATGTAAAATGTACTAATTTTAAAAATAATTTCAGAGGACAGAAAATGTCATAGGCTCATAATTTATAAACTTTGACTTATATCTTTCATAATATGTGATTCTCAAGTTAACAAAAAATCATTTGTAGAGGTTGCATCTTTTTGATGTTGTTGTTGTTCATCCTCACCCGAGGATATTTTTCCATTGATTTTTAGAGAGAGTGTAAGGGAGGAGGGGAGAGCCAGAGAAACATTGATGTGAGAGAAACACATTGATTGGTTGCCTCCTGCATACACCCTGATTGATTGGAATTGAACTGAAGACCCTTCAGTCCGCAGGCTGACACTCTTTATTGAGCCAAACTGGGTAGGGCTGCATCTTTTTAAAAATCCTTACCAGAAGATATTTTTTTCCACTGAGCAACACATACCAGGGCTAGAGGTTGCATCTTAAAAACAGGACAAGCATATGTCAAGTGTCAATTAATAAGAACATAATGATAGCAATCGGGAAATATTTGTTGATTTCATATTATATGTTCAACATCTTGTTAGGTGCTATGAGAGAAACTGGAAAAAAACAAAAACAACACATGAACTATTATCCCTGACTTTGGGAAACTCACAATCTAGTTGGGGAAAAAATTAAAAGAAATAATATAAACAATATAAAAGCAATGAAAAGAAACATTATTAGTCAGGGTTCTTCAGAGAAACAGAGCTGATCAGATACACACACACATGCACACACACATATATTTAATATCTATATATATAAAAGCCTAAGCCACCATTATGACTGGTTGCTATGGTGTGCACTGACCACCAGGGGGCAGATGCTCAACGCAGGAGCTACTTCCTGGTGGTCAGTGCACTCACACAGCCAACCTCCCGTGGTCCCTCCCGCTGGCCAATCGGGACTGGGCGAGATGGCCCCGATTGGCCCTGATCGCCGGCCAGGCTGAGGGCCTCCACCCATGCATGAATTCCTGCACCAGGTCTCTAGTAGATGTAGATGTGTGTATATATAATAGCTATCATCATCTATCTAATATATATTTATCTAGAATACACACACACTCTATATCCTCCATGGTCTGTGATATTCTCCCTTCCTCCCCACTCACTGTCTGTCTCACACACACACACTCACACACATACACACATCTAGAAAAAAGACTTAGTACAGGAATTGGCTAATAGAAGCTGAGATGTCATCTGCTGTCTGCAAGCTGAAGACCCAGGAAAACTAGTGGTGTAGTCTAAAGGCCTAAGAGCCAGGAAACCAATGGTATAGATTTTAGTCTGTGTCTGAAGACCTGAGAATTAGGAGTAAAAAAAGCAGGAGGAGGTCAATGGTCCAGATCCAGTAGTCAGACAGAGTTCAACTTTCACCTGCCTTTTTGTTCTATTCAGACCTTCAACCAATTGGATAATGACCACCCACACTAGGGAAGGCCATCTGATTTCTCAGTTCATCAATTAAAATCTAATCCTACAGACACACCTAGAAATACTGTTTGATGAAATCTGGGTGAGAGGAGGGTTTGTTTGGCATTATCAGGTTGGATTAGAGCAGGGGTCCTCAAACTTTTTAAACGGGGGGCCAGTTCACTGTCCCTCAGACCGTTGGAGGGCCGGACTATAGTTTTAAAAAAAAACTATGAACAAATTCCTATGCACACTGCACATATCTTATTTTGAAGTAAAAAAACAAAATGGGAACAAATACAATATTTGTATTTGCATGTGGCCCATGGGCCGTCGTTTGAGGACCCCTGGATTAGAGGAAAGAACGACCAGAGTCCAATTTCTAACATGCCCCCTCCCCAGTCCAGGCCAGATTAACCTACTTACTGCGTCCTGATTGTGGCTCACCTGATCTCACTTGAATATCTTTCTTTAAATCCTCACCCGAGGATATTTTTCCATTGAGTTTTTGGAGTGAATGGAAGAGAGAGGAAAAGACAGAGAGAAGTATCAGTCTGAGAGAAACACATTGATCGGTTGCCTCCTCCATGCACCCTGACCAGAATTGGGGAGGAGCCTGCAGCTGAGGTACATGTCCTTGACCAGAATTGAACCCCGGGACCTTTCAGTCTGCAGGCCGACGCTTTATCCACTGAGCCAAACCTGCTAGGGCTCACTTGAATATCTTAATTTGGGGCCACTTTAGGTGGGATCTTATCTAATCATAAGGTATAAAACATTTATTGTCTATGTGAGGGAGGCATTAATTTGACTTCAAGGTCTAGTTGTCATTTCTAGTTGTCTCAAATGCTTTCTTGGTTTCTGGTCCTAGATGACCAGGTTGCAGTAAATATGTAAGCAATCAACAACAAAAAAATTGGAGGATTTAACTGTAGCCTGGATTTAGGCCTAAATTCCAAGTTGATTCTTTTCCTCATTCTTCTTCCGTGGATGTGTTCCTTTTCAGTCTTCTTCATCTTAGAGGCAACTGTATTTGTGCCCTTGACTGTGACATGTTTCAAAGTGTTGTTAGAGAGGTATTTCAGTCTCACATGCCTAAAGAAATCCCATGCATGATTGCCAAAATATCAAGAGTAGAAGTGAAACTGATAGCTGTGCAACCCCTAGGGTGGAAAGAAAGACCTTGCTTAAGGCACAATGCACTAATCCATTGTATTAGCCAATTGCCAGAGCTGTCCATGTCAGTGTTTACTTTTGTCAGAAGCAGAAATAAGGTAAAACACGAGGGAGAAGTTTCCAGCACGGAGAAATTAGTGCTAAATTAAGATGCAGACAACATGTCCTAAGGATGGAAAACAATTTAGGGAAATGAAGCAGTTGGTAAATATTGTTTGTTACATTGATAAATAGGATTTGGCAGCCATCCAAAGTCTGCATTTAATTTGAAGCAAAAAATGCCATTTGATTTGACAAAGCAATTTCATGTGTGTAGTGGATGTAGACTCCATGTTCGGTATCTGGTGATACATGTTGGTGGAAAGACTTTTGAAGACTATCATAGTGGGTTGATGGAATGGCCCATCAGGAAACTGATATATATATGTATATAAATATATATTGTCTGTTAACCTTTACATTGCATAAGGATAATGGTAGGAGTTCTGAAATAAAGAATTTAAAATTATTATTATGTGCTATTTCTTTCATGATCTTTTTCCATAAACCCATATGTCAAATTATGCTAAGTGTGAGGAAGGAATAATGTAGATTTATCATTGTCGAAAATCAAACTATGGTGATATTTTCAATCAACATCATTTTGAAGACCTGTGTGTGAAGCAAAGTGCCAGGTTTTCTGAGAGAAACAGGACTCAGTGAAGTGGTTCTCTTAGAGTGAAAAATCCCAAATTATAATCCCCATTTCTCATCATCTGATACTTCCCACCTCCAGTTAGATTTCCTTAGTATTTCTCATAAAACTTTCCAGAATTCAAGTATTTGGAGGAGAACTAGGTTTCCAACAATCATTGTCGCTTAATATAATGTGAAAGTGTTGCAAAACACAGTCCACCATAAAATAAAATTTCAGAGTAAGCATGAAACCATGATGTGTTGATTGGAGGATGGTGCTGTTATCAGGTACAGATTTCAGTTACATTGAAGGTCTCATCTCCTCACCGGAACGCTGAAGACACCTCTCCATCATCCGACAAGAACCATACACCATATCTGATGGCCCTGGAAGGAACACTGATAAATGTTTATCTGAATGCATTCAAAATGCACTAATGTGCTATAATTACAAAAAGATATTGGCAAAAATGCTGGGAAATTCTTATAAGCTTGATTTAATGGGCAAGCTAATTTCTAGTTTCATCTTCCAGAATTGGGTGCCTTTGTTCTTGTTTTGCTTTTTAATTAAAAGCAGCTTCATAGACACTATGTTCCTAAAGCTTTAATTCGACAAATACTGAAAGCCCACTGTCTGCCCAGTTAGGAGCTGTGGGAGAAATAAAGTTAGTGTATGAGAAGATTTCCAACCTTCAAAGGATTTATTGCCTCTGAAACCTAATACTCTGAAAAACAGAAAATAATACAATTGAATTCAGGACATGAATAAAGAAAGGGTGTGCAATTCGGAAGCAGCCAGATGGCCTGCATTCCATTCAGCTATGGTCAGTTTGTGGCTCATCTAGAAGCCGGTCTGGGGGAGGATCCATGAGGTCAACCCTAACCCTGGGCCAGAGCCCTGGCGAGGCTCCAGCCCTTCTCTGCATCCTTGGTTTATCCTTCGTGTTTCCTCACTCATCAAATATTTATTGTCAACAACGGGCAGTTCTGTTTGCACACAGTGTGATGGGGTAATGAGATAGTTAGGTTTCCTTCTGTTATTGATGGGGAGTGCTGATGGCATGAATAATTTCCTCTTTTTATAAATGGGAATTTAATTATTGATGCCTTGTTTAGGCAGTGACAAAGGTGTCAGCAACACACACTGCAGTTGGAGGCCTTAGTGCCTGGGGCCTGCAGGCCAGTCTAGGGTTTGTCGGGGGTCTTGCTCAGTTGTTTAAAAGAGGGAGTGTCTTTATCTATCTGGCTAACTAGCTAGCTGGTTGTTTACACCTAAGCACACATGCATACATATTCTCTACATGCTGCCTGAAGAAATTTTTATCTAAAACATATCAAGGAAAACACACCTGTAAATCCCAATCCTAACAGAGTGCAGTCACATCAAATCAGGGAGAAACCAGTCCTTTCATAGTCAAATAGAGCATTAATTGAATTCTTAGCATCACCAGCGGAATGTTTATTTGAATAGCAAGGATTTTTGTGGACTGACAACTCGTATTAGTTCTTAAGAGACTATAGAAGGAACATGAGGTCTCTAACTCTGTACTTCAATTTTTATGGCTTTCCTAGAAGTAATTCAAGGCTCATCCTCCTTTCCCCTCACAAAAAGAAAATAAAAGCAAAACACTACAGTGTATTTCTCAAGGAAGAGAAGTTTTGGTTGCTACTTTTTTCCCCTTGAAAATCCACTTAGTGTCTCTGTTTTATTCTTCTCAACTTCTTGAGGAAACAGAGGGGGGGGGAGGGAAGGTGGAGCTGATGTCCCTTTCTATGGTGGTATGAGATGTGAGTTGAATTTCCAAGAAAGCGAGTCCTTTACTTATGTGTGAAATCAGAAGTTCCTCTGATTTTGATGAAGGTAGGGCTGCAGTAAAGCAGGCATCTCAGAATGAATGTGCCCGCAGTGGGTCACCTGGGGTTTTGTTAAAGTGCAAATTCTGATTCAGCAGGTTTGAGACTCTGCATTTCTGACTCCCTCCCCAGGTGAAGCTGCTGGTGCAGGGGCCACGCTTTGAGGAGCAAGGATTATTGAACCAGACAGCAAATCCTTGAGGTACTGCATTTTTAAGATAAACAGTAGCTATGCTTTAATAATTTTTGTTCTTTACACTTTTAAAAAATTATCAGAATTAGTACATTTTTTTGCACATCTGACTCAAACAGGTTTTTGCTGCAAAAAAACTTTAAATGTTTTGCGTTTTAAAGTAGCTGAGACTGGTTGGCTTTAGAATAATGCTTTTTCAAAGAATTTAAAATAGAAAGTGTAGCCAACTCCCTGTGTTATAAGCAATGAGATTAAGCACCTTCTCAGGCGACTTGGGGTATTAGGGTAGCATGCCCTTCCCAGCTTGACTCTTTCCTCCTGCTCCTCTAGCTATTCAGCCAACCTGTTAACCACCCTCTGGTATGTATTTTTCCCCCAAGTGATGGTCTACCACATCTTCATCAGTGTTGACCATTCTCCAGAACAGATCTTTTTAGTTGTAGCCCACAAGCCCTTCTTGTGCCCCCGACTTTGTTTACCTTTCCTCGGGTGTTAAATATATCCCCTGACATTGCTAAGTGCTCTTCCAAAAGGCAGTGAGGCCAGCTGTTCCAGGTAAATGCGAAGAAACAGAGAAACCTTGAGAGAAGAAAAAAGAAACATTAATATTGGACAATCCTACCAGTGTTAAGATGGAAAACTGCTCCAGAGTGAACTGAGCCTGGTGCATGTATGTGGATGTGTGTAAATGGTAAATAAACATTACAGAGAAGCCAGCCTCACCCACTCCCACTGTTACCGGGGAAATTGGGGTTCCCCACACTTGCAGAGCCCAGGAGGAGGATGAGGCTCCCTGAATAAGTCAGCCACCCATCCAGCCCCCCTTCATCCCTTCCTCCCAAATAAAACAGAACAGAACAAAATGGAAGGATGCTTTGGAAGAACCCTAATAGAAACCCCATTCTCACTTCCCCTCTGATGCAGCGAGGCAGGCCTGTGCTAGCAAAGGATGGGCCTCAGCTCCACCCACCCTGCCCCTCCTCCCCCCACCCGGCTTTTAGCCCACAGCCCCCTCCCCTCCGGAAGGTTCACAGGGACACGGGGAGGTGAATGATCGTCCTGATCTAGCGCTGAAAGATCAATAATTATTTTAAAAAAGAAAAGAGAGGGAGAGAGGGATGGGTATGTGAGAGAGGGAGGAAGGGATCTCAGACCAATTATTTTTCTACAAAATACTTTATGTGACAACAGCGGCAGCCCCCAAAGGGCAGCGTGTAGCAACAGAGCCTAATTAGAATGATTTCAGTGTAATCATTAACTCGCATCTAACACCTACGAGAGTATTTCTGTTTAAACTAAAACATGACCTGCATGGCAGAGAGGCCTTGTAAACTGTCTCTGAAATAAAATATGTGACAGGAAAGGTCAGAGCCGCTCTCATTTGAATTTCAAGTAGGGAGCCGGCTCTGCGGTGGCCAGTGGAGCAAGCCTGGCGACTGCTTTCCCAGGCCTCCCTGCCAGCAGGAGCAGTTGGAGAAATCCTCTAGGATTAATTACTGGGATTGCAAAACAAGGATTTTTCTTCTCCTGCCTCTGCCCACTTTCCTTTCCCCTCTCCCGACCAGGGCAGGAGCAAGGGTCTCTAATGATGTTTGGAGAAAGAGGTGATTTCCTTTGTTGTCACCATGAGGCTGAAGGTCACTGTTGAGTGGCCTGGTGCGCTTGATCCAGACACCTGCCAGCTGGCCCCTGGGCCAGGCCCAGCCTTGTCTGGCCTCCCTAGCACGTCCTCCTGCCAGCCAAGCAGGGGAGGGCTTGCTAATAAACTCTCTTCCCAGCAAGAGTGATGCCAAGGCATCGCCTTCCGCTGGGCTGCGTAAAAGCAGCTATCAAATCAGCAAGATGCAACTTGATTTGCAGGTCTCCAGTGAAATTTAAGAAGGCAAACTGTAAAACGTTCAGGGAAAAGGAAGCATGAAAACATTTTTAAGGAAAGCATTTAAAAAGTCAGGGACAGACATAATAGTAAAAAAAAGGTTGGCAGGGAAGGTTTTATTTATTCATTTTGAAACATTGCAAAGAGCTCTGTTAGCAGCATTTATCTGGCTCTTTTATTTTTTTTTTTATTTTTAAAGGCAGTCCTGAAAGCAAGTGAGTTGAATTCATTTCCTTTTTCCTTCTGTGACTTTTTAAAGCATTATATACACTGAGATCTTTTTTGCACCTCTGGGAATTTATAAAGCTATAACATTTAGTCCATTAGCCTGACTTGGCAAAATCTTCTTCCTTTCTCTTCTTCTCCCCATTTTTCTCTTTCCTTCCTCACTAGCTTGAATGCAGGGCCTCTTTTGTCAGATATACTAATTGGTCATTTCCTCTCCATTTCTTTGTAATACTTTCTTCATTTTTTTTTTCCAAATCTTTGTCCTCTCTTTCTTTAATACAAATAACAGAAAAGGAAGAGAAAATTCAAAATGTACTTGGCAACAACAGAGAGAAAAAAGCAGGCTTGGCAAACCACAAACACACAGCATAGAGGCAGCTGTTCTTACCATTCTGCACTAAGTCAGGGGGGTTTCTGTGGTCGGTGCTTTTTGGGAGACATTGTTCACCAGACACTTGTTAAAGATGGCAAGACAGATTTTATTCGAGACTATTGCAGTGGAGAACAGAGTATTGCAATAGGGGAGAAACTGTGCTTAACTCTAAATACAAGAAAGACAGCTGGGGGTTTGTAGCCAGAGGGGGTGGGGTGGGGGTCAAACAGTAGGTGGGAAATAACTAAGAAGAGATGCCAAGGGTAGGAGGATTCTTACTGAAATGGCCTTACATGACTCTTGTTAAAGGTAGGCCAAGGATTTGGACATCAAGGGTGGGGGCTTCTTGCTAAAAGCAGTACAAGGTGGAGGCCTCCTGCAGAGAGCTCAGAGGAGCCTAAGCTAAAGTCTGATCAAGGAGGAAGTCTCTGTCAGTCCTCAGTCCTCAGCATCTTCCACACGTTGGTCAGCTGGCGGGGAGGGGTGTTCTCATGCCACCAACTCTGACCCAACAGCGGACAAAATTATGTGGGACCGAACTGACTCACACTACAGATCCCTATGTCATTCCTAGACAGATCGTAATGTCTGAAGCAGATCTATGCTGCTGCTGTGAACATTGGGAAAAAGTGATTCCAAAACATCTGTTTAACTCCAGGTTTAACTACCTCAACTGCCTTTGATTTCTGCCCCTATAGTGCTAGAAAGGTCTGCCTTTGGAGTTGGAAAACAAAGTTTAAATTCTGACTTTGCCGGGCGCGGTGGCGCGCGCCTGTAGTTCCAGCTACTCGGGAGGCTGAGGCTGGAGGATCGCTTGAGCCCAGGAGTTCTGGGCTGTAGTGCGCTATGCCGATCGGGTGTCCGCACTAAGTTCGGCATCAAAATGGTGACCTCCCGGGAACGGGGGGCCACCAGGTTGCCTAAGGAGGGGTGAACCGGCCCAGGTCGGAGACGGAGCAGGTCAAAGCTCCCGTGCTGATCAGTAGTGGGATCGCGCCTGTGAATAGCCACTGCACTCCAGCCTGGGCAACATAGCGAGACCCCGTCTCTAAAAAAAAAAAATAAATAAAAACAAAAATTCTGACTTTGCAAACATATGTGATAGTCAGTGTACCCAACCTAGAGGCTGGGCTGCCTGGTAGGGTCCAAGTTGGAACACACTGTTGTTCTTCTTTTTTTTCTCCCCACCATCTTCAGATGAGCTACATTGAACCTCACTTTCTCACCCTACAGTCCCACAGCTTCTCAGTTGTCAGAATTTATTTTGGCAATTAAAACTCATTTTCAGGCATTAAATTCCAGTCCAGTCAATTTCAAAACATGAAGCTCACAAAGAACGGAGGCTTTCTCTTTCTCCCCACCAGCCACCAGCTCAGGCCAGACCTGCAATGGAGAAGTGGGCGTGGCTTCCTACATCCCCTACTTTCTTTGTTCTTTATCTCCTTCTGTCCTGTGGGTTCTCCAGAGTTGGGGATGGGGGAGCAAGGAAGAAGAAGAAATAAGAAGCTGCTCTCATACCTGGCTGGTGTCTGGCTGGTACTATTTGCAGTTTTTCCTTGGCATCTATCATGCCCTCTATGCCATCCTGGGGTCCTTCAGAGGTACCCCATGGGAAACCCTGCGGTGTACAGTGTACTGATCTATTCTCTTATATTCTCCCTCAAGTCTTGCCTGTGGTGGGCTCCCCTCAGCCTCTTAGTTTTGGGGTTTTCTTGTCATGATGGGAAACTCTCTTGGGTTCTAATCAAATAAGTAGGACCAGGTTCCCTTCTCAGCCTATATAGGCCCATGGGAGGCCCACACATCCTTGCCACACCTGAGCTGGGAGGACGAGCTGAACCCTACAGCCTTCAAAATTCTCTCAATTTCTAGCCTTGAGGCAGTTACCACATCATGGTTTGTTAAGTTCCAAACACCAAGGAGCACATGTCCTGGCCTCCCTAGCATTCTCCAACTGTGCCCCACTTGTATGACTTCATCAGTATGAGCTGGTGACTTTCTTCAACTCAATGAGACTCCAGGCAAGGACTGGAACCTCAGACTCATTCTGCAGACCACCCAGTTGGGCTGACGACTTGCCTATCTGTTCTTGTTCTCAACAAGCTTCAGACTCTGCTAATAACAGGCTGAAGGCTGTGGCAGGATCCGCCTCTGAACAAGACCTGAAGGAACGGGTCAAGCTGCTCCTCTGTATGTGAGGGTAACCGTAGCATATTGTCCTTGGCTTTAGCTGGCTTTCTGAAAAAATAAGAAAAGCATAAGATAATCTCACCACAGACAGATCACATAACCTCTCTGAGTTCTGATTTTTTTCTTTTGTTAAATGACAGTAAATGAATGAACCTCTTGTCAGGGTTGTTGCAAGGATGAGATGATATATGTGGAGGTGCCAGTCATATCCAATCTCTCGTCTTCCCTTTCTTCTTTTTTCCCCTCTCTTGTTTAATTTTCCTGATGGTTTCCCCCTGTGCCCTTAGGTTGTCAAGCTGGGAAAGGATCTGTTGGAAGTCTTAGGGTCTCACCTCAGAATTTTTAGAAAAAGAAGATAGTGCCCACCTATTTCATTGATGGGGAAGGGGAATCCCAGTAGGAAAATGAGGGACTGGGACGTTTCCAGGGCCTCTCAGGTGTGAGAGCAGCTTCCAGAGGAAGGCAAGGCTGTTTGGTTAGAGGTCCTCTGCTTTGCAAGTGTGGTGCAGATGAACTCCCAGACAAACAGGGAAACCTCCTCCCCACTCCCGCTCCCAGGCAGGAATGGGTGCCGCTTAAAAGCCTGCTGCCTTAGCACTTAGCTCCATAGTGACTCCCAATTTATAGCTTGCAAGGGGTGGGGGTCGGGGGTGGGGGGGGGCACCTCCGGGAGCGGCTGCTGCGAATCCCCTCCGTGCTGTGTCCCGCCTGCCTGCGGTGCTCCTTGTGATGGATGGCAGTGCGGGGTGTAGCATCTGCTGTGATGGATCACAGAGGAGTATGAAAATTCATAAGGCAGCATTAGGTTGTATTTCACAGGACTCTCTCTGTGTGTGTGTGTGTGTGTGTGTGTGTGTGTGTTTTCTTTTTGTAGCCCCATTAGCTCTCTCGGTGATTGCGTACAGTTATGCCATTTTGACAATTTATTGTCTTCCGTCTGCTCCACTCTTTCATGCACCGGTTGGAGGGAGATAGCTACTTGTCCTCTGATGTATGGATAGTTGGCCAACGGCCCCTCTTGCTGCCCTTGAATCTTTGTCTCTGGCTCTTCTGGTTGCAGCTGCAGCGGCCTGGCCTGGAGAAGTGTGTGTTTGTGAGCGTGTCTGGCGTGAGGGCGAGACCTTACCCATTTCTGCCCATGCCACTCTGGGAAGTTCTCAGATGGCCAAGGAACGGGATTCAGCTGGTATGGGTAGTGCTATTCCCTGAACCTTCTAGAATGGGAAGAGGGTGTGGGCGGGTACAGGAGAGTTTGTTTTCTCCAAGAGAACAGACGGCCAATGCTTATGGAAACACACAAAAATTTTGTGTGTGTCAAAGTTGAATGACATCAAATACGAATAAGCAGCACACAGAGGTTCTAAGAATTACAGTCTGAGCATTTTTCCTCTGTCTCTTGTTTTTGAGGGGGAAGGGGCATCCTGGTGTGGTGGGAGCAGAAGATGTAGCTTTACTTCCAGTTCTGCTCCGTTTCACCGTATGACTCTGGCTGAAACATTAATTCTCTCCCCACAAAAAGCGAAGCAGTAGGAGGGGAAGGCCGCTGCCCCAGTACAGTAAGGCTCTATGGTTGGAGCTCAGGGGACAAGGCCTCCCTGTCGGGGAGAAGTGGTGGGGCAGTTAGATCCCTGGAGTTCTTTCTGTGGTTAGTGTGTGCGAGTGACTAGTCTTAGTATTTGCGTGTGTAGAGAACAGGACGATTTGACTGGGAAGTGCTTGCTGGAGGTCACAGCATAGAAAAACCCTCCCTTCCTGATCCCCGATGAGTTGTACCTCCAAATGCTCTATTTCATCTTCAGCCAAATCTTGAGCCTGGCTAGCTCTTTGGAACAACGCCCTTGAATTTCCCACAGGCTTAGCAGGAGCGAAATAAAGGATTCACTTAATTGGTGGGCACCGGCGAACTTCCCACAGTGCTTAGCGCCACCCAAGGGGCGCTCACTGAGATGTTGGGGTAATAATTAGGCGATGTCTGAGAGCCATTTCGCTGTAATGCTGAGAGGAGGAAGGTGCCTTTGCTCAGCAGTGCTCTTACTTTTATCCTCTAAGATTTAAACCTTTCCACCTTGACAACATAAGACACTGCCACTTACCCAGGCAGGTCACTGAGGGGCTTTGGACCTACTGATCTGTGAAGGGGCGCCTGCCAGCGAGATCCTGTCGCTTCGAGTGACAGGAGAAGCCAAATCACTTAAGACACCACTTTAGCTTCTTTTCCAGTTTCTCATGCCCCTGGGCTCGAGGCAGGGCTCTGTGCAAAAAGCAGAGGCGGAAAAGCCCCCTTGGTTTAAATAAAACCCAAGTTTGCTGTTCCCTGTCAGGCCCGTGCCAGGCCGTGGGAGCACGTGGGAGCACTGAGGCCAGAGGCAGCTTGCTGGAAACATCCCAGGGAGTTTGACATAATGGAAAAGGATGGAAGAAGCTTCACGTGGAATGATCAGCATGCGCTGCTAAATGACGCCTTGGGTCACTAGGGAAAGGGTTACAGATATTGTTGCCTTCTTAGGAGCCATACATTTATTAAGAGCTGATAATGATAATGATAGGCACTGTTTACCAAGGGCTCACTGTCACTGATGAGTTACCGACGCCCTATCATTTTATTTTCCCAGGGAGCCTAAAAAGCACGTTTGTTTATTTCCATTTGATAGACGAGGAGACTGGTAGTTAACAGCTAAGTGACCAAGGTCCCACAGCACTTGTGGTAGACAGAATCCGCCCCCCCCCCCCCCCCCCGCCAGGGATAACTGTGTCCTAATCCCCCGAGCCTCTAAATATGTTGTGACACGGCAGAGGAGAATTAGGTTTGCAGATGGAGTTAAGGATACTGAGCAGCTGACCTAAGGAAAGGGAGGGTGTCCTGGGTTATCCAGGTGAGCTCAAATAATCCTTAAAGTGGCTGAGAGAGACAGAAGCGGCCAGAGTCAAAGTGATGTGACAGGATAGAGATGTGACTGGCCATTGCTGGCTTTGTTGATGTAAGGGAGCAAAAAGTAAAGGAAAGTGGGCGGCCCCAAGAAGCTGGAAAAGACAAGGAGATAGATTCTTCTCTGGAGCCTCCAGAGGGAACACGGACCTATTGACACCTTGCCTCTTAGCCCAGTGAAACCTAGGCCAGACTCCAGACCCACAGGGCTGTAAGATAATACATTCGCATTGTTTTAAGCCACCAAATCTGTGTTATTTTGCCATAACAGCAATAGGAAACTTCACATTAAGGGCAGCATCAGGACTAAGAACAAAATACAAAGTTGATCCCCCTTTTCCACTATGTAAAATGACCTCTCAATTGCTGGACATATAAAAATGGAGCCAGAAAAACCCTACCCGATTTCCTAAGCTATTTTCTCTCTCCACCTTTTCCTCTTCTATGCTCAGTCCATGTGCTTCCTCCCTCCCGCTCTCCCTTTCCCTAAATTAACAGATTCTTGCTGTAAAAGAAATTGATTCTTCACTCCAAAGTAGGTCATTATAACAAAGGTTTTAAATCATGTGGTCCTCCCATTTGTGAAATATAGACTTCACTTTAATCGTCTGTGCATTACTAGCAGTAAAAAAAAGGCCCATAATTTGTGAAAAATAGGATTTCCCCTCCCTACCATCAATCATCCAGACAGATATGTAAGTTTTTCATTCCCTTTTCAGCCTCTGACTCACACCTGGAAGTCAGAAGGATCAGCGTTCATCTGAACGGCGTACCCTCATTCTGGTGATACTTCTAGTACCACATTTAGGGACCTACTGAAATATTTGGCCCCGGTAGAGCCAAATTGATAGGATCCTGTTTCCTCTACTCTGATAATTTCTTTCCACCTCCCATTCTCTCAGAGCTCATTGTATGTAACCAACTCTTCTAATTTCTCTTTACTACTGAGTTTATTGGGAAGAATTGAAGCGAGGCTTGCTTTGTTGGGTAGGTGTTGGGGTAGTTAGAAGTGTGTTCTTCCTATTTTTGCCCCCAGATATATTAGAGAAGCTCCAAGAGTCTCTGGGATTCCCTTTTTACTTCGAAGGTCACCTGAGCAAGCATGGCAGACCTACTTTTATCCAAGACATATGTTACATGGAACATATGTTACATGGGACAACAATGAATAAGGCACTCCTATTACACTCTAAGGTCTGAGTCTACTAGTTATAAAATAGGGGCCCTTTGCAGTGATCACATTATGCTGTAACATCTCTTTCCTTATCTACCTTCCTTTCTAGACAGGGCAGGATCTTTGGGCATATAGGAACTGTGTGAGGTTTTTTCCATGAATTTCTAGCTTCTGGCACAGGTTACTTGACACACAACTTCACATAAACTTTGAAATCTGGTGGGTCTGGATGAAAATCCTAGTTCTGTTACTTGCCTATCATGTGCCCTTTGTCTGGTTACATTGTCTTTTTGATCTGTATTTAGCTCATCTGTTAGTTGGGGTGTGGAGATCTGCACAGTGCTCTGAGGATTAAATGAGATAATGAAGTTGAAGCATCTAGCAAAGTCTTAGCATTGCACAGTGATTTGACAAATTAAAAATGCAGTGATTAAAAATGTGAAGCCACTTTGCCCAGGTCTGCATTCTAGCTTCCTTAGTTATTACTGTAAGAAAGTTACTTAATATTACGGTTCCTCAGTTTCATCATCTGTAAAGTGGGTATAATAATAGCATTTACTTCAAAAGGTTGTTATATGGATTAAATAAGGAGACATATGTAAAGAAAGGTGCCCAGACCAGGAACTTGCTTCCAGTAATATTACTATTTATTAACATCAATAAGTAATAACACTTTATAGTCTTACTCTGACACCATTCCCTTTTATTTAATTTTCTCTTTTTTTGGACCTTACACTGATGCATGGGAAGGAAAAGTTAGTTGATTCTAAGAATTATCCCAAAATCCTTTCCTGCTCTTTAAACTGTTGTAACTTATGTGAACAAAGATCCAAAATCAATTCCTCACCCTCCTATGTTCTTAAGGTCCAAAGGGAGAGAGACTGTAATTTTGAAAAACCATGTACCAGAACTAATGGCAGAAAAAGTTATTTTTTCTCCAGCCCTGAATTAGGCCCAATGGTTGTAACAAATAAAACTACTGTGGGTTTTACATTTAAAACAACATCTTTGTTTGAAAAGTTATATACACATATGTTTAGTTTTCTAAATAATAGTGCCACAGTATGGCAATATGGTGTGTCAGAAATTGCAGTCAGCTTCCCCTTCCCCCCCCCGCCCCGCACTTTTTTTTTTTTTTTTTACATTTCAAGAAAAATTTTCTATATCCTAAAACTGCACTTGTGTTGGAAATCAGGATTGTCAGAATTTTAGTTGTGGGTCCCCTCTGTCTCCCCCATATGTCCTTATGACGTTCTGTTTTCTTTGTGATGCTCTGAGCAGCCTCTTTCATTATATGGTCAAATAAACCCCTCCTTCTAGTCTTCCCCATTCTTTGGTGTAAGAGCCAAATGGAGGCCGACATCTTCCTTTGCTGTCAACTCTCTTTCCCCATCAATATCAGAGCATGTTTGAAGGTGGAAAACAAAGCTATGTTTGAGCTATCCAATCACAAAATGCATCTGAAAAATGTCTGAGCGTGTGAAAAACACCCCCCTTTTACATGCTCTGCGGACTCTGAAATGTCTGGATGGAATTTGAGCTGAGAACAAGCATGAAGAATCACAGAACAAGTGGCACCTGTTTTCAGCCTCAAATCAGTGCCTCAAATCAGTGCGCCCTTGACCAGTGCAATGCCCTCCTCTCTGATAGCCAGGGAGCTAGTTTCACGGTGATTCTCCCTTCAGAGTTCCCCATCAGAATGCTCTCCACATGGGTGGATGTTTGTCACCAAACATGGGTGGCGTACAGGGAAGATACTTCTTGGAGAGTGAGATATACATGCACGGGCCCATAGCAGAATCTGAATCTCTTAATCCCCACTCAGAATTTTCATAAAGGGATGTGCAATTTTCTTTGACCCAATTGCAAAATATAAAATTGTTTTCTGTGGGAGCTTTTCAGAATCAGCCAGATTGGAGTTTGCTCTCCATGTTGCCACTTTTATAACCCTCAGGCAAGTTACCCTAACCTTTCTGATTCTGACTTATAAGATCTGTAAGATGAGAATGATTGCTATCTTGCAGAGTAGCTCTGAGGAATAAATGATATAAGCAATTGGAGTATGTACCACACTTCCTAGCATATCAATGGGCTCACAGATTTTAGTTTACTACTACTTTTATGACTTTTTGGGGGAGCTGACAGGGTGTAGCTGATTATGGATTGGAGGGTTTGCGAGTAATGTGATGGGCTCTCTGTGAAACCAAGAGAATGGGTGACGGAGAAGCACAAACACTGTGGAAAGCGTTGCTGCAGCGGGTGAAGGCAGGTCCTGGAGTGGGGGAATTGCAGTTAGTGGAAAACAGAGAACAAGAAGGAACTTTTACTGATAGTAAAGAAAAGCAAAAATGCCCTTCTCTTCCATTGTCTCTTCTAAGAAGGGCACCGACTTAGTTTTCAGAGTGGACACTCAATAAATGTTGTTGACTGACAGATCATGGAATGTTATAGGAGATTTGCGGGGCAGGGAATATTATATTAATATCTAGGTAATGTTTTTATGTTTTAATTTTGGTGGAGGAAGCCCGAAGCCTGGGGCAAAATCTAGTATTTTCATTTGCTTCACCTGAAGTTATATTGGCAGGGGCCCTCAGGGTATAGAAGAAAAGGATTAGGTTTGGGAATGGGAAAGGGTATGAAGAAGTTGTAATAAAATATATAAGTGCAAGAGCTTGAGGAATAAACACAGATGAATTTCAGTAGGAGAACAGAAGGATATGGCATAAAGACGTTCTGAGGGGGAAAATACACCCACAGGGTAGGCTCTCCGAATGGAGGAGAGAATGTGAGAAAAGTAATGAAAAACCTTTAATATCGTGGAGCTCCCTAAGAGGGGCGCAGATATTGTTCTTTTACTTTGATTGAGGGCCACCATGTACAGGGGCTGGTATCTTCTTGAAAACTTAATGTATGAAAATGTGGTCGAGGGAAAAGAGTAAAACTTAACATATGTGGAGGGAAAGGCGAATTTTGCTCTGACTTGTCTGGGAAATGAATAAATAAAAGATGACTTGATTTGTAAGTTCTTATTAAAAATAATTTATAAATGAACTGAAGCAACTAGCCAAGTCTGTTGTTTACACCATCATACCAGGCCCTCACCTGAAGCAAACAAGTGGGCAGAGTTTTCCTGACAGAAGGAAAGACCAGTTTGCAGGATGAACATACACTGAAGGTGTCCACAGCTCCTGTTTATCCGAAACTTGTCAAGAAGAGTCTCATTGAAGTAATACATTTACTTATTAAAAATGAATATATTGGTGATCCTTTGCCACCATCTGAACCTTGTTAATTTTCAGTATCTAATATCTATCTTTGATATAACTATTAGGGCTAAACACAGATAACTGATCAGACAAATATAATACTTTTTTTTTCAGTATCAAATGATACCCAATGATGACACCCATGACTTAAACTAAACATGTTATTAAAATGCAAACAGACCCAACAATCCTGGCACCATGGGCTGGATGTTGGTGGATTTTAGCCACCCCACTCTCAAAGCCAGGAGACACTAGACAAAGAGGAATTGCTAAGGAAGATGGGCCAATTTCAGAATTCTGAATCTTACAGTAAGAACAGATTTCCTCTTAACAGTCATAGTGTTGGCATCCCTTCTGCAGCATCTGTGGAAGGGGGTGTGTTTCCTTAAGTGGGTATTGGGCTGGTCTGACTGTTACAAAGGTGTAGTTTTTGTGTATGTTTTTTTTTTTTTTTTGCATTGGTTTGAAATCTACCTTTCAGCTCTATATCTATATTCAAGAATATTCCAGAATGGGTGTTCTTCATGTAGTTATAGTTAATTGAAGGTAACTTGATTTATTTTTTGACTTGGAAAAGAAATCCTATTTTCTTAATGATTTCTACTGTCCCATGCACAATTGTTGTCACTCTCTGTACCCTTGTTTCAGTATCCACCAGGCTGGGCTTTGCTGAGGTGAAAAGCATCCCCATTACCAGTATTTTATGTAACTTGGGTACCTGTGTTGCATTTTTGAGGGCTAAGCTATGTATGCAGAGTGAGCAAAAGAATGTTGTTATGTATTTAGTGGATGTCAGATGATTTCCTTTGAATGGAACGATTTTGTTGCATATAGATTTTTAACCCACTCTGATAACAGTTAGTTTACGTTTGCAGAGTGAGCTACCCTTTTCACATCCACCTGTCCCTCTGCCTGAAAGGTGCTTCCCCTAGACGTCTCCTGTGGGATTTCTAGTTCGTTACTGAAACTTTCTCAGCCAGGTCTTCTTCCAGCACTAGTCCTGAAAATGCAAGAAAACAAACTTTTCAAAATAGCTTCCACTAAATACCTCCATTTCTCTCCCATGTCTTAAGCACTGACATACTTGGTGTTTCTATTTCTATGTCTCACAGTTTTTCTGTCCCTCTCCATTAGAGCAATAAGTTCTATGAGGAAGGAGCAGGGTTTTTGTTTCCTGGTCAGTGCTGTATTCTGAGTCCCTATAACGGTGCCTGGAACATATAAGTCCTCCAAAATGTTGAATGATTTTTTTGTGTGTAATTCATATTCTTGTGACGAAGTAAATTGACAAGGGATGAACAGGCTCTTTTCTGATGGGTTTTGTTTATTGGGGCTCTATGACGGGCTCGATAGAGTGCTGGGTTAATTTCATAGGGGTGTTTGGTGCTAGGTAGGAAGATTTAGGTCATCTGTTTAGCCTGTGGCTGGAATTCCAATGTAGACTCACATATGGGCATTGGTCCTTACCAACTGCTCAATCCCCTGTCTCCACTCCTCTGCGTGTCCCCTTCTGGCCTCAGGGATGCTTCCATCTCTGCCTACTCTTGTTCTTCAGGAGGTGTCCAGGTGGCACGCTTTATAAAACACACTTTCCAGAACAATTCTTGTTTACTAAATTTGGAAAACAGAAAAATGATACCATAGCCTCCGTAGACAGAGAGGTGCTGGTGCTGCATCAAGGATGCCAAGCTGATTAAACTTGGTACACAGGGGAAACTTGAAGGAGAGTGAACATGGTGAATACGGTTGTGAGCATGTAAGAGTTTATTCTTGTCCATGTTATTTATTTATTAAGTATTGTATTTTCCACACAAACAACTGTAAACCTACTTTTGCTCCATCCTGCATTGGGGCATCCTCAAAGGAGCCCATGGGAAATACAACACTGGGGACACTGAGTAGTGGGGAGATGAGAGGAGAGTTAGGCAAAGAGCCAGAGATACCATGGTGTATCTATTTCCTGGAGCTTCCAGAACACATTACTTCAAGTTGGGTGGCTGAAAACAACAGACATGTTGTTATCTCAGTTCTGGAGGCTAGAAGTCTGAGCTCACGTAGCCAGCTGGGTTGGTTCCTATCTAGGGCTTTAGGGAGAACCTGTTCCTGGCCTCTCCTCTAGCTTCTGGGGATTGCTGGAAATCTTCAGTGTTCAAGGCTCCTGCTGCCTCACATCTCTGCTTCACCTTCTCATGGTGTTCTCACTGTGTATGTGTCTCTGCCCACATTGCCCTTTCATAAGGACACGCTAGGTTATGGGCTCACCGTATATCAGTAAGAACCCATTTTAACTAATTGCATTGGCAATGACCGTATTTCCAAATAAGGCCACCTTCTGAGGTCCTGGGGGTTAGGACTTCAATATACATATACACTTTTGGGGACACACTTCAAGCCATTACACACAGTTCAGGCACAAACACATGGTGGGTATTTTATGCGCTCATGAAAGCATTCTCAGTTCCCGGTCAGCTCTCAGGCAAAGCACACTCAGTACACTGATTTGTGCAATGAGGAATTATGTAGTCTACAACAGCCTAAAATAGTGTAAAACATTTATTATTTATGCACCTATAAGCATTTGCATAATAATAATTCATTCTCAAATTGTGCAATTATTTTCCTAATCACAGTGTTGCATGGCTATAACCTCTTGACCAAACTCATGTTATTACAAGGAGTCCTGAAACTTTCCATATTGTAATTGATATATTTCGAAGACAACCTTCAAATTGGTGAACATCTGTTTTGTTTTTTTTTCTGACTGGTATCAGGAGCAGGTCATTCATTGTTTTTTCATTTATCTATTCGTCATTTACATATCCATTCAACAAGCATTTGATGAATCCTTACTGTTAAGGAACGACAAATCAGACTCCCCTTCCTGGCAGTGTCAGGAGGCAGAGCGAGGCACACATTCCAACACTTCAGGGAAGTGCTGGACATTAAAGAAAAAATCTGGGCAGTTTTCAAGAGAAAGAGCTTCCTAGTTGCTCTGAAATCTCTAGCTCTCCTGAGTTGGGGGACTCAAAGCTTTCATAGGAAGGGGTGGGTTCTGCTGCTCCCTAGTCTCCTCACCACAGAGTGAGAATAGGAACTTCGTCCTAGACACCGAGGTGCACCTCTCCTGGGCAATTCTGACCCATCGGTTGGGGACCCCAGTTTTATGCACCTGGAAAATTCCTATATAAAAGGTACCGTGATAGTTAAGTGAAAAATTATGATTCTAAACAATTCACATTTAACAGACTGAGGCACAGTTCATCATGACGCATCATGAGGCCAGATTCATTTAGTGCAAAGGACCGCATTGTTCAGAGGGAGATGACAAGCCCTTACTCATCTCACTCCTATTGAGGGCCAAGGAAGAAGGGGTGGTGACTGCTCACAAGAGAGCCCCCAGAGGTGGTGTCAACATGAGGGAGGCAGTTCCCTTTTTCAAGTCATTTAAACAAATGCTAATGTTGCCTAGTGTGTTCCTGAGAAGTCTTGACTCTCAGTCAGCACCTTAATTAGCGATTAATATTTTAGCAGGAGTAAGTTATAAAGTGTGAGAGGAGAGTGAGGAACGAGGAGGGCAATCAGGTGCTGCTGGTGCTGTGGAAGGTGTCTTGCTGGGCAGGAGGTACAGGCTGGGAGAGGCTTGATGGACATGGAAGGCACTGCTTTTTGGGTGTGTTTTTTTTTGGGGGGGAGTTGCTACTCAAAATTTTTGTCATGTACTGGGTTGCTAAATTGATCTTAGGTCTCTTTCAGAAAATAGAAAAGAAGTTTTTCTATAAATTTGAGGGTGATAATAGCCTTCCCAATTAACGCTGGAGCCCCTGCCTGTTTTATCAACAACAGCAAGTTCAGTATCTTCCTCTCCTGTGGATTTGTGCAAGGGCCACAGGGGCTGGCTCAGTTTGAGGTGTGGGAGTTGGGGCTGTTGTGTCAGTCCTAACTTGACACACACTTCCCCTCTCCATGTGGAAGGAACTGGAATCTGTCTGGCCAGCCTACTAGCACCATGGTGTTTTTGCTGCCACATGGTGTCGCTGTTGGGGCTGAGTCCTGCACAGTCCCCAGTGGTTTGCTAGTCCATCCTGCCCTAGGGATGGTCCATAAGGCTCTTTCTCATATCTGTGTCTAACAACTACTGTGAAGGGGTTGTTGACATAGGGGTTGTAGGGTTGCACTTTTTTAAAAAAATATTTTATTGATTTTTTACAGAGAGGAAGGGAGAGGGACAGAGAGTTAGAAACATCGATGAGAGAGAAACATCGGTCAGCTGCCTCCTGCACACTCCCCACGGGGGATGTGCCCGCAACCAAGGTACATGCTCCCGGCCGGAATCGAACCTGGGACCCTTGAGTCCGCAGGCCAACGCTCTATCCACTGAGCCAAACCGGCCAGGGCGGGGTTGCACATTTTTTTGGATAAAAGGTAGAGCTGAGCAGGTCAGGCAAGAACGTGTGGTTTCTTTTCTAGAACATTTGATAAGGAGAAGGCTGTAAGAGGAAAAAATATGAACAGAAGAAACTGCCTATAGATTATCCATGGGGTCAGGTTGGGTGTGCCTTGGAAATATTCAAAGGATCACATTAGCAGTATGTATGTCCCCCAAAATGTATACACACTTTAACAGCTGATATCTCAATTTTGAAAATGAAATGTATTTTAATAAATACTGCCTTTATAATTATTCCAAGTGTGTGTATACATTTTTTGGGGGAATCTCCCCCCCCCCTTCTCTCTCTCTTTCTCTTTCTCCATATATATATATGTATACACACACACACACACACACACACACACACACACACACATATTCTCCAAGTTCCTGTGCAACTGGAATTCTCTTCCTACTTGTGGGGCTAAGGTGTGATCAGCACAGGAGTAAAGAGGGAGGTTATTTGGGATGTAAGGCCAGTGGAGCCAGGAAAGTTGTTCATATTGTACAGTATCCTATTTCCCTGGGCTTTAATGCACTAAATGTCCTCTAAAATATGACCTTAATCCTTCTAAAATGTCTCAGTTTCTGTTAGTTTAGTAACTGAGGAAGGACATGGTGCCCTTGGAGGGGCAGACTGTTTCACTTTGTCACATACCTCCTTGTCTTCATCCCCAAGAACCCACTGAGCACACATATTCTTTTTTTTTCTAGTGCATGCCCCTCAAAAAAGGACCTAGTGAACAGAATCATAGAAAGGTGTAAATGATGAAACAGTATCTTACCTATTTTAGGAACATCAACTTTAAAGGAATGCCTGGCCCTTTATGCAAAACAAATAATCTGATTAGTTTTGGAATTTCAGGTAGACACGTAATCATCAAGGTGTGCTAAGCTCCTCAAAACAGTTGACTAAGAATTGGGTCTTTCTGTAGCAATGCCCTTCAGTTATTCTTTCCTGAGATCCCACAACCAAATCGGCAGAATAGTTCTTTAGACCTGTTAATGCTAAGACTGAAACAAGTCTTCAAACATTTTTTTAAAAAAATCTTCCATTCAGTATTCATGTCCATATTTAAATTTTGCTCTTACTAAATTTCCATTCTCTCCCAAGTAAGAGTCATAGCATTTGAGATTATAAATTACGGCAGTAGAAATGGTTTGGTGGGCAAGTTCAATTTGTGTATAACCTTTAAACTTTGACCTTCAGATAGAAACAATAATTTTAGGAATGAACAAGCAAATACGTTGTCAGATATGTGCCACAAAAGGCTATAATCTCCTTTATACAAAACCTATACCTATTTCTAGATGAAATCATGCTTTTCAAGTCTCTCCCTATATAAATTTTCCCCACTTACAATTATTTATTTTTAAGGTATCTTTTACATGTCAGTTCTCAGTCTTCTCTGTTTTTTTTTTCTTATTGCCTCTAGCCTAATTTTTTTTTTGTTTGCTTGAATTCTTTTGTAAATGCCTTCACTTGTAGGCACTGACCCAGAGGGAATCTCCCATATGTTTTTCTCTGTCCCTCCTGTCACCAGCCAGCTAGAAGTTCATAAAAGGGCATAAAATGCTCTTCTCATGATGTGTTGGTGACAATCCCAGTTTCCAGTAGCTGGAAAATATCAATAAACAGACCATACTTTAGCCATCTCCCGGTGGAAATTCAGGAGAGTTATGACAGCAGGATGGTGAACAGGGCAATATATCGTCGCAAGGTAAGTGCCAGCCACAGAGAGTGAGGGCTCCGTCCGGGCTGCAGATTGCCTGAGGATGAGCATCATCCGAGCTGGAGCGCAGTGTTGACCCAGCTCCAGATTCATCGCTGCGATCAGCTGTGCTGTGTGCTCTGCTGAGAGTCACTTCAGCCCGTCTGAAGGAGGCAGCTGCTGTAAATTATAAGTGCGGATCCAGGGGATAATTCTTGGCTTTCACCACGCTGTGAAGGCTTCAGCAATTAATTTCTTCTGTTCTTCTCACAGCCAAGGATTCTCCACATTATTCATCTCTTTGGGCAAAAGCCATTGGTGGCCTCAGAGTTATTTCCTTATTAGGTTTAGGATGGGAATTATCTGGTTGTGGATGGCTTGGGCTTGTGGTTCATTTTGCAGGTAGATTCTGACCAGGTGAGACCTTAGCAGTCTTTTAATTTATCTTAAGCTCTCAAAGCATAGAGTTCAGTACGGCACCTCTATTAGACAGGAAGGTACCAGCTTGGCATTTTCAAAGCCAGAGGAACAACTTGCTGATGCCTTCACCTCTTTTTTTAAAAAATATTTTTATTGATTTCATAGAGGGGGAGAGAGAGAGAGATGAGAAACATCAATGATGAGAGAGAGAGAATCATTGATTGACTGCCTCCTGGACAATCCCCACCAGGGATTTGCACCTGCAACCTGGACATGTGCCCTGACTGGGAATCAAACCCAGACCTCCTGGTTCATAGGTTGATGTTCAACCACTGAGCCACACCGCCAGGCTGCCTTCACCTCCTGCAGTGGCTGGTTTCCCTGTGTGCACATGACAGGACCCAAATAGTTTCACTAGAGGGCCAGACCTGGGCTCTTATTTCCGTTACTATATAGGAAAACAGAAACTCCCCAAACCACCAGCCTTTCCCACTGGGGGATTTAACACTTGAACAAACAGAGTCTGAAAGAGCCTGGGTCTAGCAAGCCTCGGGGGGGGGGGGGGGAGACTGCCAAGGACAGGGGGTGGCACTCAGTCCTCAGGGCTCTGCCTCACATCTCAGGTGCTCACAGTGTTCAGAGGACCAAGACGGGGTCTCCGCAGGACCGTTTAGCGTCGTCCTCCTGATTGCTTGTTTGTGTGTGGGGAGGACTGACCAATTCACTTCACTTCCTTCATAGATAGCAATTTAGCCCTCAGAGTCCCCCTAACTAGAAGTGTTCTCTTTTCACCGTCTTTGCCAGGCCCGCACTCTGCCACAACAGGGGCAGAGAACACAGATGCTGCCTGGTTAAAGGGATGCTCAGAGGATTCACGGTCTCATGGAAACAACTAGACTGGGAGCTAGGAAAAGCAGGGAGCTGTGTTCAGAAGCCTGTTTCTCAGGAGACCAGCTTGGGCATCTCCCAACCCCTAGGAATGGGCGTCAGGGTTTTCCTCCTCCCAGGATTAAGGGGTGCTGGTTTGAGGGGGATTCCATGAAGTGGGCCAAGTTGGTCTTCAGTGTTTGTAGTCTCTGAGGTTAGAAACTCACGTCATACTATACCACCAACCTTAGCACAGCCCACGACAGAGTAGGCACGTAATAAGTATCTGATGAATGGATAAGTGACGAATGCTGGGGGTCCATCATTTTGCAATGCAACTGGCCCTGGCTTTCTCGCTTCTTTGGCCTCTGTAGCAAAATTTCCCTGCTTTCTGTTCCCGCGCTGCTGAAGTAGCCATCTCTTTGGAATGTAATCTGAACAACTCATTCTCTCTGGGGTATAGTAGTAGATAATGAATAATTGAATATGCTACCCTCGGAGGGTTATGCACACTTCAACAGGTGACAGGTGACGGGAGACAGAGTAAATAATAAGAATGCATTCATAGGGAAGGTGGAATTTCTAGTGGATTGAGGTACCATCTTCAGTCGGGAGGGGGACATTTCTGTGATTCCCCTCACACCACACTATGTAGTGAACTTCCTTTCCTTCCCCGTCATCATTTTGTTCCTGCATAGAATCACAGATGATCTGCCCAAGGTTGCTGAACCCTGGCGTGCCCGAGTCACTCTGAGGGGGTGGCTTGGCATCTCAGTGCAAGGCAGGAATCGAGATCTAAATGCCAGCTGGGTCCTGGCTGTGCTGGGGGCCAGCGGGAGCAGGGGCCTGACTTGGGGAAATACGGACAGGTTCTCGGCATATTTTTCAGATGTTTTTAGTCCAATATTATGTGTGTGGCCTATTGAGTCCCGGAAATAACTTGCCGCTCGGACAGCGTCTTTGCATGGAAGGCACGTGTTGAGCACAAAGCCACAACCCTTCGTTTTTCGTCAGCGGGAGGGAGCGAAGAGGCTGGTGCCCTTTGGGTGGAGGTGGAGGTTGAGCCGCTGGCTGAGAAGGCAACTTGGCCAAGGTCATTCCGCCAGCAGCCAAACTGCCTCTCAGCTCCTAGCCCAGCTCACCCTTGTCCTGTGCGCCTCATTCTCCCCGTTCTAAGGTCGAGCTGTGTCTGAGTCAGTCTCCTTGGTAGGGCTGCGCGGAGTGTGGGTGTCAGCAGTCTGGGCTTGCGAGGCTCTGAAACAATACCAGGTACTTTGTAGCAGGTATGTGCTGAGTGTTCTCTCCCTCTCTGCATTTGGGGCATTCAGCATATAATCCTACAATTAGTTCATTAAAAAAAATAAAAACCACTTGCAGGTCACCTTTAAAACAAAGGGAGAAGCAATTTTGAATTTAGCAATTTTTCATTTTTGACATCCAGTAGCACCTCAAGCTCTGCAGTTACAAATAATGCTAGTGGGGGATGGATCCTTTTATGCACATTTGAAGAAAGAAGGGTTATACATTATGAATAGAACAAGGGGAAAGGAATTGGCTGTGTTCTGCAAGATATTTTGAGTACATTAATCAGCCCATCTCTTTTAGAGTGGGAATCATTTAAAAAAATGGGCATTAAACAGAATGCAAACAATTTGTGCAACTCAAGGCTGCTTGATATATAATGGACATATGAGGGCAAAGGAAAGATGAGAAAACACGGGGAGCAAGGCATTTCAGAGGGAGTTCCTCAGGGTAAAACAAGGCAAAGGAAAGAAACAGAATCACCAGGATGGCATCTAGTCCTACTTACACTCCCACAGTGCTTGGTGCACCGATTCTTTTATAAGCAGCAATTAGGTGTCAGTCCTGAGCTGACATGGAACTCACGTTCTAGGGAAGGAGACAGGTGCCTTTTCAGAGAGTCCCAGTAGGACTTGCTATAAGTGAGGCAAATACAAGTGAGGCATTTCTATCAGTCAGGAATGCTTTCTTTTACAAGTAATAGAAAACACTAGAGTTTTGTGTCTCACATAGTAAGTCTGGAAGTAGGCAGCTGCTGTATGGGTTCAAGGCCTCAGTGACATGAGGGCTGGGACCTCTGGGATTCTCTTGGGCGTTCCCTCAGTATTTCAAGATCGCCGCCATAGCGCCAAGAGTCACATTCAGAGTGGAGGACAGAAGATACCAGTGATGACTGAATTGTTCATCATGGAAACGAAGTCCTAGCCCTGTAAGCTCCAAAGCAAATTTCCACTGACGTCTCATAAGCCCACACTGTGTCATAGGCCACACTCTTCCACCCGCCAGCTGCAAGGGGAACGAAGGAAATGGGAACTTAGCTTTTTCAGGTCTCTTTCTAAGCCTTGCTGTCTACACCGGCAGGCTGACAGATCAGACATCAACAGACACCCTTGCTCTTAGGTTGGGTCAATCAATGGGCAGCACTGGGCAGATGGAGGGAAAGAGGGGAGCAAGGATTGGGTATCTATTACCTTGGCTCCCGTCTTGTGTGACTGTAGCAGGTAGGCTGCATTTTGAAACCTCTGTCAAGTCATCTTCTCCTTCTTGGTTGGGAAGCATCTGCTCTCCTTATCCTTTTAGGACTAGAGATGCCCTGTTGTTGCTAGTGCCCCTCAACTCACCCCCATCTCCCCCACCTCCCTGTCCTATAGCATGTACTGTAATATCCACTAGGCTTTCTCTGTTGCCACTCCTTTGTATGTAGTCCCTTTATAATGCTCCTCTCAAATTACTCAATCTGAGTGTACTCTTTCCTGTGTGCACCCTCACTGATGTGATAGGAGGGTTGGGAATGGGTGTTTCTTTAGCTAACTGATATCGCTGTCAGAGGTACTAATTCCCCAGTGGGGGGAGGTGTAGGGAGGGAGTAGGTGGGTGGTGGTAGGTGTGTCAGGGAGAATTCACAGAGGATCTGATGTCTGAGGCAAATCTCAAAGAATAAGTAGGATTTTGCCAGGTAGAGAAGGGATGGGAGATGGATGGGATGTAGAACTTTCTAGCAAAAGGAAGCCCTTAATTGATTTTAAGGAGGCTATGGTAAGTTGTGTTTTATAAAGATGATTCTGGTGGCACTATGGAGGGTTGAGAAAAACGTTTGGGAGGGGCTTTAGGAAGTATCTATAGGTTTTCTCCATGAGATAATAAAGTCCTGAACAGAGGACAGCTTTCCATGATGACTCTCCCCAGCAAAATTAAACCCTCTCCATCCAAACCCTCTCTATACTCCCTAACCCTGGTGTATCCTGCACCACAGAGCATTGTAGTGTTGTGATATTATGTTATTACTAGAGGCCGGGTGCACGAGATTTGTGCACTGAGGGGAGGGGTCCCTCAGCCCAGCCTGCGCCCTCTCGCAGTCCAGGACCCGTCAGGGGATGTCTGCCTGCTGGCTTAGGCCTGATCACCCTGGGGATCAGGCCTAAGCCAGCAATCAGACATCCCTCTCACAGTCCAGGACCCCATGCTCCTTATCCCTGTGCTTGCCGCTGTGAGCCCAGATCACTGTTCCTTAGAGCTGCCTTGGAGGCGGGAGAGGCTCCCACCACTGCCACTGGGCTCGCCAGCCCTGAGCATGGCTTTGGGCTGAGCAGCGCTCCCCCTGTGGGAGCACATTGACCACCAGGGGGCAGCTCCTGTGTTGAACATCTGCCCCCTGGTGGTTGGTGCGCGTCCTAGTGACCGGTTGTGCCACTATTCAGTCCATTTGCATATTATGTTTTTATTATATAGGATGACATGAGGATCAAGTTCAGTACATTATTGCGTTTTCCACATATCTGTAAGACTCCATGGGAAAGAGACCGTGTTTGAGATCATCCTTGTACTCTTTGCTGTTTACCAGGAGTGAACTTGGAGCCTGAAGAAGTATGCACATGCTTAGCAATCAGATACGAGTTGACTTCTTTTCGGTGCTGAAGTGTGGGATTGCTTTCTGATGTTAAGCAGTCTGGAATGCACCCTCTCAGGGAACCAGTCCCCTATGGCCTGCAGTGCTGGGCTCTTCCACATCTGACCACAAGCTCACTGGGAGAATGGGGACCTCTGGCCATGGGGAAGTGATGCTGTCTTTGTTTACTTTGAAAATGCTTTCTCCCTGTGTGTGGTCGGGGACCATTTCCTGTCTACAAGAAAAGGGGTGGAGGTAATGTCTTATGAGCCTTGCCCCTTTGCCTGTCCTTTGGCACAGGCTCTCTGTTCCCCAAGACCTTTGCTATCGTCTTCAACCTGCCATCTGAGTGCCAGAGAGGAATCAGGTAGTTGGGAGTTCTAAACCCAAGGCTAGGAGAGTGACTTCCAGGGCTGCGAGTAGCCTGCAGTATTAATTGCATTAAGTGGTTCATTCCATAGCACATGGTGCATTTTTTTTGGTTTTTTTTTTTTTTGTTTGGGGACTTGTCTTCTTACTTTCATATTACTTGTGTAAGACCCTGGATCTAGTATGGTGATAGCTAGAATGCAGCAAGAGTTTGAAACATGTTTGCTGAATAAAGGGTCCCCGTGTACAAGCCATTCTCCTTTCCTTCCTTCATTTCCTTATTTGTTAAATGTAGTGAAGGGGATCCATGTGTCATCACTACAGTTTAGGCATGAAGCACGTACACACCACAGCTGAGCCCCCGTGTAGGTGATTTCCCAGGTACAGCATTTAGTCCTTTCCATAGTCCCTTGAGGTAGGTTTTAGTATCTTGTCTGTCACTCCCAAAAGTTTGGAAAAGGTTTGCAGCTCACAGTCTTGCTTTAGCGGGACTTTGGGGACAAGTACCAGCTGGGCACTATGGCACTGCAAAGGGCCAGCAGGAATAGTTGGCTGTATGTAGAAGGTGTTGGGAATTCAGTAGAATATGAAACCTGGAGCCGAGTGGGGTGAATGCAAGCCCTCCCCGGCCCCTTACTCCCACGCTCACACTGCCAGAAACTTTCAGGAGATGGTAGGCGTCCCATATTATCTAAAACGGAGATTTGAGCCAGTCTTGTTAAAAATCTTAATACGGTAACTCCTGGAAAGCTCAAGCACATGTTGGCAGCTGCCATTTGGGTTACAACGAATATCAATCAGAGAATAAAGCATTGCCTTGACTCCAAAGGCTTTTTCTTTCCGGATGGACAGAGAAGTTAGCAACCCGGCAGGTGCAGGTGTGACTGTAGCACAGGCAGCAGGATTGTCTGAGCTGACCCGTGAAAACTTCCTCTGGTGGCTTGTCACGTCCGCTACAACAACTGTTATCCTTGGCAAGCTCTGGGTTTGTGTATTTTTGGTTTGGTGAAGAGAAACAAATTCAGAGAAGGGATAAGATGGTGTGTAACATTCTGATCAAAAGAGATATCAAACACAACGTGTAAGTAAATGTTGGCTTAAAGAATTACAAAATGGAAGCTAAAGAGATAGAAGGAATGCTCCTTCTTTTAGGTTCCAGCTTAGCAAAAACAGTAGCTTTAGGGCAAAATAATCACTTCCTTAATAATCCTAAATCTTTGTGAGTAAAACGTACTATTCACATCAGGGGGACTGTTAAGCCTGTTAATTAACCTGTGTAATCCCTTGCTCCCCCCCCCCCCCTTCGTTTCCTGGTCCTGGATTAAATTCTAATTGATAAAATACTTTTGTTAGCCACATTAGTACAACAAACACATAACTGTCCGCTGTCAGAACATACTTTTACTCTTTTAGGAAAAC
Source organism: Myotis daubentonii (assembly GCF_963259705.1). Taxonomy (NCBI): domain Eukaryota; kingdom Metazoa; phylum Chordata; class Mammalia; order Chiroptera; family Vespertilionidae; genus Myotis; species Myotis daubentonii. The sequence goes on from NC_081850.1 coordinate 44,751,891, forward strand.
AATGAGGAAAGATGATGAAAACCATTTGGAAACTGAAGGTGGAACAAACAGAAATAAAAACTTATTACTACTGCAGGTGACCCATGAACTAGAGGGGAAAACAACCAACAGCTCCCTGGCTTTGATTCATACCTTCGGAGAGGTTTCCTTAATGACTGCTCTTTTGTGTCACCAAAGCGGTGTTCATTTATCAGTCTGTGGTTTAATCCAAACCTATCAGGATGAACATTCAAGGAGGATGAAGGTTAAACGACAGACATCCCAACTTTGAAACTCCAGAGTTGATAAATGTCTACAAAACTTGACTGAAAAGGCTGAGAGGGAAATAAAACCTCTCTCTTCAGAGCCACTGAAAACAAATAAGTCTTTTGGGTCGGCAGTGGGAAGGTAGGTGAATTAATTTAGATACAAACAGCATGTTTTATTTTAATGGCGTGTTTAATTAATTGAGAGTCAGAGGGAAATTCTAAGCTGTGTCGCTCCTATATATCAGTGCTGGTAAATTTGTGGTGGTAAGTGTATTGTAGCCCAAAGCAAAGGGATTAATCATGGAAAAACAGGGTTTAAAAAAAATGGTAAGATGTCTTTGGCAGTTGTTTGCCAGTCCTCTAGTTCACATTTGTACCGCTTCCTTTCTGACCGCCATGCTAGGTGAGTCTCACCATACTCTCCCTTTCTCAAATGTGTTTAGTCTCTCCTCTCCAAAGTGCCCCTTGTCTACCCTGACACAGAGCATGATGTCTGGCATGTAGTAGGTGCTCAATAAATGCTTGCTTCATTGAATCAAATTGTATCCAGAGCTGCTCTGATTGGTTGCCTCTGGTATACTACACAGCCCTTCCCTGGCTACCAAGCATGGTATAGTGGTTAAGAGCTCAGTGCTACAATCAATAAACAACAAGTGCTGGTGAGGATTCAGAGAAAAAGGAACCCTCTTGCACTGCTTGTGAGAATGCAGACTGGTGCAGCCACTATGGAAAACAGTAGACATTTCCTCAAAAAATTAAGTGGAACTCCCATTCGACCCAGTAATCACTTCTAGGAATATATCCCAAGAAATCCGAAACACCAATCAGAAAGGACATATGCATCCCTATGTTCATAGCAGCACAATTTACAATAGCTAAGATTTGGAAACAGCTTAAGTGCCCATCAGCAGATGAGTGGATTAGAAAACTGTGGTACATCTACACAATAAAATACTATGCTGCTCTAAAAAGGAAGGAACTCTTACCATTTGCAACAGCATGGATGGACTTGGAGAGCATTATGCCAAGCAAAATAAGCCAGTTGGAGAAAGGTAAATTTCACATGATCTCACTCACTTGTGGAATATAATGAACAATATAAACTGATGAACAAAAATAGAGCCAGAGGAAAAAATATTTTAGAATATAATAGAAGTAACCCTGTTATTTGCAGTTTTAATATTTCCTACAACTTTTATGATATTATAATATGTTATTACAGTTTTGGTAATATTATATTTAAAGTTATTTTTCTTGAAAAATCAATGTTTATTGCATGTGACATTATTATATTTAAAATCATTTTTCTTAAAAAAGGAAAAAAGAGTTCAGTGCTAGAATCAAACTCAGAGTGACCTTGGGGAAGTTACTTAACCCTCCTGACTCCATTTTCTCTATAAAGTGGGTCATTTTAAAGATGGAGTTTTTACTTATACAAGTGCTTACAAAGAAGAAAAAATAATTATTCTGGGAGAATTGGCATGTGTGGATGAAGCTTTTCAGTAGTGTAAAAAAATCAAAATCTATACATTCCTTAAAAGGTAAAAATGATAAGTTTCTATAGAAATAATAAAAATGAAGAATTTGGCATAAATGACAAACCTCTTCTCTACCCTGTGTCCTCTTCTCTAATATAAAATCAATTTCAGGAAATCTACTGAAACCATACTAAAAAATAATTAGTATTTAACATTCAAAGGTTATGTCCAAAAAGGAGTTCTGAAGGGGCTAACACGTGGCCCATGCATTGTGACTGCTCCCTCAGCAAGGCACATATAAAGGTGACCTTCTGCTTGTAAATGAATGGTAATCATGATAAATCACGAGGTTTTCATGACCAGTCCGTTTTAGGGCTCAAACTGACATTTCATTTTTATCTGATTCATGGGTTGATTTCTGGCTTGGCTCACTTTATTCTAGTGGGTTCCCTCATTTTTCTGTTTCCCTAGTTAAAGAGCATCTCGCCGAAGGAAAAAATCAGTTCTTGAATCTGGACGGCACTTCTTTAGCATCTGAAGCATGACAAACAAGCTTTTTCGTTGCTAACATGTTTCGTTCCTCTTGCGTGGCTAATTGTTTAGGTCTGCCACTGCTTCCTGTCCTACCATGGAAACTGGAATGACAAAGCCTTTGGCAGAGGACCATTAGTACATAAGATTGAGCAAGATTCTGTGATCATCGTTTGGTGGAAGTGGTCGCTGGGGGGAAAGAGTTGGAGGACTGACTGGCTCTGGCATGCATCTCCCTCCAGATTCTTAGGGCCAAGAAGCTCTGGTGTGGGGAATGCTGTTTCCATGGGATGGCGCTGTCTCCCAAGAGAGGTGCTGAGGAGCCTCATTGGTCCTGAGCCCTGGATTATTGAAGGAGAAGCCAGGGCATTCCTACTTACTCCTTTCTCATGCCATCTCCGAAGGCAGGTTCGTGCCTCAGACTTCATGTAGACAGCCCCTGCTGAACACTGGCAGGAAGGGAACCTTGCTCTGCAGCCGCTCACTCTACCTTCAGTGTCCTCCCTAAGACTGGCCTGCCCATTTCTTGGCAAGGAAGTGTGTTATTTGAATATATCCCCTCTTCCTTCAACACCATCATGAGAATCTGTTCCCGTAACTAGTTTGTTAGGGATAAAATTTCCTATAATGATTTTCTAAAATTCTCTTCTCATTTTCTTTGGTAGCTTTATATTCCTGTGCTGCATTCACCTTAAAACCTTAGTATTTAGCTTATTTAGAGAGATAAACAAATATTATGATAATGATAGCAGCCAATGAACAAATGACGATAATAGCATAGGCCTAACTATAAGAATCAATTAACAGGAAACAGGCAACAGGCCCAGCTGTCTTTAGCAATTTTGAAGGCATAACTTGAAACATGGAAGATACTGAAAGGGAACTTAAGTGGAGTAGAACATCATGTGCCATTGATATGTACACTGCAGATGTGAGCTTTGTCAGCAGTGATTCTCTGTTCTTACCGTAAATCTGAGGTTGGTATTACAAGATCACATCAATTATGTCGAATTTAAAAATGCCACGTGACCCAAGAAAGCTAGAGGGAGAAATTCCTCTTTTAAAGGCACTGGGGATAATTTTATTAGCTTAATCTCAGTGTCATATGATGCATTGTTCTGCTGTCCAGTTATGAGGCTAAACCTATTTATGCTTTGTGTCACATATGGTATCATATTGACACTTTTCTTATTTGCAGAGAAACTCCCTTTGCCTTTCAAATATATAATTCAGCAGAAACCCTAAATAAGTAATATGACCATATTAATTGTCCTAACTGGGTCATTTTGATGAATGAAAGAGTATACTGTTTAAAAAATTTTTTTTCAATTACAGTTTACATTTAATATTATTTTATATTAGTTTCTGGTGTATGGCATAGTGGTTGGTTAATTATATACCTTATATAGTGTTCCCCTTGATAGTTTCAGTACCCACCTGGCACCACACATAGTTATTACAAATTATTGACTATATTCCCTGTACTTTGCATCCCTGTGACTATTTTGTACCTACCAATTTGTACTTCTCAATCCCTTCATCTTTTTTTACCCAGTTCTTCTCCTCCCTCCCCTCTGGCATCCATCAGTCTGTTCTGTATCAATGAGTCTGTTTCAATAGTTTTCTCTGTTTTGGACATTTCATATGAATGGAATCTTATTGTAATCATTTGTGACTGGCTTCATTTGCTTAGCATAATGTTTTCAAGGTTCATCTATATTGTAGCGTGCATCAGTATTTTCTATTGCCAAAAATCATTGTCTTGTACTGTATAGATATAACAGGTTCTATTTGCCCATTCATCAGTTGATGGATGTTTGGGTTGTTTCCACTATTTGACTAACATGAATACTACTTCTATGGATATTTGTTTTTGTGTGGACATATGTTTTCATTTCTCTTGAATGTCTATTTAGAAATGGAATTGCTGGGTGATAGAGTAATTCTATGGTTAACATTTTGAGGAAGTGCCATTTTCCAAAGTAGCTGCCCCATTTTTCATATTCACCAGCAATGTATGAGGGTTCCACAGTCTCCATGTTCTCAGGAACATTCTTTATCTGACTTTTTGTTTCTAGCCAATTTTATGTCGGTAGTGCTATCTCATAGTGGTTTTGATTTGCATTTCCCTGATGGTTAATACATTGAACATGTTTCCATCAGATCTGTTACTTATAAAGGTCTTCCGAGGCCCTGGCTCTCCAGCTGTGGCCATAACTGCACTGGGGCGGAAGGAAAGGACCCTAAGATGAGAAGATGAAAGGAATGGGAGACTGGGTTATATCGGCTGCTTGAACCGCCTGTATGTTAGAGCCCTCACTGCCTGCTCACCTCTTCAAATTCCCTGTGTTAGGCTCCTTTTCACCTTTCCGGCCCTCCGGACAGAGGATTGTGGTGGACATCTGTTTTGGTTTTTGTTGTTGTTGCCATTTTTCCTTGACACTCAGGATTCACAAGGGTTACTGGGAAAACTACCTCAAGTGCTGTCTAGGGCACTCATTCTAGTTTTGTGTTTCAGTCTGAACAATTGCAGACCTCTGTAGTACAGGTAGGTGTGTGCTCAGGTTTGGCCAATGAGCGCATTGCATGGAGGTCCATGGTGAGCCCCCAAACATCTGTAATTCTGGTGCATAGTCTAGAACTCACCTCTGGTTCATGAGCTGCAGGTGTTCTGGGAGACTTATTATAACTTCCTTAAAACCATGAATATCAAAGGTGACATCTCCATCCTAATAGTTGAAACATCTACACGAAGGTCAAGATCTTACACATTTCCATCAAGCATGATGGAAGGCACGGATTTCACCATCTCCAAAGACAGGGATGCCATGCCTGGTGACATACCTGCAAATATTATTTTAGTGCTTAGGGAATAGCCCAGTCTTTTCGGTGAGCCATCAATAGGCTGTGCAGGCCTCTGATCAGCCATGGCTGGTGGAGCTTAGATCAGTTTGGGAGCAAAACAGGGTCACAGTGTGGGGATGATGGGAATAACCTCTGTTCCACCAGCAAGGTCACTCCTTCCCCTCTTCATTGTTTCTTACTTTCTCACTTAGTCGAAGGCATCTTTTTCTTACTTTCAGCTTTGTTTTACCCTGGGAGGTAGGTGGCTACCTGGTTAACAGTCCTCACACCTATAGCTGAGTGATGTCTTTTGCTCAGAAAAAAAACAAGTCAGCAATCCTGCAGCCCGAAGAAATACTCGGGGGCAGGAACCCATTCCCCACAGTGACATTCCTGTAGGTTAATTTCAATGTCAAGGTTAAAGTATGCTTCTCCAACACATCAACATGAACCATGACACAGATCTTTAAGCAGATCTGTGCTGTTCCTAGACCCCTAATCAGCCCAAGATCTACTGTAGCCATATCTCCCAAACACTCCCATTCAGGGTTCACCCACCTGTGGGAACCTCTTGCTCACTGACTTCTAAAGAATTAAGCCACTGTGTCTTCTTCACTAATATTTTCTGAAAAACCTATCTGTCTTTGATCTTCAGATACAGAAGGCCTGTTCAAGGGGATATTAAGTATTCCCTGAGAAGGGAGGGGTGGGCTGCTCTGCATGCTCATTAAGGCTAAGCTAAAAGGCAGGAGACAGTGCCCATCTCCTCAGCCCCATCAGGGATGAAGTGGGCTTTGGTAGGGGGAACATGATCTCTATTTTTTTAAAGAATATATTTTTATTAATTTTAGAAAGGAAAGGAGAGGGATAGAGAGAGAGAAACATTGATGAGAGAGACACATCGATTGGCTGCCTCCTGCACACTTCCCACCAGGAATTAAGCCCTCAACCCAGGCATGTGCCCTGACTGGGAATTGAACCAGGGACCTCTTGATTCATGGGTTAGCCACTTAGCCACACCAGCGGGGCAATATCTATTTTTCAATGAGAGCTCCAGAGGACTGGTCACTTTAGAAGCAAAAGGAAGCAATCAGTAGGTGCTAAACTGCTTTCTTTCCTTAAGCACAAGCCCTGAGATACCCCAAACCCATGAGCCCAACACAGTACACAGAGAAGGTATCACTATTATTAGTGAAACATTTATTAGGGCAAATCAAAAAAGAAATTATTTTGGGGTGGGAAATTCTCTCCCCTACAAAAGTGGCAGAATAGTTTTCTGTGTGCATAGGTTAGCCAGATCTCTGAACACAGTGCCTCCAGCAGTGGTGAGAGCAGCAGGAGGCCCCTGGACAGCTGGAGGTCTGCAGGTGGGGCTTGGATGGGGCATAATCCCCCTTTATGGGCACAGATTGGAGTTGCTTCTGACCTAGCTGGTCCTTTAATGCCACAGCTTTCCAGGAGTTTCTGTCTTTGTCTATGAAGGCAGCTTCTTGGCGGAAGGACTGGGTATTTGTCACTTTACAGGAGGGAGCCCTGAAGGTAAAAGGATGCCCCTGGATAGGCTCTGCCCGGGCCCACACTGCTGCCTTCTGCGGAGCTTTTGCAAACCTCACTGCAGAGGGAAGGGGCTCTTGAGGGCAGGTGATATGTACTGCATGCTGATGCCCCAGTTTCTCCTCTGGGAACAACCCAGCAAAGACAGCTCTACTTTTAATTGGGCCTCTGCTCTGATAGGAGGCTGCCCTTTTCCTGAAAGTATTTTTGCTGTTTGCATTTTATCTCAGGATGAAACCATTGAAAAATCCGGTTCATTTGATTTCTGAACAGACTTTCAGGAGGAGACTGTGCCTTCTGTGATGAGGTCTTTGGAGACTTGCTCCCAAGCCTCTCCTTTCATGGCAGGTTTCGAGTAGGAAATCTCTTCCTTCCAGGTTGGGATATTCCCAAGCCTGCATCTCCTCCCCCAAGCTCTTCTGATGTGGACCTCGTAGGCCTCGCCTTTACAGCTGGTAGGAAATTCTTATCCTGGCACAACCTTGAGATCTTAGGGACCCACGGCTCCTGTGCCTGCTCCATACTGACTCCCGTGTTCGCCAAATGGACATGCAACACCTGGTGAGCTGCCCCATCCACACTGGAGACACCCTGAGCATGAGTCAGGGAGGCTTTGTTAGTCAAGCTGTCTGAGACATGGGACATGTGAGTGTGTTGGCCTTGGGCCTGGCTCTGCTTCCTCTTCTCGAGCTTTCACTTTAACTCATCAGTTAGTGTCATCAGAGAGTTTTCTGATTTAGGATCTTGGAGAACTTATGTTTTTGCTGGGAGGCTTTTAGTTGTCACAGTAGTTATTCCTTTATTGTCACATTTATCCTTTGGAAGATTCCCGACTTGCTGGTTGTCAAGGTGTCACTCATTTTAGATTAAAGAGCGTTGAGCTCCCCAGCCCTGGACATGTTGGGCATGGAGACAGGTTTTGATTTCTTCATCTCTTTGCCCTGACTGGAACCCACACTCTGACCCTTTGGCTCATGTCCAGCCCTGGTTAGCCTTATGGGCAGCAGTGGTGAGGGGATGTTGGCTCTTGAAATGTCTCTCTCTTTCTCTTTGCCAGTGAGGCCGTTTGTAACAGGCAGAAGAGTCTGTGCAGCACCTGGAATTCTTGGAACCGCCTCTGCTAGCTCGTGGGCTATTTCAGAGGGTGATTGTCTCAGGGTTCCCTGTCCTTTCTGGCCCACAAGTGAGGTGGCAGAGTAAGGATGATTGATGGTTTCAGAGCTTCCTTGAAGGGGTGTGACACCCCCTGACTTGGAGACCACCTCAGAAATCGCATTGGTGGAGGAGGAAGCTTTGTAACTGAGAAAGGAATGGGATAAAGCATCTCTCGATTCAAAGAGTGCTATGGATTGAAGAACTTTGGTGGGAAGGCCCCACATCGTCCTCAAATTGAACATGGTAATGTGGTCTTCCAGCATCTGCTGTGCCTTGGACTCAATGAAGGAAAGCTCCTGGCACGTGTCTAGGCAGTTTTTCTCACCCCCTGATATTGCCAAACTTCTCTGTTCTATTTCACTGTGGGGTTGCATAGAAAGTGTCTGTTGGATAACATGCAATGAATTCTGCACAGTCATAGGGAGCTGACCCTTAGTGATTTCCTCAAACTTTTTGCTCAAGTGTACTTTTAGGGCATCTTCTGATTGTCTCTGACTTTTACTCTGCTCTAACACTGTTGAATTTGCTCCTGATGGACTCATCATGGAACTCTCTGGGTTTTCCTCAGTGTCATACCCCACATTCTGAACTTGCTTGAAATCACATTGTGCCAAGGTGGACGACAATGGGCCTTTGATACAAGCTTCCTGACAGGAAAAGTCTGAAATTGACAGGCTTGGATGGTCAGTGCCTTGAGGGACATAAGTGGCCAATGCCCCAGTGCTGTGTGGAGAAGGGTTCTCCAGAGCAGGCTTGGATGAGATGTGAATGGATTTAGGTCGAGTCACAGTTAAACTGTAGTGTGGTGCTGGTGAAACAGACATGGTTGGTGATCTGTGATAAGTCACTGATGCTGTGGGATTCAAAGTCGGGCCCAAATCTGGAGAAGCGTTGATGTCTTGGGTAATGGAGGTGTCAATAAAGATGGCATTCAAGGTCGAAGGGGTTTCTACACTTTGAGTGTCATGTGTTGGGAGAGAAGGCAAGGCAAGGGGTGGAGGTGGGGAACCATCCACTGCGAATTCAGATTCCAGTGGAGGAAAGGGCTCTGGTGGCAGAGAGTGAACCGATGGTGAATGTGATGGGAAATCACCTAATGAGGTCACTGGGTTAGTGGAGAGATTGGAGGGTGGTTGTGGAAAAGGCTCAGGCAGAGGAGGTGTTATTAGGTCTCCTGGAGCGACTGCTGGCTCAGTCACAGGATCTGTGGAAGCCAAAGGGGGCACAGAGAGAGTAGCATCTTCAAGGGCCAATGAGGACAGCAGCTGATCCATCTCAGCGGTTGCATCATTACACACCTCACAGGAGGGGTCTGGACATAACAGTTGACGAAAGTGGGTGGAATCATGACGCTGGCCCAGGGGGCTGCAGGAGACAGGAGGTACAAAGCTGAAGCCAGGACTAGAACAAGGAAAGGAGGACCTACTGGCCTGTTTGGGGTGGAGGGTGGGGGCACCTGAAAGCTGCTGCCCCTTCACACTGCCCCACATCCATGACTTCACAATGCACTCAATAGCACTCACACCAAGGCCTTCACTCAAATCCCCATTCCTGTGGCAACCCCCTCCCATGACGATGGAAGGCTGCACTGAATCCCTGAAATTGCATAGAACATGCTAAAGAGGGATCAGGCTCTATCCCCAGTGTGGGTTGTGCAGGAGGCAGCCAATCATTGATTCTTTCTAATCATTGATGTTTCTAGCTCTCTCTCCCTCTCCCTTCTTCTCTGAAATCAATAAAAATATACTCTAAAAAAGAAGGGATCATGAAAAAAGGGGAAGGATTACTCACCTTTTAATGAGAAAAATCAACATCTTTATATCCTCTTCTTCCCTCTGGCGGTATCTGCAACCTGGGAAACCAGGAGTGTGTGTTATATGTGGTGAAGGTGTGGAACCCCAGCTATTATACAGGACTACCTTTATGGGAGACCATTGGGATACACAGAACCTTACCTTTCTGTGTCCCACATTTCCTCCTCCTCTTGGCTCTGCCCTGATGACACTGAAAGCCCCACGAGCCAGTAAATGAGGTCAAATCATCAATGATAACATTAATAAGGTTCCTATGTGTGTGGCTTCATTTGTAAAGTACTTTCACGTACTATCTCATTTGACGTTCAAAACCACGGTGAAACAGAGAGGTCAGTGATTACATCAAAGAGGAATCTGATCATCCTGAAGTCAAAGTACTTTCACAAAGTCAGGAGACAGAAGTGCTGCCTCTCTCTGTCTACTGAGCAATACCCATTGGCCAGGCCCATCACTGCTTCATACCCATGGAGAGCAGAGCAGGGACTCTGAGAAGTGTCTCAGGTTCTGTCTTCCCATGAGCCTCTTCTGAGGCCTCTGTATACTGAGAGGAACTGTGTTTAATAACTGACCTCATAGAAATCATGAACCTGGCTCCTCATGGAAAGGAGAGAAAGGGTCAGCCTTGGGGAGCTCACGTGGAGTGGGCAGAACCTTACCTTTCTGTGTCCCACCTTTCCTCCTCCTCTTGGCTCTGCCCTGATGACACTGAGAACAAAAGAAGAGAATGAGAGGTTGGGACTCATAGCTGTCACTCCTCTCCCTAGGAATCTCAGACATTAATTATCCAAGAATTAATGGAACTTTATATCGTTTTTTAAATATTTAAAAAGTTTTCAGATTTTTCTTCTTTGAAAAACTCAGAGAAGTATTGTGTCCATGAGGTTCATAGTCAGTTCTCTGTCATCAGTCCTCTGCTTAAGGAGGACATATAATCTGAGGCCAACAGTCTCATCTTTGCTCCCTCAGATAGGACCCTGTGACCTGGGACAGAGCTCTGGCTCCTGCCTCTGCTCAGAGGGTCCCAGGTGCTCAGCACTGCTCTCCTGATCAGCCCAACAGAGAGAAAAACTTGGTCCAGTTATGCCTGACGTGGGAATATGATCATGATGAAGTGCGATGGAACTCTGATCTCTAGCAGGGATCCCAAACTCAAAATAACCTAATCCAGGGCCATGAAATCACTGTTTGGGGTTTTATACAGGAATTCTCTGCCATACCCAGATGGGCTAGAAGCTTCATATGGTAACCTGAGTCCACCCTGAACCCCTAGCCCTGCCTGGTCTCTTCTCCTAAAAAAGTGATGTTGTTCTCTCCTCAGCCATCCCATCTTAGGTGTCTCTTTGATCCAACTAAACCCATTTGTCAATGTGGGACTAGAAATGGAAACAACAATAAAGAATCTCTGTTGGGGCTTGTGCAGGGTTTCTTACCTTTTCTGTCTGTTCATTTGCACAGAAGATGTGGATCAATAGAACTTTCAACAGGGAACAGAAGAAGAAGATAAGCACCCCCAACACACAGAAGTAAGTTAGGGTGCAGTAACTATCTTCAGGTTCCAAGAAGCCCAGATTAAGCTCTGGGAGGATATTCAAAATTAGATTGAAAGTCATTTTCTGAATGGCAATGCTGCCTGAGGCAACTGAGCTCTGAGAGTGCAGACTCTTGACTTTATAGGCAAGCAAGCCTGCATCACAGAGCACTGAGGAGTCACAAAGGGTTTCTGAGGGTGGGGGAGCGGGTACACCTTCAAGAGGATGAGTCCAAAGCCCCTCCCTCCACCAGCCCAGCACATTTTGGGCCTCTAGGTCCCTCTGCAGTACTCTGTTATCCTATTTTCCAATCTGCCTTTTACTATATCATATATTTATCTTAATGAGTGTTCTGCTTGTTCCATCTGTAACCAAGCTATTACCTGAATCTCCTTTTATGTTTGGAGACTTTGACTTGGGCCTCACCATGTTGACTACTTTGAAACTCTGAAATAGTGCCTAGAATTTTTGCTCGTATCCAAACACAGGATCATATATGTCCTCAAATCTATCTTTCCTATAGAATATTTTGCCTTGCACGAACCTAGATATAGAACTTAGCATTCCCCCACCCCCCCACACACATTGATCGAGAGAGAGAGAGAGAGAGAGAGAGAGAGAGAGAGAGAGAGAGAGAGAGAGAGAGACCGACCGACCTGGAGTGGGACCGGAGATAGAACCTGCAACGGAGGTACATGCCCTTGACCAGGAATTGAATCTGAGACCGTTTGGTGCCGGGGCTGATGCTCTGACCACCTAGAAACACTGCCTGGGGCTTAGATTTTTGTTTCAGTTAGCCTTTATGTCTTCAGTCAGAGGGACTAATTGAAATAATGTTATTATTCAACATTCACAAGAACAAACTGAGTATGAAATAAATGTAAATAATTGAACCTTTAAGTGATGTTAGGGGTAAATCTGTGGCACTTATTTCGCTGAAGTTAGTGAAGCTTAAACTGCATAAAGACTTTCCAAATATGCTACACACACACACACACACACACTCATACACTCATACACTCATACCAACACACCTTTTGACAGTTCAATGCAGTATTTTCAAAATAAACTATTTTCTCTTTTATTTTAATATTTAATTTGTTATTTGACCTTTCTTACTCCATCTAAAATATAGACAGCTCCTGCCATCTGTATACCAATTTTCAAGCATCTATATAAATCCCTATCTTAGTCATTTTGGGCTGCTGTAATAAAAACAATGTAGACTGGGAACTTAAATAGCTAGTTTCATTTATTTTACATAGCTCTGGAGGCTGGAAGCCCACCATCAAGACATCAGCAGATTTAGTGTCTAGTATGGCTCACTTTCTGGTTCATAAAGCGCTGTCTTCTCCTTACCACCTCACATTGTCTAAAAAGATGGTGAGGGGGCTTTCTGGGATCTCTTAAAAAATTTATTTTTTGCTCTAACCGGTTTGGCTCAGTGGATAGAGCATCAGCCTGTGGACTGAAGGGTCCCAGGTTCGATTCCGGTCAAGGGCATGTACCTTGGTTGCAGGCTCATCCCCAGTAAGGGGTGTGCAGGAGGCAGCTGATCGATGTTTCCCTCTCATCAATGTTTCTAACTCTCTCTCTCCATTCCTCTCTGTAAAAATCAATAAAATATATTTTAAATTTTTTTTTTCAATTACAGCTTACATTAAATATTATTTTGTATTAGTTTCAGGTGTACAGCATAGTAGTTAGATAATCATATACTTTACAAAGTGACCCCCCCCCCCCGATATTTCCAGTGCCCACCTGGCACCATACATAGTTATTACAATACTAGAGGCCTGGTGCACAAAAATTTGTGCACTCGGGTGGGAAGGGGGGTCCCTCAGCCCGGCCTGTGCCCTCTCGCAGTCTGGGGCCCCTCGGGAGATAACGACCTGCTGGCTTAGGCCTGCTCCCGGGTGGCAGAGGGCAGGCCCAATCCCTAGGTGCAGCCCCTGGTTGGGCTCAGAGCAGGGCCGATTGGGGAGTTGGGGTGCCACCCCTATTATGCACAGAGCAGGGCGGATCAGGAGGTTGCAATGCTACCCTCAGCCACGCTCAGGGTAGGGCCGATTGGGGGGTTGGGGCACCGCCCCCTGTCACACTCAAGGCAGGGTCGATGGGGAGGTTGCGGCACCACGCCCTATCATGCACAGAGCAGGGCCAATCAAGGGGTTGGGGCACTGCCCCCTGTCACTCACAGAGCAGGGCCCATCAGGGGGTTGGGGAGCTGCCCCTGTCATGCACAGAGCAGGGCCGATCAGGGGGTTGGGGAGCTCCCCCCGTCACTCACAGAGTAGGGCCGATAGGGGAGTTGGGGCACTGCCCCCTGTCACACACAGAGCAGGGCAGATCAGGGGGTTGGGGTGCCGCACCCTGTCACACTCAGGGCAGGGCCGATGGGGAGGTTATGGCTCTACCCTGTCACACACAGAGCAGGGCCCATGGGGGCAGGGGTTGGGGTGCCACACCCTGTCACACACAGAGCAGGGCCAATCAGGGGGTTAGGGCGCCGCACCCTGTCACACACAGAGCTGCAGGGCGATCAGGAGGTTGGGGAGCTCCCCCCTATCAGGCACAGAGCAGGGCTGATCAGGGGGTTGGGGGGCCTTCCCCTGTCACGAACAGAGCAGGGCGGATAGGGAGGTTGTGACCCTGTCACACACAGAGCTGCAGGGTGATCAGGGGGTTTGGGCGCTGACCCCTGTCACGCTGATCCCGGTGCTGGGAGGCATATTACCCTTTTACTATATAGGATAGAGGCCTGGTGCATGGGTGGGGGCTGGCTGGTTTGCCCTGAAGGGTGTCCTGGATCAGGGTGGGGGTCCCCACTGGGGTGCCTGGCCAGCCTGGGTGAGGGGATGATGGCTGTTTGCAGCTGGTCACACACCCTTCAGGGTGTGGGTCCCCACTGGGGTGCCTGGCTAGTCTGGGTGAGGGGCTGAAGGCTGTTTTCAGGCTGGTGGGTGACGGAAGCTCCCAACCGCTCCTTTTTTTCTTTTTCTTTTTTATTCTGGGCCAGCTTTAGCTCTGAGGCTCCAGCTCTTAGGCTTCCGCTGCTGAAAGCAGGTATCTGGTTTGTATGGGTTCTATAATCGAAACAATGTATAACTCCAGCTCTGAGATCCCAGCTCACTGAAAGCAGGTTTCTGGGGTTTTGTTTAGCTTCTATATTTGTTACAATGTTTGAAACTGCAGGCTCAGAGGCCGGCAAGGCAGGCGGGGAACATTGGTTTCCTCCATCGCTGAAGCAAGCAAGCCTCATGTTAGCTTCCAGCTGCCTGGCTGCCGGCAGCCATCTTGGCTGGCAGTTAATTTGCATATCTCCCTGATTAGCCAATGGGAAGGGTAGTGGTTGTATGCTAATTACCATGTTTCTCTTTTATTAGATAGGATTATTGACTACATTTCCTATGCTGTACTTTACATCCCTGTGACTACTTTGTAACTACCAATTTGTACTTCTTAATCTCTTTACCTTTTAGCCCACCCCCAAACCCTCTCTTATCTGATAAATGTTCAAATGTTCTCTGTATCTATGAGTCTGTTTCTATTCTGCTTATTCATTTATTTTCTTCTTTAGATTTTACATATAAGTGAAATTATATGGCATTTTCTTTCTTTGACTGACTTATTTCACTTAGCATGATACCCTTTAGGTCTAGTCAATGGTCATAAATGGTAAGATTTCATTCTTTTTTAATGGCTGAGTAATATTCCATCATATATATATATATATATATATATATATATATATATATATATATATATATATATATAAAATCTCACCACTTTTTTATTGACTCATCTATTGATGGACACACTTTGGTTTTCCCATACCTTGGTTATTATAAATAACACTTCAGTGAACATAGAGGTACATGTATTCTTTCAAATTCATGTTTTAGATTTCTTCATATTAGTACCCAGAAGTGGAATTGCTGGGTCATACGGTAGTTTAATTTTTAATTTTTTGAGGACCTTTCATACTGTATTCCATAGTGGCTGCACCAACTTGCATTCCCAAAAACAGTGCACAAGGGTTCCCTTTTCTCCATATTATCGCCAACACTTATTGTTTATTGATTTATTGACAATAGCCATTCTAACAGGTTTGAGGTACTATCTCATTGGGTTTTGAACTTGCATTTTTCTGACTATTAATGATGTTGAGCACCTTTTCATATGTCTATTAGCTATCTGTATTTCCTTTTTGGAGAAGTATCTGTTCAGGAATTCTGCCTATTTCTTAATTAGATTATTTGTTCTTTTGGTGTTGAATTGCATGAGTTGTTTATAAATTTTGGATATTAACCTCTTACCTGACATATCATTGGTAAGTATCTGCTCCCATTTAGTAGGTTGTCTTTTTGTTTTGTCAATGGTTTTCTTTGCTGTGCACAAACTCTTTTAGTTGGATGTAGTTCCATTTGTTTATTTTTTCTCTTTTGTTTCCCTTGCCTGAGGAGATATGTCAGAAAAAAATATGTCTGAGAGAAATGTCTGAGATTTTAATGTCTATGTTTTCTTCTAGGAATTTTATGGTTTTGAGTCTTACATTTAATTTTGTAATCCATTTTGAGTTTGTTCTTGTGTATGATGTAAGAAGATGGTCTAGTTTCATTTTTTTCCACATATCTGTCCAATTTCTCCAACACAATTTATTGAATAGACTATCTTTACCCCATTGTATGTTCTTGCCTCCTTTGTCAAGCATGAATCTACCATATTTGATAGTTTACTTCTGAACTCTCTATTGTGTTCCATTGATCTGTATATCGGTTTTTATTAATTAGTACATTAATTAATATTTACATGGTAGGTATCATGCTGTGTTAATTACTATGGCCTTGTAGTATAGTTTGATAGCAGGTAGCATGATACCTCCAACTTTGTTCTTTCTCAAGATTACTGTTGCTATTCAGGGTCTTTTGTGTTTCCATATAAATTTTTGAATTATTTTTTCTAGGTCTATAAAATATACCCTTGGTATTTTGATAGGAATTGCATTGAATCTATAGATTACTTTGTGTGGCATGGGCATTATAACGATGTTAGTTCTTTCTATCCATGAGCATGGTATATGCTTGCATTTATTTGTATCTCTTTCAATTTGAAAGATGATACTATTAATAATGATGCTAGGCCAATAGGCAGAAAACAAAGCTGTCCCAGGCAAATCAGGACGTGTGATTATCCCAACTATAAGGCCAAAGCACACAGGCTAGATTTGCATCTGTCTTAGGACGATAATTAAAACATTATCAGATTTCTACTTCATATCTTACTGTATTTTGGGAAGTATCAGGTGATTTATAGTAGAGCCAATTGTACTGTATTTTATTATATTTAGTTACTTTGATTTTACTTTAATTTAACAATTGCCCTTCTAACGGAGAATACTGGACTATGACAGTAATTTTCCCCACTGCTGTCTAGCATATCTGATAGCATCTGTCTCACTGCAGTTGGCACAGGGCTTGCACTTAGAACTTCTCTAGAATAATATTCTTAGTCTTCTGAGAATTATAGCAGTTGATTTCCGTGGAGGTGAAAACCTATGGTGTTCTGTTTTGTTCAATCATCCATCTAGTTGCTCACTGATGAATGGGGTCGCAAAATCTCTCTCTCTGTCCCGAGAGCAATGCATTATGGTCACAAGGATTTGGCTTCTCTTTCACCTCGTGAATGCTCAATCCAAACCATCAGCACACGATGATTTTCAACAGTTCAGGAAAACTTCACTTGGTTAGGCTGAGACCCAATCTGTGCAATTCACTTAATGAAAAAGTGGAAATCCTCCATAGATGCTGAATGAGTTGAGTTTGACCTCTTTATCTTGAACTTTGGTCTCTTTCATTATTTCGAAGGGAGAGAGTGTGGTTGACTGCACACAATTGCTGACTGACCGTCTTACAAATTGAGAGACTGTCTGTCCTCTGCAAAATCACAGAAGGATTGCTCAGGATGACAGATAATTTTCTGTTGACTACTTGTGTCCCAAAGCAATTTGATAGTGCTGACTTTTTTACACAACTGAAAATATTTCTCATCTAAACTTCCACCCCAACTAACCCTCAGCTATGTGGGGGACATTAGAGACTTCTGGACCTTTATCTCTAAGGGGGGCATTTTTTTTTTTTTAAGAGAAGCTGTCCTCTTGGCTGGAGAGAGGAAATAATACTATGATTTTCTTTTTAGACTTCCTGACTGATAAAAAGAGCAAGGGAATATTCCAACTTAGGTATAAATAATTCAGCAATGATTTTCCTTGAGTGTCATAACCAATATTAATTTCTTTCTCTTTCTCATCATTACTACCATGCCCTTTACTGGCAGGAATAACCTTCCTTTGTAGCTGCCATGGACTTGACCCAGTAGCATATTTGGGGCAGCAGCAAGGAGAAATTGGGAACTTCACTGGCTACAACCTTTTGTGCCCTCCCTCTCCCGAAAATGCTTATAAGATTCTCCTTCCATTTTTAAGTGACATGTCATAGGGATTGATTTTTTTTTCTATTTTTAATGTTTTATTTTATTTTTGTGTTTTGCTAGGGCCATTTTTTCTCCAAAGAGATAGCACGGTTGTAATAAAGAAGGTCCCACATGCTTTTTATGAAAGCTCTTCTCTGCTAGGGCTGAACCTCAGCTATTAGATCTTTGCCGATTCCTTCTTATGTGACATTAATAATACCCGTAACCAAATACAGTCCCTCTCAACTCTTAAACTGCCTTTTATAGTTAACTGATTAATGACATATAAATAATGATGAAAATATGGGCATGAAAGCTAAGAGGAAGAAAAGAATCTGCCTCTGTTTCATCAACTTGCAATGAACTCTTTCCTTTTATAGATTATCTGTCAACTCAAAAAGGTCTTCAAAAATTCTGCATGACTCAGAAAGATTTTGAACTAATTCTTTAAAAGTAAGCTAGGCTTTTCTTGGAAGGGGAAACTATAGTTCCAGGTATTTTCTACTTGGTAGAAATCAGGGCTGCCTAATGGTTCCTTTTTCTTGCTCCTTCTTCCTTTCTTTCTTTCCCCTTCATTCCCTTCTTTCTTTTTTTCTGTCTTTTTTTCTTTTTCCTTCTCTTTCCTCTCCTTGCTTCTCATGATTACTGATGGCCTGCTGTATGCCAGGAATTCTACTAAGTTTAGAAGAGACTGGAGGTCAGGGGTGTGGAGGGGAGGCCAGGAGAGCCACACCCTTGCCATTAACAAGCTAGTAAGAGAATGAATGAATAACAACAATGGAGTTATGGCACATGTGATGACAAAAGCCATGGGTGGTACCATGGGAGTTCAGAGCAGGAATAGAGTAGGAAGAAGAGAGTGGACTTGGTTGTGGATAGTGGAAGTTTTCATTGAGACGTTGGCATTTGATTGGAGGCTGGATTTTGATAATGAGTAGGAGCTACCAAGTGTTAAGAGACAGAGTTCAGAAGAGGGAGACATGGTCAACTGACACAGCAAAAGAAAGGGTTACCAAGTCAGAAAGACTTTGGTTTCAGAAGAGGCAATGTGGAATGCTGAGGAAGTCTCCAGTAAAGGGAGGGGCCAGGCCAACCAGCAGTGCTTTGAGGCACAGGGAATGTTTGCAGTCCTCAGGGGCACGTTAGCAGTCCTTACAAGTCATTGCTAATGCTGTGCCAATCAGGGAAAGGTGTTACAATTATATGCATTTCAAACAAGAGAGAGTGAAACTTAAAGAAGCCTAGTGATTCACCCATAGCCATGTAGCTGCTAGATAGCAAAGTCAGGACTCAGATTTGGGCCTGACTCCCAAGCAAGTCCTTCCTTCCTACACTTGTACAAGGAAGTAAGGGCCTTTAAAAGTTGTTGACTGCATCAGGTGACAAGCCTACTCCAAATCAGAGTGGGCACAGATCTCCAAGAAGTCACTATTTGTAAGGAAACTCAGACCTAATGGAATATCCCTTTGGCAGC
The DNA here is from genome assembly GCF_963259705.1 of Myotis daubentonii. Classification (NCBI taxonomy): domain Eukaryota; kingdom Metazoa; phylum Chordata; class Mammalia; order Chiroptera; family Vespertilionidae; genus Myotis; species Myotis daubentonii. The sequence goes on from NC_081850.1 coordinate 44,770,989, forward strand.
CTTGTCTCCTGGGCTTGTGTGATATGCCTCTGACTTTATTTGGCATATTTTAGGAAAGAGGGTAGAGAGGGTTTTCTAAGGCCATATGAATCCACCTATTAGGGGATTATGTCAGGGCTAAGCTATGTTGGGGTGAAAAACAACCTCGAAACATCAGTTCCTTAAGACAACAATATTCACTAATCATTCATGCCACATATCCAGTGGGGGCTGGCGGAGTGCCTTTCTCTATGCAGCCAGCAGTCAGTGTCAGGTGGAGAGAGGCAAGATGGTCACCTTCTGACATTGACTTCTCAGCATAGTGTGTTGGGGTTTGCCTCAGTTGAGTAAGAGTACGTTAGAGAGTTGAGCACTGGCATACATGTGCTTTGGTCTGGGTCCACATGATTTCTGCTCCCATTTTACTGTCCAGGACTAGTCAGATGGCCACACTTAACTTCCAAGAGGTTCCTCTATGCCCTGGGACAGTAAAGAGACCTAGATATTGGAGTGTTTGAGTAATGTCTACCACAGGGACATAGCAACGCCAACACACTCCTATACACCTCCTCCAAGACTGAAATATAATAAAAAATCAATTCTACATGGCTCAAGAGCAGTCACTTTTCCAGTGCAGTAGCCACTGGCCACATGTGGCTGTTAAAATTAAATATTTGGTTCCTCAGTTCTACTAGCTACATTTCAAGTCCTCAATAACCACCTGTGGCTAGTGGTTCCCGTAATTGAAATTGCAGATGCAGAACATTCCCATCATTGCAAAAAATTCTATTAGATGTTGCTATCTTTTCCTCTAAAAGGCCAAATAGCAAATATTTTAGGCTTTGCAGGACATATGGTCTCTTGCAATTATACAGCTTTATTGTAATAGTGTGAAAGCAGTCATAGGCAATATGCAAGTGAACATAGTTTGCCGAAGACCAATTCCAGCATGTCATAATTTCAAGAGTTTCATCAAAAGGTTGATGAGACTTGGGGACTCAACAGGGTTGAGTCACACATGTAGTCACCTGCTGGGAATGGCTAAAGGCATTTCCCCAAACCTGAATAGGATACATTAAGTTGATTGCGGATGCCAGACAGCTAAAAGGCATCTTAATCTACATGTTATTGCCTCCTACTGGCCAAACACCTGAACAGCCATAGGCTAATTCCCCCATTCTGACAATGGACTCTATATTAAACCCTGACCCTTTGAAGTCTATATCTCTGCCTCGCCTCAGGACAAGTTGTGATAATAAAAAGCATGGGGTCTGTGGGACGAGGAGAGAACCTAAGACCTTAGACTTAAGATCTTAGAACTTAGCTCCTTTAGCTAAGCTCCTCTGACCCCCAATGCCTTTCAAAATTATATTTTGTTTCCGGACTCTTTATTAGTCCCCGGATTCCTATGTCATCTACGCACAGCCCCTTCTCCAGATTCCTGAACCTTTCTTGATGCTGGGACAAGAACCCTGGCAATAGTTGTGTTCTAATAAAACTTTATTTAAAAAACAGGTAGCTGGCAGGATTTGGTTCATAGGCCCCTGGTTTTGCAACCCCTGGCCTAGTCTTATGGTCTCCCAAAGGGAGGGGCAGCCATTTTTACACGCTCTTCTAATTAGTGTGGTTAATAAAAATTAGTACATTAATTAATATTTACATTAAAAATAAAATCCAGTAATCATTACTAATACCCATTACTCAGATTGGCATTGGCTCCTTCATTCTTGGTATGTTTGTTGGATGGTGACATGCCATGTTTGTGAGGTAAGAGCTTCATACACAGGTTTGGACACTGTAATGCCCACAGGCATTTTTCTTCTTCAAATGCAGTGTGACATAATGGAGCCTACATGGCTTGGTTTTGTGATTTTATGAATTATATTACCTAATTTTAAATAAACCATCCCTCAAAAAGTGGACAGTGGTATAAAAATATTTCTACAGAGACACCTCTGGGTAGTATGCTATTGTTTCTTGCCCTACACTCTTCTTTGCTCTGTGACATGGGGGTTGGGGTGCTGAAAACCATATTTCTGCTTTGTCAGTTTGCTTCCCTGTTAGGTTCTGCCAACCTGAAAGGCAGGAGGAGGGAGCAAGAATTTGCTCCTTCCTATTTGCCTGCTGTTTTTGCTATTGTCACCCCAGTGGGTTTGTCCCAGTTTCTTTCCACTCTCCAACCAGCTTCATCATGCCCCTCAGAGGTGGCAGCGCCAGCCAGAGGCAGCACTTGCTCCTCAGACTCTGTCCTACCCTGCGCCCTACCTCCAAGTGCCTGAGGAGCCAGTATTGGCACCTCCTCAGAGGTCTGGATCCCAGGTCCCCAGCCTCTGCCAGATTCTAGGTCTGTTACCCCATCTTCTTCTCTTCGATCTCTAGATCCAGGAGTGGAACCTGTTCCTGAAGTAACTGTCTCAGTGACAACAGTGTGCCATCTCTGACTACAGTGTCCCTTTATTCTTTTTAAATCCTCCAGTACCTCTTGAACCAATTTTCTTTATTACATTCTCTGACAAAATAAATACAGTGGTTTATTTGTTGCTTGAACTCTGATTTATAGAGACACCATGGATTAAACTTCATCTTTATAATGCAAACATAGTTAACAAGAAACTGGCGACAATGACAATATGAAGGAAACACAACAATGATCTAATGAGACAAACAATAATGTAAGAATAGGACTACTGAAAAACAAATTTTCAACTACTAATGTTAATGATGAATCTTACCCTAAGTTTATTTTTGTGCTTGAAGTATGATCTAATGGTAGTAAGACAAAACAGTTAAAAATAAAGCAACCAAAACATGAAGAAAAACTTGTAAACTTTTTTAGTGATGTTTAAAATTATGAGATATCTAAGTCTTTGCTACAATTTCCTTAACTTCATGTTAAACGTTTAGAAATATTAGTTGGGGTTTAAAGACTACCTTTCTGAGTGAAGGTATCGTTTTTCCTTGTAGTTCACTGCTATATCCTCAGCCTGGAATAGTGTGTGGCATATTGTAGACAATGTACTTGTTAAATGAACAAGGAAATAGTTATTAATAGCAAAACAGATTCCACAAATTTGGAAACACTTTGTTCTTGCAGCTATGGTAAAAAAACACACATCAAAAACAAGTGTTATAAATGGCAAACACCATGGCAGTAAACTAATATGCATTTGTTTGCCAGCAAATACTATTGGAAAGCCCAGAGGAAACACTGCTGATCACTTGAAGAAACAAGTATTAGAACAAACATGGAATGCGTGCTATAGAATTGCCTGAAGGTACAGGTGGCTTTGTAATATCTCAGTTGATGGTATTTATTAGGTTCTGTTTCAATTAAGAAAACTAAAGAAATCTTTGTGATTCATAAAAAAATAATATATTAAGTCAGGTATTTTGGATTAATTGACTTCTTTAAACTAATTATTTTCTTAAAAAGCCAGGTAGGTTTAGCTGCTTTGACTAGAATTAAACAAAAAGAAAAAGATTCTGGGGATAAAACCGAGAATGAACCACAGGTGAAATTCACTCCCTGCAACATTCTTAGAGAAGCCTTGAAGCAAAGATGTTGAACTTAGATATGACCAAAGTGCTGCATAATATCATCGATTGGTTAATTTTTTTTTTTAAAGCGAGACCTTTAAGCATTTCATCTTCATGGTGTTTGTAATGAGATGGACAGTGACCATGAAAGAGTTTTAATCACATGGAAGTTCATTCTTGATCCTGTGGCAAATTATCTAAAAGAGATAAAAAGCTAAAAGATGACTTATGCCTTGTTCTTTTACAAACACACAAATGCTCCAAATTTGCTGACCTTTCATAAGATAATAGGTAGCACTCTCCAGTATGTTACTTAAAAGATATGTTAAAAGTACACACTCTTGCCCTAACCAGTTTGGCTCAGTGGATAGAGCGTCAGCTACGATTCAAGGGTCCCAGGTTCAATTCCGGTCAAGGGCATGTACCTTAGTTGCGGGTACGTCCCCAGTAGTGTGCAGGAGGCAGCTGATTGATGGTTCTCTCTCATCGATGTTTCTAACTCTCTATCTCTCTCCCTTCCTCTCTGTAAGAAATCAATAAAATATATTAATAAAAGTACATACTCTTAGTCTCTTCAACAGAAAGGTGATATTTTAATAGTGAATGAGAGAGTTTAGCTAAATCAGAAAGCAGTTCCAAGTAAGCAAGTTTATCTACACATATAAAGCTCTTGCTGGCACCAATTGCACGCATGTGTTTCCATCTGTCATTGTCGATCATAAATTTGGTTGACACTTCTATTATAGAGAAAGGGCGAATAGCAATATTAAAATATTTATTTTAATTAATTTCCTTTTAATGTGCCTTAATTTGTGCACTGGGCCTCTAATAAATCATAAAAACACAAAAATCCCCATATGTTAAACAAATACTTTTAATTGTCCATGGATCAAAGTAGAAGTCACAATACAAGCTAAAAATATTTTAAATTGAAAGATAATGAAAATGACACATGAGAATTTGTGGAATATATCTATATTTCTACCATGTAGAAAATGTATTGTCTTAGTGCCTATTTAGAAAAGCACAACAGCTAAAGATAAAGGCATTTTTTTCAAAAAGTAAGCAAAAGAGTAGCAAATTAAACTAAAAGTTAATAAATGGAGAAAATAATAAAGGTGAACTCAGAAATGAATGAAATATAAAAATAATATACAATAAGAAGAATCACAAAGCCAGAAATAATTTTTAAAAAGACTCATAAAATTCATAAATCTCCAACAAACTGACCAACTCTTAAAAGACAGAAAGATAATAGCAGGAGTGAAAATGGTGCATCACTATATAACTTAAAGCAGTAAATTAGAAAATTTTGATATAATAGACAAATTTATCAAAAAATACAATCTACCAAAACTGACATTAGAGGAAACAGAAAATTCTGCACAGTCCTTTATTTATTTATAAAATATTGAAAATACATGGAAGACCTTAATAAATGAAGGAATGTATTGGATTGGAAGACTCATTACAAATATGTCAATCTCTTTATAGTTGATCTATAGATTTAAGATGAAGCTGATCTATAGATTTAAGACAAATAACTATATTTGTCAAAACCTAGAATTTTTTTTATCTTTATGCTTGTTATAAATTAAGAGCCAGGTCCTAAAATTTTAATGAAAATGCAAAGGACCAAGAGCAGCAGGGACAATCTTGAGTAGGTTGGGATAATTTTATTTCATAGAAAGACTTATAAAGGTATAATAATGAAGGCAGTGTCATATTGGCACATAGATATATAAACATGTAAATATACTAATCAATTAGAGTTCAGAATTAGACCCATGAAGCACTGTAGACTTCATTTATTATAAACTCTGTACTTTAGATCTGTGAGGAAATGATAGTTTTGTTTTCAATAAATGATGCTGTGTCAATTGTATAGCCATATGAAAAATAGAAAACCCAACTTCTACCTCATATCAATACAAAGCTTAATCCAGGAAATAGTAGACATAAATGGTAAACAATAGAAGGTAACTTAAGAGATAACTTTATGATCTAGAGCAGCCGTGGGCAAACTACGGCCCGCAGGCTGGATCTGGCCCGTTTGAAATGAATAAAACTAAAAAAAAAAAAAAAGACCGTACCCTTTTATGTAATGATGTTTACTTTGAATTTATATTAGTTCACACAAACACTCCATCCATGCTTTTGTTCCGGCCCTCCGGTCCAGTTTAAGAACCCATTGTGGCCCTCGAGTCAAAAAGTTTGCCCACCCCTGATCTAGAGGCACCCAAAGACTTAAAGAAGATACAAAAAATGACCATAAAGGAAATGATTGCTTAATTTGTCTATATCACTATTAAGAAATTTTGTGTACAAAATGTCCCTGTTTAGAGATTGAAAACCACAATCCACAATTTGGGAGAAGATATTTTGAACACAGATAACCAAAAAAGGGCTTGTATAATAAATTCCTACAAATCAGTAAGAAAAAGACAGCCCCTTGGAAAAATAGTAGGAGACCTATAACAGCCCTTCATAAAAGATAATATTCAAATGAAAAATAAATATATGAAAAGGCATGGAATCTCAATAGTAATTAGGCAAATACTATTTAATAAAAGGGTAATATGCAAATTAACCATCACGCCATCACAAAGATGGTGGTGCCCATAGCCACAAGATGACGGTGCCCAGTCCTCTCAGCCCTGCTGGAGTCTTGCGCCCAGCCGTGGATGGGCCTCTGGCCAGGCTGGGATGTGGAATGCTTGCATAAGAAGAGAAGGAACCAGCGAGCTGAGCAGAGTTGAGTGGCCCCTGACTCCTGGGCAAGGTCAAGTCTGGGCGGCCAGAGGGTGGAGGGGGTGGAGGATAGTATGACAGGAGAGGCTGGTGGTGGAGGCACAGGGGTGAAAGCTGGCCAAGAAAGAGGAAGGAAGCCCTTTATTGGAGTTCCTGAGAACAGGGAGGGAAGTCGTTTGCATTTCCCAGCCAATGATGGGCCTCTGGCCAGGCCAGGGCGTGGAATGCTTGCGTTGTTGCCCCGGCGACAAGGCAAGCATTCTGCGACCAGCCGTGAATGGGCCTTTGGGCCACAGAGAGCCTCTGGGAAATGGGAATGGAGTGGCCAGGCCCCGCAGAGAGCTACTGGCGCACGGATTCGTGCACAGGGCTACTAGTGTAATATAAAATCACAATATTTAAAATATTGTGAATATTTTAAAATCACATTTTATGAGGAAGGCAGAAATTAGAGACTAACGTTAATAAGAGTTGGAGTGCATGTAAAGCAGCTGGAGCTATATATGTGCCAGTAGAAGTAGAAATTAATCCACCACTCTGAAAACTATTTGGCAACATCTACCCGTATATTCCAACGCACCAACTCAGCAGTTTCAATTCTACACAGTATTGAAAATGGATGAAGTACTGCTACATTAAACAGATTAAATATACAAACTTAACATTTGGCAAAAGGAACTATACTCAAAGAGTATGTCTTATATGTTTAAAAACAACTAAAATGAATTTATGCCTTTAGATATCAGAATATTTATTACCTTCAATAAAGAGAAGAGATATAGACATTTCAAAAGGACACAGCTAAACTTTTGTGGAGGAGCAGGTATTATTCTATTTATTTAAACATTTAAAAATGTTTTCATTCATTTCAGAGATGAAGAGAGAGAGAAAACACCAGTGATGAGAGAGAATCATCCATGGGCTGCCTCCTGCATGCCCCACACTGGGGATTGAGCCTGCAATTCAGGCATGTGCCCTGACCAGGGAACCAAATCGTGACCTCCTGGTTCATAGGTTGACGCTTAACCACTGAGCCATGCGAGCCAGGCATTATTCTATTTCTTGACTGGTGCAGTAGTTACTTAGATCTGTCCAATTTATGAGTATGAAGTAAACGACACTGATGATTTGGGCATTCTTCTCGATGTATGTTATTCTTTAAAATGTTGATTTTTTTTTTAAAAGAGAAAAGATGGAGCATTAAGCATTAAAGTGGGCAAATGAATTTTTTTTTCATTCTTGTCCTTCTGTCTTAACACTCCTCACTCAGTTTATTCTGGTTGTCCAGTGTGGATTTGGGTTCTTGGAAAAGTGCTATGTTTTGTTGGGCTGGGGGCTGGGCGGGGGTGGGGGGTGGGGGGTGGGGACGGAGAGGGCAGTGATGGCAGTTGTCCTCTGTGGCCCAATGGAGCCATGGCACCTGTAGAGAGATCTGCTATGAGTTCTGCTGGGAGATCTGATGGGAGATACCAGAAGCATCCACAGAAAGGAGTGAAGTTTTACTTGGGGGTTGGTCTTTGAGAAGCTACACTGGGTTTTGGTAGAGTTGCTTAAAGACATGACACTGGATCCTGGGAGGTAGTGGTCGGTGCAGCAATCATTTCATCTTTTTTAAAAAAATATATTTTATTGATTTTTTACAGAGAGGAAGGAAGAGGGATAGAGAGTTAGAAACATCGGTGAGAGAGAAACATCAGTCGGCTGCCTCCTGCATGCCCCCTACTGGGGATGTGCCCGCAACCAAGGTACATGCCCTTGACCGGAATCAAACCTGGGACACTCCAGTACGCAGGCCGACGCTCTGTCCACTGATCCAAACCGGTTAGGGCAATCATTGAATCTTTTATAGTTAGTTTTCTTCTTGTTCAGAAATTTTGATCAGGTAAAGTTATGTTAGAAGGAGAAAAGAGCTTGCCATAAAACTTACTGAACAAAGATGTAAACATCTTGACAAAAATTAGCCTTATTAAACAATGGTAAGAAGGACTATAATCATTTAAAATGATGCCAGCTTGAAAGAGTGTCATCAAAAGCTCCAAGTGTGGAGGAAACTTATGAAAAGCTGGATATAATCAGCTTTGCACTTGAGCATGAAATATACTTCCCTGAAAAAGAGTTAGAAAAGAGAAATCCAAATTTTCAGAAAAATGATGAGTTCATGGATGCCATTATAAACATATAGAAGTCATAAAGGCCATTGTTTTGTGAGTGGCTTTTCAATCAGCATTTGGCAGCAAGCTTTTTGCTGTGATCCCTCCCCATGAATGACTTGATCTCCTGAAAGGAGGGCTTCTCTCTGTTTCCAGGGGTGGGGAACCCTTTTCCTGCCAAGGGCTATTTGGATATTTATAACATCACTCGTGGGCCATACAAAATTTAGCACCTTAAAAATTAGCCTGCTATATGTGGTCAAACATTTAATTCACTCATCCCTAATGCCCTGGCAGGGCCAGACCAAATGATTTCTGGGGCCAGACATTCTCAACCTTTAGGCTCTCACCCTTCGTCTCAGGATATGTTCACCTGCCTCCCATTCCCATATGAGATCCAGTGGTACCACGAAAAGTGTTCATGGGGAGGGCATGTGATTTTGAATCACTTCCTCCAGGAATATATGGGGATCCTGCATTTCCCACCTTGAGAGTTTATTTCCCACCAGCAGGTTTCCTCACACACCTTATTCCGCCTTAGCAATGACTACCTAGCAAGAAGTTTTCCTCAATATTCTCCCTTGTTGGCTGGATTTCTCTCTACCACTACAGTCTAAATTTAGAAATGAATTACCAGCAGAGTTCACCTAACATCCAAATGAACCAATTACTGAAAACCAGGACCCCAGCAAGAAACTTAAGACTCTTTTTTCGCCTTGTTTCAAAAGGAATTTTCAATGTCTTCCTTTCATTACTGGTTTAAGCAACTGCTGTCACTTAAGTGACATTTACTTTTGTCTAAATTGAAATCCCTAGAATCATAATTTTCAGGGTAGATATATTTTGTAAATATGTTTTATTTTTAATCCGATGAGTAACTTTTTGTGAGTTCTATATTATATAAATATTTTATTTGACTTTAACCAGTTCACTATAACATAAACATTAATTGAGCTCAACACAAGCAATTCAATGGATATTTTAAACTCTAAAGGCTATTTTTGTATGTTGAGAGCTATATTTGAAAGTTCTAATATGAATATAAAAGGAAATTATACTTTAAACAAATTGTATATATATAAATTGGGACTACATGGTATTTTTTCAATGCTAGGTGCGAAAGAGTTTTAAAGAACACAGCCTACTGCTTATGTTTTGTGAGGGGTCCCTTACAGCAATATTTCTTCAGGTGAGTTTCAGAGAAGACTAGATCCAAACGCTGTTCAGAGGTGAAAAGTGCTTTCTGGTCACATGGGTGGTGTGCTATCTCATACTATCTCAGCTCCTTCTGATCTTCAGTGGTTGAGCACCAAAGATTCCCCCAGTAATCATCATGAGGTGAGACCTGAGTGGGCCTCTTGGGAAGGGTCCTAGAATGCTGAGGAAACTGGATGTCCCTCGTGGGTTCTGTTTTTCCCACCAGAGAAACTATAGGCTTAGGGGGGCCCTGTCCATGTGGTGCTGTGCTGGTATGGGGGACTGTTTGGTCCAAATATAGCCACTCCTTCTACCCTTCTAACATGGTCCTTCTAATCTCACCCCCAGGTTCTGGAATTTTACAGTGATGTCTTGTCTGTGGATAGTTGCTAGTTGGTCTTCTGGTAAAGGGGACTGAAGTTGGGAATGGCCCCTGTTGCCCTCTGGATGAGATCACTCCAATGTTCAGGAGTTTGTTGAGCTGGCTGTTGAATACAGTTGTTATTAAGTATTACATTATATTAATATACTTAAATTATAGTTTTAAAAGGTAATGAATTTCCAAAACTCATTTCTTCCTACTTTATTACATTTTGTAATTACTTATGCCCTTGAGGTTTACATCTATTGTATCTAGGTGGTTATAATACTACATAATGGCATGCTTCTGTGTATCTCTTCCCACTCTGCATGTGTTCCGTGCCTTTGTGCTCATAACCTGAAATTAAACATGGTGAGAATATTTACACATGGAAATTGGAAGACACAAAAAATCAAGGCTTGGACTTATTGTTTTGCTGGTTGTCTAGACTTAAAAAAGTGAAGAAGAAAATGAAAATTTAATTTTAGAAAATATGTCATGTATGTAACTATTACATAGTGAAAAGCATGGAAAGTTGAAGAAATAGTCATTCTGTATTTAAAACTATTATCTAATTCAACACACATTTGCTCAAAATGTTTGGCACCTCCTTGTTGTTTCTCTTTCATCTTGTTTGCTAAAAAACAAAAATCAATCCACATTCATGTTGGAACTATGCTTGCTCATTATTTTACCCATAGGTTGGTTACAGATATGAGTTATGTGAGAATTAATTGGCCATATTAAATTTATAATAAAGAGTGCTGTATATGTTATTATTATTATTTATTTGTTTATTATTATTATACTAGAGGCCCAGTGCATGAAATTAGTGTAGGGGGTGGTCCCTCAGCCCAGCTTGCAGCCTCTCCAATCTGGGACCCCTTGGGGGACATCCCTCTCACAATCTGGGACCGCTGGCTCCTAACTGCTTGCCTGCCTGCCTGCCTGATCACTCATAACTGCCTCTGCTTGCTGGCCTCATTGCCCCCTAGCTGCCCTCCCCTGCCAGCCTGATCGCTCCTAATTGTCTCTGCCTCAGCCTTCGCCATCGTGGCTTTGTCTGGAAGGCGTCCAGTCTAATTAGCATATTACCCTTTTATTAGTATACTAGAGGCCTGGTGCACAAAAATTTGTGCACTCGGGGGAGAGAAGGGGTCCCTCAGCCTGGCCTGTGCCCTCTCACAGTCTGGGACCCCTTGGGAGATAACGACCTGCTGGCTTAGGCCTGCTCCCAGGTGGCAGAGGGCAGGCCCAATCCTAGGTGCAGCCGCTGGTCGGGCTCAGAGCAGGGCCGATTGGGGAGTTGGAGCGCCGCCCCCTGTCATGCACAGAGCAGGGTGGATTGGGAGGTTGTGATGCCACCCTCAGTCACGCTCAGGGTAGGGCCGATTGGGGGGTTGCGGCACCACCCCCTGTTACACTCAAGGCAGGGTCAATGGGGAGGTTGCGGCACCACCCCCTGTCACTCACAGAGCAGGGCCCATCAGGGGGGTTGGGGCACTGCCCCCTGTCACACACAGAGCAGGGCCCATCAGGGGGGTTGGGGCTCTGTACCCTGTCACGCACAGAGCAGAGCCCATCAGGGGGTTGGGGAGCTCCCCCCGTCACACGCAGAGTAGGGCCTATAGGGGAGTTGGGGCACCGCCCCCTGTCACCCACAGAGCAGGGCCGATCAGGGGGTTGGGGTGCCGCCACTGTCACACTCAGGGCAGGGCCAATGGGGAGGTTATGGCTCTACCCCATCACACACAGAGCAGGGCCCATGGGGTGGGGGTTGGGGCGCCGCCTTCTATCATCCACAGAGCAGGGCAGATCAGGGGGTTGGGGCGCTGCCAGTCTCACACTCAGGGCAGGGCCGATGGGGAGGTTATTGCTCTACCCTGTCACACACAGAGCAGGGCCGATCAGGGGGTTGGGGTGCTGCCCCATCACACACAGAGCAGGGCCGATCAGGGGGTTGGGGAGCCGCACCCTGTCACACACAGAGCTGCAGGGCGATCAGGGGGTTGGGGAGCTCCCCCTATCAGGCACAGAGCAGGGCTGATCAGGGGGTTGGGGGGCCTTCCCCTGTCACGAATAGAGCAGGGGGGATAGGGAGGTTGTGGCCCCGCCCCCTGTCACACACAGAGCCACAGGGCGAACAGGGGGTTTGGGCGCTGACCCCTGTCACACTGATCCCGGTGCTGGGAGGCATATTACCCTTTTACTATATAGGATAGAGGCCTGGTGCATGGGTTGGGGCCGGCTGGTTTGCCCTGAAGGGTGTCCTGGATCAGGGTGGGTGTCTCCACTGGGGTGCCTGGCCAGTCTGGGTGAGGGGCTGAGGGCTGTTTTCAGGCTGGCAGGTGACTGAAGCTCCCAACCGCTCCTTTTTTTCTTTTTTTTTTTTTAAATTCTGGGCCAGCTTTAGCTTTGTGGCTTGGCTCCAGCTCTTAGGCCTCCGCTGCTGAAAGCAGGTTTCTGGCCTTTGTTTACCTTCTGTATTTGAAACAATGTTGCGATCCTGCTGGCTGAAGCCTGATGGACTAACGCAGGTTTCTGGGGTTTTGTTTAGCTTCTATATTTGTAACATAGTTCTTAGAGTTGCAGCTCAGAGGCCTGCAGCGGCAGGCAGGGAACGTTGGAGTCCTCCGTCACTGAAGCAAGCAAGCCTCATGTTCACTTTAAGTTGCCTGGCTGCCGGCCGCCATCTTGGCTGGCAGTTAATGTGCATATTGCCCTGATTAGCCAATGGGAAGGGTAGCGGTCATATGCTAATTACCATGTTTCTCTTTTATTAGATAGGATATTTGTTGTTTGTATGAGTACTATCTATAATAATAAAAGCATAATATGATCATTAGACCAGGTGTCCTTCTGGACATCCTTCTGGATGGCCTTTTGGATGAGCCGGGGCTGCGAGGGAAGCCCCAGTCCCATGTGCCTACCAGCGGCCAAAGGGAAGCCCGGGTCCTGGTGCCAGAGGGAAGCTGATGCTGACAGCTGGGGGAAAGAAAGCCTACTCTTGCACAAATTTCATGCATCAGGCCTCTAGTTTAAGATAAACTTATGTTTGTTCATACAGGCATGTATTTTTTCCACTCTGAGATCTGGCTGTTAAAAAGTTTATCAGCACATAAATTGTTATACATGATTTCTGACAATTTTCACATTGTAATTGAATTCCATTCCATTGCATTCTCTTCTTTCTCAGTTTTTTTCCTACAAGTAAATTCTGTAGTGTCTTGAGGTTCTTGTTTTACAGATAGGGTATATTTACTACATAGCATAGACCCTCTTGTAGATTCACAGGAAAACGTAAAAGAGCTGAGAAGTCCTTCAGTAAGGAAACTAGTTTTGCTTTATATTAGCACTGTGTTTCCAAAACTTTTGATCACTAACTCTTTCCTCTCTCTCTGTAAATATTGATTTCATGGTTTGGAAAATGCTATTTTAGAGAGTGATCAACCAGGCTCATGTATGCACAGGGTCTTTTATGACCAAGTTCTCATCGCTTCAAATATAGTCCACTATTCCCCGTGACCTTGTGATCAGTTGTTAAAGGGCATCTTTATGAATAAGTGCTCAAACTGCTATTTTCTCACCCAGAAGCAAATACACTTTTATGGGTTACAAGAAAATCAGGACATGGGAGAGAGAGGAATGAAGATAGCTCTGGAATCTAAGTGGTAGGAACTAGGGTATTGTCTCTCCAAGGTTCTGCCACTGAAAACCTCCGACTGTTTTTGATCTTATATCAGTATGTCAGGATTTGTATTTCTGGGGGAAGACATCAGTGGTTGGTCTACCTGGGGTCACAGATGCATAACATGAACCGAGGGCTGCCCTTGGTGATGAATGGGAGAGTACCCAAACTGTAGGGAAATGGGGGAAGTCTTTAAAGGGAGATCAGGTGCTAGTGTTCGAAATGAGGGAAAAGGATGTTGTGCAGGCAGAACCGGAAGATGACCACTCTAGCAGCTATTCCTGACCCCCTGAATTTGAAGTCAGTGGCCTTTCCATGCACTGCCAGAATTGTCACCTGCTTGTTCCTTTAATAGTGCTCAGTGGGCTTCCTCTCCTTTGTTCCCCCACTGGATGGTTAGCTTTGTTAACACACTGACACTTAGCAGATAATCCGTAAGCATCCATATATTGTAAGATAGAAGGAATAAAGATATTTAAATAGATGCATGGAACATGCTCTGAAATGGCTTTTGTGGCTGGTTGGTTTATGTTACATAATCTAAAAAAAAGGAAGTTGGAAGTTCTTGAAAGATCAGCAATATTGAGGAAGTACAGAGCCACACTTGAACATAATGTTGTGTAGACTCTAAACTTTTTGAGGGTAGAGGAAGCAATTTAGTTTTTTTTTATATTTTTAAAATACTTAGTATATAATTTACACAAACAATTTTCTGAATAGGCATTTATTGAATTAAGGCTTTTCATGGACATTTCTTTTGTATTTCAGTAGTGATATGTTCATCTTAAACATATCCCAATGCTTGCTTGCTTTTTCCTCTTTGTGTATGTGCTGGCTCAGTTTTTAATACCACTAACGACTTTGAAATGGGACATTGACTCAGAATTAGTGACAATCAAGTGTTAATGGTCCTTGCCTCTGTGGTCTATCAGCAGCTCATCTTAGCTGATCATTAGTTCCCAGAAAATAAGCTGGACCAGGCTTTCCCAAGATGTGGCCATTTAGAAAAGATTCGTTGTTGTCACTGGAACCTCTCACTCATCTTCCATTGCTTTTTTTCTATTTTCACATCTTCTTGGTTTGTGCTTTTGATTAAAGGGGAAGAGATCTCTGCCACTTACAGTAGATAGTTAATAAGAGGAATGAAAAAAAGAGAAATAGAATACAGCATGAATTAATACACACCATAATAAAATCATGGAACTTACTTGCCAGAAATGACCTTAGAGATTATGTAATCAAGTTCCCTCATTTTTCATTTTAATAAACGAGGAAACTGAGACCTCGGGAGGCTAAGTGACTTTCCCAAGGTCTGCGAAAGGAAAAACAGTGTGTGCAAATGCAGTTCACCTCCCTAAGCACTGATGCATCTTCCTGGTATTGGGCTTCCCGCCATAGATTCATCTTGATGAATCCATTTGCGAAAAAAAAAAGAAGAAAAGCGGTAGTGAATGAAAGCAATAAAAATTTCATAGTGCAAGAATCACTGGTACATTTCACACATCTAGATTGGCGATGCTCTGGAGATTGTCATTTCAAAAGATAATAATAAATGAAGAAAAAAAACCCAGACAAAACATTGAAAATGACATCATGGGGATCAGCCAATATGCACTTTCTCCTGGAAAGTGTTCTGTGATCCTAATTATGATTCATCTAACAAGGGTGAGGAAGGACTCAGTTACAGAGATGCTAAATTCCTTCTTGTTGGAGAGACTTAATCCTTAATCTGTTTGCCTTGCATTGATTTATAAGGTACTATTTCTGGGTCTGTTTGTCCTGGGCTGCATTCCTTCCTCCTCTGCTCTGTTCAGTATCATAGCCCATGGGCCACTCTTAGGCTGCTTCTCGAAGGCTCCTTGTTAGCTGGACAGGCTTTCCCAGACCTGACTCTTCATCAGTGTGTGTGTGAGAGCTAATTGTTAAACACCCAGATTTCTGCCTACTGGTTGTTAACAATAGTTCGCACCATCATCAAGCATTAAATTATCGCCCTGACCAGTTGGGCTCAGTGGATAGAGCGTCGGCCTGCGGACTCAAGGGTCCCGGGTTCGATTCCAGTCAAGGGCATGTACCTTGGTTGCGGGCACATCCCCAGTGGGGAGTGTGCAGGAGGCAGCTGATCGATGTTTCTAACTCCCTATCCCTCTCCCTTCCTCTCTGTAAAAAATCAATAAAATATATTAAAAAAAACCATTAAATTATCAAATTATAGAGTTAAATAAATCATATTTAAAAGGAAAGGTAATATATATTCCCCAACCTTACCATTTCCTAATTATTTTATGACATCTTTTGGACCGTCTGCTCTTGAGGCTATTTTTGGTATTATATCTATTGGGGGAAACACTGTAATGGCATGTAATTGTGCATCTCTTCCCAACTTTGAATTCAGGTACTGTACAAACCTCTTAAAATTGGCCAGGGAAGAGTATTTCCACTACAGAAATTGGCAAATGCCACAAATCAGGGCTTTGCTGGGAGAGTCAGTTGTTAATTTGCTATTTTCCAGCTGCATTTGGCTGATGTGAGGTACAGGGGGAGTTTGGAAAGTGGGGGAAAGGGTACAGTCTGGGTTTTTCATCTCCCCTCTGTGGCCTGCGGGACATCTCCTCCTTTGTCTCCTCCACTTGCACCTCAGGCATCCTGCTTGTGCTAATCTCCGCTTCATCATCTGACATTTACCATTGAGTTTCTCAGCTCTTCTATCACCCGCGTACACAATTCCCTGCGTTAAATTCTTTCTGCTTAAAAAGCTAGAATGATTTCCCTTTTTCCTGATCAGACTTCGTTTGATACACACAGCAAATTTATTTAAATAGGTGTCTTTTGTTTTCAGTAGCATTTTTACATTAGAGTTTACATAATCTAAAATTATATGCAGCATTCGACATGGAGGCCTTCTCTTTATTCAGTTGAAGATGTAAAGACCCAGAAAGACTATGCAATTCATCTAAGGACCCATAGTAAGTTAGTGAAAGGCAATGCATGCTTCCCCAGCATCTGCTGATTTGTGAGCCACACATTAATATTTTGAACTAGTGTTGATCTAAAATTTATTAGAATTGCTGAATTTGTCCAGTACCTTTCTGAGACCTGATCCTCCCCAACTAAAATAAATACAAATAAGCCAGTATCAATTTTTGACTTAATAGATCATAGGCTACCTTTATTTAGTTTTTGTTTGTTTGTTTATGATGGTATGGCAGCTAAATGATGGCTAGCATGGGAAAATTGGTCAACTCTGCATGACTGTAAGATATTGAATGGATTTTTGAAAGTTGGATTGACATTCAGCTAGCTGATTTGCTATCTTACAGAAATAGCCTATTGGCTACATAGCCATGTGTCTGGGTTCTCTCTCTGCTTATGAAGGTCTATTGTCATTTTATATATCGACCAGATCCACACACTTCCATGGGACACAGAAGGAGGCAGATGCCAGGGAAGGATAGTTTCTCCTTTTCCTTATGGATTTGGGTAATAAAGAGAAAATGGATTTCATTTAGGGAATGACTGAATGGTTTCATATTTCATCTCATAAGGAAGTACTGATTTTCAAATTCTGCTGAATTGGCTTACATTATAAACACTGCATAGGTAACTTTATATCTTGTAGCTCTCTTTTAGTACTATGTTATTAAAATATGAAAGAAAGAGGGCTGATTAAATTCGCCTACATGGAGACATTAATGCATGATGATAATTATAAGTTAATGCGCTCATTCACAAAAATATTTTAGGGTGGCATGATGATAAGGCTGCATTGATAACCCTGCACAGCCCCTCATTAACGTCATCAAAAGCCAGGTGAGAAATGGTGTGACACAGTTTGGAGTGGTGTGCTAGCAAACCAAGCTGACTTTCTACAAGCGTCATACTCACCTTTGGCCACAAGATGCCGCTCAATAATCCATTATGATTTGGGTCTTTTGTTACAAGCTAAATGACATTGGCATTTGCTTTACATGCTCTCCAATTACATATTAAAACTCATAGTGGGTGGGTTGGGGTAGGAGGGTACCCCCACCCTGAAGGCACTTTTTAACTTGTGCGTGGGCAATGGATGAGTAATTTCTTTAAGATATACAAATTCAGACTGAGAATTCAGATGCCACAGAATTGTTGCATCCTGTTTCTGTGCTTATGTGTGTACCTGTCTACACCCCCCCGCTACCCAGTCAACCTTTTCTGTTTAGTCATCAGCACCATCTGCCCCCAAATGAAATAATTTCCAGGTGGCCCCTGCTAGCAACGCACAAAACAACCTATTTATGTAACTATTCAAAATGTCAAAAGATTACCTCAAAGTGAAAACACAAAATCAGTTTTCTGTGTTTCAGGCAGCAATTAAGTAGTCACAATGTGGCAGTCCATTGATGAAAACTCCATTTGCAAAGGCAATCACTGGAAGGAGATACCCACGCCCCCAACTCCTTGCTTAAACTGGAAAACAAAATCATAATGCAAAGTTTCTCTTTGATAGAGATGGCTGTGGGCTTTAATTCTCACGTCAAATTTGCCCTAGATTTAAAATTATTCTTTTCATTTATTTTTATCTTCATCTGAGGATATGATTTTATTGATTTAAGAGAGAGAGAGAGAGAGAGAGAGAGAGAGAGAGAGAGAGAGAGAAAGAAATATTGATGTGAGAGAGAAACATCGACCTGTTGCCCCCTGTATGTGCCCTGACTGGAGAGCGAACCTGCAACCTAGGTTTCTTATTTTCTGAGATAAGATGGAGGCAAAGCTTCTCTGCAGTTTTTTATTTGTTTGTTTTTTTAATGATCAATGTCTAAACATAAGATAAAGGTGGTCACATGATCAAAAAACATTCTCTGGGAAGTGGATAGGTTAGGCTTAGATAAGAAACAGCTATGTAAGGAAATCTTTCCCATGAATGTGTTATAGGAAGGTTATTTTGCCATTTGGCAATGACAGAGCAAATCTGGCCCCTGGATGAAATAGATCACCTAGTGGTATGGTTTTGATGATGTCAAGAAATAGCCCTCAACATACAGGGTGGGGCAAAAATAGGTTTACAGTTCATATGGAAAATAATACAATAAACCTATATAATAAAGGGGGTAATATGCAAATTGACTGTCATGCCCTCACACAAGATGGCTGCCCCCATGTGGGCATAAGATGGCCAGCAGGGGAGGGCAGTTGTGGGCAATCAGGCCAGCAGGGGAGGGCAGTTTGGGGGGGACCAGGCCTGCAGGGGAGGGCAGTTGGGGGGACCAGGCCTGACAGGGGAGCAGTTAGGTGTTGATCAGGCTGTCAGGGGAGTGGTTAGGGGCAATCAGGCAGGCAGGCTGGTGAACTGTTGGGAGCCAGTAGTCCCAGATTGTGAGAGGGATGTCCGACTGCCGGTTTAGGCCTGATCCCACAGAGGACATCCGGCAGTCGGACATCCCCTGAGGGGTCCCAGATTGGCGAAGGTTCAGGCTGGGCTGAGGGACACCCTCCCCTCCCCCGACTCCAGTGCATGAATTTCATGCACCAGGCCTCTAGTTAATAAATAATAATATAAGAATAAACTTCCACATACTAACAACTGTAAACCCACTTTTGCCCCACCCTGCAGTAAGTCCTTAACAGTCACTTTCATTTTGGTATGAGTTGGTTTTCACATACTTTGGGCTCAGTTGGCCGAGCATAGAGTTGTAGGTCATGGAGACTGGTGATCAGTGGAAACAAATAGATGAGACCCTGGATGATGGGGAGAGGAGAGAGAATAAGCAGCAGAAAGGGGGAGGGTGAGAATGACCTAGAACTGGAGTTAGAGAATGCTCCAGTGGACCACCGAGAACCGCTGATAGTCCATGAGGTCCGAAAGGTTGGTGACCACTGCCACTTGCATTTTTGTCTGGATCCATCCTTAGGCCTGGACCAACTTGGTGGTGAGAGCATCTAGTTAAAGCAATAAAAAAATGAATGCAGAGGCTTATTCTCTGCTGAGCCCTGTGAGCCAGCTTTCCCATTCATATCACTTTAGGTTAAGGATATGTAGCTGGCTCCTCATATCACTGACAGACATATCGCATTCCTCTTTTCATTCTCATTCATTTGTTCATTCTTATAAATCATACATCGAGCAGCTATTCATCTTATACTTACCATGTATCAGGTACTGGGATAGACTGCAGATATAAAGATGAAAAACTTCCAGTTGTTGGATCTACAATGAGAAAATCACTGAAACCATTATGTAAAAAAATTTATTTCTTTTCTTAATAGTATCTTAACCCATACAGTGGAAATGTTAAATTTGGCTTTATTTGGTATAAGACTTTATTTGTTATGAGAACATTACAGTGGGGGGAAAAAAAGCTTCTTTAGACCAATGATGTTCTCAGACGTTCACATGCATAGGAATCACCTGCGAATTTTGTTAAAATGCAGATTCTGATTCAGTAGGTCCAGAATGACGCTTGAAGTTGTGCATTTTCAATAAGCTCCTGGGTGCTGCAGCTGGTCTGGGGACCACATTCTGAATAAGGAAGCTTTAGCTGGACCTACTGTGTGGTGATTGAAATTCCCAGAAAGAGAGCCCTTCCTTCCAGTGAAATGAGCCTCTTCTACATCACGGGGAGGAGGAGAGAAAGGTGTTAAGACAAGCCTCTGTGAGAGGAAGACAGGATCTATTTATGATGACTCGCTAGCTGCCACCAGGCTCTCCGTGCGGATTTTCAGGATCAGACATAGCGTACAGCGGGAACACCAGGACACAGGTTTTCTCCTAGGAGGGTGCAGATCATTGTCTGCATCACTGTTTTGAAACATCGCAACCAAAATGGCTTTTATGTTCCTAAAAGAAGAAGAAGAAGAAGAAAAAGGCACCGCTTTTGAAGGGAAAAAATAGTTTTCCGATAACCCCCATTAACTACAGGGGTCATTGTGGGCAAAATGAATGGGATTAGAGATCTGCTAAAAGCTGCAGTCTCTGGTACACGGTGACTGACAAGCCTTTTGCTGAGTAGTTACAAATGGGACTAATGGTTTAAACTTGTTAGTCATTGTCAGAGGCTCTGATCCTTGAGCCAGCCATGGAAGCTATGGCAGAAATCGATAAGGCACCACTTTTTGCAGCGAACTGCTAGACCATATAGATTGCCTGGAGGGAAATGCTGAGTTCCCTCCCAGGCTGCCAGATGAAAGCAGGCAGCTAAATCTCCAGGAAGATTGACCACACTGCTCGGGGCAATTAGGCCTTTCACCACTTTGAACAATGATTATAAATGGGGTAGAGGGTAGGGGTGGCCAGCGAAAGACAGCCCTGCAGGCCAAACTGAAAGCCGGAAGCCATTTTGGGGAGTCTTGTCAGTTTCATGGTCCCCGAGGGCATTTTTTCCCCCTTTCCCTTCTTCAGATTGTTATACAAGCAATGTTCTGGGGCTGCCGCTTTTTCCCTTTCCTTTATTTTTCTTTAGAAGCTGGAGCAACACTTGATTGCTGATAAACCCTATACCGCTGAACTCCATTCATTCGTCCAATCCCTAAAGCCTGGGGCCTGAGAGCACTTCGTAGGAGCGCTTCCTGGTGGGCACATTTCAAAACAATCATGTCCCATTGTTCAGTGCCTTTTTGGGTAGAGCCCCGCGAAGGTGCCAAAATCATCAGCAGCGAAAGCAAGTGCATGTTCGCGCTGCAATTACAGAGGAGCTACAGATTATCAGCAGGCTGCGCAGGGCGGGCGCTGGGGCCCATTTGGCTGAGGGCTGTGCTGTGGAGAGGATCCCCGTATCTGGTGCACGCAAGCTGCACCCAGCATCATTCCGAGAGCGGCCGAGTGCTCCAAGGCTGCTCAGCCTGCAGGAAGCCCGGATGGGCAACAGGAAGGGAACTGCTGGAGGTGTGTGAGGCTTCGTCCTGGCTCTTCGCCCAAAGGCAGCCCAGCCCAGCCTTGTACTGAAGAGTGTTTGGCCTCTTTCTGCCTCATCAAATGGGCATTTCTGCTCAAATTTCAACAGGGGGACGCACCTCTTCCTTGTCCTTGTTGAATGCCATTCCTTTTCTAGTATTAGCTTCATGATTGATTTGTTTAATCTGTTCCTTTTCTTACCAGTCCCTAGCTCCTGTTTTACTGTTGACTTCAGTTATACTGTAAACCATGTTCTGCTAAGTACTGTTTAACTGTCAAGTGGTTGGGGAGGCAAGACGTTGTGGGAACAACCCCCAATTGTTACTCTCTGGAGGGTGGTCAATCAGGGGTTCTTGGACCGTTTCATCGCCTGGTGAATCCAGCTCTTGTGGAGAGGGTTGAAGAGTCTACTTTTTGGAGTTTGCTTGGCTGCTGGTAACTGGGAGGTTTGCATCTTGACAATGTGTAGACAAGAATTGAAATGTTGCTATTCATTAGGAGATAAGAGGGTACTTGGGGGACATGAAGGGTCCTCGATGGAGGTGCTCTCTTCTGTGGCAGGGTGATTCAGGAGAACTTTTTTGTTGCCGTATTTTGTTCATGGAAAGAAGGGCTCAGGCTTTAAGGGGGCTAAATAATAGGACATTTCTTTGCTCATCCTCAGTTCATTAAACATCTATGAGATGCCACCCACAGTCAGAGACCTCAGTCTGGGTGGCTCCCAGGCAGATGGGAAACATCACATTAGTTACCTACTTGCAATCCCATAAGATGGATCACCTACTTATGAAAACAAAGGGGAATTATAACTGCAACCCAAATATTAATCAAAATTGTAAGTGGAATAAAATGAAGTAATTTATTTTATTTGGAAGATTCTTTTATAAAGTAAGTGAAGATGACCTTCTCCAACCTCCTTTAATGGCGTGAAATGAGAATTCTTTTTGCGCATCAACTACATTTAAAAGGTGATAGTAACTTTTGTAGGCAACTGGGGAATTACTGGTTGCTTCAAAAAACAAAAGCAAAACAGAAAACGAACAACAACAATAACTAAAGCAAAAATATAATTATCAGAGAACTGATGGGTCCTGGAAGAATTTATAAAATTTAGAAAAACTCAGTTGTAGGGAGATAGTTGCTTTATAACATTACCTATAGCTACAGTATCTCTTAAATCATCATTCTACTGAGGGTGACAATGTGGTAGTCTAAAGTACTGGGCTGGAAGGTGGGAGACATGGACTTTAGTTCCAGCTCTAACCCAGGGCATTGTGGTGAGCATGTTCCTGATCCCCTTGCTCTGCTTACTTCACTTATAAAATGGAGGACTTCACTAATCAACCCTGGAGTTCTGTGGTCAGCAGAATTCCCTACCACCCCTGCCCCGAAAGAGTCTGCATCTTAATCCCAGAACCTGCACATACGTTATGCTACATAGTAATAAGGGTTTTGCAGATGTTGATTAAGTTAAAGATCTTAAACTAGGGAGAGTGTTCTGGATTCTTGGAGCGGACCCCAAGCAATCACAAGGGTCCTTAAAATATGGAAGAGGGAGGCAGAGGGGCAGAGCAGGGGATGTGACAACAGAAGAAACTCGGAGTGAATGCAATGTGAGGAGGACTTAACCTGCCATTGATGGATTTGAAGATGGATAGAGGCCATGAGCCAAGAAATGTGGGTGACTTCTGGAAGCGAAAAAAGGCAAGAGAATGACTTCTCCTTTAGAGCCTCCAGGGGGAAGGTGGCCCTGTTGATTGATGCCTCGATTTTAGCCCAGTGAGACCCATTTTGGAATGCTGACTCAAGAGCTGTAAGATAATGAATTTGTGTTATTTTTATGCTACTAAGTGTTTGGTAATTTGTCACACAGTAATAGAAAACTAATATAGCCCTGGCTGGGTAGCTCAGTTGGTTAGTGATATGCCAAGGTTTTGGGTTTGATCTCCAGTCAGGGCACATAGAAGAAGCAACTAATGAATGTATAACTAAGTGGAACAACAAATTGATGTTTCTCTCTCTTTCTCATCAATAAATAAAAAATTTAACCAAAGAAAACTAATATAGAACCCTTTCAGCAATAACTTTCTATAAATTGGTGAGCATGCAGTATATGGAGGGTCCCTGGAAAATCCCACATCAGGTAGTGGTATGCACAAAAGGGTGGCTGCTAATAATTTGAATATGAAATTTAGGGCCAATTGATGAGAAAACCTGTAAGAGCAGAAACCAGTAAGGAGGAAGATAGGAGACTAGACCCATGGGGGAAGAGAAGGATGGGAAAGACGCTTGAAGAGGAAGAAGCATACTTTATTTTAGCCTTTGCTTAAGCTGGTGGTATTGGAAACAGTTCTAAGTATTCTTCCTTTGATTGGCAGAATGGAGAGTGTCAACAAATATGGCTTCGGAAGAAACAGAATCTTAGAATTAGAAAGGGCTATTGAGATTGCTCTACTTGTTATGAATGTCAAAATACATTCTACAGCATTTCTGAAAAGTATTAGAATATTGAAGGGCCCTCACCCTTTCATGGAGCAGCCCCTTCTCTTATTGGGCAGCACTAAGTCTTAAATTACCTTATATAAAACCAGTTCAATCTTCTCATAATGTCCACTCTTTGGTTTCTTTTTTTTTAATGTGAATGTTTGATGCTCAGAAAACCTCAAGATGAGCACATCTGTAGTGAAGGGCACGTGGGCATGGGCTTTGTGGCGAAGTTGAGAACCAGAGAGATAGGTGTCAAAAACCCCAAGTCATCTGCACATAGACATAGGCATTCAGATTTGTCTTTGTGTGTGTGTGTGTGTGTGTGTGTGTGTGTGTGTGTAGAATTTAAAAGAACTGAAAAGTCTGAAATAGCTAATATATATTCTGCTAGCATTTTTACTGCTCTCTTTCCAGTGTCACCAACAGTGCTAGTGTATAGTAGGCACTTGATGAATATATTTTGTTAATGTCAGTGAAGGGCACCAGTAGTAAGTAAATGAGAAATTATGAAAAAAACACGCAACTTGAATAATCAGTTTAGATTTATAAAATTGGAAACAAAGAATACTTGGAATACAATGATTGCTTTTTAAAAAAATCTTCTGATTTGAAAGTCTGCAAGCTATAATCATAATATCTTCAAAGGGACTTCCTGCTTTCTACAGGACTGTAGGTGATATGCAGAAGTTCTTGCCCACATTCCTTTAGGAAACCTGTGAGGTCGCTGGGAAACCAGGGGATGATTGCTTATTATTGAAGAGTATCCAGCACTTTTTCCTCCCAGGCAAATCTAAAGTCACGTGGGTAGCTATAACCTCCCAGTAACACAGGATGTAGAGGTTACATTGGGCCATGAACAATTAATCAACGTTATGCCATTACAGCTTGAATATGGAAATTCTAAAGGTCGTACATGTTGATAAATGGCCATTTTATGCTAAGATCCATCAAGTGTTTTGGGGCATTTGAACCCATCACTGCACAATCATGACATGGTTATTATCAGACTGCGAACCATCCAAAGAGATGACACGCCTCAGGAAGCAGGATGTGCCAGTGAGCCTGCCTCGTTCTAAACTCAGTGTGAGGCTGGCTTGCTGTAAACGAAGCCATACAGCATGTAGATTAGCTCATGTGCGGCAGCTGCATGGCGGAAAGCAATTATAACACAGAGACAACGCCACACGCAGGAACTAGCACCTCCTGAAATATGATCACCTCCGTTTCACTTTGGAGGGAGATGCCAAACTGAAATACACACACAGCCGTAATGGAAGAGACCTGAATATATTACAGCAGGGAGGAGAGGAGCTGGGGTTGCGCTAAGCAGTTGGCACAGGCTGTTGCTGAAAACTTTTAGTTCCTCTGAACTCTGAAATCGTTTCCTTCCAGACATAGCCCCATCTACTATTCCTTTGTTGAAGGTGGAGGATATTAAAGTGAGGGCATTAGGGTTTTCTTGTTGTTGACTGTACTAGACATGGCAATCACTTCCTTCCCTTCGGCATACCCTCTTCTTAGAGGATCCCTTTCTCAGAAACGAGTGGGCATCAGGCCAGAAGGGCAGACCCAATGGGTTGGATGATTGATGGACACCAGATCCAGGCTGGACCAATCTAACTCTCCCCCACCTCCATACACATAATTCAAAGCTTTATTCAGTATTAGGCTATGTGGTGATGTAAAGCTGGGCATGGATGTGCTCCATATGCAGAGTGAAAAGGAGCCCAGTAGAGATACAGACACATGGACCAGAAATAACATGGTCTGAAAGAGATGTTTCAGTCAGCTTCTGACTTTCCATTTCCTAGTTAGTCCCCCATGAGGCTTCACGATAACTTCTTCTCTTGGTTTCTACAAGATATTAGAATATCCTCTCATAAGTGCTTCCTCTCCTGTATTCTACTCTGAGTGGTTTTCTGTTTTTGAGACATTGTGTAAATGCCCCCCACACCCCCGCCCCACCCGTCTGCACAGCTTTGGCTGAGCACTTACCGTGGACCAGAATTTGTTTTGGTGACTTGGGTATATCACCTTATTCAATGCTTTCACCAACATTCAAAGGCAGGTATGGTTATTTCTTTTTATTATGGGGATATAGACTCGGAAAGGTTGGCTAATATCTTTAAAGTCACGCAGTTGATAAGTGGAGGAAGTGGTGATTTCTATTGAAGTTACATTTGCATCAAAATTGATTTTACATTTTCTGTGAAATCATTAAACCACCTACTATATAGTAAATGATTTATGCTATAATTTGAGAACAGAATCTATGTTGAATTACTGAATCAACTTGGGAATATGACTAGAAACCAAATCATCTTTATTTAAAAAGCTAACACTACTTATGTTTACTTGAGGGTTGAAAACTTGCCTAAATCTTAAAGAAAATAGGCTATGTGTAATAATCTTCCTGGGGTAGAGAGAAGGGGTAAAAGTTTTAGAAGGGGTAAAAGTTTAAAAGTGTTACCTAGACTATTTGTAACCCATTTTTGTTTACGGCTTGCTGATGGATCAACTCTGTGATGCCAAAAGGGTGAAAGAGGCCACTGGGTTTTTCTTGAATTGCTCATCTTAGCCTCTTATATGGAGAAGATATAAGATTGACAGTAATTTTATTTTATCTCAATCAGAGTGTTCTGATATCCCTCTTTCCTTTTTTTTCATGTTCTTTTAAGTATAAGGAAATAAACCTATTCCTTAACTTGTAACATTTAGGATCTTTGTTCTCTGTCATTTTTATTTTGGGTTTTTCTTGACTTGAGCTTTTCTTACCATTATGTTTAAGACCATTCATGATCTGGCTGCGATCATTGTCTTCTTTGTGGCCGTTACTACCTTTTACATGGTCAATATTCCAGCCAAATGGAATGTCTTGGAGTTCCTCATGCATTCCTGTGCTCAGTCTGCCCTGTCTGGCTGGTGTTTCCTGCCTCTCAACCCATGGCACCCCCCAGTCTAAACAAATACATTCAATTCTCAGTTCAAAAATTACTCTTTCATAGTGAAACTTTGCTTCATTACCACAGATTGCAAGAAACATCTTCGTCTGAATGTCCATCATATTCTAGCTACTTATGATGACTAGTAATCATAACCTAGGTATTATAGTAATTTCTGCACATGCCTTTTTATTACTGCACTGTAAGCAACTGGAGGGCAGGATGAATTTTGATCTTACCTGTGTATCCTCCCTAACACAAAACACATGAAGTAAATATTCAATAAATGTGTTAAATTAATAAACAAATGAATGAGCAAACCTTTCACATGGGATAATTTTGATGTCATTCAAATCTGGTATTTACACTTCTTGTCTCCTGAAACACGAAGGCACAGTGTACACAACACTGAATTGCCTGCTTTTCAGTGTTACCTGTTCTTTTTAATTATGTGGAAGCAGCCTTAGCTAACCAGGCTGGGGTTCATGATGACCACTATATTTCCGTGATATATGGAGTGTATTAGACAGACAGAATGCTTGGCTCTAATTAAGATAAAACCCTGACCACACTGGCTTACACAAAAGGGTAAGTTATTAATACATTTTTAAAAATGTGGAGGTGGTGGAGCTCCAGGATTAAATTCATGCCTCAACTACATCAAAGACCTACATTCCTTACTCTTAGCTCATTGCCTTTGTTTCTGTAATAACTAAAGTATTCATGAATTTAGTCATTCTAATAATCACATGCAGGCGCAATACGATCCAATGGAAAAGGAGGACGGGTCTGCATCTAAGTTTTTTTGACAGCAATGAAACCCATTCAAGAAGCCCTACAGTCTCCTCCTTAGTTCTTATTAGCCAGAGGTGAGTCACATGAATGTGCTTAAGCCACGTTTGGTAAAGGCATTGAGGTTACCATAATTAGATTATATTTTGAGAATTTACCTCTGATTTCAGAATAGGGTCATCATTACCTGCTGTTCAATGAAATCAGGATTCTGTTATCAAGGGCAAAATGTGTAATGGCATCTGGAAGGCAACACCAGTATTGGCCATAAAAGGAATGAAAATATCTATAATAATAAAAGCATAATATGCTAATTAGACTGGACATCCTTCCGGACAACCTTCCAGTTGAAAATCAGGACTGCGAGGAAAGCCCAGGTCCTGGGTGCCAGAGGGAAGCCAGTGCCAGCACCTGGGAAAAGGAAGGCCTACTCTTGCATGAATTTTATGCATCAGGCCTCTAGTTTCTTTATAGAGATTAGTGATCCTCAACGCAGAGGGTAGAGAGATGTTTGCAATTTTGCCCCCTACCACAAGGGGGCATTTGGCAGTGTGTGGAGACATTTTTGGTGATCACACCCCCCACAGGTGGGGCAAGGCTGCCAGTGCCTTGTGGTGGGTGTAGGTACAGTAAGACAGCTCTCCCCCTCCCCAACAAAGAATTACCTAGTCCTAAATATCAATAGTGCTGAGATTGAGAATCACTGACATGGATATAATTTCCCATTGTGGCTGACACACTGTATAAAAGTTTTACTGTTTATTCATAACATGACTTGAGACAGTGAGGACGACTATTCATATATAATATTTTACTTTGGAGGAATAATATACCAGTTAATTATCATCCATTAAAACAATAGCAAAAAGATTTTATCAAATTACCTGGCTGGCTACTTAGCAAGATCCTAGGGAAGTAAATGTGACATATAATAGCTAGGTTCTGACAATGAGACTTAAAGAATGAGCCAGGAGGCTAACCTGTGACAGGTGCAACCACTATTTCCTATATTGAATGAAGTAAAAAAAGATCAATGGTTATAAAGGGGGGGGATGTTACTTATTTGAGTGCCTACTATTGTAACAGGCACTCCCCAAGGAAATGTAGAATATGTATTATAATAATTTTCTACGTGAGAAAACAATTTCAGTGATATTAAGAGAATGATTTAAAAAGTTTTTATGTTTAAGAGGAAAAAAATGTTGTTAAATTTTATGATCAGAGAATCATTTTCTCTAATGCTTTTTCTATTTCTGGGTGAGATTTAGTTGACCTTATCACTTAGGCAGCAGTTCTCAACTGTGGGTCGCGACCCCTTTGGGGGTCGAACGACCCTTTCACAGGGGTCGCCTAAGACCATCTGAAAACACATATATAATTACATATTGTTTTTGTGATTAATCACTATGC
This sequence comes from Myotis daubentonii, assembly GCF_963259705.1. Taxonomy (NCBI): domain Eukaryota; kingdom Metazoa; phylum Chordata; class Mammalia; order Chiroptera; family Vespertilionidae; genus Myotis; species Myotis daubentonii. The sequence continues at coordinate 44,800,150 of NC_081850.1, forward strand.
TTTAATTATGTTCAATTTGTAACAATGAAAATACATCCTGCATATCAGATATTTACATTACGATTCATAACAGTAGCAAAATTACAGTTATGAAGTAGCAATGAAAATAATTTTATGGTTGGGGGTCACCATAACATGAGGAACTGTATTAAAGGGTCGTGGCATTAGGAAGGTTGAGAACCACTGACTTAGGGGGAACTTAGAATTTTGAGACTGGCTGTTTCCATAAACAGTATTTGTCATGCTTATTTTCCAGTGTTTTACTCCTTTATATTATTCCTGAAATTAAAAGCTGATTCTGTAGATCAATCTCTCAAACCATTAGAATGTCATTTTCTTTCAAAACTGCAGTCATGCATTGCTTTTTTGGGGGGTATTCTATACAGCTTCTAGCACAATGGGCTGCACACTGTAGATATAATGAACATTTTTTTTTGTATTTTTCTAACTTTCAATTCCTCTTTGTATTAATGGAGAACCCACCATTGTGTTGGGATGCAGAACTCTTATCTACCTCCAAGAAGGCTGAAAGATTCATACTCTCCCTCTCCCAGCCATCTGGTCACCAGGGTAAGGGCCATGTGGTCTATGCATTTCCAGTGTGATCCTCTTCTCTTGGATGTTATACCCCAGAGATCCTGGAAAACCAAGGATTCTAGAGGGTGTAGTTTTAAGAGGGAAGCTGTATGGGTCCTTAAGTCACTGATTGGAGAAGACTTCCTGGAAGAATTGCTTGACTCACCCTGGACTGTGTGACATATCAAGCCAGTAAGAATTCAGGTATTACTTTTTACTGCAACCTAGAGAGGTCTGTCCTGACTAATGCATGAAAAAGTATTTGTCAATTAAAGTGCTTTAAAAAGTTACCCAGTGAGGATTATGAAGACGAAAGAACAAAAGTTTTATAGTCTTGACAGGACTATTTGGGATTCTAATTTTATCACCTACTAATTGAGTGACTTTAGGCATTGGTTGAAGGGAACTTGGATGTAACTATTGGGCAATATATATATATTTTATTATGCTAGTTAGAGGATATGGATTGAGGGAAACTTTACTGCAGGGAAACTTGAGTGAGATAGATACCATTAAAGTCTTCTCAGATGTAAGACAACATATTTACCAAGAAACCCTCTCATCTCATTTTGGTTTTCCAAAATGGGTTTTCTATTTTTCTCTGAAAAGTATTCTATTGTGTTTCTCACACAAACTAATGTCTTGTGAATTTGGATGATAAAAGTCTTTAAATAAAAATAGGCATTATTCCTGCATTGATGAGCTGAAATGTCATGATTCAAGTCCGGCAGCTGGAGGTTAAAATTCCACTGTTCACAGGATGACCTTGAGCCTTCTCTTGCCCCCCTCCCTCTCCCCTGTGCTTGCAGCACAACCCTCAGGTGGTTGTCCAGTTGGTTATTCAGACTTAAGCATTATTGACCGTTGCCCCCTCATTCTGCATTCTCAAAGCAGTGTGATGGAAATTCAGTGTTATGCGACTGGAAACTAGCATTTCTCAGACATTATTCTTTTGTGCGAAAGAGCTCACTCTCATATAATGTCCAATCTTCCCACAATTATCACATTTCCTTTCCCTGCTGAGCACTCTGAAGCATTTTTGCTAAGTCCTTATAGAACTGCGGTGGAAATAGTCCTGGTCTCTGGTGGTCAGATTTGCAGATTTATCCCAAACTATTGTAAACCCCCCACACATGCTTCACATATGCAGAAAGCCGACTGCTATGCCAAACAGGTAAGTGGGTCATTCTGGGGTGCCCTCTTTGCCATTAGTCTTATTGCAATGAGATTGTGGTGCACTGGACTAGAAAGCCCAGCAGCTCCAATTGCTGCCTGCTGCCTCAATGAATTTTATATTAGCAGGCAAATGAAACACTCAACCAAGTGAAAGGACATCAGAATGCCGAGGCTTCCCAGGATCAGAATGTGCTGTGCATTTTGCAAAAAGGACTGTGGCTATCAATGCGTAGTGACTAATCTAGATGAAGTGCCCCTTTGCAACACATCTGTCCTTAAATCATTTAAATTCCTGAAGTTTAGTTGTAGGACAGCAGCTGAACTGAGCCTACAAATTTGCATGCTTCCTACACATAAATGCTAAATGTCAGGCGTGGTAATGATTGGAAACACCTCATTTCTGAGAGATTGATAACTTTGTACCATGTTTCGTTGCAGAATTTTAATTTGGTTAGAATAATAAAGCTTCAAAGTAGTCTTCTAAGCAAGAGAGTTCGAATTCATGTTTATGAAAGCTCTTCATTAACCTGAAAATGCACTTCAAAGGTAATATGGGAATAATTGCATTTCCCACCCCTTCCATACTTGGTGTTTTAGTAAATATCACAAATCTTTCCATTTTATACTATTCTCATAAGCACAGCCAAAGACTTTAGCTGTCCAGGTTCTTATTCCCCTTTGTATTTGGATAGAATCCACCATTATGTTGAGCTGTAGAGTTCACCTACAGGCCATGAGTTTAATTTGTGATAGGAATTCCAGGTATCTGTATTTCTTTCTGGCTTAAAATAAGAATATTTAGATCAAAGATCCACAACAAAAAAACACTCAAGCACTCAAGGGATTCCCTAATCACATCTTAGTAAAGGATCTTTAAAAATTTTAATGAGTATATCTTGTGTGAAAACTCTGAATATATGGGGATACTAAATTTGGAAATCTCCGAGATTGTTCTTCATGAAGCATAAGAACTCTATTTGGCTGAGAAAAATGCATCTTCAATTAATCTAATTATTGTATAACTTATTGCAAAATTAAAAAGTATTTTAAAAGCTATCATTACTATATATTTACAATGATATGTTATTTTTATATTACATATATTTTTTATTAAATATTTACTATGTGCTAGACATAGTATCTAGTGCTTTATAGGTATTATCTCGCTTAATCTTGACTGTATTCAAGATAGCTGTATTACCCCCGATTTACAGATATGTGAATTAAAGACTATGGAAATCACATAGCAACTAACTTTTGGGGCTAGAATTTGAACTCAGATCTGTTTGGATCCAAAGTCCACATCTTTTCCATTCTTTTCTGCCTGTCAAATTCACTAGGTGACAAAGTGGTTCGATACTGACATGATAACACCAAATTGTGGTGTGGAACAGTTCCAGTTAGGTTGTGTGGTGGCTTTGGGACATGTCAGTTTCACGAGGCTGAAGCACATTTCTAAGAACTCCCTTCCTGTATACATCCAGCTACCGAAGGCCATAGAAATATCCTCGTGGGAGATTTGGAGGGTGGAAGCAAAGCAGCAGCCATGTTGCAGCTCCCATGCAGTGTCCCTTTCTGCTGGTTCACCTTGTTGGCAGGGGTCAGTGGCTGGGCTCGCACTGCTCACCTTCCCCAAGATCCTCCTTCAGCTCTTCCAACTTCTGGGCTAAGTGTGTGTGTTTAGCTCCATGACAAGACCTCCCTCTCTTCCCAGCTTCTGTAGGATGCTCATCCCATCAAGGCCAGAGTCAGTAAAAAACTTACAGGGGCTTTATGACCTCCGTCTGGGATTCCAGTTTCCCCTTGCTCTCCCCCACTTTATCTTGTCCCTTCCCAACTGCTTTTCCTGCAGGTTTCAGAAGTACCATTGAGGATAGCGGCTTTGCAGAGACTGCTAACCAGCCCCATGAATGCCTCAATCAAGTGTCTGTAACAAAGTATATACTATATATACCCACTCTAAACTCCTCCAATCATTCAGTTAGGGTTCAGTCTTTTCATACTTTCTATTGCTTCTCTGATTGAGCCCTGAGCCACTGATATAGGTACTTTGGCAGATGACCTTGATTTGTGGATTGAAGCTGGCACATTTCTTATCTTCTATCTTCCAGGCATTATTTCTGGACCCTGGAAGATAGATTACCCTTCTGTGTAATCTGTGAAACAATCAATCTGTCGCTCCATATTTCAGGCCCAAGAGAAAATAAATGTGGGGTGCCGGGGTTCTTGTTCCAGCATTAAGAAGGGTTCAGGAATCTGGAGAAGGCTGTGCAGAGATTAAATAGGAGTCCAGAGATGAACTATAATTTTGAAAGGCATTTGGGGGTCAGAGGAGCTTAGCTTAAAGGAAACTAGGATCTAAATTCTAAGGTCTAAGGTCCAAGGTCTCCATGCTTTTTATTAACACAATTTTTTCCTGAGGCAAGGCAGAGATATACACTTCAAAGGGTATACATAAGCATTGTCAGAATGGGGGATTTAGCCTACAGCTGTTCAGGCGTTTGGCCAGTAGGAGGCAAGAACATGTAGATTAAGATGCCCTTTAGCTGTCTGGCAGCCAACAATCAATTTAATGTATCCTATTCAGGTTTGGGGAAATGCCATTACCACTCCAGATAATTCAGCCCTGGTGAACATGCTGGAATTGGTTTCCGGCAGTGGGGTATAACAGAGAGCAGGTGGAGAGTACGGACAAATGAACACTTCCAACCCACAGGAGGCAGCCTAGAGAGAGCAGAGCTAGGCTGCCAGGTTTAAGTCCTGGTTCTTATGCAACTTACATGCTGTGTGATGCTGGGAAAGTTCTTTACCCTCTTGGGGGCTGTCTTCTCATCTGCTGAAAGTGATAATATTAATGTCTACTTCATATGATGTGTGAGGATTGAATGGGTCAGAAAATGTGAAGTGCTTAGAACCCTGTAAGCTTTATTTTAATGTTTGCTGTTATTACTTTATCATAGGAGAGGGAAATGGTATATCTGTCCTTTTCTAGAAGTGTTTTAATTCCATCCAACTTCTTAGGGAATGAAAACTGATGCTAGAGGTCCTCTGTAGACTTTCTTCAGGACTTTCCTAACCCATCTCACCACCCACTTGTCTTCTCTTTGACTATCTTGCCTCTCTTTAAAATTTTTTTTGGAGGTCAATAAAGGACACAGCAGAGTATAGGGATAAGTGACTAGGAAGAAATTCAAGAGTTTCAATTAACTTCTTTCCTTAATCAAGGCTTGTCATAATTTAAAGAGAATAGGGGACATGACATACTATGAAAAAATAATGATCTTGATTGAAGGGGACTCATGTTAGTGGCACAGCCTCACAATAACCATGGTCTGGATGGAATTTATAGAGTGTGTGCTCTGTGTGTGCTCTGCACTCAAACATAGTAAAAGGAAGTGGAATGGTGGTGGAGAGGAAGTGTAACTGAAACCAGGTTTGGCTGCCTGCTGCAACCAAACTCAAACTTGTGAGACAGGTGCTGGAAAGAAGGAAACCAGATTTATTTAAGTGCTGGCCACTCGAGAAGATGGAGGACTCTCACCTTAACATTGCAGTGCAGGCCTAAGTTTTTATGAGGGAGAGAGAAAGCAAAACAAAGAGTTTGGGGGAGGGGCTGTGGACATGAAGACAGTGTCCTTGCTGGTTCCAATGTGCCTTTTCCTGGTCTACATCCTTGAATTGGCCATCTGTTTTTCTGTCAGTGAATTTCTATGTCCAGGAGGATGATGTTGAAGGTCAGGAGCTGAAACTGCTGGACTGAGAAGTATAATAAGAAAAAAAGCATTTAACATGCAAACTCTAGTTTTGAGAGAAAAATCAGGTTAGAGTCATAAGCTGGGTTTAACATTTACTAAAGTTAATAGGGTTAGCTTAATATAAGTATAACATATTTATTCCTCATTACAGAAGAACCATCCTCATCCTACCATTGAGCTCTATTATTCTCCTTTAAGAAATTGAGGTTTTTTCCACACACATTATAGTATGTTTTTCTCTGGCCTGCTCTGGAACAGTTCACCTTCTCTGGCACTACAAGATAGGAGAAACCTTTTGAATGCAGCTGCTTTTTTGGGCTGACAGAGGGGCTTGGACAGACATTTATTCATTCCTTTTAGAAGACAGCCTCTTCCCTTCCCCCTGGAATTAGCTCTTGCCAAAGTGGCTGCTGTCTGGCAACAAGGCAGTCTAGGATGGTCAAATTTCAAATGTCACCATGCAAAGGGCAGTTGCCAAGACTGAACTCAAGGATTGAAATGCCAAATCTTAAATGTCCCTCAAATACATGTTTTGCCAACTAGTGACTTGCGACAGAAATAAGCAGCAATTATGCAGAAGTCCCCCTCCTCCTCGCCTCTTCATTTCCCATCCAGTGTTCCAAAACCATTACACGGAGTACTTTGTGATAAAAAGATGTCTCAGCATGGCCCACTTAGTATTTTGAAGCATAGAAATGAAAGGCGGTAGAGCACATATGCCACAGAACCACTAAATGACAGAATCATCACTGGCCTAGTTTTCTGAGTCACTGTGACAGACACAAGGGGATTGCTTTGAAAGCTGCTGATGACACATTGGGAAGACGATGTCTCTGCTTTAGAAAAGACTTAAAGCCTCTTCCTTTCTGACTTGGAAATAAGTGTTTGGATTCAGACATTTTTTTTTTTTTGGTGGTGCAGAAAAATAATGAAAGGCAAATGACAGAGTGCTTACCTGAAAAACCACTGATAGAGGCACCTCATCCAATAGCCTATGAACATACCAGTGGAGAGAACAGGGCACATCTTTTGCTACTTAGGGTGCTGGGGATGCCATCCGTTACTTCAGGGGAAATTTCACCACAGAGCAATGAGCCAAAGAAAACATTACTATTTAACTATTATAGGCTGCTGTAATTCAGTCTCCTCGCCATGAACAGCAAATGAGTCAAGCTAACTAATGTAGGAGGTTGGACTCATTTTCTTTTGAGGAGCCCCTGGAGAATTTCCACAGTGTCTTTTTGCTCACACAACCCAGTTCTTCTCTTGCTTGTGCAGTTACTCATCCATCTCTGGATTCGGATGGGATCAGGAGACATGAGAGGATGCACTTTCAGAAGAAGGGGGCCAACTGTTGATGATTCTGAGAGAGACGTGTTTGCTTCTGGGGACCATCTGATGTCTTTAGTATCTGCCCCTTCGAGAATGCTGGTAGCTCAAGTTGTTTGAAACTTGCACATATCTCCCAAATGAAAGAAAAAAAGCCCACTATTTTTAAAACCCTTTTATCAAAGCAAACAAATCAACAAACAGAAAGGAAGTATCTACTACATGCCCTGATTGAGTAATTGTATTGATAAGGGTCCCTGGGACAGTCCCCTTTGGCAATGGTTGCATTATACCCAACCTTTTTTCTTTAGTTACTAGACTGTATACTATATTAATTAAAACCTGTAGATCTTAAATGAAAAGTAGGGTGATCATGCCGCAGTTTCAATTTTGATGTCATAATGAGTGGGTAGCTTTAGGAATTAAACATACAGGACTCCCCATTAAATTTAAATTCCAGGTAAACAGTGAATAATTTTTTAGTTGTAAGTATGCCCCAAATATTGTATGGGTCATATTTATATTAAAAGTGTTCTCTATTCAACTGAAATACTTACACTAAAAATATTTGTTCACCTGAAATTAATTTTTAATGGGAATTGAATATCTTATCTGGCACCCCTAGCACCATAGTAATTTTAAATAGTAAGACTATAAGACTTAGATAAGTATTTTTAAGGGATTGGATAGTGTATGTGCGAGATGTGTGTGTGTGTGTTTTAATACTTTTGTAAACTAGTTCTTGAATACCAGGCCATACTTGTTCAGAAAGACTCCTCTCGTTGTCCAGGTAACAGAACTGCCAGTGGCCATCCCTACAGGACAGCCTGTGGCCTGAGGTGTTCTAGCCCCTTAGAACAGCAGTTCTCAACCTGTGGGTCGCGAACCCTTTGGGGGTCGAACGACCCTTTCACAGGGGTCGCCTAAGACCATCGGAAAACATATATAATTACATATTGTTTTTGTGATTAATCACTATGCTTTAATTATGTTTAATTTGTAACAATGAAAATACATCCTGCATATCAGATATTTACATTATGATTCATAACAGTAGCAAAATTACAGTTATGAAGTAGCAACAAAAATAATTTTATGGTTGGGGGTCACCATAACATGAGGAACTGTATTAAAGGGTCGTGGCATTAGGAAGGTTGAGAACCACTGCCCTAGAAGATTTGCTGGTGAGGAACCATTTCTCCCCAGGCTCCTCGGAGACCTGCAGAAACAATGCACCTCCTATCAAGGTCTAGCTACAGGGGTGGGCAAACTTTTTGACTCGAGGGCCACAATGGGTTCTTAAACTGGACCGGAGGGCCGGAACAAAAGCATGGATGGAGTGTTTGTGTGAACTAATATAAATTCAAAGTAAACATCATTATATAAAAGGGTACGGTCTTTTTTTTTTTTTTTAGTTTTATTCATTTCAAACGGGGCCGGATCCGGCCCGCGGGCAGTAGTTTGCCCACAGCTGATAGCAGGTCCTGCTGGGAGGGATGATACTCCGTTATATTCCTAATCCTCTTTGGTTAGGAATCTTCTCCTTTTTCTCACTAGGACTAGGAAAAAAGAAGCTATATCAGGACTTACTTTTGGACGTCTGTATTTTCTATGTAATGGCTGGCCAACACACAACCTGAAAATTCATCCTTAATTAGATTCATGCAGGCATCCATGCATATCAGAGTGATGTACTAGCAAGTACAGTAGTGAAGTGTGAAGTTGGGTCACGAAAGAGTTATTTGATAATGATTTCTAGTGGCTTTAGGTAGATTATTTTATGCAATTCTGAATGAAAGATTTTTAAAAATAATGAGAAAGAACACATTTTTGACAGGTCTTAAAGTGAGAACGTGAAGCTGAAAGTGGGATGTTATTCGACTGTCCGATATTTTCTTCATTCATTAACTCATTGATTCTCTTGGAAAGGGTTTACTGAGCACCTCCTGACTATTAAGCATGGCTCTGAGTATGCAGTGGTGAATATGATGTGGTTTTTGGCTACCTGCAGTTGGTTGAAAGCCTGGCAGAAGAGACATATGAATAGTTGAATATAATACGGTATGGTGAGTGCTATACATGGTGAGAGAGGTAGATTTGGGTTGTTTCTGAGTGACAGAGGAGGAGCTGGTCATAGACTGCACGGCAGGGGGATATGATAAGTTTCTTGGAGGAGATGATGGCTAAAATGGGTTCTAAGGGAAGAAGAATTTATACAGATGGAGAATTGGAGGAAGGTGTTCCAGATAAAGAGTATAGCTTATGTGAAGGCCCCAAAGGGAGGGCTCATTGTGTTAGAGGTGCTGGTGGTAACCCAGAAGCATTGCTACAATACAGTCATGGGGTCATCAGGACTGGATTTGCATTTTAGAGGAATCACTCTGGCTGCAGGTTGGAGAAAGAGGAAGGAAGCAAGACCTGAGTCTGGTGAGCAGGGTGAAGACAGTTTCATTTATCCAAAAACAGTCATGTGTATGGTCAGGACAAGGTGTTAGAAGCGGGGAGGAAGATATGTGGGGGGAGCTTGGTTTGGGGGATTTAGTTGGCATTTAGTGGTAGTGCAAATTGGAAGTGTGGGCCAGAGAGAGGTGTCAGTGACTTGGGCACTGGGGGCTAGGCATGCTGACACAGAAGGGGAAGGAAGGACAGGTTAGTACTGTGTGTGAAGAAGAAGAGAGGTGATTGTATTGCTTCAGAACTTCCTCAAAGCAAGTGGGATGACCACCTACCTCAATTCAATTATACCCAACAGCCATTTTCTGACAACTTAGTGTGGATCAGAGACTGGGGGCATGAGGATGATGTCAGGACTTGCCCTGCACTGTGGAAGCTCATGGGAGACCATGGTCTGCTGAAGGAGAGGGACACACACATCTATATCTGAACCACAATGTGGCGTGGTGTAGTGTTTGTGTTGATTAAAGTGGTTTTCCATTGCTTCTAACAGAAAACCTAATTCCACTGGATTTGAGCAGTAAAGAAAAATTTATTTCCTTTTATGTAACTGTCCATCTAGCTCAATTAGGTTTCTGTTTGGTTTGATTCAGTGGGTCGAAGATGTTGTTGAGGATCCTGTCTCAGTCTCATGCTCATCGTCCACAGTGTCAGTGTCATTCTAAAGCTGTCTCCTACTCAAGTTCACATGGAGTTTCATTCTTCTTTTTCCTTCTCCAGGAGCGCTCTTAAGAGCAGGGGAGCTGCTTTCTCCACAGTGGGCAGCATATCTCTCCTCTTGCATCTTTGGCTTGATTTGGGAATGTGTCTGTATCTGAATCATTAATTGCAGCCAAGGATCAGGATTATCAGTTTGAGCCTGAGCCTCAAATCCTCAACGGTGTGGGTTGCATATGGGGTATATGAATGTCCAGATAATAATCTGGGAAGTGGCCAAAGCAAAAGGCTTGGCGAAGACGTGAGTGCAAGTGCTATGAGAGCTGTCACCTCTGCTGTGTACAGGCACTGAGGTATAGATAGAGTAGGGAATGACAGATTGTTCCTGGTCAGGTCATAGAGGCAGAGGCAGGATAACTTTACTGGGTATGAACCTTGAAAGATGAGGAGTTTTCTAGGTGGAGAATGAGGAGTGGGGAGAGGGGCAGATGTTGCTACATATGGAGCGAAGACAGGACATGTTGAAGTGCATATCGGGGGGTCTGTATGTGGAGATGATGGGAGATGAAGCTGAAATTATAAGTCTGTGTTAGGATTCTAAGGATCTTGAACACTTTGCTAAGAGGACCCAGCCTTATCTAGTAAGGAATAAGGAACACACCACAGTGTGTGTGTGTGTGTGTGTGTGTGTGTGTGTGTGTGTGTGTGTGTACTTCTACCTCCATAAAGAAAAGGTCACAAATCCATACCATCAGGTCAGTCAGCATGAGTGGCCAGAAATCACAACTTGCATGAGACTTTGCATAGAATTCCCTCTCAATCAAAACCTGGGTGTCTTTGTTCCTTTGGAGGCTAATCATCTCTGGAAAACTGAGGCAGTATATAGCACTTGGTTGTCATGCCCCTCCTTGTCCTTTGGATGTTGATGGGCATTTGCTAGCCTAATGCTTGAAGCTTTATTGAAAGCTCTACTGGTTGGTAGTCAACCTGTCCAGGCTCTGAGAACCTGTTTTGGATCCCCCCACCTCCCTTCTCTGTCCGTTGTAATAGATTCTTCCCGGGATCTATTTCTTTACTTGTTTCACTCTGAAACTACATCCTGGTTTCTCTCTGACTATTGATCTTTCTGCTGCTCACTTTTCCTCCTCCCACGTTGTTCCTCACAACTCTCTCTACTGTTCCACTTTCACTGCTCACTCCCAGTTTAGCAGAGGTTCATATTCCCTTCAGGGAGACATATGACATAGTTTTGTATTAAGGACAACTGTTTTCTTTCTAGGGTAGGCTCCTTATCCTCCCTTATGGATTTTAAAGTACAAACAACCTCAGCATTTCAGTTTAGCACATTGGTTTCCTGGGAGGTGTATTTTATTTTCAACCTTTTTTTGGGATGAAAGTGGTAGAGTATGGGAGTAGCCTTCGTAGTGTTGCCTCTGTCACTGGGGACAAGTATCCGCTCTAGCACTCAAGGCTTGATCTGCCTAAGCCTTCATAATGCAGAACATGCCATTCCTTTCCCTCTGTCTTCCCGGCTCAGACCCACCTTTCCACAAAGTGCCCTTTTGAGGCTAGGAGTCTGCAAGCTACATTTCCCAGGCTCCTGTTGGCATCTGCAAGTAGGAGGCACTGCCGAGGGACTAACAGATGGGAGGAAGAAAGAGGCTGTGGCTTCAGGCTCACTCCGTGTGGTGATTTCTGGGGTGCGGTGATTTCCAACTCCAGGCACAGCAGCACCGTTTCAGTGTTTCCAGCTGATCTGAGTGGACACTTCTTCTGTGGATCTAACAGTCCAGGCTTAAAGGCTTCATTCAACACAGTGCCATTAGTAGCATCTGGACCTCACCTACTTTCTTTTCTGCAAAGCCAACCTCTTCTCCTCCTGCTCTTACAGCCTTTCAGCACCTTTTAAATCAATTTCCTGAATTAAATTTTCTCCATTTGAAATGCCTACAATGATTTCTATTTTCCTAACTGAATATTCCAAAATACAATATGGCAAATCAAAAGCTAAAACGGCACAACTTATTTTCTTTGTTCATGGTAGGTTTCATTACCAACTGAAGGAAATCTTTATGATAGCCCTTCTTTCCAAGTCCACACCTTGGAACAACTGTGTAGGTGTCAAACATAAATCCGGCACTATCTTGGTGTGGAAAACAAAATGCCTTAGATCAGTGCTTCTCAACCTTGGTTGCACATTAGAATCACCTGGAAATCTTTTTAAAATCCTGATTTCTGGGCCTCATCCTCCAGAAATTCTGTTTCTTTGTTACTAATGTTGTGGCCCCACCCCATAACAAAGAAACAGAATTTCCGGAGGACGAGGCCCAGAAATCAGGATTTTAAAAAGATTCCCAGGTGATTCTAATGTGCAGCCAAGGTTGAGAACCACTACCTTCGATGGAGGTCAAGGACAAATTATCTTACAAGAAAAACCCAAGAGGTTAGAGGAGAAACACTGGTACAGAGAAAAGAACACCACACTTAAAATCAAATTCCTGGGTTCAAAGTCTGATTTCTTCATTGACTAACCATACACTGATGAGAAAGTCTTGTAATCTCTCTGAACCTCCATTTCCTCACTTGTAAAATGGTGACATCACCAGCCAATTTGACTCATAAGGTCATGATGAAGGTCAAGTGAGAAATGTGTGTCCACATTGTACAAACTTTATATTGCTCTAAGGACATTATTATGGGGAGTATTAAAAAAGGCTGGCTTCCTACCCTCAGGTGGGTGCTCATCTAGTTGATTTTATAAACAATTATACAACTATAGGCATTTAAATGTTTGAAAGTTCAATGCATGAAAGGTGATCCTATATAATAAAGAGCTAATATGCAAATGGTTGTCACGCCCTTGCACCCTGGCACCGGGGCCCGAGGACCTGAGGCCGGATCAAGGGACCTGAGGCTGCGCCCCCTGCCCTGGTGCTGGGGCTTGGGGACCTGAGGCTGTGCCGCCCCTTCCCTGTGGGGCTTGACAGGGGTGGGGCCGGCCGGGTCTGGGTCTTGCATGATTTTGAGGTGTGCATGGGTGGGCGGGGACTTGACTCTGGGCCCCAGACTCTGACAGGAGGGGGAGATTTTCAGATACATTTTACTAATTTTCTTTCATCTCTGGCACTTCTATTATAGAGAAAGGGCAAATAACAATATTAAAATATTTCCTCTAATTAATTCTCTTTTAATGTGCACAAATTTTGTGCACTGGGCCACTAGTTCTTAAATAAGATCAGACATCAAGTAATTCCTGATACCACTCTAATTCAGATAAATTGCCTAGAAATGCCTCTTCCTTTGGGGAGCGCAGTTTCTTTATCTGTAACCGGGGACCAGATTGCTGACCTGCCTCCTGAATGTGTTGTATGCATTAATGAGCTGCATATGATTGAATTGCATCCTCAAGATGAGCAATGTAAATGCCAAGTGTTCTAACTGGTAATAAAGCAGATATTTTCTTGATGGGGTCGTCATGAGGATTAATGATTTAATTGCAAACAAGTGCTCTGATATTCTTAGCTAAAAAGTACCAAATAATTTGGAAGAGGAATATTATCAATTAGCTTCTGCTTTGTTTCTTGAAAGAGCAACTCCAAATCAGGCTGTGCTGATCTGCATGTACCCGTCTGCATTGTCCCAACTCCTTTTAGAACAGTAGGAATTGAGCAGGGATTTAGAAATGGGTTTCAGAAGGAGGTCTGTACCAGAGTAATTAGGAATTTCTGACATTTGTTCCGTAGTAGGCTCATGGGGTCATTCGAGATGATTTATTCACAGTTGTTAACAAGTATTATAACTGGGAATTAACCAGTTCAAACACTTTTCTATTGATGAGGACAACACCTAGTCTTTACTATTTAGCAACTAAAACTGTCTATGTGACTATCATGTCCTGTACTCCAACAGCACTGGCTTCCTTGCTTTCCCTCCTACTCTCTGTACTATTTTATTTTGCCCTCTGACTTGGGCATTGTTATTACTGGTTTTTCAAAGGTCTGGGCGTGGTCACTTTGGTCCTTCCAAATCTCAGATTATGCTTCCTCCCTGAAGAAGCCACATTCTTAGGACTCCTCCTTGTCCCTAGACCCATTCCTTTCTGTCACACCAACCTTTTTGGTTGTCATTCGTATTTACTGGTAAATCAATTTATCTTTTTATTGGCTTAAGGATATACCATCTGTTTCCTTCCACTAACACATAAATGTGTGGAGGTGGATTTTGTTTATTTATGCTTTGCTTCTCACCAGTGTCTAGCACAGAGTAGTTCAGTAGAGTTGGTTAAAGGAATGAGTGATTTATGCTATTTTTGCCTTGAAAAAAATTGTCCCACTGGTCATCAGTAAATTAGGTTAACTTTGAAGTATTTATAATAGAGGGTTGGGTGAAAAACTGAAACTTTCTCTTGGCAAATTTCTATAAGATCATGATTTTCAAAAACAGATTAAGAATAACAGATAGTACAGAATCCAATAATGCCAGACAAAATCCTTTGCCCAACCTAAACCATCATCATTGACATTTTATTTTCTCTGAACTTGATTTTGTGACTATGTTTTGGGACTTTTGGTCCTTGAGAAATGGAAAAATGAAGGTATATTAATGTCCTAGATCAGAGGTCAGTCTGCAAGCTAAGATCTATAGTCAACTGCCTTTTTTGTGTGAATAAAGTTTTATTGTAACACAATCATGCTCATTCAGTCTATATTTTCTATATCTGTTTTGGCACCACCAGAGCCTAATTCAGCCAGCAAAACAAAAAATATTTATCTTTCAGAAAAGTTTGCTAACCCCTTTTCTTAGTGTTGTTTTCAAAATTCTTTTTAAAAATCTCTAAATTGAAATATATTTGACATGTGACATTGTGTAAGTTTAAGGTGCACATGTTAATTTGATATTTACATGTTGTAGCATGATTCCCATAGTGGTGATAATTTTCCCAACTCTTTGAGAGCTAGAAAAGTTACAAGAACTTTCAAGTATATAAATTGACTCAGGGAATCCTTAGTGGTAGGTTCTGTTTGAAGGAGTTTTGTGCTATAATTTTCCACCCTTTTAAGAGCAAGGAAGTAAATAAACATAGGGGGAAAAAAAACTAAGCTGGCAAAACAGAAAAATCTCTTTAAAATATTCTTAGGCAAAACTGGGAGTTTCACTACAAAAGGAGCTTTGTTAGAATAAATGAAATACTGTAATTGTGCTTTTATGCTAACTTAAAAAAAATCTCCACCAGAGGATATGTTTTATTGATTTTAGAGAGAGGAAGGGGGGGGGGAAGAGACAAAGAGAGAAACATCCATGTAAAAGAGAAACATGACAGGGGATTGAACCCACAACCTTTTGGTGTATAGGATGGCATTCCAACCAACTGAGCCACCTGGTCAGGGCTATGCTGACTTGTATTTGTAGGAAGGAAACTATTATCAGCATGCAGATTGGAGTCTCCTGTTTTAGATTGGGGAATCTGAAGGAGAGAGAAGGGAAAAGATTGGCCCATTTTTAACAACAAAGCATGTTGTTAATTATAGCAAACATGATTTTCATTGTGTGTCTACTGTGTAAGCTATGGATTGTGTGGGTGTCTACCTGGAAGATACCTTATTCTTTCAGTGGCCTCCAGGCAGGAACTTGTAGCTCTGTTTTACAGATAAGTGTCTCGGGCTCAGAGGACTGCAGTCACTGCTCAGCGTCCCATGGGTGATCAGAGGTGGCCCAGAATTAGAATCCATGTGTATTCGCTCTTCCCTCAGAGAGCAGCAGTTAGAGAAATAGGGGCTGTACTTTAGACACAGGAAAGCAGGTTGTATACATCAATCCACTTTAAACGTGCACAATTCTATTAGTCAATTAGGCTTCTAAAAAGCTGGGGAGCCCAGCCAGTGTGGCTCAGTGGTTGAGCATCGATCTAGGAACAGAAGGTCACAGTTTGATTCTGGGTTGGAGTACGTGCCTGGGTTGCGGGGCTCGATCCCCAGTGTGGGGCATGCAGAAGGCAGTCGATCAATGATTCTCTCTCATCATTGATTTTTCTCTCTCTCTTTCCCTCTCCCTTCCTCTCTAAAATCAATAAGAATATATAAAACAAATAAAGCTGGGGAAACATAAAATACATACATATGTATGTATGTATATGTATACATATATTTATATATTTGTGTATATATGGAGGTGAACAAAAGTAGGTGTATAGTTTATATGGAAATAATATGAATAAATAATACAATAATCCTATATAATAAAACCCTAATATGCAAATCGACTGAACGCGGATGACCAGTCACTATGATGCACACTGACCACCAGGAGGCAGACGCTAAACACAGGAGCTGCCCGCTGGTGGTCAGTTCACTCCCACAGGGTGAGTGCTACTCAGCCAGAAGCCGGGCTCACGGCTGGCGAGCACAGTGGTGGTGGGAGCCTCTCCTGCCTCTGTGGCAGTGCTAAGGACCTGTCAGCAATGCGGCAGTGCTAAGGACCCGCGAGGAGTGCACCTAAGCCGGCATTCAGACTGCGAAAGGGTGCAGGCCGGGTTGAGGGACCCTCCCCCAGTGCATGAATGTCATGCACTGGGCCTCTAGTTAATAATATAAGAATAAACTCTGTTTCATGTACTCACAACTATAAATATACCTTTGCCCACCCTAGTATATTTATATACACAGACACATATATACATACACATACATATGTATAAGAAAGGCACATGTGAGTGAGCCCAGGCTAGGAGCTCTACAGAGCGAGTGGCCAGCTGGCCACTGACTGAGGGAGCTGCCCTGACCTGAAGCAGGAAGGCAAAGCACCTTCCACGCTGACTCCCAGGTCTTTCTTTGGAGGCACCAGCTGCTGCTTTGATGGAAGGGGAAAGAGCCAGAAGAAAGTGCTCTCTCTGGCACTTCCCTGTTAATTAGAAATGCCTCTAGCAGAGTCGGCTCCCTGCAAGTTTTTAAGGCAAAACACTTCCCTTTGCATTTTCTTTGCAAAGACAGCTTTTGAGAAAAAGTCTCCTTTTAAACATCCCATGACTTTGGTCAGAGAGCCGAGAACCTGGTATGAAAGATTTCAGCGCTGTCAGAGCTTCCGCCAATGAGAGTGCTCCTGTCACTCACACTGGGGCTTGCTCAATATTTCTCGTGTCCCCTGCTTCCACCCTGACAGCTTCTAAGTCTCAAGGGGATAAGGGGTTTTCTTTATCTTTCTGTTTCCTCTCCAAAGTGTGCATACTTATGGGGAGTCTACAGGGTGGGGGGTTGGGGGGGAAGAATAGATAAATAAACAACAAGAGTTGAGCAGTTTTGTGCCTTTTTGGTTACTTGACAGCATTTTAAATAAAAATATTGGCCATTTGTTCAGCCTTCCCCCCTCCTTGCTAATATTTAAAAGCATCCAATTAAGATTTTCTAATGTGTCCAATGAGTTAAACTGTCCTATGGTATTAGAAAAATATTACCCACATAAATAAAATACGTCAAAGCATTAAAAAGCTATTACACACACTGAACATAAAATGGCAGAATAATGATGGATCCCGCCATGCAGGAAACATATTCAAAAATATTATCTTCCTGGTAATGAAATGCCATCCGTTTCATTTTAAGCTAAATACGTTAGACATATCAGTGGAGTCTGTGCTGACACAGCAGTGAGTTGAAATTGAAAATCTGAAATTATATATATGATTGGACACAGTGTTAAAGTAATTTATAGGGAAAACCACGAATGTGCTGGGTCTGCACCTTCTGGTGAACTCATTTTATAGAATCAGATAGAGGAAAACTCTACCATTTCTAATGTGCAGTTAGAATGGCAGCCTGCCAGGGCCCCAGCATATTCAGTATGAAAAGGGAGAAGAAAGACAGACAGAGAGGGGCTGGGAGGGGCTGGGGAGGCGGGAGCAGTCAGGGAAGTGGGGGTGACAGGGGATGGGGGACAGAGACAGGGAGAGGCAGGGCCAGGGAAGCTTGCTTCAAATTACAGCAATTCTGCATAAGCCATCAAGAAAACGGCATTCGTTTTCATTGCCTTGACCTAATGGGATACAGCGGCTGCAGGAGCTGTATTAGCTGTCAAGACAAGTGGGAGATAACAGGAGAACCGTGTGGGGGCAGGTTTCAGGGAGGCTGTGGCCAGGTGCTCAGTGACACCACTCGGGGAGGTGACAGTTGAGCCCCTGGTGGAGATCATCTGACCCCCAAAGTTCAGGGGGGCTCCAGAGTGCTGATAGGAAAGGAGGCGACGGAGGGCCCTCACAGGCCCTCTCACACCGCCTGTCTGGCTGGAGGCTGTCTATCTCTCTGCCCTACTTTTTTCTTTATCTTTTTCTATGTTGTGCCTGTTTGGGCACCAAGTGCAGTGGGAAGCGGAGTTAGCTGGGGATGAGGAGAACAACAAGGCTGCGCTTTTGTGTGGAGATGTGTGACGAATGGGTACCCTGATGTGCTTTTCGTCTTTCATTTATATCCATAATCCTGCTTGAAATGTGGATTATTCATTCATACCGGGCCAGTCTCCTCCTGCAACGCCAGGGAGACACCACTGTGAATTTCCATTTGGTGGCTGCACTGGCTGAGGCAGAGGTGGTCTAGTTTCTCCAGAAGTGTCCTTTATGACCTTCCTGATTTTTAAAGAGAAGAAAGGGTTGAACATGAAGGAAAGAAGGAAGGATGTTTTTCATCCTATAGCAACTACCTCTAAGGAGGGAAATGGAGAGTGGAGGGAGGAGTGTTGATGACCTCGAGTAAAACTGAGATAAAATGTCACCAAACCTCTGTCTTTCTTTCTCCCCTCTCTTATCGAATAGCCTGGGGATGTTTGAAGCCTGAGAGAGATAACTAGAAGAGTAAATATTTACACATCTAGAATTAATGTTGGCATCTTACTTTCTTAGTATGCAAGCTTTTATTCTTTTATTTCAGTAGTACTGATTGCCAGTTCTTGGGGATTTGTCCATGGCAGACCCTAGGCCAGGGGTGGGCAAACTTCTTGACTCGAGGGCCACAATGGGTTCTTAAACTGGACCGGAGGGCCGGAACAAAAGCATGGATGGAGTGTTTGTGTGAACTAATATAAATTCAAAGTAAACATCATTACATAAAAGGGTACGGTCTTTTTTTTTTTTTAGTTTTATTCATTTCAAACGGGCCGGATTCGGCCCGCGGGCCGTAGTTTGCCCACGGCTGCCCTAGGCTTACAAGCATGACCTCACAGCCTAGGACCCTAGACCCAGGGGTTATTGTGCTTCCCATTTTGGTGATGAAGTTTTCAGGAGATCAGGTGACCTTCTCCAAGGTTACAAAGACCATGAATACTTCAGGCTAAAAACTCTTCAAAGTAATGGTGAGGAAAATATTTTCTGTCCAGTTGAACAGCAGTCATTGTGGTGACTACAGGGGTTAAATGACTTGAGTCAAAGCAGCCCCTTTCTGAACCCTCCAACTAGCCCAGCTGCTCTTATTGCCTCCCCTGCCTTTCTTCCTAGCACCCACTATGGGTTTAATTCCTATTTACGTGGGCCTGTTATTTTCTATACTAGATATGAGTTCATGAACACAGAAACTGTGTCTATTTTGCTCACTGCTATAACTTCAGACCTTGGGCCAGCGACACATTCAGCAGGTATGAGTTCAATGTTAATTGGTTGAATAAATTAATGGATAGATGGGTAGATGCATTTTCATTGATAACATATAACAGAGTTGGAAATTCATAGGTCATTTCTGAGAAGATTTATTATTTTTAATTGGTTCCTGTGTTATGGTGGACCTCTCCAGAGAAGATCATAAAATTTTTTTTTTAAATGGGAGGAAGTCCAGTGGGACATCTAGTCTAACACTCTATCCAGTGCTGATCACGCTTAACCATTAAGATTCTGCTTTGATACATCCAGAGATGGGTTGCTCACTATATCACAAGATATTCCATTGCTTCATAATAGTGGTTTGCAAAGGCATTTTATTGAGAGAATCAAATATCCTCCTGGAACTGTCATCATACTGCTCTCTGCTTCTCTGGAGCTCCACACATCAGGCCTTTTTACACCTACACAGACAGTCCTTCAGATGTGTGAAGACAACTATCATGTTTTACACTTGCTTTTCTTTTGCAGGCTATATCTACCCATTTTTTTTTTCCAGCCTTGCCTTCTGGGCCTAACACCATCCTGGTCATCCTGGATAGTCAATGTGCCCTTTAAAATAGTTAACAAAATAAAAATAGTAGACACTCTATTCCAAATGCAATTGAATCTTTCTGTGACTATTGCTTTATTTCAAATGAAATCCTAGTATGATGCAGTCCTATTCTATATAATAAAAGCCTAATATGCTAAGTGTCCAGTTGACTGGTCGGCTGTTCAACCAATCAAAGCGTAATATACTAATGATATGCTAAGGCTGCTCAACCACTTGCTATGACATGCACTGGCCACCAGGAGGCAGACAGTCGACCAGTCGACCAGTTGCTATGACATGCACTGACCACCAGGGGGCAGAGCTCCTACCAGTAGGTTAGCTTGCTGCTGGGGTCCTGCCTATTGGGCTGGACACACCCTGGAGCCCTCCTGCAGTCCCTCCCTGGCTGGTCAACCTCCTGCATCGCTCCCCGGTCCCGATCATGCACCAGTGGGGTCCCTTGGCCTGGCCTGCGCCCTCTTGCAATCCAGGACCCCTCAGGAGATGTCGGAGTGACAGTTTTGGCCCTATCCCGCAGGCCAGGCCGAGGGTCCCCACTGGTGCACGGATTCTTGCACTGGGCCTCTAGTATTATATATGTATTCATAGTATCCAGACCAGAGTGTTGAAATATATAAAATGTATGGCCAGCTAAAACTTATTCATTTAATTCATTCATGCACTCAACAAGCATTTCTTAAGCCAACATGATATACTAGCCACTGGGTAAACATTGGTAATAAGATGAATGAGACATGATTCTTGCTGCTGGCTGAGGACCTGCCAATCTAGTGAATAAGATGTGATAAGTTAGCACTTATTGTACTTTTAAATCATAGATGCATATTTTAAAATATTTTATCACTTTTAGAACTATTGTGCATTTTATAACCAACGTATAGAGTTAATACAGCATTTGATTTTATATCCCATTTATAAATCATTGGTGTTTTTGAAAACATAACTTTATAACTGAGAGATAATGGCAATTGCAATATTATAAACTTATCTAATACCAGTACAGTGCGTGTTAGGTGAAGGTATGATACAAAGAAATGACAATAATTTCTGCTTGGATGGACAGAAAAAGCTTCACAGAAGAGAGAGAAAAAAATGTAGGCCTTGATGGATTGCCCATGATTTAGTCCTCTTGTGGTAAGAAAATTACAGGGTAAGAGGAGACTGTGACTGCCAGGCTGGGTGGAGAAGCTGGGGTAGGGGGCAGTGCTTTCCTGTGAGAGCATCCAGAGGAAAACTGGGCTTCATTGTTTAGAAGGCTTTCCTCCATAAGAGAAAACATGATGAATATTGTAAAGAAGGGTACATAATTGCTTCAAAAGTTCACAAATGATAAAGAAAAGAGGGCAGCTACTGGGAGTTGTATACAGAAAAATCTGGAAGGATATCATGAATGTACACCCAAGGGCAACATTTGTAAGGTAACATGTTTTTATGTTTACTTGGTCAACTCCTACTCATCATCAAGATTTGTCTCCAATGACACTTCCTTTGGGAAGCTCTTTTTAAGACTCTCCTGACATCTTAGGGCGGACATCTGAGCGCCCTCCTCTGCCCCCAGGACCCGGAATATCAGGTGTAAAAGCTGGTCGGGTGATTCTAATATGAAACCGTGACTATGAGTCAGTGCTGAAAGGACAGAGGGAGATGATTAGCAAAGGGGAGGAAGAGGCCTTACAGCATCAGATCCTCTTATAGAATAAGAAGAAGGAGGAATCCATGGAGAATGTGAGGTAGAACCCTGTTCAGGACAACAACCTGACAGGAAGGGGCAAAGCAAAGGGTAAGGAGGGCTTCCTTTCTGCTACAGTTGTGAGGCTTTTCAGAGGATCCGGGAAGATACAGACCACTGGAGCAACAATGAGGACACTGTTTCTGAAAGGAAAAAGAATAATGAACTAGGCAAACTCACTGTCTAGGCAAGACATGAAGGATAAAAAGGAAAACATTGAAACAGGTTGTTTCTGGGTGAAAGTTTGCTTAATTGAGGATTGAGGGTTGAATAACATGAACTAGTAATTGGAATTTTTAAAGAATTAGGATTGATTTGGGAGTTATTGCCAAGGGAAAGGGCACATGCTGTGGCTGAGGCTGTACAGTGACTCCGCCAGGCAGAGACAGTTACTGCTCACTGACTTCGTGTGCTCATTGCTCAGTTTCTTTGTGTTAGGAGGGGCCAGCAGCAAGTATTGCTTATTGGTGGTGAGTGCAAGAGACTGTTCATTTCTGGGCTGAAGTATTGAAGATGTGGCATGAGTCCTCACTCTTCCTTTCCCAGCAAAATGTTGAGGTAGTGAACCTCCACTCATTTAGACCCCTGAGTGGCCCCGTGGAGCAGAGCTTGCTGCTCCCTCTACTGATGGGGACGTCTCGTAAGTGAGAAACGAACGTTGTGTTAAACTACTGAGGATGAAGGGTTAACTTGCCAAGGAAGACAACTCACTTTATTCTGAACAACCCAGTTTGGTGTAACGGAAAAGAAAAGTCATGTTGGATGAGGACAATGTGGTTTGATGAAATGAGATTGAACTTTACAGCTTCTCCAAATAAGATCTGGGCAAGAATCAAATAATTTTAGAACTGGAACACAGTTAAGAGGAATTACGGTAAAGGAGACTGAACACTTAGCTGGCTTTTGAACACCCATTTTGATCTCCCTGAAAAGAGGAAGGAGATATTAAATTCTATTATGTAGTAATTCACCTGTGGGCTACAAACTCAAGTGTTTGTAGGATCCTTGAAACGACCACTAAATACATCCATTAAGTGCCTACTGTGTGCAGATCGATAAAGTAGGTACTATAGGAAGATGTGAAAACGTAATATTATCCCTAACCTTGAGTGTTTTTCATTTCAGAAAGGCAGAACTAACCCCTGAAAATGGTGTGAGGATAAGGGGATGATTTATTAGAAAACTTGAGTTTTAAAGTGAGATTTTTTTGAATGTCTAAACTCAGGGGAAAATGACATATGTGAAGAAAGGCTTGAATTACAAGTAAACAACACTGGGGACTTTTTAAAAGTGTTACAAGTCAAAACCTATAGTCTACAAATTTTACACAAATAGCATTTTCCTTGAGCACATTTTACAACAAAATTGGTCACCAGATTTTCAAGATGGAAAACACATACACACATATATTACTTCTTTATCAAGTTAATGTGAACTTAATGCTTTCCAGAAGCCATAATGGTATTATAAATTACTTGGTGTATTTTTCCCTTTAAGGTTTGCATTTTTTGATTGACACAAATATAATTTTTAAAATTAAATAATTTGTAGTATAATAGATCCCTTCTCCATACCATTATAAAGCACTAAAAAACATTGTTTTAATCCACTTCCCAAAATGTGACGATGCAATTGGAAAATGCTCACGCATGGATTCTAAATTAATCATTCTCCTCCTGCTGATGACCAGAAAGTGAAGCACCCCTTAGTTCTTTTTAGCACTTGTTTTGCAAGTTTACTTTCACTACGTGGTGAAGACAAGGACTTGATTATTAATAGTGTGTATCCTTAGTGTTAGTAATATGTTACTTATTACTCTCATACTTAATTTTCTTAGTTTTAAAGAGCCTATTTTTCACAATTTAGCTGTTTTTTTAAAGGGAGTTCTTATGTATTATTGATAAAAAGCATTTTTAAAATTTACACTTGGAGGATATTTATAATAATGTCAGGCCACTTAAACCACCCAAATAAATAGATAAGGAGTTAGTGTATACAAGTAGAACATTTTAATTGCTGTATTCTATTTTATTTTATGGACCTACCATCATTTAAATTTCTGACTCTAAATTTAAGAACCAGTAAAGGATATACATATGTATGTGTATTTATTTTTACATATTATATAAATATTCACAAGCACACATAGAAATAGCAAAAACACCAAAATGCTAACAATGCTTTTTCTGGGGAAGAAAGCGGCTTGGGAATGTCGTTTATACATTTTTTTTCTTCTCTCTACATTCAGGATTTTACAGCCTCTTTACAATCAGCAGGAATACCTTTTTAAAAAGCATATTTATCATTTTTTGTTCCCTTTATTTTTATTATAAATACATGAAACATTAAAAACAATTTTAAAAAGTAAAACCCTATAATCTGATAACCATAATGCTATTATTATAATTTTTATAGTATTGCTTTCCATTTTCCATTCAACTGTATATATCTGTGACAGAAATGGCATAAAATTGCATCTGTAAATTTTTGAATAAGTAATATATTTATATAATACAAAATTCAAAAGATACACAGGATTTACAATAAAACGTATATATATATATAATTTTTTACATAATTTGTACATTTTTCAGTATCTCAATATAAGGCTGCCTCATTCTTTTTCTAATCCTCACACAAGGATATGTTTTTTTAAATTGATTTTTATAGAAAGAGGGGGAAGGAAGGGAGAGAGAGAAACATTGATGTGAGGAACTTTGATGTGTAAGAGAAATATCACACATATTGATATGTTGCCTTCTTTACTTGCCCACACTAGGGATCGAACCTGCCACCTTTTGGTGTTCAGAATGACACTCCAACCAACTCAGGTACACTGGCCAGGGCTTGATGTGGCTTCTTCTTTATAACCTTAGTGGTAAAACTTCTGTTCAGCTAGGTTTCAGGAGATTCTGAATGATGGTTGTTCTGTAGTTTAGTTGTAATTTTGACGTGGTTGTGGGCGGATGGAGTACCATGTTTACCTATGCTGCCATTTTGACCAGAACTCCTTGAGTTATCTTTATCTTGTTGATTTTAGGAACATTTTTTATATTAAGTATTTGTTTATATATCTTTTACCATTTTCAAATGACTCTTTGTCTCTTTGTAGAAATGCTTTATTTTTTAATATTTTTATTATTTTTTATTGATTCCAAAGAGGAAGGGAGAGGAAGAGAGAGATAGAAACATCAATGATGAAAAGCATTGATCAAGGCTGCCTCCTGCACGCCCCCCACTGGGGATTGAACCCACAACCCAAGCATATGACCTGAATGAGAATTGAACTGTGACCTCCTGGTTCATAGGTCGGCCCTCAACCACTGAGCCACACCGGCTGGGCATAGAAATGCTTTATTTTATACTTTCACATTTATTAGTATCTTACAGCTTCTAAGTTTCATATCAGACTTTCAAAGGTTTCTCCTAATTCTGAGATTAAAATATTTAATGTATTTTCATTTAATTTTCTTTATTTCCAATGTTGATAATTCTGGAATTTATTTTGGCAGAAGGATCTAACATACTTTTTACACAGATGGTACCTAATTATTAAGTACTATTGAGTAATAATCTTTATTCGATTGGTTCATAATTCTACCTTTATCATCATGTAAAAGTATCTACACTAATAAAAGAGAAAAATGGTAATTGGCGTACGACGATACCCTTTTCATTGGCTAATCAGGGCTATATGCAAATTAACTGCCAACAAGATGGCGGTTAATTTGCATATGTAGGCACAATGCAGGGAGGCGAAAGGGAAAGCAGGAAGAAGCCCCCTGCCACTGACAGTGATCGGAAACCCAGGGGGGAGCTAAGAGCTGGGGGGCAGGGCAAAGGCGGCCCTGGGGCCGCCTTTGCCCTGCCCCCCAGCCATGATTGGAGAATCAGGTGCCTTTGCCACCCTGGCCAGTGATAGCAGGAAGTAGGGGTGGAGCCAGCGATGGGAGCTGGGCACGGTTGAAGCTGGCAGTCCCTGGAGCTAGGGGTCCCTTGCCTGGGCCTAAAGCGAAGCCCACGATTGCGGGGCCGCGGCAGCTGCGGTTCCCCGCTGCCCGGGCCGGACACCTAGGCCAGAGGCGTTAGGCCTGGGCAGGGGCGGAGCCTGCAACCGCGGGGAGCTGGGGGTCCCCTGCCCAGGCCTGACACCTCTGCTGGAGGCCTCAGGCCTGGTCAAGGGGCCGATCCGGTGATTGGTGATCGGAGGGTGATGAGGGTCAACTCCTCTGGCCGAGGCATCAGGCCTGGGTGGGGGGCTGAACCGGGGATTGGGGGGATATGATGGTCGCCTTGCCCAGGCCTGAAGCCTGGGTTAGAGGCGTCAGGCTTGGGTGGGGGGTGGAGCAAGCGATCAGAGGGAGATGGGGGTCCCCTGCCCAGGCATGATTCCTGGGCCAGAGGCCTCAGGCCTGGGTGGGGGCCAGAGCCAGTGATCGGGGGGAGATGGGGGTCCCCTGTCCAAGCCTGACACCTCTGGCGGAGGCGTCAGGCCTGGGCAAGGGGCCGATCCTGCGATTGGAGGGTGATGGGGGTCAACGCCTGAGGACTCCCAGTATGTGAGAGGGGGCAGGCTGGGCTGAGGGACACTCCCCCCCGCCCCCACACACCCAGTGCACGAATTTCGTGCACCGGGCCCCTAGTTTACAATATAAAAAAACGAAATAAAATTTTTGGGAAAACTTAAAGTAATGATTTTTTAAGTTCCTGAAAGGATACCTTAATAATAATTACAAGATAATTTTTAAAACAATAGGCATCATTTTTCAGATAAATAGAACTGATGGAAAAAATGTAAAGTGAATACAAATTATAATCAGGGAACATTTTATCTGCCATTTCCAAGTGCTGGTCGGCTGATTCATGCCAGGTCAATTACATAAGAACCATTTGGGAAACTTACAAACAAGGTGAGAGAATTCTAATCACCAGGGTGGGCTCCAGGCATTTATAGTTTTTTAAACTCTTCCTAGATGATTTTGACAGTATAGCCAGAATTAGAAACCATTGGTTCACATAGTCATATAAACTTGTTTATTCTATTTTTATTATGCCTACTTCATATTAAATGCACGATTTACTTTAGGAAAAAGATATTAGATTTACATAATTTAGAACTCTAGTATGTGGACATGTCTAGTGTCCATTCTCTGGTCTTCTCAAAAGCATAGTTGGTAGTATGCCTTACCAAGTGTTTTTATTCCCTCCTGTCTCATGCTCTACGTCCATATTGACTCAACTGGGATTATGTCCAGCCCTCTCTTAACAACTCCTATTCTTCCTCTTCAGCCCCTTCCTTGGACAGTGGCCAAGAGAAAAATCCTGCTCAGATGCTCTATTTTTTCCAAGAACCTAAAGAAGAACAAGTTTTAAACCAGAAATCCCCCTTTCCCCACTTTTTTTTTTAACTACAAAAGGATATATATATATATATATATATATATATGCCTAAGCGACCAGACGGCCAGATGACCGGACGACCGGCTGGCAGCTATCATGTGCACTGACCACCAGGGGGCAGAAGCTCAATGCAGTAGCTGCTCCCTGGTGGTCAGTGCACTCCCACAGCAGGAGCGCCACTCAGCTGACAGATGGGCACCAGACGCTGGGCTCACAGCGGGCGAGCTCAGCTGCAGCGGTATGGGGCGAGCCTCTCCTGCGGATGCTCCCCCTGTGCACCAGAGCTGCGGTGGCAGGTGCAGTGGGGCCAGGATGAGCAGGAGCAGTGGTGCCCAGACCAGGCTCTGGCTCCTACCTGGCCTCCTGCTGCTTCGCGCACTACTTCATGCTGTGTGGGATCCACATGGACAGTGGGCTGGAGCCTGACGAGTTGGCGGGTAAGGCTGAGCTACGGTGGCGCAGAGGTCCACTGATCTCCACAGGCCAGGCCGAGGGACCCCACCGGTGCACGAATCTGTGCACTAGGCCTCTAGTTAATTACATATTACCTCCATGTTTGAAATGATTTAATCAGAAAGTAGCATTTAACATGTAATTGCTTCATATTTCCATTGTATAAATCAAATTTTTACATGAGAAAATGTCATCTCCTGATCAGAATTTATTCCCCTCTTGTTGATAAAAGGCTACCATAAGATCACTACAGCTGATCTGTCTGCCCTCACACACAAGTCACCCCATCCACATCACTTTTTTCTTCCAACATTTTTCACTCCTCTCTGTTTCCAAGAAATGCCAGGTTTACATTTCTTTGTACCTTTTAACTTGCTCTTCT
Source organism: Myotis daubentonii (assembly GCF_963259705.1). Taxonomy (NCBI): domain Eukaryota; kingdom Metazoa; phylum Chordata; class Mammalia; order Chiroptera; family Vespertilionidae; genus Myotis; species Myotis daubentonii. The sequence continues at coordinate 44,828,248 of NC_081850.1, forward strand.
CCTTGCCCAAAATACTACCTCTAGCCCCCACTTTGATCATGATGAAATCCATATTTGAAAGTGAGTACTTCTGTTGTGATATTAACTGCATCATACTGTACTTATTTGTTTATATTTCTTCCCATCCACTAGAATATGAATGCTCTTTGCTCTGGCAATTGGCAAGGAAGTGTCACTCAAAGAAACATGCCATGAAAACCGGAGTTCTGGGGTAGACCTGGTCCATAGCCAAAAGTACAAGTACATTTCATTTAATAGTGAAGGAGAAGCCCGTTAGACCCCCAGTGTGTGCCGCACTTGGGTTAAAGCTATGCTTTTCCGTACTACCAAACTGATCAAATAACATAAAACTGGTCCCAAGGCAGCAACTATTCTTGGAATACTAGTAAGAAATAAATGCAAACACTTTTGGAGGGTATTTTTAATAATCTAGGCCACAGGAAAAAATATTTCCACTTAACATAAATTTAGCCTAAAAATATTTAAGAACAATCTATCATGAGTTAGAGTGAGCAGACAAAAAAAGTTTAGCATGCCAAATCCTGATGATAAGGCAGGCTTGAGAGAAAATAAATCACACACACACACACACACACACACTGCAGCATTGGTTCTCAAAGAGTGGTATTCAGACCAACAGCTTCAGCATTAAGAACTTATTAAAATTCATTATTTTGGGCCCTATTCCCAACCTACTGAATCAGAAGGTCTGTGTGTGTTACCTGGCAATCTGCATTTTAAGGAGCTCTCCAGGTGATAACCATTGCCCCAGCATAGAGAAATTTTTGTGTATGCTTAGGAGGAGGACATGTTCAGATTGTTGATAATACAGAAAAAAATTGGGGAAAATTTGTATTCATTCAACAGAATATTCTGGAGCCATTAAAACCTATGAACTAGGTCAGGGGTGGGCAACCTTTTTGTGAGTGCGTGCCAAAACCAGTAAAATCTCTGACTCAAAATTCTTCTGTGTGCCAACCCTAATTTTTTGAGAACATATTACACCTACTTGATATCTCTTAAGGTGTACGTATGTGAAGAACCTTGAAGAAATAATAAAATTCATTCGAGCTACAAAAACACAGTATATGATGATGAAAAATACATTTATTTTTTTAATGTATACATGTACACTGATAGTCCGACAGAAAACTTTATGACTCCGTTTGATATTATCAGTGGGACTTTTGCTGCTGCATCACTGATGACAGATTTCACATCAGGTTTATATTTTGTGACCTTCAGAGATATGCACGAGCTACTACTTTCATCCGTCAGGCTACTCCTATTATGAGACTTAACAAAATTCATCACTGAGAACAAAGATTCACAAACATATGTGGATGAAACCAAAACACTGGTCAGACCTAGGAAGGCAGGGAGAGTTAAGACAGAGGCATAGAAATTGCTCTTCCCCTCCCTCGTCAATCCATGTCTATGGTCTTTAAGATAACTTGTTATGTAAAATTATTTATTTATCTAAGATGCACCTACACTGAATTTATCTGAAAAATAAAAAAGTCGATATTAAGAAAAAAATTGTAAATGGAAGAATATAAGAGAGGGTTTTGCGTGTCAGCAAAAGTTACTGGCGTGCCATGTTTGGCACACGTGCCAGGGGTTGCCCACCCCAGAACTAGGTCTTAATGTTTTGACATGGATAATTCTCAAAAGCAGTGTTGAGTAAAATATATAGGTGATGATAGTCCATGCAGCATAGTGATTCTCAAACTGCAGGAATTTTGTCTTCCAGGAGGTATTTTTGTTGTCAAAATTTGAGGGATAGATGCCAGGATGCAGCTAAGCACTGTACAATGTGCAGGACAGCCCTCCTCCCCAAACAAAGGGTTATCTGGCCTATGTTAGACTCAGTGATGTGTAGGTCCTAATCCAGAACCTGTAAATGCTTGCTTTAAGGCAAAGGGGATTTTGCTGATGTGATTACATTAAAAATATTAAAATGGGAGATTAACTTGAATTATCCTAATGTAATTAAGTATAGTTGCAAGGGTCCCTATTATAGCAGCAATAGGAAGCTAACACCGCCCCCCCCCCCCCCGCAAAAAAAAAAAAAATCAGTGGAGCCAAGATTGAGAAGTCCTGGTACATAATAGCATTTCTATAAGTTAAAAATTATATCAAACAGTAAGTTACATTTTTAATGAATTTCTATATATTTGCTTAATATTGAAATTTATGCATGGAAGGGATACATACCAACTTCCAGATTGCAGTAAGCTATGGAGGGGTTGAAGGAGTGGAAAGTGGAGGACATGACTGGGCTTTAGCTGCGTCTTTAGACTTTGGGAAAGGGGAGTGTTTGCCAGGAGAGCCAACCATGTAATTGGAGGGACATGGGGGAGGGGATAGAAATTGAGTTCACTGACCAGTGATTTAATAAGTCATGCCTATATAATGAAGCCTCCTTAGAATTTCAAAAGGATGGGATTTGGAGAATTTTGAGGTGGTTGAACATGTGAAGGTTTGAGGAAAGTGGTGCACACTGGAGAGGGCATGGAAGCCCTGTGCTCTTTCCCCATATCTTGCTTTATGTATCTTTTCATCTGATTCCTATCCTTTATTATCCTGTGTAGTAAACTGGTAATCTAGTGAGTAAACTAATGTCCTGAGTTCTGTGAGACCCTCTAACAAATTAATTGAACCCAAGGAGGGGTTTGTGGTACCTTTGATTAATATAGACAGCTGGTCAGAAGCACAGGTAACAACCTTGGTTTGCAATTGGCATCTGAATTGTGGGACTGTGCCCTCAACCCTCTGAAATCTGATTCTATCTCTGGGTAGATAGGGTCAGAATTGAGTTGAATTGTAGCTCGCCCAGCTGGTGCTGGAGAATTACTTGGTGTGGGGGAAAACCCCATACAGTAGAATTGGGTGAAGAATGATTAATCCCCATGAACAGTTGGACAGGTTTTACAATTGACCCCCAGGAGCCTCAAGTTTCACATTTTTAAATAACTATCTCTCAAAGGAAGCAAACTTACATTTCATCTCAATCTTATAAGGGTTAATTCCCAGTTAAATTTTAAAATTCCTAGTGAGACATTTTGAATTTTTCATGTCTGTGTTTTCTAAGCCTATACTAGTAGACACAAATTCATTCCAATTGCACTTTGGTCTCTATAAGGTAACAATGAATGTCTCTGATCTTTTGGGTTTTGTTCTTAATCTTATTTCCTCAGGAGAATTCTTATTTTTGTAAATACTTTCACAGTTGTAAGGAATTGTTCATTATTGGAAAATTAAAGATTTGGATTACCATTTAACTTCCTCTATTGCTCTTAAAATGATGACTTTTACTTTTGTTATTTATTTTCACTGAAGGATATAAGAGAATTGATTTTTTTTTTCTGGCACATTTTCATGTATTTATATACTAACAGATGAAGTATGCTCTGGTTTTCAACCAGCTGGGCTTTCAAAGTATTTTTCCAGACAAATTTTTAACTCCAAAATTGTGCAAATTATTAGAACTCCATGGGGATATTTAGTGCTTCTCTAAGATTTTGGAAGCATCCCAGGAAGAAATCTGTAGCTTTAGGTTCCAAAATTCCCATGGCTTAATCCGTCAGGAGTAATAAAGGAAAAGGAGGTAATCTTAACGAGCAAGCTGTGCTTCACCCCATACAAATGATTCCCGTTTCTATTCAGTCTCATCTTAGAAAATAAATACTTTCCTCTAGAAACTAAGAATGAATCAGAATGACTTATTGATTCCTGCAGAAGCCCACTACAGATAAATTCATTCAGACGTCGCTCCAGGTTTAAGTTTGCTGGAAACTATTAGCAGAATTATTGGATGGGATTTTCCTAATAGTACTTCCAGCTGAAGTGTTGAGAGAGACTTGAATTACACCAGAAAGGGTCCTTGCAGCACACAAATAACAAAATAGAGTTATTTTACCTTGGGCCAGAGGACACCAGAGAGAGTTATACACACAAAAACCAATCTAGCATCCTACTCTGGCTCAGGAGATGCTGTACGTCCCAGGTCCCTGTATGTCTGGTGAAGGTGAGCCTGAGCTGCCTCACGTTTGGAGTGCGGCATGGCAGAAGGCCACTGAGTATAAGCAGAAACTCCCAATCCAGGGACTTGTGCTTAACTTGCACAATCTCTTCTCTGAGATTTATTTTCTTTTATATGTAATTGGGCTCAGTGACTGTAATATTTCTTTCCGTCTCAAAAATTCTATTCTTCCCAAAGACTTCTTCTGAGCTAAGTCCTCATCAAAAGAGCACATAGCAAACTTCTAAACCTTGCAGAACAGCCCTAAGGAGCATGACTAAAGGTGGTAGCGTAGCATTTAACTTTTTTGGACTCTCTTACCATGTTCTCAGGGTTTGAGTTCCACTTCCTCACTCACCAGAGTGTGACATGGGGTGGGTCTTGTTGAGTCCAGTGTTTTCATTTCAAATGGGGGTAATAATTATACACTCTTCCTAGTTGTCATGAGTATTAAATGAGAGAATCTTAGAACACCCTTAGCACTATGCATTTTTTCATAGACAATATGTACCATGTTTGTAAAAATCAGGATTAATCAAAGAAATACAGTTTAATCAGAATATGGGATTTATCAAAGAGGACCAACTCAATACAATTCTGAATGGCTACCGCTTATGTATCTGATGTTGGTCTTGAAGTCACCAGGAAAAAAATATCAGGGAGGAAAGATGGATACAAAGTGGGGGAGATCAAGGACAAAGGAGAACACTCAAGGATGAGCTGGGACCATTCTCCTTACCTCAGATCTCCCGCTGTAAAGATGTGAGTGTCCTGTGGGAGCTAAAGGAGCAGCATGCTGGATTACTGCCCCATACCAACAGTGTGAGGCAGCTGATAAGCAACCAGTGTGAGCTACCACTGTGCTTGGTGTCCTGCACTGCCCTTCTGAGCACAGAGACCATATGGCTGCTTCACTTCTGCCTTCCAGATCTGTGTACCATGCCCCTGGTGTCCCATGTGAACCCACACCATGTAAGGAAGGAAATTCTTGGAAATCTAGGCTCCAGCTCAGCTAAGTTGACCAGTATTAGTCCACTGCTCTGTTACCATTGTTTTTTATCTTCAAAAAAACTATTCTAAAATGCCTACCTAAAATTGCTTCCCCCCAGCCCTGGCCAGTGTGGCTCAGTTGGTTGGGCATCGTGTCATGGATTGAAAGGCTGCTGGTTTGATTCCTGGTCAGGGCACATTCTAGGATTTTGAGCTCAATCTCTGGTAGGGAGCATGCAGAAGGCAGCTGATCAATGTTACATCTATGTTTCTTTCTCATTCCCTCTTCCTTTCTCTCTCTCAAAAAATCAATAAAAAATCTTAACAGAAAAAAATAATTGCCTCCCTTGCCCCAAGCCATTCTCTATCACAATCTATCTGAAGCTATCTTATTTGTTTACTTATATAGTATTAACATCCTTATAGTGTCTTGCCAGACTAGAATAAAAGCTCCATAAAGGTAGGAGTGTGGCTGTCCTTGTCATTGCTATATATGCAGAACCTAGAACTGTGCCTAGAATATTGTAGGTACTCAAGAAATGTTTTTTTTAAAAATATATTTTTATTGAGTTTAGAGAGGAAGGGAGAGAAAGAAACATCAATGATGAGAGAATCATTGATTGGCTGCCTCCTGCTCTCCCCTTACTGGGGATTGAGCCTGCAACCTGGGCATGTGCCCTAGACCGGAATCGAACCCGGGACCCTTCAGTTCACAGGCCAATGCTCTACCACTGAGCCAAACCAGCTAGGGCTACTCAAGAAATGTTTAATGAAGGCGGTCAAACCATCATGTGAATCAAAGTTGGAGTCTTTTTGGAAATTTTACATTCTGTATCTGATCCCAATGTTTAGATTGTTGTAAAAGGTATGCAAAAATTCTGGACCATATTATGTGCTCTGCTAAGCTTTCTGTATGTTGAATGAGTTAGGACAACATTGACTGCTATAACAAATACAGTCCCATGTTTCAGTGGTTTCTCATAATACGCATTTTTCTGAGCTCATGAGTGCTTCTGTTTGATGGGTGCCTTTCCTTCTCAGAGTGACTCTGAGCTAAGCTCTTTCACATGCCCACCCACCCCCAGAGGACACTGTTATTCTTTGCTTCCAGCAAATAGAAGCTGGGGATGGGGCACACTGGTTCTTAAGAGATGCGTGCTGTTTATGTGCACATTTCACTGGTGAGAAGTGGTCACATGGCGCCCTGGGATGCTAAAGGGACTAGGAAATGTAATTTCTGCCTGGTTAGCTGCTTGCCATGGACAGCACCATGTGGAGAGGGGGACACAATTTTGTTGGATAGTAGATGTCTCTGCCACCATTATATTGTTTACTTAATTTTCACAGCAATCCTATAAGTTTAATGGTATTAATGTTCCCATTTTGCATTATGAAGAAATTTATATGAAATGATTTTATGTAACTTGTGAAAGGTCATACAATTAAGAATAACAATTTTGAACCAAAGAGATTAAAAAAAAAAAACACCCCTGCATTCTTAACCCCATCATATACTTCCTCCTGGCTCACAGGAAAGTTTTAACAAAAGCAGTTGATGGACTAGATTCTTTGAAAATTTCAAATCGGTTTCCCATAGATAGAGTCAATTAGAGAGTTTCTACAATCTTTAATTACTTACAGGTCAAATTCTCAAAAAAAAAAAAAAACCAGAGCGGGTTTAAAATTTTTATCGATAGTCTCATATCATCATATCATTATCTTTTAGTACGTTGACCAATTAATGTTGCCTCAACCTAGAAAAGACATTTAATGAGTTTGAATCTAATTTCTTAAAATGGATACTTGAATGGAGACATTTGAACCACCAAAGAATTTGGGTTGTTTGTTATTAAAAAAATCAATAAAGTTACATTTGCACTGTACATTTTGGTGAGTTGAGAGGAGGAATGAAAACCTGGGGGCCTCTGGTTCTGTTGGGCCATATCAATGGTGCACAGTATGTGAGCATTTCTTGAGGAATTGCCAGTGTGCCTGTGTTGAAGGAAATCAGAGCTGAATAATGCAGGTGGGTCTTTAAAACTGGTTTAAAATCAACCCAAAGTTGGTTTTTACTAAAGAATTTTAGCTCATTGATTATTTATTTATTTATATATTTATGTTAGTCCTCACTAGAAGATAATTTTTTTCCATTGCTTTTCAGAGATAATGGAAGGGCAGGAGAGGGATGGGAGAGAGAGAGAGAGAGAGAGAGAGAGAGAGAGAGAGAGAGAGAGAGAGAAGAGAAAGAAACATTGATGTGAGAGAGACACATGTACTGGTTGCCTCCTGCTCGAACCTCCAGATTGGGGTGGGAAGTGAACCTGAAACCCAGGTATGTGCCCTTGATTGGGAATCGAACCTGAGACCCTGCGGTGTGGGGGCTGTTGCTCTAACCACTGAGCAATCGGCCAGGGCTGATTTTCCTCTTAGATAAGAGGTTGAATATGGAATGGATGCCAAAGGGATGTATCAAAATATATATGTAATATACAGCTTGCTAAACGTAACAGATGCTTTAGAAATTGCAATCAGGACCTTTGGTTCAGTACCATGTGGATTTCTAGAAATTCTTCTGTGCTTCCTACTTTAGAAACCAAAAGGAAAAGAACATATGTGAAACCTAAGGGAACATCAGAATAAATATTTATAGTCTCTATATATGCACATTTATTTGTCACTCAAATAACATGAATTCAAACTGCCATAAATAGGAAATACTCAAGACCTTCATGTTGCTTAGTATTGGCTGCATGGGCTTGGCTTGACAGGTGCAGCTTTTGTGACCTTAGAAACAAGCAAGTTCCAGATGGAAAGAAAGTGAAATCCAGACTAAAAATATTTTCATTTTGTGATGAAAAAATATGACAGTTTGTCTAGCAAATGACAGCGAAATGGAAAAGGAAAAACGAGTTAGAAGAAGAAAAGTCTATGCTAATGATTCATAAAAACCATCCAGGAGAAGCCAAATGTGTGATACTTGTTAAAATTATGCAGGGATCTTTTATCCTGTGGAGTTTATTGTTGGACTAATAATAATGTTAATTTAGCAGAGGAGTTGACTTTTACAATGCAGCTAGCTGTGTGGCATAGCTGAGAGCTACAGAGAGCTGCCAATAATAGTGAGACTAGATCTGGGTTCAGATTGAGCTCTGCTTTGTCTGCCTTCTGTCCTTGAGGAAGTAGTTGAGCCTCTCTAAGCATTAGGCTTCTCACCTGTAAATGGAGGGTCTGTATTGATCAAATCAACTAATTGTTTAAGTCTCTCAGTATGGTGTTTGGCACATATTAAATGCTCAATAAATGACTATTAATTATTTTCAGTAAAGTTTTACATATAAAAATATATATTAAATAATGTAAAACACAACTCCATAAAAGTCTTTGCTTTCTAGAATATTTGCAATTTTCTGGGTACTAAGTCCTTGACATAGCTTGTATGCCATGATGTTGACTTGGGACCCAGGACTCTGGGTCTCCTTAGCCAGGCAGACTCCTCTATTTGTTTTGAATGACACTAGAAACCTCCTTAATGGAGGTACCTTGTAGGAGGGTGTGTGTGTGGGGGCGGGAGGGGGGGCACTGGTTCTTAAAGACTTGCCTTGTGTATAGGAACAACTAAGCATCCTTTGCAGCTGTCTTGGGTTAGAACATTGAGGATATTGGCGGTTAGCAGGTTGTGAGATCCAGGAGGTTATGAGAAATTAAATTCCATTGGTTTTATTTCAGCTTCATTGTCCATATGAGCCAAGAGGGTTCCTTACTACAAAGCTTCACCTCTCATAGACTTACTCACAGGAACAGTTTGCAAAAGCAGAGCCAAGGTTGTGACCAACAAGGATCATACTAATTATCGAAATTGTTTGCCTTTCTGAAGCTCTCTCGTTTTTGCGTGTCTAACCATCAGGCGTCTATTTCTTTCCTTTAAAGCTAATACATCACCGCTGAATTAAAATGCAGCAATTATTTATGACCTTGCAGTGCGTTTCTTTTTTCTTGTCTATGTCTGATATTACAACTTTTGATGGCTAGGCAGTTAAATGAGAAAGACAATCTTCTGTATCAAGATTTAGACCGAGGCAACTTACATTCCTAATGGCGTAAGCACTTTTGTCTGGTACTAGTAGAGTGGATACATATGAGGGCTGTTAATTTAGCTCTAATGTGGGCTGCATGGGAAAAGCAATAGGGGTTCTATTTAGTTGGTAGTAAACAACTTTGGAATCAATGTGTTTTCCTTTACTGAAGACTTGCTTAGTGCATTGGAAAAAAATTCTATTAGTTTGCTTCATTTAGTAGTCACCACGCAGCCTGTGTGCGAGCCAGTGGCACCCATTAAGGCCGGCACGACTGTTTGTAGCAAAATGAACCGAGCCATCTGAATTCAGCCCCAGTGTCATCATTTAGCAAGCCAGACAGAGCCATGATTTAAGATTTTCCCAACATTTTATGGCAATTTGTTTCATTTGCCACAGGCCCGTAATGATGCAAATTGCCATAAAGTGGGATAATCAGGCAGTAGAAGTGTCATAAAACTGCAGGAGAAACAAATTTCCATCTTGGAACTTTGCATGCCGATTGAATGTGGGTGAGCGTGCTTGTGGACCTGGCTTTGCTGGTGATATCTGGTTGCCAAGCTCTGTGCCAAGCAGAAATGATTCTATTTTGTCAATTTGTACTCATTGTGAAGCCAAAGAATGGGAGTGAAAGAGGACCTGGAAATATAAGGAAGCACCAGGCCAACATTTTTCCTTAGGTGCCTGGGCTGTGATCCTGGGAGGGACGGTCCAGGGGAGAGGATGCCAAATGTGTGCTATTAGGTAGATGGAGGAGAAATTAAGGGCTGTTAGGGATTGGAGTGCTTTGGCCTTCTGGAATATCATGGCTCTTCTGATATGTTTTGGGATCCCTGCCCTGCCTTGAACAGCCCTGCCTCTCTTTTGCCATGAGCAGCCTGTCCCTCAGTGGGAACCAGCAGTCTGGAAATGACATTGTTAGACCAAAGCTCTTCAGGGCCTGCTGAGAACTGGGACATGATGGAGAAGAAAGAGCCTATTCTCACATATTCATTGCTTGCTCTTGGAAGCAAAAATGGATTTTTTTTTTCACTGCCCGGGAAATAGACTCCCTTTGTCTTTTGGCTTTATTGTTTGTATTTTTCCTTTTCCTGGCCACATTTCTACCCCGTGGATCCTTTACATGTTTCAGCTATCATGAATCATCCCTTGAAGAACCAAGCAGCCTAAAATTTCCACGTGTCCCTCTATAGCTGATAATGGGGTTGTTTTCATTTCTCCCTTTACTTATGTGTCATCCCTTTTGTTTCCTCTTTTATAACATTACATTAATGGCATCGGTTTGAAAGTCCCCTAAGGACACGTTGCATAGCTTCACTCCTGCTAACTGAACTGGTTCTGACAGATATTCTAATAACATTCTAGCTCATTGCCAAGTGGTAAGGGTAACAGCTACAATCTTTGCTTCCTTTTTAAAAAGAAAATATATCCCAGGAAGAGTTTCTCTAGAATTTTTTCTGATTTTATTTAATAAACTGAATTTATCATGGACTTTCTGATGAACAATTTGTTACCCAGTTTTGATGCTGTTACATCCTAAAAGGCAATAAGGAAGGTGATGAACAAATGGTCTCTTTCTGGCTCTCACAATGGCAATATTTTATCAATAGCTTTAACATATAGTATTTTCATGTTCTTATGTTTCCTATCTAATTCAGTGTATGTTCTGTGATGTTCTCTTTGAATTTAATATACTTAGAATATGAAGGGTATTGCCTGGTCTCTGTTAATAATTGCTAATATTGAGAACAAATATTTATGGAGAGTGTATGATACACCTTACATTGTAGTATTCCTTTAAATGCATTACCTCAATTAATTTAAAAAATGAGCCTATGAGATGTTTTCCTCTCAAATTATCTTTCCCCCCGATTTTAATCAATCAAAGATGAACAAATGGATTGATTTCCTTTCCAGTAGAGGGCAAGCTCTATTGGGTTCTATTTTCTACAGATGATGATGTCTTGCAGGATACTCAGGAATACAGAAATCAACAATGAGACCTTGCTTTTGTGCCTATCCAAATGTGTCATTTGGGGGGTATAGGAGAGGCTGAGGGTGGGAAATAATTGGATGGGAAATTTAAGAGTTCTGTTTTATCCATGTTAGCTTTGAGATGCATGTCAGGCTTCAAAGTGAAGATGTCAAAGACGTGGTTGTATACATAAATCTAAGCTCAGGGGTGAGGTCAAAGCTGGAGATAGGAATTCAGAAGTTATTGTTATTAAATTTATGATGGTATAAGTAGCTGCTCACAAGGTGTTCACTTGGTCAAGGGCTGATGGTCTCCGCTAGCTCACTTTATCAGCATGTCTGACACTTGGTAGATCCTTAACAACTGCTCATGGCCCTGAACTATATACTAGAATGCTTCAGAGTACTAAAGATAGGTGCCTAAGTTCCAAGTATTTTGGCTACTTCCTACCAAAAAGTATCTTCGTCTTTAGGGTCAAATTCTGGGAGGGCATACAGGAAAGAGGCAAAAAAGAATTTTCTCCACTTTGTGTTTGGGGAACATGTCCTCTTGGGCACCCTGAGAGAAGTTTCTTTTTTCTTCCTTTCTGTATTTAGAACTTACTGGCTTCTAAAGAGAATTCAAGCATTGGGTCTTTAGTCCTACTAGGTGATTTAAAAAGTATTTCAAACTCTGAAATTTTAAGCCATATAAAAAATTGCTCCTCTTTAAAACAAAATATTCTCAGTATTCACACCTAAACATCATGATGGGTGTTGGTATCACAGAACTGCAGTGACTTGGACTTGTATCCTGATGTCAGTGTTCTTTTTCTTCTTACTATCTAACCTTAGACATTTTTTAAATATATTTTATTGATTTTTTTTACAGAGAGGAAGGGAGAGGGATAGAAAGTCAGAAACATCGATGAGAGAGAAACATCGATCAGCTGCCTCCTGCACACCCCCTACTGGGGATGTGCCCACAACCAGGGTGCATGCCCTTGACCGGAATCGAACCTGGGACCTTCTAGTCCGCAGGCCGACGCTCTATCCACTGAGCCAAACCAGTCAGGGCCTAACCCTAGACGTTTTAATTTCTGTCTCAATCAAGCAATATCTGTAGTTTAAAATACCACTTAGCATTTGTTCAGTAATCTGTATTTTAGTTTGCAATCTTGGGACATAAAAGCACAAATAATTTAAGTAAGGCATGAGAGCTAAATATTTTTCTTTATCCTTTTTGAACACCAATTCAAATCGCGAACTAGTTCCTACTTTTACTGATTTTTCTTATTGTTGGCACTCTCTGTAAAGACAGACTAATCATATACTCCTTGGTTCTTTACCTCTTTTATTTTCAAATTTTTATTTCCTTTCACATATTCTTTTGAAAACCAAGTAATTGAAGAGCTTGACAAGATGTGGAAGGGACAAGCATGTGCTTATGACTATATGGCTGGTCCCAAGGGAAGGGAAAACACTACTCATAGTTGCCTTAAATTTATTTCTATTATGAGGCCTTTTCTCATGGCTCCACAGAGAAAATTCCAGCTGAGATCTGCACTTAAGGAGGTATTATATGGACTCTCATTGACTGGGCTGAGAAACATTTAAAAAATACATTCACTCCATTACCCAGGAAAGATATTAAGACATCTTTCAAATTATCTAATCATAATTGTTAGGATGAAAATGACTGATTCTTAACATTTTACAGTAACAATCTGTCTTTCATTTAAAATTAATGTCATAGATACTTAGGCAAAAAATGTTTGCCTATTTGTTTATATGTTAATTACATTACATCTATTTCTTTTTACATAATGCATTTTAATTTATTCAGATTTATTCAGTGTATTACAATTGAGTTATCTCTATGGATTTTATAATTTATGTAATAAAAACTTTATAAGAAGAGAAATTCTTCGTTCCTACTGATATTTACAGCAGATTTATGGCTTTCAAATAATAGCCCCAGAAGTTAAAATTTTAATATCATTTTATTATTATTCTTTAAACACCACTTCAATAATAAATCTTGCTTTAATGCTTGTATTATTCTGTTTTCCATCATACCTTGTTAGTGTTCAATAGTGACCAGCATGTGCATCCAATGTTGTCTTACTCTCCCTTTAGAAGAATCTGTATTAAAGTTGGAAGAGCTTCAGAGTTCATGTCATGAAAATTGAGGCTGAAGAGAGCTGCTCTCTTACCCAAGTAGTTTTTTCATACTGTTATCATACTGTTAACATGGAAAGTGACATGTTAACATCACCTGCCTCAGAAGTCACAGACAAAATCTAGACAGACCAATTGAGTTTACAAGCATATATATTCAACCCCTATGTCCCCACAAAATGAGCATTCACTCAAAATGGATACAAAAAATAAATGTGTATGAAGTTACCCAAAAGGATATGGCCCAGTGGATGGGAAACTGAGGATGTGTCCTACTGAATTTTGGGATATAAGCAGTGGCCTTCTTGGCATATGCCTCAGTCTTTTCTTGTGTCAACCCCAATTCCTACACATATCCTGTGCTGTGTTTATTTCTAGTAGTATGGCTTTCACAAGGAGGGCATGGCCAGACAGCTTGTTTAAATACAGAACACAGGCAAGGCAATGGAAAGAAAAAGTGGTTTCAATAATGTAACTCAGAAAGGATGATAGATTTTATGACTTCTGAGCATTGGGGGAGATTTTCTCATTGTTCTCAGTCTTCACTACTCTCCTCAAATTAAAAAGTCAAGAACAGCTTGAAAAAGGGACTCCCAATAGTAACTCGGAGCGTAAGCAGCAGATACGCTCCCTGGATCAGGAGAGGCACCGTGGTTGCAGGGTTTTGCAGAGAGCACATCAGCATTTCTAGCCTGTGCACAGTTCTGTGGAGGGCGCTACAGAACCACGGGGAGCCACAATGATAGCAATGTCATTGTTGAAGGCTCTGTCTTTAACGTCTTTGAGAAATTGCAGAAAGCCATATTGAGTTTTTTTTTGTCACTATTTAAAACTTTGATGTAGGAAGATGACATCGCAGCTGAGATTACTTAGAGGACAGGTGGACAGGTGTATCTCACCTGCCAATTGCAGTTATGATTTTAGTGCTTAGAGGAAGCATATCTTGCAAATAGTCCCTCATTATTATAAGGTCTTGCCAAGACACATTTCTTTCTGGTGGTGACATGGGTCACACTGGCTCTAAAAAAAGTGTGAAGCAGACAATATTTGTTATTGAAGACCCACCCATCTATTAGGTAACTTCTTTTCCTTCTGCCTCAAACTCACTTCCCAAGGCTGTTCTCAACAAGGGGATCATACCCTCATGGCAACTTAAAGTGTAAAAAAAACTCTTAGTTTCCTTAGCGTATTTGTACTTTATCAGAAATTGAAATCTTGAACTAAGAGAATGAAATGCTGGTAGTGTAATTTTTGAGCAATTAATGCGCAAATGAGGATTTTTTTTGGTGGGAAGAAGAGGACTTTATTCTTCCCTTAAAATTATGCCATGTTAAAAATAAAACAGAAAACAAACAAGTTAAGTAATCTCTTGAGTGTTTGATGGGTAAAGTTTATATTCATTTTAATTTTAAACATTTCAACAATATTTTCACTTCCAGAAAAAGTCTATGTCTATGTAAGCTTCAGAAGTTTAAAGACATAGTTTCTGTGTGATAAATTTTCATTTTTTTCCATTTAATTAAAATCTGTTGTATTTCCTCTAGTTCCTGATTCTGGAACTGAATATAAATCTACCTTTACGTGTTGTCTTATCTGAGTTATCTTTATAATTTTAGTCTTGGGAATAGAGGATCATTATGTAATGTCCAGTCAGGTCTAATGCCATCGCTGACTTGATGCCTATATTCTTAGAAGTCCTTAACCTTGTTGTGCTTCACTTGCATCCTTTACAAAATGAATAGAGCATGTCTTTTCAGGATATCCCAAATAGGAGAGAACCCCGAGATGCCAGAATCAGACTATGGGTACAAGGGCTCATCTGTGAGTCACAGCCAAGGAGAGAAGAAGCATTGGTGGGTGGGAGCAATGATAAAGCAGAGAGAGACTTTGGAATCTGATTGATATAAGTTTAAAGTATGGTTCTCCTACTTATTCACTGTGAGAACTTAGACAAGAAGTTAGACCCTCTGAAGATTAGTATTTTTGGCATTGAATTACATAAATAGGTGAAATAACATCATTCATAAATTGAGAATCATGATCATCTATAAGCAAAACATCAAATTCAGTATCTCAGATGATATAGAAATGAAATAGGAGGAGAGGTGGAACCTCAGAGTTCAGATGGTCAGGCCTTGAATTAAGGATAATGTTTTTGTTAGTACTATGATTACAGGCCAAGAGTTATTCTTTGAATTGGGAACCAAAATGTATTGTGAGTAAAGTAGCAATAATCATACCATATAGGGTTACATAAATCACCTAACATGGTTGTAATATCAGGCATGTCTACAGGCCTTCCTCAATTCCCTAGATTCTTTGTTTCTAAGTCTTTCAGCAGCAGGATCAGCCTTAGCCACTGGCCAAGGTCTCTGCTTGGGTCCACACTGTCCAGCTGACAGGGGCTGACTAGTTGTCACTGAGAAGCCAGATGCAGCAGCTACATGTCCTGTGACTATTGTCACTTACGGACTTGAATGATACCCCACAACAGAGAATACGGGATGTGTGCTGATGCCCTCCAGAAAGGTGGGCAGTTTACTCTTTCTGTCACATATTTTAACCATCGGTATCAGGAAATGGGGGGAATGTGGAAGATAAATTTCTCTCTTTCATCCGTCCCCCCCGTAGACTTCTCCTTAGCTGAGAAATCTCATAGGGCTGAGCTGAACTCACCTGCAGGGGAGGCTGTATTGCTTTATGGCTCATCATGATGTCATGACCAGCATGATAACGTGTCACCTTGCATCTCTTCCTATCTTTATCCCTTTTACTTTTTTCCTTACTTTTCCCATTCTAGAGTGATACCTCTCAAAAGCATCAACACTTGATGCTTGCTTCAGATTATTTTATCTAGGGAACCCAACTAAGATAACACTTTGCACATAGAAGTTGCTCATTAATTATTAATGTTCCTTTCTTCTTTCTCTGTTAATTTTTTAAAAATTTAACCTTACCCAGTTCCAGGATAGACTTGGACTTTGGTGTCTTAGTTACCTTTATGTCTTGTCTATTCTTTCTGAACTCATATTCTCTCAGGCACTGATTTTCCATTTTGGTTTCTTATTGATTTTGAAAAGCAATTGGTCCCTTTGATGTTTGGTTTCTAAAAATATTCTAAATATTTGTCTAAATCCAAACTCTGTTAGAAGACTCCCATGGAGGCTCCTAGTTCAGAATTCCAGGCAAAGGAAGTTTACGATTCATTTCACTTGTGTAAGGTTCACTTACTTCTAGGCATCTCTGGAACAGCCACCTGGTTTTGAGAACAGCATATAAATCGATATGCAAATGTTAGTGAGTCTTCTTATGGATTGTCGAAGATGTGTTCATTGCTTTAGAAAAGAGAATTTAGAGTCATGCAAACTTAGATTACTTTCATATAAGAAAGCGTAAATCTCAGGAATGAGAGGATTTCTGCAGACTAGAAATCCATCTTCTGTAGTCACAGATTTAAAACAACCCCTTTTAGTAGATTCCCATACCTACTTTGAAATGAGAAAGGTAGATTTTTTAAAAAATATATTTTATTGATTTTTTACACAGAGGAAGGGAGAGGGATAGAGAGTTAGAAACATCAATCAGCTGCCTCCTGCGCACTCCCTACTGGGGATGTGCCCGCAACCAAGGTACATGCCTTTGACCTTTCAGTCCACAGGCCAATGTTCTATCCACTGAGCCAAACCAGTTAGGGTGAGAAATGTAGATTTTGAGTGTTCAACCTCAGACTTCCATCTTGGGAGTCAGAGACTCTCAGTTCCAGACCTGGTAGGTGACCAAAGTAGGTTTTCATCTGTTAGACCTGTGAAGACTGGAATAGTTAGCATGGGCTTCATGGGCAAGTTGAAGCTTGAGTTTCACTATAAAAACTGGTAGGTTTTATATAAGCCATGTTTTGGGTTTTGTCAAAATGTGCACATTTGTGTTCCTTCAGGTGAACCAATCAAAATTCTAATAAAGATCCATTTCCCATGAAACCCTTCCTTATCCTCTTGTCTGGAAGTGTTCTCAACCTCATTTGAATTTCCACATGCTTTATTGATGTCTCTCTCCACACAGGCTTGTTGTTGGCAACCTTGTTTTTGTGTTTGAACAACTGTGAGCTTTTTGAAGGCAGGCGCTAAATCTCAGGTATCTTTGTATCATTCCTTAGCTGAGTGATTAGCACATGAAATGCTTAAAAATATATATTGTATTCAACTTTCCTGTCTTTCAACTTGCCCATTTTGAATATTTACTGTTTGCTAAGAACTATCCTAAGCAATATTCATTCAAATCAATTCTCCTTCCTTGAACCCAGCAAAAATCAATAAAAGGATATTTTCTAAATGATAGCCACTAGAAGAGAGCAATATTCACAAAGAATGTTTCAGTTATGGATCACTGATTGGTCTGAACAGATCTATGTGGTTCTTTTAACCTCTGTGCCAGAAACACTTTTCTCCCAAGTTAACTTTCCCCTCTTCTCACCTTTGAAGCCATTAGCTACTGCTGTCCTTGGAGGTTTCTCTGATTTCAAACCCTCCCAACTTGCTTCAATTTTCCAAGTTCCTTAGATTTTATCTCCATAAGTGTTATAATTGTGTGAATTTAGGATGAGTACAGATATCAGATATTCTGCTATATTTCTCATTAATTTTTTGTGGAGGGAAAAATTCATTTTGAGAATGAGTATATGCTTTTTAACAATTATTACTTGATAGATACAAAAGCTACATTTCCAATTCTATACAGAATGTTATCTATTATTCAGAGCAGGGCTGCCCAATAAAAATTTCTGCAATGATGAAAGCGTTCTATATCTGCACTATCCGATATAGCTGCCACTAGCCACTTGTGGCTAATTAGGCATTTGTAATATAGCTTATGTGACTGAGGAACTGAGTTTTAAATTGTATTGAATTTTAATGAATTTAAGTGTAAAGAGCCATATGTGATTAGTGGCTGCTATACTGCACATTAAAAATATAGACCAATGACAGAATACTTCTTACATATTTCTATAAATAAATAAGTGCCCTTGGATAACTGCTTTTGGGAAACATTACCTATATTATATTATCCCCATGATGTCTTTCCCTTATTGAAGATTCACAATGCACATGAACATGATAAAGGCTCTAAAAAGTCTTACTATGAAAGTAAACAATCTGTTTATATTAGTTTAACCTGGAATTTTCTGATCGCATTTGACCACTGCACGCCCCTTCCCCACCAACAATGCCTGTGAACAACTTGTGACCTCATTCTGTAGAACCCTTTGGGGAAAAGTCTCCTTCAGACCAACATGCCTGTGTGATACCTTTAGCTAGACCTATTCTTCCCTCTATTTTAGTGAAAGCATAAGGATGATTTCAGAGCTAAAGGGGAACCTTCTCTAAGCTTTGTAAGATCTCCCAGGAGATGGGGCATGATGTTTGTCCCCTAGGCATGAAAGTATGGAGACGGAAACTACCCTTTGCAGAGGGATGGTGGGTTTTCTAGCTAAAGCTGTGGCTGAGCCTGGATCACATTTGGTCCTGGGAACCATGACTTGTCCTCACTTTGTCCTAAGCAACAGGTCGGCCTCCCTTTTTTGTGCCCGTTAGAAACAATCCCCTCGCCCCACTGGAGTTTCTGTTGTCATGAGCTTACTCCACTGGCAGTAATACGGGGAGGAACCTGGTGGTAACGTTGAGTTGTCTTCCCCCCTTCCTCTTAATAGACCAGCTAGTGATGCTTAAGATGAAATTGGTCTGACGGCTGAGAGCAGGTCCATTATTGGGAGCATTTGCTTTAAATAATGAAATCCAGGAATGCGTGTGGCAGAGAGGCGGCCAGTTCTGCCGCAAAAGGCGCTCGCTTGTCTGTTTCTTGCATTCTGTTAAATATTTCTTATTTCCTCAGAATGCACCACAAGGACCATTTGACTGTCCCCTCTGGCTTCTGCATCTTGCTTCCAGCATGAACAGACAGGTAATAACCGTTCAGCAGGGCCATTACCTCTTCTAAAGACTATTATCAAAATGGTCATTATACATAATGGAGATTATTACAGGCAGCCTGAGAGATCTTTTAGATACATCTCTCCAGTAATAGGTGGCCCTTTTTAGCCCTATGTATCTGTGGGGATAATACCAGGGCACAGAATCCATGACAAATGGTGATTTTTAGCAAAACTCTGTCAGCTTTTAATGTATTAATTGGATTGTGGATTTGAATTGTATTTATGCAGAAACTCCCAAATTTTAACTCTTGACAAATACGCAGCATGCCAGGAACATTCTGAGAACAGGAGTTAAATATATATATATATATATAGAATGCATTGTGCATGTTTTATACTATGCAATCACATATGCAAGGATACTGGCATTAATGAATCTGTTGAGAACAAACACTTGTATAATGAAGTAACTGGTCTGTAGTCAGCCAATCAATACGTATTTATAGACCTTGGGCTTCATGCCAGGCACTGGAAATATGGTGGTTAGAATACACAGAGGGAAGCTTAGACACTTCGAGTCTAGCAGCCTGTTTAAAAAAAAGTCAAATTTTAACCTTTTCCAGCCCCAAGACAATAAACCTCCTTGTATAGCTTCCATTTATCCTCATCGGTTTGATGTAAATAGGTCCTGTGCTAGCTAAAAATGTGAATTCTGCTCTGTGATACAGTTGGTTGCCTTTGTGCCTTAAAGCCATAACCCCATGACGGTTTGGTTGGTAAGGTATCATTCTCAGGCATAAATCATTACTGGCCTAAGGCAAATGTAATGGGGATGTTAATATGGGAATCTTGGCATCCCAGTACTAACTGAAGGCCCCAGAACAAAAGCAACAGGTGGCTAATAATCTGTCACTCCAAAGTGGGGGAGAGTGGGGGTGCTAGATCATGGATGTGCATTTGCAAAGGAAGTATAAAAAAACTGAGTACTGTACACTTTCTTCCAACATCCCCTTTTGAATGTTACAGGGTTGAGGTTAAAGTGATAAGAAACAGTATTTTTTGGAAAAATATTTAGGGAGCTATGCTGTTTTGCTTTCTTATGGTGGTAGAACTTGCCCCTTGCTTTACACCAAGTGAGAGCATTTGGAAAGGATCACAGAGATCTTGTTATTGGCAACCGTGATGTTGAAAGAGCAGAAGGCACTAGTACTTGGCCCTGGCCTAAGAAATTTAAAGGCTGAGGACTTTGGCTAGCAAGTTACTCTGATAGCCAAACAAGGAGAGATGGCTTCATCATAATGTGCAGCCTTAACAGGCTGTGGTGCCAATGATTCATGAGTGCTTCATCTGGGCCAATGGAGTCATTCAAGAGAAAGAGTGGTACTGTTCTGGAATGAACATGCAGGGCCTTGGCCCAAGAGGGCCACCTGCAGGGGTGATGGAGCCCTAAGAGAACGTCTCTGTGGAGAAGATCCCTGAAAACCAGGTGATGAGGGGCAGTTGTATGACCAGATGGAGGAGACATTGCAGCCTCGGATGCCTCAAAGATGCCCCAACATTAGGAACTTCCTTTGCAGCACATTTTGCCAGCTCTTTCTTCTGTGTCTTATAGTTGAAAGCTTCCTATTAAGTACATTTGCTAAAATAATTTCCTGTTGATAGTCCCCCTCTCTCAGGCTTTCCTTGCTTGAGATTCAGTCTCATTTTTAAAAAAGTAAACAGCAGAATTTTAGTTCTCACAGTTCTAGAGGCTAGAAGGCCACGATCAAGGAGCCTTGTCAGTCCCTGCTTTGGAATTCCTGTACAGTGTAGATTTCTGCATTCCCCAAGCCCCCATTAAAGAGGAAAGAATCTGCAATTGGTCATTATTTTGCCCATATGTTGTTTTACTTTTTTCACCTACACCCCCTCCCTACTTTCTGACAATGATAGCCAGATTTTCCTTCTGTTAACCTGTGAGGAACACCCCTTGATCACTTTCAGTTACTACAGTTGACTCTACCCATGATTCCAAAGGTAGGCATGTATCTCAAAAGTGGCCTGTTGGTATATTCAACTATGTTTGACACAGTGATTAGTTCAGAGCTGATCTGGGGGACTTGTGCTGAGACTATTTATATGAGGAACCTTCTTTTTGCAAGGCTTGCTTTCAGGTAGGAAGTAAAGGAGAGGCACTAGTGGTTTCCATGCTCCTTCTAAATTTACCTCAGAAGAAAGTAGAGTCCAGAGATGGGTCAGAAAGATTTGTCATGACACCATTTGAGCATCTGTATCTAAACGTGGCTGGAATTATATCTACTGTACTTATGAGAAAGAATAAATTGCCTTCCCTCTATTTCTATAAACTATTTTATATAGAATTTTGTTACTTAAACCAGATAAAGACCTACCCAATAGATATTTATATTATGGTTTAGTTGTATTCACTAGGAATTTAAAAAAGTATTCATTATATATTAATTATAAAAATGATTATTCCCCATTCCCACTTTTGAAGTAGAGAAAATTTCAAGCATACCAAGACTAGAAAGAATAGCAAAATGAAAGTTTCAAGCAAGCATACAGAAAATGGAAAGAATAGCAAAATGAATTTTTTAAAAGACTCCACCCATTTTTCAACAATTAACTCTATCTTTGCTGCACCACTTAAGAGTATATTTTAGTTATCATGGTGCTTTATCTAAATATATATATATGTATATATATATATATATATATACATATATATATATACATATATATATATATATATATATATATCCTAAAAATAAAAACAATTATAAATAAACACACTATCATTACCACACTTAGGAAAATTAACAATAATTCAATATATTCTAATATGTTTCCCTTCCCTCCCCCCTTTCTTCTTTCTTTCTTTCTTTCTTTCTTTCTTTCTTTCTTTCTTTCTTTCTTTCTTCTCTGGTTCATATTTAAACTTCTCTAATTTTTCAAGAATGACTTTTATAGATGATTTTTTTTAAGTAGAATGAAGTTCCAATCAAAGTTCACACATTGACTTTGATTATTAAATCGTTTTAGTCTAAAACTTTTCCCCATTTTTTAATGACATTGACCTTTTGAAGAATCCAGGCCAGTAGTAGTAAGTAAGGAATGCCCTTTATTTTGAATTTGCCTGATTGTTTCCACATGATCTCTAACTTGTTCCTCTAACTCAGTGGTTCTCAACCTTCTGGCCCTTTAAATACAGTTCCTCATGTTGTGACCCAACCATAAAATTATTTTCGTTGCTACTTCACAACTGTAATGTTGCTACTGTTATGAATTGTAATGTAAATATCTGATATGCAGGGTGATCTTAGGTGACCCCTGTGAAAGGGTTGTTTGACCGCCGAAGAGGTCACGACCCACAGGTTGAGAACCACTGCTCTAACTCATGAAATGCTGGGTAAATTAGAAATCATGTCTAAACATCCTATATAATAAAAGCCTAATATGCTAAGTGTCTGGTCGACTGGTTGTCCATTCAACCAATCAAAGTGTAATATGCTAATGATATGCTAAGACCGCTCAACCACTCCCTATGATGTGCACTGACCACCAGGGGGCAGATGCTCCTACTGTAAAGTTAGCTTGCTGCTGGGGTCCGGCTAATCAGGACTGAGCAAGATGGGCCAGACACGCCCTGAAGCCCTCCTGTGGTCCTTCCCCAGTTGGCCAACTTCCTTCATCCTTCCCTGGCCCCGATTGTGTACCAGTGGGGTCCCTCGGCCTGGCCTGTGCCCTCTCGCAATCCATGACCCCTCAGGGGATGTTGAAGAGCTGGTTTCGGCCTGATCCTGCAGGCCAGGCTGAGGGACCCCACTGGTGCACGAATTTGTGCGCTGGGCCTCTAGTTTTATTACAGTCAAAATAGATAGTATTTTTTCCTCAAGAATATTTGATTAGAATGTGATATTATAGGTGATATTAGAATACATTGGGAGGCATAGAAGGTCAGTTGCTTAATATTAATGATGCTAAACTTGACTATTTGCTTGAGGTGGTTGTTGCCAAGTCTCTTATTATATAAGTACAACTTTCCCTTTATTCTTAGTAAGTAATCTGTGTGGTTGTAAGGTGATAATCCAGCATCATGAAAATCCTAAAATACCAATATTTATTTGTTGACCTTCTTTTGTAAAGAAGTTTTCCTCCCTCCCTTCTTCCCTTCCTTCCTTTTTACCTCCTTTCCTCTCCTTTCTTACTTCCCTCTCTTCCTCCTTTTGTACCTCCCTCCCTTTCTCTCCCCCCACTTTCTATTAAAATGTTGACAAATTCACTTAGTTTTTGTGTTTCTTAGAATGTCTTGATTTTTGCCCCCCTTTTGAAGGATACTTTCAGTGGGCTTTAAATTCTAGGTTGTCAGTTTTTTCTTTCAGACTTTAAAGAAATCTTTTCATTATCTTCTGGCTTATATTGTTTCTGCTGAGAAGTCAGGTGTCTGTCTATTGTTACTTCTTTGAATGTAAAGTGTCTTTTATCTGTAACTGCTTTTAAGATTTTTTGTTTTTGTTGTTCTTTGTTTTTAAATTGTTTTACTGTGTTGTTCATAGGTCTAGTTTTTCTTGTATTATAAGGCATGGTAAGAATTGTGGATGTTTCAGCCTGGAATTGTTGAGATCCCACTATGTCACTTTTTGTTTTAACTCACCCAGTTCTATTAGTTAATTCATTTTGCAATCTATTTCTGTATTATTGTTATTCCATAATTGAAAAGAATAAAAATCCACAAAATATCTTAAATAAAAGTTGGAAACTCTTATAAAGATCATCTTGTTATAGGTTGCAGTTGGTCCTCAGGAAGAAGGATCCATAAATTTAAATGTTAGATAAGACTTATTCATTAATAGAATGAAGTTCCATGTATCTAATGCCTTTTCTTCTCATTTTCATACTTCCTTTTTATTCCTTTTACTGCAGACTTGCAACTATGCAATGTACATAGCAGATAATAATTGCTTATGGCTCTTAAATTTACATGTCCTCCATTGAAGAAACCAGCCAAATGACATATATAATATTATATTTCTAATTTCAATTGCCTTTGTGGGATGAAGGGCCCATCCCAGATTCAATCAAACTAGCCTATCCAGGCCAGCCAGGCAATGCCACATTGTAAGAACATGGCTTCTGAGCAGTCCATGCTTTAATCATATGTAGTGAGGGGGCGGGGGGAATTTGGACATGCAAGTCAGTAAGTGTTGGCTACATCTCTCAGTTCTCTATGGAAGCTAGTCTTTATATTGCTTTATTTTGTAGAAGGTGAGCTTTCCAGAATATAAAAATCTCCCATATGTAGGCTAGCTAGAAATCATCTTAAGTACTACCTAATTGTAGAAACTTGGATACTTTTTGCATACTATAAGATACTGAAATCCAGAAAAATATTCTTTTGGGAAGCAAACCTCAAGCCACATTTCCTAATACCCACACTCTTGCCCTAGGCTGCATCTTTTTCTGTGAACAGTTTTGTTTTTAAAACTATGCCCTGCTGTTCTCTAGACTCAAGATCCCTGGGTGTATATTTGATGAGTACTGTAACATTTGATGGTATTTTATGTAATCGTAAATAATCCTTTTATGTCATTTTACTTTTATCTGATGTTGTAGAAGGCAACCCTCTGGTTCTTTCATTATTTTGCTTTTGGTTACCAGAGTTACTGACAAAAAAACCATTAGAGGGATGAATCCTCTTCATTAAAAAAGGAATGATTCTACATAGATTTGATGTTTCAGAGCAATTTAACATAATTTATATAAAAATGGAGTATATACTTTAAAACCCAACAACTGCTTAGATGTTCTTGAAGCTGAAAGTTTTTATTTACTTCATGATGTAGAAATATCAAAATACACCTAATTTTAGAAATGTATTTCACTTCTTTTATCTTTTCTTTTGTTTCTTTTTCTTTTCCTGTATACCCTTAATGTGTATATTTTAGAAAATCTGACATTAAAGTAATACCCTTTTTCTTAAATTTAAGGGAATGGGCAGTTTTGATCCCAGATATTTTAAGAAGTCAACAATAGCAACAGACAGCATTGAAAAATTCTTTCAAAAGATTTTTCTATTCCTTATTGCTAACACTGAGAAATTCCTTATGAAGCCGTAGTGTGTTTTGCTAAGAGAAATGCCTACATTTTTGAGACCAGGGTTTTGACAAACTTGTAAATTTCTCACATTTCAAGAACAATTGGCAAACAAATTTGTGATTGTTGTAATTGGAAAAAAGGGTTATCATAGTTCAGCTTTGTGCAAGGATAGTGATATAGTTAACAACATCTGTGAGAAACTATGCTACTGAGCAGCCTGGTGATAATAACCTATTCCCTAACGAGTCTCTTTTGGCTTGTGATTTTCAGTTATAATAATGTGTGCTGGCATGTCCTAATGAACTTGGTGAGGCATGTTCACATGGCCCAGTCTTGTTGGGTTCCTAACAGCTGCTCAAAGTTGCTGAGGGGCTGGCCTGGTTTTGTTTTCCAGGCTCCCTGAACACCATTCATCAAGGCAGCATTCATCAAGCATTATGAATGGTGTACTGCTCCTCCAGGCAGGTTAGGAAAGAAGATGGCTGGACCCAGCTCTTCTCCATGTGTTTCTTGTCTGATAGGCGTCAAGCCCATTGCAGCATAGGGCATGTGTGGTGGGCATGACCTCATTTCAAAGGAGAGTTAGTGATGTTGCTGTGACATTCCTCAGTCTGCATGGATTTTGTTTCAATGAAACCATTATATAAGTTAGTTCTTTCTTATCTGTCAAGCACTTTGTAACATGGATCAAGAGCAGTCCCCCACTAACGATTAAGTGTTGTGGGGATACTTGGGTAGCCCCATTCCTAGGAGACAGGAAATTTCTTTGTCTGCTGACGTTGGATCCAAGAATGCATGGCAGCCTTCCTGAGCCTTTCCTCCATTGCACAGCAGCCTAGGGCTCTTCTAACCAACCTTCTCTCTCTCTCTCTCTCTCTCTCTCTCTCTCTCTCTCTCTCTCTCTCTCCCTCCCTCCCTCCCTCTCTCCCTCTCTCCCTCTCTCCCTCTCTCCCTCTCTCCCTCTCTCTCCCTCTCCTTTACCTGGGGTTAGACTTGCATTATGGTCTCATGACAGTCTCAGCCTTCCACTGCTTTCCCCTTGTAACAGGCATTCCCGCCCCGCTTCACCACCCCCGCCCCCTCAGTAAATTCCTTGTACCTTTAATCCCATCATGGCTACTGCTTCTCAGAGGATCTGTACTAACATAGCTGCTTTGTATTCCTCACTATCTGGTCAAATGTCTGCTCCTATGTTGTTTTCTCCGACAAACTTCACTACCATAGCCCATTTCCTGGTTATTATTTAGCACTTTGCTGTTTAATTTCGTTAATAGCACTGATCACAATGCTTAAACACTTGTTTGCTTATGTTTAAAATTATTTATTGCCTGTTTGCTCTCCTGGAATGTAATTCTCCTTTGGGCAGGGACATGATCAGCCCCCGCACTTAGCTGCTTTCCTGGCACATCATGTGTTTCACAAATATTGTCAGGTTAGTGAATGGATTTTGATAGCTTTTCTAACAAGGATCTGGGTGTTTTGAGCATGAAAGGTACTAGTGGTAATTTGGGAAACCGACATACTTTGGGGGAGGGCTAGACTCAATTGGATACTATTGGGCAGTTGAAGGCAATATATGGAACCTTGTCTCTTGAGATAACCAGCTAAAAGAGATCTACATTGACTGTATGTCCCCAGTTCTCTGGGACAGCTCCATTTCTGTCTTGTCAACTAAATGCACTCACCTTTGTCAGGACATTTGTTCTGAAAGATAATGGCCAAAGTGATGTAGAAAGGGAGTCTGGGAGAGAAAGACAAATGCCATATGCTCTCTCTTATATGTGGAATCTATAAGTAAACAAATAAGTAATAAAGTTCATAGATACAGAGAACAGATGGATTGTTTCCAAAGGCAGGGGTAGGTGAGGGATGGGAAAAATGAGTGATTTTTTTTTAGTTTAAATAAATTGAATTAAAAAGTTTTTATGTGAATTCATAATTATTGACAAAGGTATTCTTCAATGAATTATTAGGATAAATATGGTAAAGTACTTTTAATAGTATGATTAGCTTTAAAAGATATATATATATATATATATATATATATATATATATATATATACACACACACACACACACATACATCTATAATAATAAAAGTGTAATATGCTAATTAGATCAGACATCCTTCTGGATGAAGCTGCAGTGGTTGGGGCCAAGGCAGAGGTGGCCGTTGTGGCAGCAGGGGCCAAGCCCCTTGCACGAATTTCATGCATTGAGCCTCTAGTATATATATAAAAAGTATAATTTTAAAAAAGATATACATTAAAATAGCAACAGGTGAATGGACAGGGGATACTCTTTATTTTGTTCTCCCTATTTTTCTGAAGTTTTTGAAGTCTTATAATATGCATATACTACTTCTATACCAAAATTTTAATTTTTCTTGTTGCTTGCATTCGCTGGGATCTATATAGGATTCAGAACTTCTATTTTCGAAACTCTAGTCTTCTCAAGAAGTGGTTAGGATAATTCATTATTTCTTTTTACCGAATGATTATTTCACCCTAAGAAACAATTATTTGATTATGATTCAACACCCAAAATAAGTAAAGGAGAGGAGGTAATATGGAAAAGTTTAGATTTATAACTTTAGATGAAACTTAAAAGCTGCACTATTATCTTTTATCTTAAAGAGAAAAAGAAAGGAAGGAAAGAAAGAGAAATAAAGAAAGAAGGAAAGAAAGAAAGGACTGAAAAGAAAGAATCAGTAGAGTCAAAGGCAGGCTTTGTTTTGATTTTATTTTTAATTGAGCACTGTGCTTCAGCCTATCTCAGCTGATAGGGAGGAAAAGATGTGGGCATGGAGGGTTGGGGAGGGAAGTCTGGGAGCTTCATTTGCTCCAGTGACAGGGGCAGATCCAGAATTGGGTGTAAGGAGCAATCTGTTGCTACTAGAGGCCCGATGCACAAAAATTCATGCAAGAGTAGGCCTTCCTTCCCCCGGCTGCTGGCACCGACTTCCCTCTGGCACCCGGGACCCAGGCTGGCTTCCCTCTGGCCCCGGCTTCGTCAGGAAGGACATCCGGAATGAAGCCTGGAAGGATGTCTGGTCTAATTAGCATATTACCCTTTTATTATAGATATCTTCTTCAATGACTATTTTAGCAATGGTAGTGTGGGCCATATTTAAAAATTCTGTAGCCTAATTTTAACCAGAAGACTGTTTCTGTCTTTTAAAAAGGTTTCTTCACATCTTAAATGGTGAAGCTCATCATAACAGGAGAATTTGGCCTCAGAAAATGGGGGATTTAGGGCTGAGGGTGCTGGCTAATTAGTCCTGGAATTTGATTCTCATGGCTGGCCATATTGGAAGTTAATGGCAATCAGCTGAAAAATGCAAAACTCCAGAGTGCTCAGATATTGTGCCAGTCTTGAGGAAAGTGGACCTAAACTTAATCAAAACTTTTCTTAATTTGTGGCTCTCAGAGAGATGAATTTGTGTGCTGTGAATAACCAGTAATGGGTTCCATTTTTGTGTTATAGTCTGTTGTTCTGATGTTATTTTCTTCAGGCAGATTCGCAAAGGCAATAAGCCTATTAGTTACCCATTTTTTTTTTAGGCCAAAAACTACCACTTCAGTGTGTGTGAGTGCGTGTGTGTGTGTGTGTGTGTGTGGTGTGTGCACGTGGCTACAAATGCATGTAGAAATTTGATTTGTCTATTTAACCCCAGCCTATACAGCTTTATAAAAACACAACAAAGGTCCACATATATAAGTGAAGACCAAGATATGCAAAGCAGAGAGAGAACTGGAACCAGAGGGAGAGGTGTGCTGTGAGCTGAGTAATGCCAGGAGAGAAACTACTCCTTTGCAAGGGGACCAGATTAGAGTGGTAAAAGGTTAAGAGAAGGCAGCATTAGCCTGCCTTGACTGTAAGGGCAGAGAAAGAAAGAAAGGAAACCTGCCAGGTATCTGTGAAGTGAAATTTCCCCTTTCTTTTAAAATACAATAGCTTGTGTAATTTTGTCACATGCATCTGTTGCTCTCACCTCTTACTTGGTGCTGAAGTGCTCACCAGAGCATTCACGGGAGCAATTCTCCCTCCCACCCCTGACACCTGCCAGGGAAAATGCTGCATTATTCATCGGCGAGCTAATGACAGGTGATGAGATCCTTTCACGCTACATCCCTCTCAGGAGGTGTTTATCACTCTGTTCACCAGCAGCCCTGCTATTACCGAGGGGCCAGAAGAACCCTACACACTCGCTTGAAAGGTAATGGGAAACGTGCTTAGCTTTCTGGGCTCACAAGTGCAGATGAAGGTTATCACCAGGGCAGCTGCGAAGCCCAGGGCAGGAGGAAGGTGGTCACTCTACGTGAACAGCTTAATTTTGGAAATCCATACAAATCATGTCAGAGCCATGATAATCCATCTTCTTTAGCTCGCAGCCTTTCCGCAGTCATTGCACTGTAATAATTCCCCCCAATTCACCTGTGATCTCTATAAATAACCAGTGTGAGGGAGGAAAGAGATGAGTTTGGCGTAGTGTCTGATGAGCATGCCAGCGAGGAATTTATCTCTGTCTAGTAAGCAAGATGCCATTTCTCTGAGGGTGGGCGGGGGTGTGGCCACAAACAAGCTGGCAGGAGGACAGCCCTGCGACCCCAGCTCCGTGCTCTGGTGTCATTTGCAACCAGCTTGACAAGAGAGGTAGTGGTTCTAGTGATTTATCTCAGAGCTTGTGACAAAAAGATTATGGAGCAGTACCATGTCAGCGTGTGGGAGGAACAGGAGAAAGGGGACTGTCTTATCTTCAAGTACCTCATTCCTTATGGGAGCGCACATAATTAGAGATTTCTTGGCTGTACCATATTCGCCACAACAACCACCATTTGATTCTAGCTTTTTATTCATTTTTTTTTCTGGTTAAGTATTTTTGTTGTTGCGAGTAGTAGGAGGAGGACTTCCAGTGTCTAGTCTAGGATACAGGGAAGTTAAGTAAAAGAATCTAGGTCTGGAAAGGCCGGTATAGTCAGGACAGGGGAGGCGGTCGAGCTTTTGTGTCCCCAGCTCACTTGTGGCTGATTTTGCTTTTTTGAGGATGGTGCTGCTTCAGGGTGTCCCGCTAGTTTCTCTCCTCATCATAGCAGTGGGGTACAGTGGAGGTCAGAGGGCACGGATTTAAGGTGGGAAAGACTTGTGTTTAAGTCATAGATCAACCATTTTGTTGTGGTGGGAGTTATTTAAACGTTTTGAGCCTTGTTTTTATTACTTGTATAATGGGTATATTATCAAGTTCAGGGTTACTTTGAAAATGAAAGAACAACTGTTTAATTAAACTTCTTAGCAATTGCTAACTCTTTCCATTCTCTCCAACTTAAGGTGACTTTATCTTTCCCTTTACATGGCTAAAGTAAATTTTAGGTAAGTAGACAAATCCTTTCCCATGAGATGGGCAAGTTCAAACACTCTAATAGCTATCCCCTAAGGAAATAATGAGAGATAATACACATACCTGAGGCCAGGGATTTCTATTGCAGCATTGCTTAGAGTAGTGACATGCTAAAAGCAACTTACATTTCTAATTTAGGAATGCTTATTGCATATTAATAAGATGAGATTATAAAAAGCAGACATTAAAATAATGTTTTAATGCACTAACCATTATCTGTCTATCATAGATGAGGGACTTTTCTTACTTATATCATCTCCCCTTATATTCTCCCTCTTTTAATTTTTGATGCTTATATTTTGTTATATTTTCCAATTTGCATTTTGTTCTAATTATATTTTATATTCTTTTATTGAGTCCTATTGTAACTTTAATTTATTTATTACTTAAGCCACCAGATCTCGGTAATAAATAACTCTTGAATCCCCCACTTTTTAAGATAAAAATATTTCAGCCCTGCTATTCTCCACCCCATATCTCTAATTCTGTCAGCTAAGCCACTACTTTTCCATTGTCAAGGCTTATACTGTGTATCTATAATTAAGTCTTCTATACTTTGTCTCTAGGTTAATTCTGAACATTGAAAACCACTAAATGGGATTTCCAATATTATGATTATGTGAATATTTTACACTTCAGTACCAGTTAGCATAATTCGATTCACAGAGAATGAGATGATGCCCTATGTTACTAAAACACTGTTGCTTGAAGGAGAAAATTCCTCACAAGGTCAAATAAATTCTCATCTTTTCCTACTTCAATTGCTCAAAGTCTTGCCATGAATTTTCGATGGCAGCATATGTAGACCATAACTTTCTTGAGAATATTCTGTTTTGTCTATCATTTCAAATTACCTTTATATTCTCATGCTTTTTTCCCATATTACCAAGCCTATCCAATTTCTTAATCACATTATTGATTGAATGCTGAGTTTTAAACAGACTGCTTTCTAGGCCTGCTTCATAGCAGTATCATGAGCTTTGCTTTAATGGCCATCCCGGGTTAGCTTTTTTCTCTTGTATTCCTTTTTCATTAGGCCACAACTTCATTCCACCATATCTCCCCCTCCTCCAAAACGATGAATGGGAGGTTAGCTTTGTAAGTTCTTGCAGGAATAACCAATTAATTGAAAATCTCAGTTTAGTGGGTAAATATATACAAGGCAATTATGTTTTGCTCATTAACGGTTTGTCAGTGTTCCTTTGCCATCCCTGGATTTAAATCCTGGCTCTTCTGCTTAACTACCATATTTTTCCATGTATAAGATGCTATTTTTTCTAAAATTGTTAGATTGAAAATCGAGGAGCATCTTATACACAGAAATCAGCCGAGGGAGCCTTGTGGGTGCATAGCTGCCCATACCTTGTCAAACAGGCTTCCTCCAATCATGAGCCTTACTGTTACTGATATCATCTGATGCTGTAATTGGAGGTGGAGGTGGAGAGTGCGCAGATGCAACAGGGACTGGAGCATTCTGAGCCCATAAAGATGTCAAAAAATAAAAAGATAAGTAGCAGTAAGTGATTGTCTTACTCTACAAAATTCAAACTGAATGTAATCAACTATGCAAAAGAGCATGGAAATAGAGCTGCAGAAAGACAATTTGCACCTCCTCCCACTGAGTATATGATCAGACAGTGGAGAAAACAGGAAGAACAACTCCTTAAGATATCAAAAAAAGAAGGCCTTAAAAGGAAAGCCAGCAAAATGGGCAAACTTGGAGCAGAGATTTAAGACTTGGATTATGGAGCAGCGCCAGAGTGGCTTATGTGTGTCAACCAAGCTTATTCAATGTCAGGCAAGAATGTTTGCAAGTGAAATGAACATTGTTGATTTTACAGGAAAGGCAAAATGGTGCTTCAATTTCATGAGGAGATAAGGGTTGGCCATGAGAACATGAACAAATATAGCTCAGAAAATGCCACCAGTTTATGAGGATGATCTCACATATATAGACAGTGACTCAGAAGACAGCAGTGATACAATAGAAATTGAAGAAATTGATGTCTGGAACTAATAGTGATGAAGAAGAGAGCAGTGATTCAACAGAGGCTGAATAACGTGATAAACTGCATAATATCATAGTGCTGGTATATAAACACTGCTTGCAGCAATTACTAAATAAAAATGTGTTCTGTTTTATGTTTAAAATGTTGATTTCTTAATTTGGGGTTGGAAAAGTAGGGGGCATCTTATACATGGGGGCATCCTATACACAAAAAATACGGTAATTGTGTGGACAGCGTATTTAAGATTTGAGCCTTAGTTATCTCAAATGGAAAATGGGGGTGATTGTAGGATTGACTGCATAAGATTTTATGAGGATTAAATGAGATAATGCATTTTAACATAAGTAAAGTGCTACACATGTAATAATACACATTAAATGTGAGCTACTATTTTAAGTGTCTACTTGAATCACAAAAATGTAAAACCCTAGGTTAGAACAACACTACAGAGAAAGTTGTTTCCTCTCATCCTGTAGACTGAAAAATGGCTCCCCCCAAATATCCGTGCCTTAATTCCAAGAACCTGTCAATATATTATGTTACAAGAAAAAGGGACTTTGCAGCTGTAATTAAGAATACAGACTTTGAGAGAAGGGGTTATACTGGATTATCCCCATGGGCACAATCTAATTACATGAGTCTTTAAAAGCAGAGAACTTTCTTTGGCTAGAAGTTAGAAATTCAGCAGAAAAGGAAGTCAGAGAGTTTTAAAGAGGATTGGACATGTCATTGATGGCTTGAGTTTCAGGGCTCATGTGCAGAGAATGTAGAGAGATCCCTAGGAGATATAGGCTGCCCCAGAGGATAGAACCTTAGTTTTACAACCACAAGAAGCAGAAATCTGCCAACAACTTGAATGAATTGGGAACTGTATTTTTCCTAGAGCCTCCTGATAAGAACCTAGACAGCTAACACCTTGATTTCAGCCTTGTGAAACCTGGATCAGAGAAACTAGTTGAGCCAGCTCAAACTTCTGACCTCCAGAACTGTGAGATAATAAATTTGTGTTGTTTTTTGTCACTGTGTTTGTGGTAATTTGTTAAGGCAGTGATAAAAAACTAACACAATACCCAAACCTCTTAGCATCTCCTTCCAGACTCTGCGAAAATTAGCTGCAATTTCAAGGATGTTTTCACATAGATTACATTACTCATCTTAGGAAGGTCTATGAAGAGATTTAAAAATATAGCTAGAAGTTTATCAAAAGGATGTAGACAAAATTAGATGAGCTGAATAGAATAGGATAAAGAGTTTGGATAATGCATGTATATGAGGTAAGATTTGGGGAATTTAAGCACTGAAAGCAACATTTATGACTATCTTCTTTTATTTCCTTGTTTTAAGATGAAGAAACTTAAAGTGTCTAATAGACATGCTAAAGGTCAAATATCTCATTATCTGTCCTACGCTAAGACCGGCTTATGAATTCTTGTGTTGTCCTCTTCCCACTCCTCACGCTCGTCACACCTAGTAGATCCTAGTCACATGCTGTGCCATAGAATAGCAAAGTGCTGAGGGAGGTGACCAAGAATGTAGACAGTGTTTTTTATTCAACCAGGAATCTTGAAGATAGGCTTCTTTAAAAAAGAAGGCTGGTGTATATCGTGGTTAGAGCATCAGCCCATGCACGGAAGGGTCTTGGATTCTATTCCTCATCAAGGGCATACTAGTATACCTGGGTTGTAGGTTCAATTTCCAGCTCTGGTCAGGGCAGGTGCAGGAGGCAACCAAGTGATATATCTCTTATATCGGTGTTTTCTCTCTCTCTCTCTCTCTCTCTCTCTCTCTCTCTCTCTCTCTCTCTCTCTCTCTCCCTCCCTCCCTCTCTCTCCCTCCCTCCCTCTCTCTGACTTTCTCTTTCTCCCCTCCCTCCCTCCCTTCCACTCTCTCTAAAAATAAATAGAAAAATATCCTTGGGTGAGCATTAATAAAAGCACAAACAAACAAACAAACCCAATGTTTTAGATATGAATATTCATAAGGCTTCATTCACCCTCCAGATAGGGCTTATGCATATGGAATCCTAGCATGGTTATATTTTTCAAGCATTCTTCAGTACATGTAAACTACCATGACTATAGGTAGACAAAAGTCATTGAAATGTCTGATGAGGGATTAGGTTAGGTGACTGCCAAGATCATTTCCTGTCCTAGAATTGTTCAGAGCACTCAAGGTAGTGATTTACGTACGTTCACTTAGAAGGAAGCCATGCAGACCTTGACCAGTGTCTGAAAACAATTTCCCAGCCAGCAATGCAAAGAGATAATTCCATAGTCAGCCATG
Organism: Myotis daubentonii; assembly: GCF_963259705.1. Lineage (NCBI taxonomy): Eukaryota > Metazoa > Chordata > Mammalia > Chiroptera > Vespertilionidae > Myotis > Myotis daubentonii. The sequence goes on from NC_081850.1 coordinate 44,863,181, forward strand.
TTTATGGTATATTGTCCCTTAAATCACCAGCAGATATGTCACTATATTATAGAACCTTCACCCAGGTTCATATAGGAAAGGTGCTATTGCCTTAAGAGGCATTTATGAGATGTATGACAGCAATGGACAACGGAGGACCTATTTTTCTCTTTGCAGTGCTGAAATCTGGCTTTCTTTTTGGATGCTATTAAAATCCTAATAGGTGAACATATAACATGAAGGTGAGTAGGTTTTTTCTATTGCTTCAGAATTGGTGATAAGGGTTCAAGTTGAGGAGGGTTTTAGTACCCCTTATTTAAACAGGGACACCAAAAACTGGGACTAGATTCCTCTCCAGGGCTTAATGGAAGAGGCACCATCTTCCCATCTCATTCAACCATCTCTCAACCCCAAGTCAATAAGACTGGGCCTTATAACAAAGGACCACAGACTGGGAAGCTTACACACAGAGTTTTATTTCCGCTTGGTTCTGGAGGCTAGAAGTCTGAGATCAAGGTGTTGGAAGGGTTGCTTTCCAGGTGGATGTCTTTTTCCTGTGTCTTCACATTGCCTTTTCCATGTACTGACCCTGTGTCCAAATTTTTTCTTCTAATAAGGGCACCAGTCATATTGGATTAGGGCCTCCCTTAATGACCTCATTTAAATTCATTACCTTTTTAAAGATCCTATGTCCAAATACAGTCACTATTCTGAGCTACTTGGGATTAGAACTTCAACATATGAATTTTGGGGAAACATAATTCAAACCATAACAACTAGAAAAGAGAAGGAATCATTTGAGGTTTGCAGTCTTGGAAGAAGTGTTGTATTCAAGGTGAAAAATATTTGTTTTATTGCCTTATGGAGAGCAAAGGAGTAAATTTTCCTCATAAAGCCAAGGGAGGGATCACTCATAAAAATAAGGGAATATTTTAAAAAGTATATGTCATCTCATTCCCTCCCTGAACTCTTGAACAGTTGCATAATGCATGGAGCAGTGTGTGGAAGGGAGTTCATGGGAGAGCTTGACATGCATATTCATGTTTTGGGGGTGATTATGAATGTGGGGAATGGCGCCTCCTTGTCTGGGCTTTTTGTCTGGAATTTATTAAGGCTTAATTGTTACTGAAATATGTCACAGCAGCAGTACAGAAGGGATACTGATGTAATGTCTTTAATGAAAAAGATGGGTATCACTCCCATTCCAACTTTTTGCTGTTCTTGGAGAGCTCAATAGAGAACCACAATTGTTAGCATGGCAACACATGAAGGTCTAAAGAGGTTAGATATCCTTGTCCTGCCCAGATGACATCTAGGCTAAGCACGTGGAACCCTACTCAGGGAAGAATTTCAAGGTAAACATCACTGATGAGGCTGCTGGAGAAGTAAATACACACTATCTTTGTTAGTGGTTCTCAGCCAGGTGAGTTAGCCCTCTAGGGGACAACTAGCAGTTTTGGTTGTAACTACTGGGAGGAGGCTGCTACTATATCTAGTGAGTAGAGACCAAGAATGCTGCTAAGCATTCTACTAGGAACAGAGCAGCCCACACAACAAAGAATTATCCAGGTCAAAATGTCACTAGCGCTGCTGTGGAGAACCCTGATCTACATGGAGTTTGGTCCATTGGCATGGGTCCCACATTGCACATGCTGCCATACTGTGGGCCATCACCATTGCATGGAACCAACTGCGTCAGAGGGAACCAGTGATGCCCCCTCAGTGCTGACAGGTGGCCAGTTACCTAAGAATTTCATTGCATCTCTTATTTCTCCTTCTCTGACTCAACCATATGGGTTAAGATCAGGGAAGGGAAGAGAAAGAGGTGATTGGAGGTAAACCATATTCTCTCACTGACATGGTGGAGAAGGAAGAGTATAAAAGCAGAGTATGCCCTCCTCTCAACATTTGGCTCCTCGATCCACTGATCCAGTAAGTGATGCAAGGAGTTGTTAGCTTTCAGTTGGATGTGAGATTGAGATATTAATGGGGCTGGATCTTTTGGAAGTGCCTAAAAAGCCATTGGATCTGCCGAAAAGTTCCTTAAACACCAAAGAGGGGAAACAATGTTAAATCTTGGAAATCATGATGAAAAGAAATAAAACCGTTCCTTGATTGTATCCCAATGACTCAAAACTCCCTTAAAAGGAGCAAATATCTCAAGTAAATAGGCTCTACCTGTGACAGAAAAGAGCTTTACTCATGATGTCACCAGAAGATGACATATTCCAAGTGTTTGCTAAATTGGACCCCAACTGAGATGATGATTTATACAAGTATAATATCTTATTCATCTGGCCACGTGGAATAAAGGGAAGGGTATTTATTTTGGAGTAAGATCATCTAGGTTCAAACCAAATATGACTACTAACAGAGCTGAGGTGTGCTCTTTACTTATACCATAAAATTTCCTTTTGAGTCCAGTTTCTCCTTCTGCAAGGTGGATGAATAAATCTGAATTAGATTATTATTCATAAAATTTGTTTAGGATTTATTTGGGGGAGGGGATTACTGCTTATTTCTTCCTGATTTAGCAGAGTTTTCATAATGGTAATGCAATGGTAGCTACTTTTCCACATGTTTTTATTCATATACATTTCAAAACTGAGCAAAACTAGTGTATGATGATGAAATTTCAGCATGGTGTCATGAAGAGATGGCTTCTAGAAGGCTGGTTGTGTTTTTGCCCTTATCTGGGTGGTGGTCCAAATGGTTTTCAGTTTAAAAATTCATTGAGCTGCAGAATGATAATTTGTGATTTTTCTCCAAGTTTAACTACTTTCAAAATGATTGTTGCCTCAGTGCAGATCTTGAGCTATGGTAAAAATAAGCTACTTTTTATGTTTTTAAAAGATGACATATTTTCTGAGTACTGTTGAGTATTAGAAACTATAGTCCTAGTTTAACTTATGGCAAGAGACCCATAAAATGTTTTTTTGAGAAATATATAAGTTTAAGTGATGTAAATAGGAAAGATAGTGATTATCATTGTGTTGGGGTCATTTGACAGATAACATTAGAAGAAACTATAAAGTCTGATATTATTTCCCCCCCACCCCCCATTTCCTATCCCTTTTTGCCTCTTTTGGGCTCATTAATTCTCCTATGTGGTGAAATGTC